>NC_133934.1:9786665-10499339 GCF_031877795.1 Strix aluco
AAATAAAACATACATCAACATTAGTCATATGAGGTTTGAAAGACAGATATATTTATGTCAGCTGCACAGCAACACAAAACCAGCACTGTGTCTGCAAATAACATACGCTGAGAGGCGATGTCTCAAGGCACCAAAGGCATGGAATAGTTATTGTCACGGTAGTACTGTCAAGAAAAATTATCTAGCATTTTTGAAAGAGAGAAGATTTCAGCCACCTAAATGCCATCCCTGTCAGTCTGATGTGCATTTCAGAACAATTCTGTAGCATTTGTTCTCAGTCATGCCAGGATCTGCACTGAGCTGCAGGAACACCGGTCTGGACAAGGTGCTGGAAGAAGAAATTCACAAGACATCCAGGATGGCTCTTGCTGAGCTATTATAGGTCTGTACTTTTATTTGACATCTAATTAATTTGAGTTTTCTTCCTGGGTCAGCAAATGACAAATCTATCTGCTAAAGCACATATTGTTAACAGTTAGGAGACTGATGTGGCTTCTTTAGAGAACTCTAAGTTTGTCCATGTTATCCATTTAAAGAACTACTGATATACAGAACAAAGTATTGCATAAAATAGTAAGAAAATTAAGCCACAATATCAGTAAGGAAGTCTGAAAGGTTCCAGGGAAATGCAGTTCCTGGGAAGCAAAATGAGAGGAATGTACAGCCACCTAATTTTGTCAGATCATGTTCCATAATGCAGGAACATTGGCTATGCAGAGCAACACTACAGAGTGGACTAAGGCTTCCCTGAGCACTCTCCTTGAGTTATGTGTGGCAGGGGAATTGTTAGCAGCAGCCCATGAGTGTTAGTGTTCTCCATTCTGTAATATCATCTTTCAAAACTGAAAATATCATTAGTTTCTCTGCTTTTCATTTAAACACCTTGACATCCCTCTGTGCTGATTCAGGGCTTGAACATACTGCCATTGAATGGAATTAATTCCTTATTTTATAGATGTTTAAGTTGTCTGTGCTTTAGTTTTACAAGATGACTGAGGCAGAAGCAAGTAAATTGAATTGCTCCAAACCAAGCAAAAGACAGTAATACTGTCATCTCTCTATATATTTGGCGTATTTATTAAAGTACCAACTCCTAGACATAATGAAATTCTCCTTTATTATACTATTTTCTATCCTCTAGGATTATAGAAAACACGTTGAAAATGTGAACCAAGTGTAACCTAAAGCTAAGAAAACAAAAAGAAAAAGATTACTATTTACTACATGAAAGACTTTCATTAACTCCTGTAAGCATAATACAGGCAACTCCTCAGGGAATGCTTCTGTATTTTTCAGTCCCCAAAGAAGTGAAATAAATATTATTCACACTCTTCAACTATATCAAAATATCTCCTTAATGAAAAGTTAGCCATCTTTTGAAGGGAGACAAACTGTGGGTGGAATTCAGTCCATCAATTTCAGGTATCTAACAATTATTTTTTGTCACCCCAGTTTCCATCTCAATAGTTCAATATCACTCCATGATATGTCATAATTAGGATCTGATCACGCTGCTAATGAACTGAAGCATCTTACTATCTTTCAGGTGCTTCAACTGCCCTCATTTGAGAGAGATACAAAGCGCAAACAAGCAAAGAGAGATACTTAAGCACTGCGCACTGAAATGTTTAGTGCATGGTAGGGAGCAAGTGAGGGAGTGCCAATACTCTGCTTAATCTAATCACTTAAGTTCTCTATAGCATGAGTAGACAGACACAGGCTCTACTGAGGTAGGCTCTAGCCCTACTAACTGAGGCATTTCCTTCTCTCCAGACTATAGACAGAACTACAGGGCACTCAACCAGTGATGATTCAGTCTGATTAAGTCAGGTATCTGCCTGTTCCACCCAGAGTGAAGGGAACAGATAGGAAATGTGTAACATCTTCATGGACCAAGGGGCAGGGGTGCTAATGCTTGTATTTTGTAAAATAATCTAGTGATGAAAACATTCAGGCTGGAAATGGGAGTTTGATTCCAGTCTCAGCATGGGAAGGTCTGAACTGGCACTGCAGAGAGCTAGTGCTGGGCTTTCTTAATACAGATTTTAAACACAGATGTTTAAAATGCAATACAGCTTAATGTAAAAATGCACGTGTGTGTATATATGTATTTATCTGTATATGCTTGTATATAATCTTACACACTCCTCTATACACAAAATAGATATTCTGGAGAGCTGAAATTGAAGTGTTTTTCTCCCCTCCTAGTTGAATGCCCTAAACAATAAATTGAATGCCCTTGGCCAACTCTGCCTTTGGTTCAAGGACTACTGATGACTCACTGCGAAAGATGGTTTAGAGAGCATTTTCATCCAGGAACCCAAGATGTAGTTTTAAGTGCTTCCACGTTAAATAAAACCTGCAACCTAGGGCTCTCATTTCCTAAATGAGTTTTCCAAGTACTCATCTTCTGTAGAGCTTTTGGATTTCTCCAGAAGACTTACATAAAGTTTAGTTAGCTGTTCACTAAAACAAATTCACAAGAGCTTGTTGGCTGATGACACACGCGCATCCGTCTTCCCAGAAAAGGTAATTCTAAGCACATATGAAGCACAAGGAGAGTTGGGCATCATTTAAGAAATGGTAGGCAGTTTTGGAAAGTAAGCAGAATGTTTTGATTTATCTAGGACCTGGGCAGGACTTAGGCAGAATGGGTAACAGTGTGGATTTTTGCAGGTTTTCCACAGTTGTGAAGAAACGGCAGCAAACATTAAGATCTAAAGTAAGGAAACACTTTTATACTGTGAGTGTGACTGAGCACTGGCAGATTTTGCCCAGGGAGGTTGTGGAGTCTTCATCCTTGGAGACAGTCAAAAGCCATCTGGGCACAGTTCTGGGCAAAGGACTCTAGATGTCCCTGCTTGAGCAGGGTGCCTGGATCTGATGACCTCCAGAAGAGGTCC
Source organism: Strix aluco (assembly GCF_031877795.1). NCBI lineage: Eukaryota > Metazoa > Chordata > Aves > Strigiformes > Strigidae > Strix > Strix aluco. Next base: position 9,789,569 of record NC_133934.1, read on the forward strand.
CTTCCAACCTCAGCCATTCTGTGATTCTATAAATGTATTTTGAGACAATATTGGAATTCTTTTAATTACGGTGCAGTTATTCTCATCTCTGTCTATACACTGACAGAATGCAAAGTCCATTCAAAATTAAACTCATTTTAGATAAAGACAAATGCTTCAGTTACATCATCAACAAATGAATACATAACTGGAGTAATCTTTGTATATGTCAATGTGGCTGTATTAATTTGATAATTTTGATACTGGGTAGATCATTTAATAATCCTTGATAAAAATAAAAAGGTTATACCCCAACAAACTTTTATTCACCTTTAGAAATTTGGTCTACTTATATAAATTATGTATAAAGTATGAATCTAGTATAGCTGTGGTTTTTTTTTTTCTAAAAATGCCTACCTGCTCCATAAACCACTGAATAAACTATACGCTTTGCTTGTTCTCTATCAGCATGTTTCACTTGTTCACTTGGAATCCCCTTCCTAAACAAACAAACAAACAAATAAATCATTTTCAGTTAAAACCAATTTGTTATCCCCACAGAAAATGTATTTAAAGTCAAACATTTAATAACTACAGACTTGTAAGATGTGAACAGAAGCACTTAAGGGCTTTCATCTTCGGCCAGGAATGCACAAATTCTTTACATATTTTGGTGATGATAGTCCATAGTAAATGAAACTCTTTATTTTAATCTCCATCTTCTCCTTTCCTTTAATTTTAATCAAATTCTTGGTTAGGAAAAGTCCTACTACTATATTATTAGTTCTTTAGGTTGAAGAGGATCCAATATTGACCCATGAGAAAAATGAAATCTTTCCAGCAACAGCATTTCTTCAAGACATGATGTATATAGAGACTAGAAGCATAAATCTGACCTAAAGCTTATTTAAACAAAGGTTATATCAGGGCTTCACTAATAGGAATATCCAACCTTTTATCAAGAATAATGACTGATAGAAGCACGCACTGAATCTCTCCATATGTCTTACAGAGGTCCACAATAGAGATGCTTCATAAAACTGGCTGTTTCTTAACTAGAGAGTGTAGCTCGTTTACTCCCAGTGAAGTATTATCCCGGTTCCCATTCACTCACCAACTGATGTAAACAGTCCTACAAAAGGGCTAATAGATTTAGCAATTTGCAAATAAAAATCTAGGACTCTGCTATCATCAAGCATGTGCCACCTATGCTTTTCCTTATCCAAACATAACTTCAGAAAGAATGCTGACATTATTGACAATTGAAAATACTGAAGAATATTGATCATCTGGTTTAAATGGAAGTGCACTGGGGGAAAACTTGATCATCTACTCACACTCTGAAAAGAAACACCTACACAAATTGTATTTGGAACATAGAGATGAATTGTTATCAGACATATTTGATGACATATGCACAATTCGTGAATAAGTCTCCTCATGAGTCTGTTCATGATGATTAGGTTGCATTTTTAAAAACAAAGTTTACTATGGTTTGTTATGAAAGCTTTTTTCCATGAAATATGCTTTGTTGTGAAAGTTTTGGCTGAGGAGCTTTGACATAATGGCATATTTCTGTGTATTTTCTTCAAGAAGAGTCTTTCACCATTATTATGATATTCAAACACCTAGAAAATCAGCAGAGCCAAAAATTTTTGGTTGCTTGGCCCATACACTGACTTTAGCCAAGCCTATGCACAGTGCTGACTCTCTCAATGATAAACAGTAGACCTCGATTGCAATCAGATTTAAGCAAGCCCTTATGGCAGTACAGAGTTTTTGAAGAGGAAAAATAAGTTGAATATGATTTCAAACCTTCATTGGGCAAATAAGCTTCAGTTTTGTAGAAGTTCATGTTGTTCCTTTGAATCCTACTAATTGCTCAAAGATAAAGTGAACTTTTCATTGCTTGTTTCAGGCTGAGAAACATGAAGAACTGAATAATCTAATACATAGTGTTTTCCATCTGTAATGGAGATTATTCCCACTTCAATCAATCATTCTTGTGGTTGGAGACTCTTATAACTTGCCTTCTTAGTTATGCCAGGTCAAAAGTTCATGGCTCTTTTGAATAAAGTAGGTTGAGATCCCCAAATGTACCTGAATAAGAGGACAAAGTGGCAAGCGAGGCTAATAAGTGCAGAATTAGGAAACTAGACATCATTAAGGATTTCCTGAAGCAACCTCTGGCAGAAAGTCTGCAGGAATTTCCTGAAGAACCTGGCAGAAAGCTACATATACACTTGAGAAAGCATCTATCCAGAACCAGGAGGGAAAATAGAATCTGTTAAGAGAGTAGATCTTACCTGAGGACATTTCTGAGATAAAGAACCAAGACTGAATAATGCTGAAACTAGGGAAATAGTACAAAATATAATACTGCTTTCCTAGTACTGCATAATTCAAACTAGAGGACTGGAGAAGGCAAGAGATAGGAGTACAGTAACAGAGTTTACTTGAAGATTTACTTAAGTCTGAGGCTAGAGACAACCGAGAGCCAAGGGGTCACCAGGTGGTGAGCATGTTAGCTGCTCACTTCTCTGAAAAAGAAGGGCTGTAATAGAAAGAACACAGTGGGTAAGAAGTCATGGAGATCTGTAGAGGAACAGATATAGTTATCAGATCATGGTACTGAGGAAGACACAAGATGTGGGAAACGGTGTCAAAAGCCTTACTAAAGTCATCTACAGCCTCTCCCTCATCCAATAAGCAGGTCAGAGCTTTATGTGAAATATTTATTTTAATATAATGCTAAAAACAAAATGGTCAGTCAACACCTCCTACTGTGTCAGAGTGGGAAATGTGAGCACTTGGCAGAGAGGCATTACCTCTAACACTGTGTATTTGTAAATTTATGTACCACATTCAAGAATCTGGAATAATAAAGTATGAAATTGCCACATAAATCACAAGTGCTTGAGCAAACAGAAGTCATTAATCAAAACTATTCCTTTTTTCCTAATAATGAAAATGTTTTTTTTCCTGTTTATACCGACAATGATTAGTTTCTACCTAGGATGCTTGATTCCTTCTGTAATATAGAGTGGCATTCCTGCAGTTTGAGGTGAAGACTATTCATTCCTTTAAATAACAAATGGGGGGTGGGGGGGCAATTTCTCAGAAACACAGCAGCCATGGTAGAAATCCCCAGTGGGATTTCTTCTTCAGCCTGTTTCCTCTACAAACAAATTTATATTTGTGATAATTAATTTGTTTTAATGGGTACTGTGAGAACTTGTCATGGAATACCATGATACTGAAAAGGAGTCATTGTTATCTGTTTACTTGTGTAAGAAATTTTTAAGCTACAATCACTAAGCAAGCTATCTAATGCATGAAAATACTCAGTGCTCAATTGTGGTATGATGTAAAATAGATCTGTAGTGGACATGCATTGTTTTCGAATAAACTTGAATCTGAAAAAGGAAGCTGAATAGGCATAAAAAAGCCTTAGCTGCTGGACCCAGACAGTGACATTGAGGCAGACTTCAGCTCACCCAGTACTGTATGTACATCTGGAGGAACAGGAAGAACGTTAATGCAATGTAATAGAAACTGATACAGAAAACAAAGCTCAAGAGAAAAAAAGAATTTGCTGCAGGTTTTGTTGTGAAAATAGCACAATTTTTGAAGTCCTTCAGGAAATATATATTCAGTTATTAGTTCCAGCATGAAACATATTTTTCCATTTTATGACAACCTTCTCTCTCTCTCACAAACATATTTGTTCAAGTTTGTAATCAATATTATCATCATCTTCAAATTCCTTCTGATTTGTCATCTCCAAATGTGCAATATTTCACCTCCTACGTTCCTGTCCTTGCCTGCATATTTGTCTTAGTCTATTTCCACATCCCTGATTTGTTTGTCCTTTACCTTTCTTTGTTTAGGACTGCTTTACAAGTACTTTGCTTTATAGTACTTTACTTGATAGACATCTATTACGTAGAATAAAGAGTGGACTTCAGTGCTGGAACACATGTTCAGGTTAACCGTCCTCATTTTTCTTGGAAGGAGTCAGCAGAGCTAAACAATCTGGAAAGGTCTGTGAGGACAGTAAAACAACTTACAGATGAAAATTGTAGAAAGTTTGACAAACATAGTCAGAGGTGAGATATACAAACTCTTTAAAAAGGTGGTTCTACTACGAACTGGGCTGTATGCCCAAAAGGGAATAGATGCTTGATTCTTAGAGTGAAGAAAAACTGAGAAAAATTTTCTAGTGAAACAGTGAAGAAAGATAACATCAAATTATTAGTAAAAAACATACAGTGCAGATATGAAACTTAAAAACAGGCATATGTAATTTATTACTTTTTCAGAGATATCTTGAATATTTTCTATTATTTCTCAAAATTCTCTATATTTTTTCATATATTAATGGAGTCTAATGGATATCTCAGTTTCTGCTGAATTAATTCTTAGATCTTTAAAACACATGAATACCAAGCTTCTTTATACTCAAGAAAAATATGGCAATCATAATTTAAAAAAGCTTAACTATAAATTAGAATAACACATTTAATACAGAGTAGAGACCTGAATGGATTTATTTTTAACCTGTAGAGAATGTTAAAAAGAAAGTACTAACACAAAATTTAGTATACTGAAATAAGCACACATGGCATAAAGTATATGAACACAGCCCACAGGGCATAAAGCTTGAGTAATGCCAAAATAAAACTTTGAGAACAGGTAGAAATGGAAGGAAATCAGTCTTAAAAGAATGTGATAAGACATTTCAGCATTTCTGGGAAATGTTGTATGGTGACGGAAGTCGTCTGTTTACGTACAGGAAAAGGCAGAACAAACTTCTCCAACACAATATCTGGCAGACATGCATTGCCTTGATCTGCATTACATTCCAGCCAAGCTAAGCTCAGTCATAAAAGCCACAAAGCTCTTGGCCACTCTCCTGTATCTGCCAATTAATCCAAGTCCTAGTTGTGAGTTGTTGATGTGGAAAACAAGATGAAGTTCCATTAAATTCATTTGATACATGGTTATTAATGTACAATTAAATGAGTGAACACACATTCATTCATCTGATTGCTTTTACAGCTTTTTTAAATTTCATCAGTGAACTATATAAATCTCTCATTTTTAATCACCTTTTGCTATTTAATAGGAGATGAGAGTTGTATGTTTTGTAAGTTTGTGTCTGGAACTTTGTGTTGGCATATGGAACTGCTACAGATAATTTATGTAATTAGTGACAACTGCAAGCTTTAGAAAAGTGGTTTTACAGTGGTATTGCCACTGGATAGATCATGTAGAAAGTAAATTCTGAGAGATTTTTTTTTTCAATTACATTGGCCTTATTATACCTAAGGCAAGCAGAACATATACCACAATGTATGTGAGCATCCTAAACATATGGAAAAGATTGGCTACACATAAACTAGTCTGCTCACTGTTAATGCAATGTGCAAGAATAAGCAGGTTTTTTGAAAGCTGTTATTCCATGACTAATGGAAAATGCTGACAAGGCTCAGGCATAAGTTGTCTCAGACATTTTTAAGGTAACATGTGGAAGCGATCTTGGAAAAACTTTTGCCTGGCTAATCTCTTGTTACAAAATACAGAAAGGGAAGAGGTCAGGAAACAGTTTCCCTGAAGCCACTGGCATATCAAAATAGATCATTACTTTTGCCTCATGTGTCATTCAAGAGCCAGGCATAAGGTACATGCAATTAGTCCATCTACATATTTTTATTACACACAGTTGTAATGTATGGTTTGATATGGAATGTCCAATGAAAAACACATGTATAACTGCATATATATGCCTTCGATAACTATGAGGCATTTACACAATTATGTTCTAAACAAAAAGTAGCTAGACTGTCTTCCTCATAAGAAGAGCATAGACACATCAGGATGAAAAATGAAATTTGTCTAGATTGCCCAGAAGAGTGGAAATAAAGTTAAGACACTTTTCTAAAAAAACAAAAGAAGCATCTACAAAGACTGAAATGGAGACGGACATCTTATCAGAAGGGAAACAGCAGGTGAAATGGCTAACAGAAAGACAGACATTTCTGATGTAGCCTAAGTATATATTAAGTTATTTTTTCTTTTATTTCTTTATCTATGTCACTTCTAAACACTTCTTATGTCTGATTCAGATGTTATGTCAAATGTTTGTATTCACATTTTTTCATAATCCAGTTTGCATAAGTGAGATATAAGATTATAGAATAACACAAAGAAACTCCTCACCCCAGGATATGGACCAATAAATGAACCAACAAACTAGGGCATTGGGATATCTTAAGTAGTACACCAGATTCACAGAATTTCACAGAATTTTCACAGAATCATCTAGGTTGGAAAAGACCTTGAAGATCATCCAGTCCAACCATTGACCTAACACTGACAGTTCCCAACTACACCATATCCCTCAGCGCTAAGTCAACCTTACTCTTAAACACCTCCAGGGATGGGGACTCCATCACCTCCCTGGGCAGCCCATTCCAACGCCTAACAACCCCTTCTGGAAAGAAATACTTCCTAATATCCAGTCTAAACCTTCCCTGGCGCAATTTGAGGCCATTACCTCTTGTCTTATCGCTTGTTACTTGGTTAAAGAGACTCATCCCCAGCTCTCTGCAGCCTCCTGCCAGGTAGTTGTAGAGGGCGATGAGGTCTCCCCTCAGCCTCCTCTTCTCCAGACTAAACAACCCCAGTTCCCTCAGCCGCTCCTCGTATGACATGTGCTCCAGGCCCTTCACCAGCTTCATTGCTCTTAATTCCTCACATCTCCTTCTCCTTATCTAAAGATTCCTCACATCTCCTCCTCCTTATCTAAAGGGTACTACACAGAGTCCCCATTTCATGTATACTTATTCCCATCCTGGCATCAGAAGAGGCAGAGCTGTCTTCCAGTGACCACTGCACTGCACATGGATCTCCCATGTAAATACAGGGGTCATGTACTTAAACATGTGGGGGAGAGTGTCACAACCTCCCACTCAGGGAGTTCAAATTTGTGTTTTATTTAGTTTAGAGGGTTTTTTGTAAAAGCTTTTAGTTGTGTTCAACTTCTTTGAATGAGACTACAGCACTGTTAGCTTGATGTCATCCTTCCTCTACTACAGCCAGCTCTGCAACATTTTCATCATTGTGTCTCTTTTCCCTCCCTCAGAACTACATTTTAATTTGTTTTATATCTATTTAGCACCAGGAAAAGCTTTATAACCCCTATAAAATTCTTTTGCAAGACTCCAGAAGCACTTTAGGATTTTAAAAGTCCTTCCAGTGTTAATCATAAAATAATTTACTTTGTCTGAGTAGCCTCTACAGTATATTGCATAAAGATTTATTTCATTAGTCCTCAACCTCCTTTTAAAGATCATGATATCTAGCTTTCATGTGTTTTACAGAAGATAAAGACATGTCTTTGCAGTTGCTCTGTGGGCCAGAAGTTGCTACATTTTAAAGTAGTAGAGAAGCAGATAATGAAACTGCAACAAGGTCATGTCATAAATTATAGCTATCATCAGTAACAATCTGCTGACAGATTCATTTGGGAGTAAAGTGATCCATTATCTTTATTAAGATATTTACCTGCATGTTGATGTCCCACATACTGGATATTGAAGAGAATTTAGATAGCACTTTATTTCCAGTGCTCTTGACAAAAAAGGTCAATTCGAGATTTTTCTTTAAAAATGCACAATTATGGACATCTGTCAGAACAGAAAGTCCTTGACATCAATGAAGGTGCTTGAAAAAGCACATTGTACCCTGCAAGCTTCACTTTTCTTTCCTTCACTCCTGCAAGAACCAAAAAAAAAAGGCTTTCTTCTTACATCTGTAATCTCTCTTACATAGTGAATTACACAGAACAGCAATATTTATTTCTGAGTTGTGATTGCTGGAGGAATTAATTAACTAGAGGGCATTCTTATTTTAGGGTCTTTGGGTCTATGAGCACAGAATAGAAGGAAGCCAGGGTAACGAACTCCCAGCTTCAGGTGCCAGTGTGAACTTCAACAGTGATAGGCACCATCACTGAAAGAACAAATAAATCTAAACAGATTAAGGGATGATATAAAATTTGTCAGAGGTCATTTGTATAAAACAATAAGGTCAGGGATCAAATGCAAATTAATGCTCTTAGAGTTCTTTTTTCACTTATCACATCTACTTTTCAAGCTTTTCTGTAGGAGGCTTCAAACAGTTAAGAAGGAACAGAAGCCATTTTGGGAGATGATAGCTGTAGCAGAGTATCAAATAATTACCCATCTTGGACCTGTTAGAAGTCTCATAACTTTGTAAAGAAAAAGATGGACCTTCAGAGCAGCCTTTAGACAAATACCAGCAAAGTGAAACAGAAGGAAACAGAGTTCATAATATCTAATAAAATGATGATGTAACTGCCATCTCAGATATGACATGGAACAAAACATGGAGCTATAATATAGTTACAACAATGTACAGTTTGCTTAGGAAAAACAAGTAGCAGAAGCAGAGAGGAGATGTCACACTACATCAAACAGCATCTACATAGTTCAGAAAAAAATAAGCAACAGGCCTGGTAGAACAATCAAAAAGAGGAAGGAATCAGTCATGCTATACATGAGGGTCTTGAACAAATGGGTTCTGCAGAGAGGGATGAGATACTTCATATCCCATCTCTTTCAATCTTCACAAAAAACATCTCTTGCAGCTTAAATTTCTATTATGCCTATGAGCACAGTGAATTAAAGGCAAAAGTGAAGAATAAATTGCCTTTGCATTCTTGATTTCATCAAGATTTAGCTTGACACTAAAGTTAATTGAATTAAATGAAATAAATGGAAACATTTTACTAAGCTGCTCTGGAGTGCACTCATAAAATGTAGTATTTTATCAAAGTCACTCTAGAAGGAGATGACTATTTGGAGATAGCTTTTCATAGAATAGTAGAATGGTTTGTGTTGGAATGGACCTTAAAGATCATCTAGTTCCACCCCCCCTGACATGGACAGGGACACCTTCCACTAGACCAGGTTGCTCAAAGCCCCGTCCAACCTGGCCTTGAACACTGCCAGGGAGGGGGCAGCCACAGCCTCTGGGGAACCTGGTCCAGTGTCTCACCACCCTCACAGTGAAGAATTTCTTCCTTATATCTAGTCTAAATCTACCCTCTTTCAGTTTAAAACCATCACCCGTTGTTCTATCCCTACACTCCCTGATCAAGAGTCCCTCCCCATCCTTCCTGTAGGCCCCTTTAAGTACTGGAAGGCTGCTATAAGGTCTCCCTGGAGCCTTCTCTTCTCCAGGCTGAACAACCCCAACTCTCTCAGCCTGTCCTCACAGGGGAGGTGCTCCAGCCCCCTGATCATCTTTGTGGCCTCCTCTGGACCCATTCGAGCAGCTCCATGTCCTTCTGATGTTGGTGCCCCCAGAGCTGGACACAGCACTGCAGGTGGGGTCTCACCAGAGTGGAATAGAGGGGGAGAATCCCCTCCCTCGCCCTGCTGGCCACACTTCTCTTGATGCAGCCCAGGATACAGTTGGCTTTCTGAACTGCGAGTGCACATTGCTGGCTCATATTCCATTTTACACCCACTAATACCCCAAGACCTTCTCTGCAGGGCTGCTCTTAATCCACTCATCCCCCAACCTGTATTTGTGCTTGGGATTGTCTCGACTCATGTGCCGGACCATGCGCTTTTTATACAAGAGAAAGTCTCTCTGTGAAATTAGCAAAGCCACCAAGAAACAACTGAGGACTGTCCAACCTCCTCAGAGCTTGCTTTTTCACTGGTTTGTGTGTTAGATGTGGTAGCGACAATTCTAAAACTTTATTTTCATTTATTCTAGAATGCTAAGAAAGCATTTAATGTGCAATAATAATAAGCTTCCAGTGTGACATAAAATTAAGCTGTCTTGTTAAACTTGTAGTTAACAACCTGGTTTATTTAAAGCTATTGTTTAGCTCTTCTAAAAACAAAAGTCATTGTGCTTCCTGAAGACTTTATTCCCTCTACCTTATTATCTGTGAGTCTAAACAAATGTCACAGCTGCACTTCTCCAAGGGACTGTAAACTACAAGGTGAAATTTCCATAAGCTGCCATACAGACAGTCTGTCTGAGCGCAAAGCAAGTGTTAAATTTCATTAATATCCACTATTGCAAGTGAGATTTCAAAACAGATAGAAAATGCTCTGCTGCAAAAGTAAAACTGTTAAAATATTCCACACCAACACCCATGAGGTGCTGAACTCGGAGATTAAAATGTTTTAAAAACTCTGATTCTGAGAAGGCAAACTGAACATCCTTCCTTCTACTAAATTTCAGCATTTACAGTAGCTATTTTGGGGGGGGAGGGATGGGACAGGGGAGTAGAAGGGAGTAGGTGAAGAAAGCGATAGCTAATTAAACCACTGTATGAATGCTCTTTGAAAAACATACTGCAATAATTAAACATCACAAGCCAAAACCTAGACCTGTCTCCTATATCTCAACAGAAAAGTTCATATTTAAACCCTCATTTGTGGAGGCAGAGCTACCTAACAAAGGTATTCCAAAGGCAAAACAGAAATTATTACAGCTGTCATGCGCAATGTATTTGTAAATGCCACAATTTTCAAGTGTTTCCTGTCAGAATCTTTAGAGGAGTACCCTTTAGTACAATTCTTTTATTATGCAAAAATGTAACAGTTACTACAATAATTCATTAAGAAACAGACATATTTCTCAAGTGATTGATATGGAGAGAGGGATGAATATCTCAATCTAGAATCAGTGCTTTTTGCCTAATGCAAACAAACGTGATTTAAATAATGATGCTTCTTCAGAACAATGATTTAATCTGTTAGCCTTACAGAAATTCAAGTAAAAGCAATGAACTTTACCATTAATGATATACCAGGCTAAATATTCCTAGGCCAAAACTGGAGACATAATCTGAGGATACGATTACATCTGATTTCACAATGTTTTCAAGCAGATATAAGAGACTGCCTAATCCCAAAGTGAGTATAACAATAGGACAGAAAAGAGACACAGAAATGTGATATACAGAGATCTTAGAGCTTGTCTTCCAAGCTGTATCACAACAAACTCTTCTACAACACAGTAGAGAGGAGCAAAATTAGATAGCACCCTGACACCATTTCCCTGCTCCAGACTGTAGTAACTGTGAACCTATCCCTACATTCTGCACAGTCTGAGAAATAAACCCTTTCACAGTGTCTAAAGAATAATAGAGAACTATTGCTTTTATGCAAGGTATTTTACTTGCAAATAAGAATTATTAAATATAGAGGTTTTTTATAAAGTAGGGAATGAGGAATTAGAAACAGAGAAAGGATGAACTAATTGCTCATGGAACAACTAGGAAACAGTGTGGTTTGGCTGTGGAAAACCAAATGCAATTTCAGGATGTGTCAAGTGAGCTATTTCCAATGACAGGACAATATTAGTACTGCTGTACAATATACTGATGAGATTTTATCTGGGGTAGTTAACATAATTTGCTTACCATGTTCAAGAAACATGAATTTGGTGGTGGTAGGCTACTAGAATACTAAATAGAGAAAAAAAATCAACCATGTGAAAGGACACACTGACTATGTCAATATTTAAGAAATTAAACCTGCCCATAAATACTCTACAGGAATGGAGCTAACTGGAAAACAACACCACATACCCATACTTTACAACTCTCTTACCATCCAAACATGGTGCTGCATCTAGCAGCCTGGTGGAAATAATCTGTGGCTCATGATAATTCAGGAACTGTGCCCAGAAACTGTTTGGTCCAGAGCCACTACCACGATAGGGACCAATTCACCAACCCAGATTTTGAGTGCCAGCAACCAGGAATATCCCTGACACTAAATTTGTTAGAGTAAAGGTAGCCTCTTAAGTCATTATTTCTTTGTTTCATTCATCATTCTGCTAGCCCAGTTTCATGGCTGTTCCAAAATTAAGTTCTGTTTCCGGATCATGATACAAGTATTCCTGAGCCTGTGCTCTGGTGCTGAGATTTCAGAGCTAGCTTAACTAAAGCAGTTTAGCGAAACAGTCAGTCAGTGCCACAGAAGCTCATTTTCCTTGCCAAGAAGAAATACAGTTTAAGGTACATGTAATTCCATGTAGTCATAACTAGCTGCACCTAATACTAGTTCATTAAGGTATTTTGATGACAAATACCCTAAGGAAGCTTGTCTTGTTTCCTTAAAGAACAAGAGGTTAGAACATTGCCTTCCTGAAGTATTTATACAAAGCAAACACTGGGGGGCGAGGAGAGCTAATAAAGTTAATGGGCAACATTGGCAAGAATAATTTGGGTATATAAACTGTAGGAATAAATATAAGATAAAAAGTAAAAGGAGTTTTCTAGCCAGAAGAAAAATGGGGAATTCAACAGCTCTTCATTATGCAGCTTAAAACTAGTTCTAAGTTGAGACCCCACCAATCTAGGAAAGGGAGTTTATGACATTGTCACCTGCAACAATTTTATGACCAAAAACGTCCTTCTAGTCTTATTCTCCTGTGTAAGACCAGGCATACTCTTACCAAGTGTAAACTACTAACCAGCAGTGGGAGACTCTGCCTTACTTTTTCATAGAGCTTCTCTTCTGAATGCTTCTCTATTTCTTAATAACTGCTGACACCTTGTCAGCATCTTTTCCTACCATAACGGACCACATCTATTCTCACAGGAATTCAAGCTTATACTATAGTACCTCACAGGTTTAACAAATTTCTCAAGAACCATCCTAAGAAATCTGCAGTGATAACAGCTGCAGGAGCTGCAAATGGTACAGCCTCACTCACAACTATTTTATCAGATAAGTTATTATTAAACACCAGATTCATAATGAGCAGTATCTCCACAATTAGACCTTCTGCCACAGAATACCTGCCCCTGAAGGTGGCTTGATTTGGAAGAGCATGCCTTCCCATTCAAACTGAAATTGTGTCTCTCTCTGAACTGCATACATGAAACAAATTCTTGATTCCTCACTTTTTATCAGTAATACTCTGAATAAAAAAAAAAAGATACAAGATAAAAAAGAGAGGTATTTTAGATATTGATCAGAACAGAAATGATACATAAACAATGAGACAATAGATAAGTACTAATAATTATTCAGTTAAAAATACTGAAAAAATTGTTTATTCAGAATCTCTTTCACAAAAGAAAAACAAGCAGAAGCTTTGAAACTAATCAAAAACAATAACAAAATCAGGTAATTCAATGATAATGAAAGAAATGTTATATTAACCCTTAGTGAGACTCCTACCAGGTAGCACTGAGTTTAGGACTTCCATACTGGCTGTGTTAGATAGCCAAACCTCAGAGCTGAAAGACCACAACACAGTCATATATTTCTAAATGGAAACTCCAGCAGGGATATTCGGTTACACTTATTTAAGGGGACTGCCATATAACACACTTGAAAACTTTTCTCCACTCTCTTCAAAGGCAGATTCTAGAAGTAACCCTATGTACTCCATGGTGAAAAGCAGGTATGCTTGTAATTTATCTTAATACTGCAAAACATAGTTTCACAATCTGGTATGTGCTCAATGGCATGGAACACCTCTTCTTCATTGCAACTCCTAAAACCAAAGATTTCATTAATTTGCAATGTATGAAGTGAAATGAACTAACCCAAATTCATTTTAGCCTTGCCATTAAGCTCACAAAAAGTGGAGAAATTAATCCAAAAGACTACATGTTCTAATATCTGATTAGAAGTGTATGAAACAGCCTGGACTACCTAAAAAATCTTTAGGCAAAGATGGAGTTCCAAGAGTCCTAAGCTGGTATATCTCATAATTTAGACAATGAACAAAACTGAAAGATCTCTAACTGGGAGAAAGGGAGCTGTATAACCCTGTGGCTGCATCTTGTAACCATATGTCTGCTAACAGGGATGGGAGGAGAGCTAAAGCTCTTCCTGTCTCCTTGGTAGAAGTCCACCTGGATAAGCATGATTATTCCATTATTCCTTAACCACTTAACAAACATCCAGGTGACATCTCTTGATTAATAATGACCCTTTCAAGAGCTTGTTGTTAATATTTTCATGAAATTAATACAGAAGCACAAATATTCATATCCGTTTAAAAACCATTTAGCTACAGATGTGGTTTTCACTTCTCAAAAAATCTATTTATCTCATTCCCGATTTCCTGGCCTTTGCTCTTGCTATTTAAGGGAGTAGGCAGCTTAACTGAATCAATGTCTGCTATACCATACATTTATATGAAGTAACCTAAAAAAAAAGACTGTGTTTTGCTGAGGATGAATCTTTAATCTATGTAATACAAAGAATGTATTTGAAAGAACTTTGTTTGAAACAGTTATGGGCAAGTGTATATATATTTAGTCAGCCTACCACCAAGCATTTGTGCACACTTGACCTTATCATTTTCAAACAGACCCAGTACACTACCTTTTTGTATAATTCAGCCCATGAGGACTTATTTTGATTTATTTCAGGAATATCCAAAATACCTCTGCTTATTTCCTGTGTTCTTCAGAACTCAGCAGGATATCAACAGATAGAGCAATTGTCAGGAAGTATCCTGAATTGCCAAGTGGCTGGAAAAACAAGACTCCCTATTTTGCCATAGTTCCTGCTGGACCAACTGCCAGTATGCAACAGTTTGGCTCACCTTGTCATTATTAGATATAATCAGTTCCTTGAGTCCCCTGCTTGGCAGATGGTAAAGAAATAAAATTTTCCCACTTCCTGGAGGAAGACAGTCTGTGAAGAACAAAACAAACCTTTCTGCACTGTGGTCTTTTTATTCAAATCTGGTTGAACCTAACTTTTTTTTTAAAAAAAAAAAAAAAGACCTTTGTCCTTCCAATGTGGTAATCACAAGTAGTTCTCTGCTTTGTTTCTCTTTAGGCTTTTCCTCATGTAATTTCCAAAATTAGCATGTCTGTCCCTTACCAAAACAGTTCACAAAAGACAGTACCATGATCCCACATACATAACAGCTGAGGAAAGATGAACTTTTATGTTCAGTACATTTTATAAACAGCCTGCAGTTCCAAAGATTATTGGAAATCAAGCGTTCAAGTTCCTCTGATTCTGGCAAGGACAGTGTACGCTGAAGATTATTCCATGTCTTGAAGTGTCAGCTAACCAAGACTACATGATAAAAAAAGAATGTTTTCCAAAATAATTAGTGGTAAAGAATTTATAAATCCCTTGAAATTCCATGATAGCTACACACTTATTTTAGATATTAACTGCCATTGCTACAAAGAAATAATGAGATATGTCATCTCTTCAAAGGCAAGATTCTAGAAGTAACCCTAAGTACTGCAGCTGGTTTTTTTTTAACTCCCTGAAAGTCACACAGACTCAGAAGAACAATTATTATGTCCAGTACTTACTAGAAGGTAAATTCAATGCCTAGAAGAAGGACATGTATTCATGCTTTTCTTCATCATCACACAAAAGAAAGCACTAATAGCATGAATATGAGGAAGCAGATGACAGCTGAGAGAGAAAGAAATATTTTGTATTTTGGATTTTACAAAACTCAGATCTCAAAGTGAAACAGAAGCAACTAGACCACTATCAAATCCTCCAGCCTTCTTTCAAGCATAGCCTTAAGGGTAAGCATTGTACACAACTGTCACAAATTGTCCTTTCATTGGTATAATCAGAGTAAATATCATCCTTAAAGAGTATCCACTAATTACCTTGTTACTTCAATTCACCATCAGCCGTTAATGTGTACAGGTTAAATTATAGTTTAGAGGTAGAAATTGATAGTTTAAAGAGAATGCATGCTTTCATATGACAGTGGTGGTTGATATCAGATTATTCAGGTAATTATCTTTTAATACACAATACAGCTGCATATTAAACAGTATTACAGATATTCCTCCACTACATATTATGACATAAGTATTTCAATAAAGATTATTAAAATTTCTATACTCTCTTTTTGTGTGTTCATATACTATGATTCAGATACTATGTGTGATATTCCTCCACTACATATTATGACATAAGTATTTCAATAAAGATTATTAAAATTTCTATACTCTCTTTTTGTGTGATTCATATACTATGATTTCCAAACTGAAAAGAGTTACAGAGTACCAAAGCTAAAATACTAAGTCACAATTGTCCAACAGTCTCATTTATAAAGGGATTTTTCTGAGGCACAGATCAACATGGATTTCATTACACTGGTTCTACACTGGCTCAACAGACAAATTATGACACACAATATACGACAGAAAATGCTTAGGTAATTTATCACTGCATGGAAATTTTGTGCACAGGGACAATTATCTTTCTGCTCTCACAGAAATGAAAATACACAGTTTATAGTAGTAATAGGTGTATGCTCACAATTAGATATACTGTAAACAATTTACTAAAGACCCTTCTGAATTCCTCCCCTTCTCACATAGTAAATATAATCTACCAAAAAGGTATATTTACCTTGAAAAGACAACACTTAATAATGTTTCTAGATTAAGTTTGCATTTATTTAATCTCAGAGAGATAATGTGGTCAAGAGAATGTTCTTTGTTTCATATGCTAATACTGTTCCTACAGACTATAAATCACTTGGGTACTCCCATACCTAAATTTCTGGATATAGAAGTACTGGACTTTCACTTCAATCCATTTGTAACTAACCTACTTACAGGGTCTCTTCCTCTGAACCTCTTGGTTTATGAGGATATATAGTCTACATGTTTTAACATCTTAGTTCATAGTTATAATTTAGAAAGGGCAAAATGTTTTCATAAATCTGGTAGGACATTTATCACATAAACACATCTAAATAGAAATTAAGATTAGTGGCTGCAAGCATATCTGTACTACCTTGTTGGTGCTTTCCAATGTGTGCCTTAGGAATCACTCACTAGATAACAGCATAACCCAGTAATAATTTTCTACAGACTAAAACATAAAGCAGATACCTGAAGCTCAATCTACCCACTTAGTTTAAGTGACTTGTCCACTGGGATAATTCTTACCTCAGAGCAATAATCCTACATTTATTTTTTGGCCAGTTCTCTATTACATGTCTCAGTGGAAGTCCATCTCTCACAAATCTATACTGGCAATCCCATAAGGAACTCTAACACCCAGACAAAACTCAGGAAATTAATGTGGATGACTATATCCAAAACTGCAAACCAACCCCTTTCATTCCACTAAATGGCCCCTTAATCCTGGATGTCTTTGAATTCTCTGGGTACCTCAGGGAACTCATCCCTCCTGACAGTTCAACAGGCCCCCCAAATCCTACATTGTTCACATGCTCATCATAGATCCACTCTGAGCCCACCTGACCTCCTCTGTGATTCCTGTAGGATCCAATTTAGGAAATGTCATCTGATTGTGTCATTATTCACACTGACAGTTTCTGGCTATCAGGTTTGGATTTGTTGGCTTTTTCTTAGTATAAGGTGGAAGAGATAGTACCCTGGAACAGCTGTCTGGCTACTGAGCGACAGCAACCCAGTTGTCTCTTCACATGATGGGCTTCACATCCGCAACTCTGCCTCCCAGTAACACGGAATTAAAGCATGCTCTAATTTCAAGGCCACAAGCTAGGCTTGGCATCCTCCAAGATCACACAGAAATGTGACTATTGTGAAAAAGAAAAGCCCAAAGCCCAAGCCATCCCAAAACAACAACAATAAAAAGCAAAATTATGAGATCAGAAGCAAAGCAAACATGAAAGTACTCACTATTCTACTAAGAGTACTCAGGTCAGAGTCATAACTATTTGACTTTTGTCCCTGTGGCTACTACTAGCAAACAGAATTAAACAATCACTAAGTAAAAAATAAGTAATCCCCCAAATGGTACTGAAATAAAGAAATCTCTTTTCCAACTGAATACTCTAAGCAATCTGCAATAAAATCATAGTGGCATAAAAATATGGTTGTGAGAGAGACGGAGAATCCACGTCAGCTATCCTTGGAAATATTTGTCTAATTGTCTCATTCCTTCCAGTGATGGAAATTCCACAGCCTTCATAGGTAACCCACCTCCATATTTATTGACCTCTAGTATTCAAAAGATTTCTTTAACTGAAACATCTCTTACAACAGCGTAAGCCCATTCATTATGCTTCGTTCACTCTCTACCCAACTCTCTGCAATAACCTTTTATATATTTGACGACTTTTATCAGGTTTTCCCTAAATCATATCTTCTCTCAACTAAACAAATCCAATTATTTCAACTTTACAATATTTGCTGAACAGAATCTCAGCTGCAACATACAAGGTCTATCCTTGCTTTGGATTTTCCTGGGAGGAGAGATGTAGAGTTGAATACTCTAATGTTTTAAAAGTTGAACTGAGGTCTCCTAGGTCTTATGTAAAAGCTGGGCACCACAGCCACTTGAAAAGACTGAATCCTGATCATCTTTTTTCAAAGAACACTACCTATCTAGCAGGTATCTTCAGATATGGATTTTGAACCACTGGTTGTCCTTGTCATTTTGTTCCAGCTTTCTAAGAGGAGTTCAAATGCAAACTTCTGTGATTAGAATTTCTCATTAACTTCTCTTAGATGGCTCTGTGGTCAGCACATAGCCTTTTTCACTCTCTGAGATGCATGCTTTGGCAATGTACATGGAGCTTGGCAACCCAACGTTGTATTTTGTATTCTATTTCAGGTTCAGGAACCTAAAATATAGGAAGTAAATGTAATTTGCAGATATCAGGGATGTCTGTATTAAACATTGGAACACAGTGATGATATCTTCAAGACTAAAATGACTAAGCTAGTTTCAGAGATATAAATAATATAGTTGCATTTATATGGTTAGGCTGCCCTCAGGATCCTTGATGGAGGGTATCACTATGCTCTGCTGGATGCAGCTGAATTCATCACTGCTATGGATCTCCAGTTGTCTAAGGCAGATTCTAAAGAAACAGGGGAAAGGATTTATCCAAACATTTTAAGTACAGCTTGCTTAATGCTCGAGTCATAGGAACTCTGAAGCATCACTATCCCAATTCAAAAAAGCACTCAGGCAGGAAAGTTGGCATCAGTCAGGTAGGATGAAATCACATACTTATGGCGTGCTTAAGTGCTTGGCTAAATCAAGACACTTTTCCTGGGTTTTGACCCAATATGGTCAATATGTGTATACACTATGACAGAGGAACAACAACCTACTGAGAAGGGTGACAAATGAACAGTTTGAAAGAGATTGCTAGTCACTGCACCTCTAATTAAGAAAGAAATTGCAGGCTACCTAAAAGACTGTAAACTTATTTTTCAGCCTCTGTCTTTGAAAGTGATTTTAAGATATGCCCATCAACAGCATTTTAAATACAATTACTTATTTTTCATTTACCGTGTAAAAGCTAGATAAAAGAAGCAAGAGCAATTTCATTCTGAGATTTGTTGTCAATTGGATGTCTCATGGCAGGTAGGTCTCTTGGTTGGACAGACAGCTGCCAAGACAGCTCTCATCATCTTCAACACTGGGATGACGATTTGGCTTTCAAAGGACTGTAACTGCCATATGACATCCAGCAATATAACACAAGGTGATCTTGCAGGTAGCTGGAATCCGTTATATCATGAATTTCAAAATTTTAGGCAAGCCTTGAAACTTTACTATGTGTTCAGTAGCAAGCAGGTCATTAATGTAATGCACTCTTGTTGTTCTTGTAACAGCAGGTGTTGACCTGTCATTTAAGGCTTATTCTTCGTAGGCCATAACACAGTACTCGCTGTCAGATAATGTTGGTCATTATCTTACATCATTGGCATATGATCATCATTACAGGCAGGATAGGATAAGAGTAGGAATAGTACCAAGCATATACAAGTGAACATTAAAATCTATTTATATCATCTTAGTTTTAGCTGGGGTAACTATGTTAAGATGACCAGGAAATATATTGGATGTACAAGGCAAAGATGAGCTCGGACTTTTCACTGACAAAAAGAGCCAACAGAAGCAAATTCATTGCAAAGCGGCCAACAGACACTATTTTTATTTTACTCTATGAATTCCATGAAATAAAATCCATGAACTTTATTCCCGTGTGAAAAAAGCACTTTAAAGAGAAAAAACATGAGACCAAGCATGACGTTAACCAGAAACTTGCACTAAGTGACTAGTTAACACTGGCTTCTGAGAGTTTTATCTGAATAGAAATTTCAAGACAGTTCTGTCAAACAGAACACACAATACTTAAAAAACTATCTACGGCAAGCAGTATCTACAGTATCTATAGCAAACAGCTGAGCATAGTGCAGGGAAGCCCAGACTGGTGTAGGCTGTGTTACTTCTGAAATGAACTATCTCCATAAACTAGCCAGAGGAGCACAAGATTACAGCCTAGTCTTGCAGAAAGGATTGCTTCTCAGCTAGGTTTACTGGGTTGGGTACGGTGTTGCATGTGACACTGAATCTTAGCATGAAAGTTGGTATCTCCATTCAGCCTTTTGCTGTAATGTATAGACATTGGACATTAGGAAAAAATTTTTCACAGAAAGAGTGGTCAGACAATGAAATAGGCTGCCCAGGGAGGGGGTGGAGTCACCATCCCTGGATGTGTTTAAGGGTCGTTTAGATGAAATGTTGGGGGATATGGTGTAGGGGAGAACTTTGTAGAGTAGGGCTGATGGTTGGACTCAATGATCCCAAGGGTCTTTTCCAACCTGAATAATTCTATGATTCGATGACATAGTTTGGTTTGACACATACTTATGCATTTCTACAACGCACTGTTGACCAGTGTAAAGATTCCATATGAATGATGTTTAATAGAAATATGGATCCAACAGGTTTCCAAGAGAGACACATCTCTAAGGTCCCAGAGAGTGTACTGAGTCACGGTAGAGTATGCCTAACCAAAGGCAAAGGAAAGCTTTTATACATAAGAGATCTTAATTCAATCAGAAACTCATACAGCTAATCTTTTTACAGAAACTGCCCACCATGTGTATTTGTTGCCAAATGCTATAAAAACCCTGTAAAGGTTTTCCAAAAGGTTGGACTTCAGATAGAAGGCTTTAGCCTGAAGGACAGCTAAGGAATAGAGGTACATTTCAGTGGAGAAGCCATAAAGCTTAGACTAAAAAAAGGGGATAAATTGGTATAAAACTTGGCTGGACTCTAGGGTGTGGCTCAGATTTTTGTCCAATAATATATTCATTAGTCTAAGTATTTTTAGATGCAGAAAAGCTGCTAAAAGATACCAAGTGACATGCATTCAGAAGCTGGAACGCTATCAGACACTGACATTGACTTAATTTTTTTTGTCCGAGAGGAAGCTTCAGAAACTAATTCATTCTTTATAGATTTCTTAAACAAAAAAAAAATTTTGTCAAGGTTTTCCAACTGTCCAAAGTGTGTTAGAGAAGATTTACAAATAGCAACAACATACAATTCCTTCAAACAGAACAGAACATTTAGTATGCTACTTGGTAAATCACTTGAATAAATTTTAAAGGATTAAAACCCAGAGAAAACCAGGAGACCAAGAGGAGATAAAAGGTTTATTGCTTATGTTGATTGTCCTTCTCAATACTTGTTTTAATACCAATGGAATGGAATCAACTACAATAACCTACATTAGGTTAATGGTTGGACTAGATGATCTTCAAGGTCTTTTCCAATCTAGATGATTCTGTGGAAGTCAATGAACTAATTGTTTGTCCTAAAGATTTTAGTTATCAGTAGTGGACTATGAGAGATGAATAAGTATCTGAAATGGGAAAGTATCTGTGAAGCTTGTGATTTTATGTCTCCTCTTTGTCACTAAATAAATTAAGGACAAAATTCCAAAACCCAACGTGAATTCACTAGGAACTGATCCAATAGGAGGAACTGAATTTGTCAGAACAAATACAGATGTCTAATGTGAGCTGGCCACCCCAGACCTGCTTTTTTCTCAATGGTGAGAAGTCAACACTTTTAATGTACAATTGATCTTATTACGCAGGGGACATCAACAATAGGTCAAATGAATCTCTCCAGGTATACAATAGGTGTCCAAGGTTAGATGAGATTAAACACACCCTTTGTGTTTCTGTAATTAATAAGAGTCATATAATAGATTCAACAGAAAGTTACTTCCAAGCACCAGCTTTCCTGAAGCTTAAAAGAAGAGTCAGCAGAATCATTATGTAATGATTTTGTAGACACACCATGACACTTCTGTCTGATAAAAATATTTGCCTGTAATATTTCATTAAATTTAAAGTTACTGTGTAGCAACTGTAAGAGGTTGATGGCTGCCAAGAGCTGTGAGGTTGCTGAATAGAATGGTATTTCTGGAGCCTTGCCCAGAGTTGAGACAAAATGTGACTCATCTTCATGCATACATTTGCAATATACCTCCAAACTAAAATAAGGATTTAACTCCATCACGAGGTTCTAGTGATATCATGTTAGAGCTGAGAATTTATTATAGTATCAGTGCTTCTAAGCAACTCTAAAAAGAAAGGTGATCTTTCTGCAGCTATAATCATTGGATGTTTGTGACCTTGAGTTGTGTTCTCCTAGAATGCACATGACTCAAGTGCTGATTCAGTTGTTGGTAGCAGGACAATTATAATTTGAGCTCCATTTTGTTTCTTTGTACTACTTCAGAGTATATTAGCAAATATCGCAGTGAGTAGGAAATACTGTGGTTGGGAAGGCTATGCCTGCAAAAATTTAGAAACTGTAGGATAGGAATTGAGCTAGATCAGGATTGATGAATTCAGATCTATTTTTGCTTTCATTTGCAGCTAACAATCTTCCAACAAAAATGGAGATAAAATATTAAAAGAGAGAAACAAAGAGAAAATATGAAAATTGCCTGACATTTACATGACATCATTCTGTTCAATTTGCTTATATGTTACAGCATTTTATTCAACCTTTTGCTGACCTATCCATTCAAACTGTAAGCTGCTTGACCTCTATCCTGTCACTTATTGAATGCTCATGCACTTTTGAGTACAAGGGAAGTCCAAGTCTCAAGTAAGATTTTTAGGCACCATGATACAAACAGTAATAAAAAATACCTTCAAACAGTTAAGTAACTAATATTCCATCTTTTTTGACAGTTAATCTTTTAATCTGCATGCTGAAGAGCATCAGTAAATAATATGGGAATGAAGAAATCTTTTTTTAATTACTGAAGTACCACTTTTTACAAGTATCACATCATCCATAATCCCTATGAGTTCAAAGGAATCTCAGGAGTTCTAGTCTCTCCATTTCTTGTACATATGTAATTTGATGCCAATGCTTCTGCTGCATAACCAAGCAGGTTTCAAAAATGCTCGTACTTTTACTGAGAAAAGTCGTTCTGCAATTTTTCAGATGGATAACCTACTTAACTGTTGCTCTGGATTTTTAAAAAGAATTGATGAACAACAATACAGTGAGAAAGCTATCAGCATGCACTGTTCACAATATATTATTGCATGAGCTTTAGTCACAAGGCTCATATTGGTCAGCTGGATTGCAGCATTTTGACATATGGTAATTACCACAGCGGAGAAGAAAAGGCTCAGAAAGGCACTATAATTCAGTGTTAAAACAGTATTAACAATAGATACTGTAGTAAAAAACTGTCTTTTGTTATCACTGCACAGTAATATAATAGTTCAAGTTATTGTTACTATCTTGTCTAATTACTATAAAAAAATTGCAACATTTCCTCTTACCACTGAGAAGCCAGTGTGGAAAAGATATCGGTGGTTTCAGGTTCTTGGAACAGTTTCAGAAGTTCTGGTTCAGATGACAAGTCAGCAAGGATCCTTAACTCAATATGGGAAAAATCTAAAAAACAGAGTGTTAAAATAAATCTAGTGCTCTAAAATGAAAGGATACCTGCATTTTAACCAAACTATCACAAATTAAAAAGCAAGCCTGGACTGTTCAGTCATTTCCTCATGCTCAAAAAACCAGATGTCTGTAAAAAACTCATACTTAATAAGTTATATTCCAGTTACAGATCACAAGGTGTCTGATTCCTTCATTATCTTCAGGTGTCAATTAATCTTATTAGCCTTTTGTTTCCATTGACATTGCTTACATATCATCCACTTCCAAGGCACTCTAAGAAGTATACATCATATAACAGTATTAATTGATACTAAGGGATTTGACAGCCTTGTAAAATATGTCATCCAAAGGAGAGGGGACAAAGAAATGACAAAACTGCAAACATTAATATATATGAGAATAATAATACATGCTATCTTACCTGCTGCTAAAAATGTGTATCCTTTCTTTGAAACAAACAATGCTCTTGGGGAAATAGTCACTATTTCCTCTTCTTTTCCTAGAGAGGAGACAGACATTTAAGTCCCAAACCCCAGTTCAAAAATATTGTGTTGCAAACAATGAAAGGTTGTAAACACATACCAAACACACAACTAAAACCACACAAATGGCAATGTAAGCAACCTACCAGAGCACTGTCAGCATCACAATTATTTTACTCTATTAGTCACGTACAACTTCTTTACCTCTGCCATCCTTGAAGTACCACTTAGTTCTCCTTTTTCAAAATCAAACCCTTCCCAAAACGTTAGCTAACAAATATCTGCAATAACTAACACTATTCACAGATCACTTAGAAATACATTTTTTGAAGCACATATTGTAAGATCATTAACAAAATTGATAGGCCTATGTGCCACAGTTATGCACAGCAGCTCAGGTTTACACAGCCACTGTTCACATATTTTTTTTTATAGCAACTTTTAAAAAGTACTTATAAAAATGAATCAGGTAGATAAAATAAAACTGCTGTCAAAGTTTTACATTGTCTTCAACAGACTCCTGTTTTATGATCTGTATTATTTCAAATGCATGGAGTGAATAGCTGTGAAAAGGCAAGCCTGCCCTTAACTGGGAACCAAGTGCAACAAATGAGCAGCATTTCCCAGCTATGGCTGTAGGCGTTCAAGGAGAGTTTATGTTGGCAAATCTCTCTCTTATTTTTGAATCTACTATTGTGGGTTCTCTCTTTATCATTTGGGTCATGCTTTTCTAGACTTTACTTGGATTCTCTCTGAATCATCTGCCTTAAATCCGTTTCTGTTATCAAAAACAACACATCTGACTAACTATTGGTGTTTAGTTGTGAGTTTCATAAAAATGACCCAGTTTTAACATCTCCTCAGTAAAAGCCTTATGAGCTGAATGCGCACAAAATCATCCCTAGGATAATTAATGGAGTTAAGATGCATAATTTCATCTGGAAAAAGGAACAGTGAGATAGTCAAGGGAAACAAAAAAATCTAGAAGTTTGTGAGTATTTAGATGACTGCTGAAACAGCAAATTTTTTTCAGGAACAACCAGCAAAAAGTAATTGGTTTAAATCACAGTGTATAACTAAGCATCAATATTCTATTCTATCCTTTAATGCTGGAGCAATTGGTCTGCTTTAAAATATAATATAACTCAGTAAAATAATTAGATAAAATTGCCTCTTCATGTTAATAAAAATATAGTTTACCTTTTATGTATTGCTTCTTTGTAATTCTAACTGGATGTTTAGAGATACCTTGAATGTTCTACAAATAAGAATAAAAATCCTTAGTAAGTTTATGAAAACACGTTTATAAACAGTTTATAAGCAGCATAAGAACATTAGTGATACTAATGCTAACAAGTATTTCCCATATAATAAATAAGATTAACCACTTTGCCTTTCAAAGGAATCTTCACACTTCTGTAATGATAGATACTTTTGAATATTTGCTCTTCCTTGAAAATTGGAAGCTTGTAAGAACAATTTCTCACTGGAAGCCTTTCCAAATCCTAATTTCTGGATGCACCATAGAACATAATTAGCAACCCAATGAAAATAATTTTCTTCTTATTTTAACCTTTATTTTTGAGATATTGTACATTACTTTCAAGAAAAGAATACATGTGAACACTGCCTTAAGCTAAGGGAACAGATTCTTCTTCAACCTCTAGAAATTCTCCTAATATCTAGAAGCCTTCCAGGTAACGGCTTTAAACCTGAAAGAGGGTAGATTCAGATTACATATAAGGAAGAAATTCTTTACTGTGAGGGTGGTGAGACACTGGACCAGGTTGCCCAGAGAGGTTGTGGCTGCCCCCTCCCTGGCAGTGTTCAAGGCCAGGTTGGACGGGGCTTTGAGCAACCTGGTCTAGTGGAAGGTGTCCCTGCCTGTGGCAGGGGGGTTGGAACTAGATGATCTTTAAGGTCCCTTCCAACCCAAACCATTCTATTATCTATTCCCACATTCTTTGAAATGCATGATAAAATAAAGAAGGAGCTTTTTATTAACTACAGCACATCAGTTAAGGTTAAAAGTGAGAACTATCAACAAAATTGCAGGACTAGGAATAACAGATTTTTCTCTAAAGATCTGAGTTCATACACCTCCAGTAAAGTTTGAAAGATTTTATGTTATTATGCCTCTTCATCTAGAAAGGTAACACATGACAAGAGATAATGTGTATCAAGCTCAATTTTCATAATTCCACGCAATTAATTTGCAAGCGGTTCAGGAATTAGATGAACACACTAATATTATGTAATACTGTGAATTCAGAAGATGGTAATAGTGATATATAATTTCCAAATCAGAACAATCATTTTCTATGTAATTTTGAAATCAAAATTGTTATTTTAAACTTGAGGGATGTGATCAGACTGCAAAAGCTGTTGAAATTTAAAGCAGAAGTAAAAGAACAAAACCCCAAACCAGAACAGTATCATTTCTAGTCTTAGCACCACCTTTAAAGATCTACAATTAAATGTATTAAAGTTGAACACCTGCCACAGCACCATACACAAATAGAAATTACTATATAATATACATAATATTTTCACAACATGGGTAAACTAGGAACACTGGTCTCAATCCATCAATACAAAGTTTGACCCAGAAGAAACATTTGCCACCTTTAATATTTTATTCTTCAGTTTCTAGAAACATTTAAAAATACAGTTGTGGCAATGCTTATTGTAATGCTATTAACCATATTTTGAAATAAGTGGTTATTTAATCTGTGCACAAACCTGATGTTTCTATTGGTAACTATTGATTTCTACTGATAACCAGTTGGAAAGCATCAGTGCTTGTTCATATGAATAATATGCAGTTTAAGTAGCCATGGAAGCTAATATATCCTCAGAAGTTTTGAAAATGAAGTCCTTATATTAAGTACCTGGACATGAATGTGGGAGCCTAATTTTACACATTTAAAAAACAAAATCACAACATTTTAGATAATTGTATGGACTTTTCATTGGGCTCTATACTGGTATTGACATGTACTTAATAAGATAACCTCCAGCACAGGTTAAAGAGTTGTTTATAGTTACTCTCACTAATTATTGTTCTTTAACTCATTAGCTTCAAAATCCTGAACAAAGTTAAATAAATAAAAATTTATTTCAAAATCTATCTACAATGGTAAAAATAAATCACTATATTGCCTTCTTGTTTTCACTTGACAGCATATGCAGAAAGTCTGCTTTTAATGCAAATTTAGAAGTGTTACTAATAATTCTGAAAAACACTAGTAATTAATTGCAAGTGCAAAATGTACTTTCACTTGTAAATTAGTTAACTCATAATTTGAATAAATCTTCAGAGAAGTAACTCAGGAAACATGGAAGTGGTAATGCTCATCTTTAAGCTATTGGAACAGCTTAATAGATTCCTCTCATCTAAACTTAGACATCTTTAGGCTAGTCGTTAGTGAAAAACAAGTTGAACATGAACCAGCAATGAGCTTTTGAACCTAGGAAGGCCAACAGCATCCTGGGCTGCATCAGGAAGGGCATCACCAGCAGGTCAAGAGAGGTGATCCTTCCCCTCTGCTCAGAATGCCTGATGGGAAGGTGTAAAGAATATGGAACCAGATTCTTCCTACTGGTGCCCTATGACAGGACAAGAGGCAGTGGTCACAAGCAATTACAGGAAACTCCATTTAATAATAAGAAAAAACTTTTCTACTGTGACAGTGGTCAAACACTGGAACAGGTTGCACAGAGAGGTTGTAAGGCCTCTATCCTTGGATATATTCAAACTCCAACCAGACATGGTACCAAGAAACCTGCTCTAGTGATTTGAGCAGGGAAGGTTTGACTAGACAATCTCTAGTGGCCCCATTCAAACTCAACTATCTGGTGATTCTGTGACTCTGTTTTTATAACATTACTGTAATTGATTACTCTATGTATCCCAGTGCCAATCCATTGCCTTCTCTCTACTTCATATGATTTCTGATTGAGATAGAATTGAAGCCTTCAATGGTATGAGGCAGTGGAAAGCCACAGAAAGACTCTGGTTTCATTCCCAAGCAATTTTTTTAAGAAAAAGTACATATATATATTATTATATGTATGTATTATGTATAAAGTACACTTGTAGCATAACATTCAGATTTAAAGATTAAAGACAGAAACAAATATTTTGCAGACATTTTAGTCAGTTGGTGCATCATGTCTTAAAATGCAAGTTCTAAGAAAAAGAATTGTATTGTTTTGATTATGGAAAATGAATGCAAAAATGTACATCCAACCTGCAACAGAATTAGTAAGAACTGCTTAACTGTATAAATGGAAATTTCCATTTTTTAAGGTTTTCATAAAATTGTAGAATCATTTAGGTTGGAAAAGATGTTTAGAATCATTAAGGAAAATACCCTTGAGTCCAACCATTAACCTAACACTGCCATGACCCTAAGTGCCACACCTACACATCTTTTAAATACCTCCAGGGATGGTGACTCAACCACTTCCCTGAGCAGCCTGTTCCAGTGCTTGACAACCTTTTCAGTGAAGAAATTTTTCCTAATATCCAATCTAAACCTCCCCTGGCACAACTTGAGGCTGTTTCCTCTTGCCCTATCACTCATTACTTAGGAGAAGAGACTGACACTCACCTCACTACAACCTCCTTTCAGGTAACTGTAGAGAGCAATAAGGTCTCCCCTCAGCCTCTTTTTCTCCAGACTAAACAACCCCAGTTCCCTCAGCTGCTCCTCACAGGACTTGTGCTCTAGACCCTTCACCAGTTTCATTGCTCTTCTTTGGACATGCTCCAGCACCTCAATGTCTTTCTTGTAGTGAGGGGCCCAAAACAACACAGTATTCAAGATGCGGCCTCACCAGTGCCAAGTACAGGGGTAAGATCACTTCCCTAGTCCTGCTGGCCACACTATTTCTCATACAAGCCAGGACGCCACTGGCCTTCTTGGCCACCTGGACACACTGCTGGATCATACTCCCCATGTTCCTTTTCTGTCAGGCAGCTTTCCAGCCACTCTTCCCAAAGTCTGTAGCATTGCATGGGGTTGTTGTGACCCAAATGCAGGACCTGGCTCTTGCCCTTGCTCAATCTCAGGTCATGACTGGTAAAAAGCTGAAAAAACCCACACCCTTACAATGATACCATTTTCTTTTTCACATTTTTGCTGTCAGTGAAACCCTTCCCCCCCACCCAAGGCATTAAATCATTAAAGATTAAATTTAGCAATATAGTTACCAAATTTAAAAGAAAAAAGCACTGAATCTGATCTGCACTAAAGTCACTTTGGGTATTATAAACGCAGACTGGCTGTCTTTTTCCTGGGTGTCCAAAGATGACACCTTTTTTGGCAGTGGACCTGCCACACAGGGACCTAGCACTCCAACAATTCACCACCTCTTTTACAATTTCAGTTATTTGACACATTTTCCCAGCACCTAGATGGTTGTTGGATCACTGTTTTTCAGTTAAACTCTTCAGAAAACATCATGTTGGAAAAGCAGGGAGCACAGGCATGGCACAAAAAAAACACCTCACTAGAAACACTAGATTAAAACTGTACATGATGAAAAACAGACTTCTGATTTCTTTCCTCCTACCTCCATAATCTGATTTTTCTGCCACTATAATCCGTCCTGACTGATGATCCTGATGCATTCCTTACTCTGGTGTTTTAGCACAGGTTAGAAATCTGTTCTCTTGGTTTTGAAAATACATCTATTAAAAGTTGTTCTACTTTTGTCTGTTGTTTCAGGTGAAGACAGTGTAGATTCTTGTCTATGCTGTTACCTTCTGTATACAGAGCCATCCAGAAACAATGACAGACTTCACGCTGGCAAGAAGACTCAGAATTTATAGACCCTTGATATGTCTGTTAAGAGTCTCACAAACACAGATTTCTCATAAAGCATTCAAGACTTGCAAAAAGGATGCTCTTATCCATAAGGAAAGTCATTGTATCAAAGAGTAGAATTATCAATGAAAACAAAACCTACTCAAAATCCAGCAAATTATATACAGTTCCCAGTTTGTTGAGTTTAGTCCCAATTAGTTACACTTTCTGTTGAGCTTTCCATTTCTGGAATCCAAAATTCTACATCTACATCTGCAATTGATCTTTGATTCTTTCCTAGGTTAAAAACCAGTAAGTTATTTTGGTTCTTTCAAAGGATTACAGTATACAGATATATATTGGATAAATTACCTTTGAAGATGGTATAGCTAGATGTCACCTAATCACAGCGGCTGGTGGTGCATTTTAATTATTTCTTACTCTATGTCAAGTAGGTTTGTGGATCATATTTCCTATGTTAAATTCCCCTTTCGGTTATTTATATTGATTCAGCTAACCCATATGTCTGTCTTCATATACATTTTCAGTAGCATAAATTGCTTTTTTTTTATCAAATAACCTCAGTCAACCCTGGCAATTCCCTAGAAAGAGATGTCTATAATGTATACAAAGGCATCTATAGCAATACGTATATTATTTTTTAATAAAAAATGGCTCAATCTACTAACTGCTCAGATCTGCATTTCTAAAGATCTGGAGAAGATGTCTGAAGACCTACAAACTGCAGGGAGGGGAACAGAAAAAAAACCAACAGTAAGCTACTGAAATAAATGGAAATGCACAGAGGTGACTGCAGGCTATTCTACGGACATTTGATTCTGATTAATTCCTGCACTGATCTGAGAACTTATTTAAAAATAAGAACAGAGACAAAACTTACTACCAAGATAAGAGTATCCATTCATAAATGTATACAGTATGGAAGTGTCATGAGGGAAGGTCAAAAACAGTCAAGGAGTTAGACTGAACAGATACAAGGAAGCAGTTAGACCAGGTAAAGTTATAATGTATACATCCTTTGATGTGGTGACTAAACCACCTGCTGTTACAGTGAGGCATAGTGCCAAATGCTAGAGCAAAATAAAGACAATAGAGGAATTAAATATTGTTTTATTGTGGCTACCAATGCTAGCAAATAGGAAAAACTAGTTGTATTTCTTACAAGCAAGAATATTTACTGGGACTGTGGTCTTGTCAGATTTAATTACTGTAATAACTGTTGCTTCAGAAAATCAATTATTTCCTAATACTTGAGAAAAAACACAGATTTTCTCTTCTGTTTGAAAAAAGTTCAGAGCAGCAAAATTCTAGTTTATCTCATGAAATGTAGCACTCCAGCAAAAACTGAAGTATTATAAGTCTAAAAGTTTCTGGAGTTCCTCTTAGTATCTTTTTCTCCAGAAAGTTTATGAAAATAATTAGGCCATAACTGCTCTCTTTGAACAAGAACTCAGCTCTACACAACAAAACACAAAGTAAGCTTTTAAATTCATGGCATCTGTTTGATGACTAGCATTGTATTACTTTTGGAGCAGAAGTAATACCTTGGTCTGCAAGATGAGACTTCATTACAATGATAATAGATAGGTAGATGACAACTCCTTTGAGCTTTATATTTTATATCTCTAACTATGTTTTTCTTTTTATTCTTGTAGTGGATTTTTTTCCCCTGTTTATTTGCTTCTTAAAAATTTTCTCACTCCTTTTCCTTTTTTTTTTCCAGTTGTTTTTCTTGCTTTACATAGGACTGCACCTATTGATAAATTGTGCTCTCATAGGTCAGTTAATCAATTTGAGAAGAAACTCACAGGTTCAGTGAGCTACTTCCTTAACTGTCAACACTCTGCTCGCTCCTTTGTTAAAGGCCAAAGCTGCTGGAGAAATAGCGAGGAAAACTGCACACTGCCCAAAGTAGTATTCTTGC
This sequence comes from Strix aluco, assembly GCF_031877795.1. Taxonomy (NCBI): domain Eukaryota; kingdom Metazoa; phylum Chordata; class Aves; order Strigiformes; family Strigidae; genus Strix; species Strix aluco. Next base: position 9,821,547 of record NC_133934.1, read on the forward strand.
AATGCAGAACAAGACTTCGAGTCCTGAGGGCGCTCACAACATCAAATTCACTCAATTTGTCTGGCACCTCCAAAGTTGGTGGCAACTCACTCATGACAAATTACACAGCAGAAATAAAAATCTTCATGATTTATCTTCTGGAAAACTGTCATATTTAATTATTGTCCACAGCAGCATTTATTTATTATTGCAAAGGAATAAACAGTTATTTTCTGGGACTTCTATATGAGACACAATTTCAAGACAGTCTGAAGATCTAATTTTTAAAATACAGCATGTAGCTCAGTATTTTAAATAGAGAAAATATGAAAATTAACAAGGTCACCAATACCAGCCTGGTATGTATGTGTACATGCATTCCTAAGCAAATCTTGACTTGTCTGCAATTGCCACCTAGTGGCTAGTAAAAATTAAACCCACCTTCCTTGTCAAAAAACACAGAATCATACAGACTTCTGGTAAAGGATTTCTTCATTTTTGGTACTAGTTACTGTTTTTCAGCCATGAACAGTTATTCAAAGGTAATGCACTCCCCTCTTGCCTTACCTAGCAGCACAGAATTATCAAGGCTTTAGATGTCAGTCAGGTGGGATACTTAGAAGTAATACATCACCTTCCTACAAGCTTAAGCAGCTTTCAAAGTGAATACAAGGGAAGAGGAAAAGGGCAACCAAAAATACTGACTCCTTACTTTAGAAAGTTGGCCATAAGAATAGTGTATTTGATTTCCTAAGACTAATTCTCCTTCTGTCGTATTTTTTGAAATTTAGACCTCAGGTAATAATACTGTAGCAGCACATGAGAAAGGACTCAATGAGTGATTTTTAAAATAACAAAAAATATTTTATTTTACTAACTTATTGATTTGACATGTTCTGTGACAAATTATTTTACCAAATCATGGGGTCAGCCCAGATGCTTGGCTGACAGATTACTAACCTTTGTACAGCAAGCAAAGGAATTTGCATATATATAGCTCTATGCATGTTTCAAAGAGACAAAGACTGCTTTTGGTTTCTATATATAAATTGACTAAATTTTATTACTTATTTCATTTTTCTGAAAGAAAATTATACTGAGAACATAAGCTCTGTTAAACTAATGTTCATTAATATGGGAGGCTGTTAAGCTCTGGGATGAAATCCAGGAAGATACAATTTGGTTTTGGTGAAAAAACAGTGCTAAGGCATAGAGATAACAACCCTTTGAGTGGCAGTTGGAGCTATTAAATATTGTACTAGTTGTATATTAGCTGTATATTATAGCTTTAAAGTAAAGAGCGTCAAGGGAATATTGCTCAAAGGTACAAATACTAGACCTTTAAACACATGAAAAATTACAAGCTTTCCAGACTGGAGGAATTTACTTTCTAAAGAAAGATGTAACAGTTGTTTTATGAAAGGGTAAAATTTAGTATCTCAAACAAGATTGTTCCACATACTGAGGAATTTACTGAGCATATGTTAGCAGGGAATTCCTCTTAAAAGGCTCCAAAAGGAGCCTGAACAGGAGGCTAATTGAAGGAGTTAAAGGAAACCTAAATAACCAATGTGTCTGTCTTTGCTCACAGTGAGGAAATGACAATTCCTGATTTGATAGAAGTGGTCCTTAACTACAAGTTCCTGAGCCACAGCCAGCAGAGGATCATGTTAGTACAGGACAACTAGGGACAAGGCCACGTGGGAGTCAGAAGATGACCTCTATCCTGTTCTGTCTATCTTCAGTGACCCTTACACAAGCCATTTTTTTGTTGTTGTTCAGAACCTGAAAGAGTGCAGCCATCTTCAAAACTTGGGGTGAAATTTCCTGAGGTTTTATGAAAGGATGCTGAGAGAATAAAGAATTGGCAAATTTTCCACTCATTGACAGAAAAAAAGAACTGTCAGCAGAGAAAACAATGTAATAGGGATGTAGAGCTACAGAGATAATTTTCCTGAAATTCTTTGGGATGCCAACGACAAAAATTTTGAAACTGAAATATTTTGAAAATGTCTGAAAACTGGACCATCCAAGAGAAGAAATAATCTCTTTTGCTGTACGTAACTTTTGATCCTCCCCTATAATCCATTCTCTTTTTATCATTCTTCATTTCTGTCTCCTCCATTTTTTGTCTTGTCAGAATTCTCAAATTTTTTGAAGTAATTTTTGCTGACAGAGATACAGAATGGGAAAAGAACGATGTACAGCAGAAGAATACTGTATAACAAAAGAAACTATTTAAATACTTTTGTTATGTTAAAACATAATGAAACCTACACTATCAGAATTAGACTATATTTTGTCCTTGAAAAAAGGAATTCAGCCATTAAGGAATATGCTAACACCTCTCACTTTTGAGAGGTTGTAAGACAAGACAAAATTTGTGTGCCTGAAATTTTTCTTTTTAAATTGCCCTCTCAGAGCATAAGTTTCCAAGCTTTGAGTATTTCCTAAAAGCGTATATCTAAAAATCCCACTAATGGAATACTTCATATGAAGAATAAAAAAAAATCTTCAAGCAGAGTTTCTAAAATCTTAATCAACTCACAAGAGGTACCAACAGACAACTTCATAACAAAAAGGCACACCAATATTTCAACTAATATAAAGACCATACATGCATTTCTACACATTGATGAAGATTCAATCTGAACAACTGTCTTACAGATGAGGACAGTGAAAAGGAACTCAGTAGGACATGGGCTCTGTTAAACTCCTCAGTACAGAGGTACAATGACTGTGACCACATTGAGACTTCAGGGGATGCGAGCATATGCCAGTCTCAAGCATAAGAAAAGTGCTCAGCCAGGAGTTGAAATTTGTTTGGATAAACAGTGGAAGAATGAAGACTGTGACAGACTACACGTGAATAGCTCTATTTGTTTCTTGTAACCACATACCATGCTAACATTGCTCTTAAACTATTCTAAAATTACATGGAATCAGACTTCCTAAAATTCCAAAAGACACAACACAGTGTATAGATTAACTTCTGTAACAGAATACTCTAAGTAATAGATATTACTATAATTACTTCACTTTAAAACACCTTTTATTTTGTAAGGTAGTGAAAGCTACATATCTAAAAAAACACTTGTTTTGATCAAAGATGACACTAATTTTGTTTCTTGTTAGCTATGTGCTCCAGTCACATTCATGTTAGAGAAAAATAACCTGTCAGTAGCACTAGCTATATTCCAACATGGATTTCTAAAACATGATCAGTGCATAGTTTTGGCTTCTACCTGCAGCATTCCCAAAATGTTGCTGGCAAAGGCCATTCAAACCATAAAATGAATCAGCATATAACCAACTATCTTAACAAAGCCCACTCAACAGCAGTAGGCACTCAAGTGCTGACAATTTAATTTATACATAGTGTATTGAACTATAGCATCTTCGAATTTTAAAGAAACAAATGGAAGTAAGCAGTGCCATCCTCTCTCTAGCACAGGAAAATTTTACAGGAACTTTTTCTCTCCTATTTCTAGAAGTCTAAGCTTCTCTGAGGAGCTTTTTGCCAGAAACTAAAGGAGAGTGAAGGAAGAATTCAGCCTCCACAGTCAGTATTTCATAATGTGCTAAAAATACTTTAGCTGATATTATTCTGAGTTTTGAGCTGTTAATTTTAGTTGCTCTATATATTTCTGTGCTTATGTTCAATCATATACATGATTGAACTGCTCTTGTTACTACAGAATTACAGCCCAGATGATGTTCCAAGCTTTACTGAGCCAAATGGAAAACATTATGCTATAAAATGTAGTCCGTGTATTGGATACACCACACTCACCATGAGATTAATGAATTTATACAAATCAGAAGCATCACTACAGAGAATGCCAAAGACATGCATCTATCACAGAAAAGGATACTATGTGTACTCAAGATGTTAAGAGAACAAAGGTCTATGATGTAGAAACCTTATTTCTGCATTTGGATATTAAAACAACATGATGTTCTGAAGCATCAGACGTGAGTGTTAGGATACAACTAACAGTGACTTTTCATACTGTAGTTGTCACACCAGTAACTAAGAACATCCTATGGTAATGTTAACGTAGTGTAAATTTTTATCATGAATGCAATTTAACTAAAGTCTTGTCAACATGCTTATTCACTCAGTTTTAAGGAAAATTTCCTTATCATGAAACAAAAACTGTGATGAGTGAGGAAGAAAGAGAGGAAATAGAGAACTTTTATCTCCAACGTTGTAAATACGGTTTCTTTAAATGTTAAAGTCTTCACTAAAATATACTTCTAAATAAAGCAACAAAAAAAGATTGTAAAAACATCAAAACTCTTAAGTAGTCATAAAATGAGATATTATTTTAGTGCTATTAGTGTAGTCATAATCAACATATGATTCAAGAGTATTGGAATAAATATACTGAAAAGAAACGTTGTACAAAAACACATTCTGAATGCAAGATATACTCAGGGAACACAGACCAACCATAACAAACGGCATGCATGCTCTGACTTTCTCTAATAGCATATCAGCTCATCTGAGCGATAGTTGTTTGTACTGACTAGAAAATATTACACTAAATTGCTTTGATGCAAAGGTCCAAGAAAACACACAGACATTCTCATCTCTGTTAAGACAACCTATTATTTTAGTGAAGCCCACATCAGAGCATACTCACCTAAAAATGATTTTGTCAGCCTAGATGACATTATAAAGGAATTTTGACAATATGTTTTATATGAACCTGTAATATGTCTGACTTGTCTCTATTGCTAGTGCTTTCCAATAAACATACTTTAAAAACAAAATAGAAAACACACTCAAGTAAGATCAATGCAAATGTAAGACCCATACTCTCTGTCCATTTTAAGTCAACATTCATTTCAGTAGGACAGTGTATGAAAACAAGTTTACAAAAATTATATTCCTAATAGTGTAGTTTCAAAAGGAGCCAAGGCACCAGTTCATTTCTACCAAAAAAAAAAAAAAGAAAAAAGAAGATGTCATCACATCCCTGCTCCCAGACCTGGTGTATGGCTCTTTACATTGCATCAGATCTGCCAAAGCCTTCTAAAAGCTGTGAAGGAAAGGGACAGGGGAAAAACAGGACCCTTCAAATTTGTACAGCAGCTCACCACTATTGAAAGACCTCGTAGAACATCCTGTTTGTGCTGCAATCCAATTGTGACTATAGACTATAAACTTTCAGAAAGAGTATTGGTACTATCACAGAGCAGCCTGTAGCCTTAATGAGGCTGGGGACAAAATGCGTGAAATTTGTGAGCTGTCACAATAGTTTTGCTAACATGGTTCTGACAGTCTGCCTTGCTTGGTGTGTGCTTGTGGCCATGCTAAGGATGTAACACCTATTGGGACAGTGTTATGAAAGGGAGACAAACAGACAGCATCTCTTCCACACTGTCCATAAACAATCCCAAAACTATTCCAAAACTACATTTGAGTTTTATCTCAGAGAGAATTAGTCCATTCACTCCAGAAGAGAGCCCAGAAGCCAAGTAATACAGATACAGTGTGGATAATCAGAAAAACTGGTTGCTAACTTAACTGACAGAACTGGCTCATTTTTGACGGCAGTTGCTGAAGGGCCTCTATTTCAAGAGATTGTCTCTCCCATTAGAATGAAAACCAGACAGGTAATTTATTATTCATATTCCAAGCACTATTAGTAACACATATTTTCTAATAAACAAGCATGCAATTCTCTATCATGCATTCACTATCAGAAAATATTACTTGTATCTGTTGGAAAGACTGAGGTATATTCAATATTTCAGGTTTTTTATGGTCCTTCTTTGACCACTTTAACATTCAACATACTCTAATTAGTTTCTCTTTCAAATTACATTCCCGCTTCCACATTAAAGGTTAATGTGCTTCTTTGATTGACAGGTTAAATTATTTTATTTCTTTGCCTTTTTGGACAAGCTGGTAAAAACATTTTTCCTGGGGAGAAATAGGAAACCTTTTATTTTTTTTTCCACTTGGTCTGGGAAGTAAAAAGATTGTATTTATCTTCAGCATAACTTTTTGTTTCTAAAAGGAAGGAAAATCCCCCCGAAGCCCATCACTTTATGGTTTTTAGTTTGATGATACAAACATCTTCAGAAGTATAGAAGTGTAAACTCATTAGTAGCATTTCAGTTCTCTCTGCTGCAGAAGCCTGGAGGAAAGAAACCGTAATACAGAATATCTGATTCTAGCACTGAAGTTTACATCTCAAACCAAATTATAACATTCAATTACATGCAATCTTTATATCTCAAGTTTGGATTTCTCTCTCTTCATTCTGAAAGAGGTTTAATCTTAATTGGCTTTATGTCTTTCCACCTCTGTCATGACTTATTTTTGCTGTAAAAGGTGAGAGGCTAGAAAGTGGTATTTCAAGGTACGTTTGGAAAACATAAACTAAGTCCTTATAAATGTAATAAATATATTTAATAGGAAAGTTATCTATGAGCAATATAATAAAGGATTTTCCTAATGTAGACAAGACTACTATATTTATACAAAAAATAATTAAAAATAACATATTCAAATAATAAACCCGATTAACTTCCCCTAATAGTCATAAGCAATCCATCATAGAGTGGAAAAAATAACTAGCCTATGGATATATTACGAAATAATTTGACTGAGAATTTTAGGTTTTACATTGTTTAGGTTTCAGCTATGCAGATTCTCATGGAGTAGCAAATAGACAGTTACAATGCTATAGCAGGAGACTACAATACCAAATGTGTCCCTGTTTAATGATGTACTATATTATTATATAAGACTTCATTATTTGTGAAAAATGCATTAATTATGCATCACACTTATTGTAGAAGAAACCAAAGGAGAAGAAATGGAGTGCAGTTAAACTAAAATACACGGAGAGCCACTGAAGTAAAGTTATACCAAGAAACCCCCTCTAAATTGCTGCAACACGGAAGTCATAAAAATTCATGTGAATAAGCTTATCTATTGAGAGAAACCCACATAAAGCTAAAAATACATGTCATCCATACATCAGATGTAGATTTGTCTTAAAGAAGATCACAGAAGAGTTTATCTGAAAAATAAGTCCTGCTCTGTACCTAATGTCTGGTCATTTCCCCTTAAACCTATGAGTAAATCCCTCCTGGACTCCATTTAATGCCTTAAAGGAAAGAGGACAGATAGATTCATTACCTTTACAAAACAAATGAAAGAGAAAGAAACCTTTGTTTGGAACCCCATCTCCCACAATCACTGCAGCGAATGGGATGCTTTTTCTATTTGTATTCTCACTTTATCTGATTTACACTTATATTTTGCTTTAATCACTCCTTAAAGCATTTTAAAACACAGTTAAAAATAAAATACCTCAGCAAATATTCAGCTAAAATTTGACATAACATCATAGTAACTGCAAAAATATCTACAATATTTATGATTTCTGGCATGAATCTTTCTAATCCTTTAACACTTAGTAAAGTGACTGGGCACTGCAGTATATCTTCTGTATCAATAAATGATTCAGAAACAGATGGTATAAGTTCCATAAACATCTCACACAAAAAAAGCCATGCCAATATTTTTCCTTATAAGGAAAAGCCAGCCTTAGGCAACCCTGGATGCTAACTTTAGCAGTATTATTTTTGAGAAAAACAACCTTTAAGAAAAGTAGATTTTGTGTCATTTTTAGCATGATGGGGCAAGGTCACCTTGTGTTGTATGTGGTTTGTTCAAGACAGCTGTCTGTTCAGCTCTGACTTGTAAATGCCTGTGCATCACATCAGAATATTTAGCAAACTGTGACCTTCATGATCATCTTTCCCATTCTCTCCCACCACTTTCCCCCATCTGGGTGTATGAGAAGTGGGAGCAGCAGTAACACTCCTCCATTCCATTGTTAACTCAGAATCTAGACACTGTTTTTTACTCAGCAAATCACAAGCACTTCCTATAAATTGTTTGATGATAAATTGTATGGAAATAAATACCATGAGGGTAGGAAGATATAAATGAAACATAAACCGTGAAGATAGGTAAAAGAAGAGCTAAGGAAGTCACCAGTATTGTGAGGATGAGAACCTCCCAGGACATGTTTCTGCCAGAACTCCCAAAGTCACCATACCAGCCAGGACTTGCAGAGAGCCACCTGAGCTCACCCCTGTGAAGTGGTCACAACATAATTGTTATGTCTAACATCCTTACTCCTAGTTAGAACTGTGGAAGACCATGGCCTTTCTCCCAAGACTACAGAAAGCTTCTAATGCCATTTGCACCCATGAAGCTTAAGGGTAAGCAGTACCAAAACCTGCACAGTTAAGAACTGACAATACTTTTGGGTACAAGTTAAAAAGACAACAGCCTTGTGGATTCCCTCTAGCCTTCATGAGCCAAGTCTCACTTCTGCATCTATTTCCCCCCTCCCACAGGGCCAGAGGTCAGGTCTTTGCTAAGAAAGGCCATGATCAAACCAAACAGAAGACTTCTGCGGGTAGGCAGTCACTCTTTTCTACTGCTATTCTCCCGCCTATGCCTTGAGCCCCTGAAGCAGTCTGCAGCCCTGTTTCCTCCCACAGCAGGTCCTGCACACTCATCCATGCAACCACGGGCTGCGACAGAGCAAAAGGTCTCACCAGTCCCTACCATCAAAGGCCAGTATGCTTCCTAAACTCCAAATAAAATATATAATAAAATATGCCCTTAAAAGGACCACTTTGACAATAAAAACCCCAGCCAAGTCCAGAAAGTCAAATAAAACACATTCCAGCCACAAGCATGTACATGGAGATCACTACAGCCAAACACAAGAGAGGAAGCACAAAGAACCCAAGTGTCACAGCCATGTAAGCTTCTGGCAAGACTTCCAAAGCAACAGCATAGCCAGTTTAGCTCTTCACTGCTATGAGGCCTGAAGCCAAATTCCAGAAGAAAAGAGCTTGCTTTTTTTTCCATAATTCCCAGGGTACCTTCCAGGGCTCACCGATCCTTTACAAGGAGTGGTTGATGAACATCAGGAATTCATTAAAGAAGCATTCAGTGGAAGTCTAGAGGGTGCATGCCTGGCTCACAATTCTATCCCTCTGCTTCAGGTAAACTTCAGGTAATAATATTAAATTCTGATCCAAAGATAACAGAAAATATTCATAAGAATAAATGTTCTACAGTAAAACGCCCATTTAATAAGCTTTTTCTGTCCACCATTTACATACAATATGGCAACTCCTAGACTTAGATGAAAATGAACATTTCATTAATGTTAAAAATACTACATATTTCATATAAAGAATATAAAGAATACTATTTTAAAATTCTAATTAAAATGTAAGTCTTCTAATAGGCTCACTTACTGGATGTTTGGCTGAAAGTCTGCCAGTCACAGTTCCTGTCTGATTCCATGTAGAGGAAATAAATCCCTGTAGTCAAGTAAAAATCCCCAAAAATAAAAGGATGAAGACATATCTAAATTTTGTTTAATGTAAGTATCAGTAGTAAAAACTCACTGCAACCAGGACTACAAAATCAAAAAGAAATACTTTATAATTTTCCATAAAGTTCTTAAACACTGCAATCATTTCACATCTTTTTATGATTTATTTTAAATACCATATTTTACAGGCTTTTTGTATTTCTACCTTTCTCATGCACGTTCGTAGTCCATCCACATAAGTTGACTTCATCTTATGAACCTAAATTACACAGAAGTTTAGATAAACGCTTATCTATAAAAATAAGAAATTTTTCAAATTAAAGATCTCCATTTCCAAATGCATATTAACTTGTTTTGTAGACTTTTTTTAAAAGACACTTTTATCTTAGTAAATAATGGATGTATACTCACTAATAGCTCGATCTATCAGCTAAGTAAGTGCTTGGTTATACCCTAAAGCCAAGTCTTTGCAGATATTAGCAAATTGGAATTTATTCTTTTACATTTTATATCCCCAGGTCAATAAACGACACAAAAAAGCCACATGCCCACAAAAAAAAAAAACACCCACTTTTTTTTTTTTTTTTTTTAGATCTTGGAAACTCATCCACTGAAAACTCAAACATTAAAGTGTGAGAGCAGACTAACTAGATCATTTTGGATTTTCAGGAGGTTCATCCCCTAAAAAACCCCTAACTAGTTATGTCCTTCACTTTCTGCAGAGTATTTCTTCAGAACTCAAAAATAAATGTTTTGCTCTACAAGTGTGCTTTATAGCACTAGACATATTTAACAGCAAAGTTTTCCAATTGTTTTTGCAAGAGTTGTTTGCTAGCTATAACCTAACACAGTGTAAAACAGAAGTATAAACTTTAAATTTAAAAACTCTTAAGAATACCTACATCAAAATTTAAATGAGAATTTGAATGAATTTACATTAGAGCCAACTTTTTTTAAATTTATTTAGCTGTGAATATGTTATCTTTCTTGCTAATTTTGCTTCAGTGAAACTACATTATGTGAAAAATATCAGCTCACCTGACGGTATTCTAAAATTATCTTAGGCAAAGGATGAAGATCTTGCAACTTATTTAGCTGCAAAATAAAGAATATGAATTACTGGTAAACTTTATTGTTAAGTTACATTATTTAACAACCTTAACAGAGTAAGTTTTGGAGAAAGAAATTTTCTCACCAAGCTGAATGGACAAAATACTAAAAGAATTGTGTGCTTCAAGCAATATCACCCTAGACCCAAGTAAGCCTTCCTTCTTTCCTGCTTTCAGCAGGAGGGCTGGAGATTACACCCTCCCAGTTTATTTCCCTTCCTGTTCCAGACAGGGACAAAAAGACATGCAGGCATAAAAACTGTTCCACAACAACTTTGAAAACGCTCAGGCATGGGGTGAGGAGCTACTTATGGTCCTTTATTTTTTGTGCTGGACAGCATCATTGCAAGAGAGAACATGATAAAAGTATACAAAATAATACATATATACACACATACAAAACCCAACAGGAGAATTTCTTCTGTTTGTCCCCTAATACAAGTTCCAGGGGACCTTCAAGAAAAACTGAAATTGTGAAATCCAAAAGCAATAAAATAAAGCATATTTCAGATTACTATGACTGTAAATTGCCATAAAAATTTGTTAAGAAAAGAATGAAATTATTAAAATAAAAAGAATGACATTATTAAAATAGAGATTGGATATTTATAAGTACAACAAAAATATCTGGAACTACAACAGTTCAGTGTAAAAAATAGATGCAACTGTACAAGAATGGAGATTTAAAAGCATAAGTTTTTTCTTGCTACCAGGGAAAGACAACGCATTAAGATTAATTATGTAGTATTTATCTATTGGAAGGTTTCAGCCTACCTTTCTCTAAATAACCAAGTCTCAGCCATTGTTGAAAAGAGAGTACTGGACTAAATGAAAGCATTGCTTTGATTACTGCAACAAATCTTATGCTCCCACAAAAAGATGAAATGCATTCTATGCCACTGATACCTCCCATCTCCCAAGGCTCTCTGTCACTGTCCAAGATTACATATTTGATCTATGAAACCTCCTTCTCCTTGAGTAGTGTGCAGTTTTTATGGTTATACTGTTGACTTTACCTCAAATATCATATCTGGTAGTTCAGCCACTTGGCCCAAAAGTTGAATTTCCTCTTTCACACGTGAGAAACAAATACTACTTTTCTACCTTACCCAGAGGTGTTCATTCTCAGCAATGAATAGTGTACTTTAATTTGAGTCCCATGTAAACTAGAGCAATACAACTGTGGCATCAAATCAGAAACAGGTGCAGCTACACAGAGGCTTCTTCTCTAAGGAGAAATTCCATTACTATTATTATCTTAACAAAATAATGTATTAATGATCTGGATGAGGGGATCGAGTGCACCCTCAGTAAATTTGTGGATGACACTGAGTGGAGTGTTGATCTGCTTGAGGGCAGAAAGGGTCTACAGAGGGACCTGGACAGGCTGGATCGATGAGCCAAGGCCGATTGTATGAGGCTCAGAAAGGCCAAGTGCCAGGTCCTGCATTTGGGTCACAACCCCATGCAACGCTACAGGCTTGGGGAAGAGTGGCTGGAAAGCTGCTGGTGGAAAAGGACCTGGAGTTGTTGGTCAACAGCTGGCTGAATATGATCCAGCAGTGTGTCCAGGTGGCCAAGAAGGCCAATGGCATCCTGGCTTGTATGAGAAATAGTGTGGCCAGCAGGACTAGGGAAGTGATCTTACCCCTGTACTCAGCACTCGATTACTGTGTTCAGTTTTGGGCCCCTCACTACAAGAAAGACATTGAGGTGCTGGAGCGTGTCCAAAGAAGAGCAATGAAACTGGTGAAGGGTCTAGAGCACAAGTCCTGTGAGGAGCAGCTGAGGGAACTGGGGTTGTTTAGTCTGGAGAAAAAGAGGCTGAGGGGAGACCTTATTGCTCTCTACAGTTACCTGAAAGGAGGTTGTAGTGAGGTGAGTGTCGGTTCTTCTCCTAAGTAATGAGTGATAGGGCAAGAGGAAACAGCCTCAAGTTGTGCCAGGGGAGGTTTAGATTGGATATTAGGAAAAATTTCTTCACTGAAAAGGTTATCAAGCACTGGAACAGGCTGCCCAGGGAAGTGGTTGAGTCACCATCCCTGGAGGTATTTAAAAGATGTGTAGATGTGGCACTTAGGGTCATGGCAGTGTTAGGTTAACGGTTGGACTCAATGACCTTAAATAATTCTGAGTCTGTGAAAAGGAAGGGGCATCTACATTTGCTTCAAGTTACCAAGAAGTCTGCAGTTTGGTCCTGACTTCATCGATTTGAGACAAATGTTTTTAGCAGGTTTCTGCACTTGTGTGGGATCTCAGATGAACGTTTGTATTGCTGAAAATTATCTGCTCCAACACTAACAGAAGAAAGAACTGGAGAAGCTTCATATATGCATTATTGCACTGAATCTGAAGGTAGATTTGATCTCTTGTATAGGTATATCAAATTATCCAAACTGTTTGGTCATTATTGCTCTAAAGGAACAAGATTCTATCAAGATCCTGCAGATCTGACTTCAAATGCAACAGCTCTTACTGAAGACAAGCATCTCCACAGAGGGGGGGAAAAAAAGCCTGAGGAAAATTCAGGTACACAAGTAAAACACTGGACTATACAAAAAAAGTGACAACTCCCAATTCAAACCACAGATATCAAATAATTTCCTACAGGCCTCTTTACCTAGCATGAATAAATGAGTTAAAGGTCCATAAAAAGATGACAACATGTTTTTAGCGCAAATCTCCTGATGGCAAAGAGAAAGTCTGGATTGCTATTTCCTTCACCAGCAGATTTTACATTAATGTTGTTTTCTTTCACCAGTGGTCTCTTATGCCCAATCAGTCAGTCATACTGAGCTACCAAAATGTGACCAGTAAGAAAGTCTCCCTCCTTTGAGGAACATGGTCATACATGCATGTTGGTGCTAAAGTTTTTAACCCTGGTTTATAGCTATAGTTTAGCTTTAGTAGCTAGTTTGTTTTTCCCCATCATGGAGTGCAACTTTCATTTCTGGCATAAGTAAATGAAATGTGATTAGTACAATACAAAAATAAATCAAGATTGTTAGGAAAACTTCAGACAAATAACAATTTCACTGGAATATAACTTAGAAGTTTTCCTAAATCATGCAGATGGTTTTAAAACCCTCCCCCATCTCACCACAATTTCTGAGGTGGACACAAGTTGCTGTATTTCAGTTCTGTGAACTTTCTCACACAGTGCATGCAGTTTTAACTTTTCAAATAGTACCTACAGTAAGAAAAAACACATAAGAGTTTCAGTGTTTCAAGTGCTGAAACAGAAAGGAAAATTATCTGCTACCTGACCTTAAGTCTAGAAAACAGATCTCAAGGAAAACAGAGCACACTGCAGAAAAGAGAACTAACTCAGAATTGAAAAGATCCGATCTTTATTTTTGAGCTATTGAAAAAGTAGTGTGTTTACTAAAATCAAATGCATAATTTATGTAAATATGTTCCAACACAGATTATCCAACATTGCCAGATCTATGAAAAACTGATAAATCCCCTGTTAAAATAAGAAAATAAGATAATTAATATCGAAGAAAAAAATTCTGAAGTTGTAAGGACAATTTTGTATGCTTTATAATTCTTCTGTATCAATAACAATTTACAGAATTTACAACTTATATAATAAAAGGAGTATAAATATTACCTCTCTGAGTTGACTGCTGCTGGTCAAAAGGAATCGTTCTCCAGCAACCTCATGAGCTTCCTGTTCAAGCTCTTTGAGTCGCAACTATAAATTAGTACATTGAAATTATTCTGTTTATATTATTATTTTCTTCAGTATCTCCTAATTCCTAGGTTAACGGGTATACTGGACTTCTAGTTAAAAATAGGGTACTTGATAATGTGTAATCATTGCTGGCTATCAACATTTGGTTTAGTAGATTGGTTATATACTCTTTAACCTATATTTCTTCATGCTCTGGGAATGGGATTTACTGTAGTAAAAAGTACCAAAATTTGTGGGAAAATAAATTAGGTTACTGAAGATAATAGAGATGTGTGACAAACAGATATGCAAATTATTATGGTAAATTAATAATCTGTCAGACCATTATGATTATCTAGTCAGATTTTATGCTACAAAATAGTATTCTCTTGTAGCTATTTTTATCCATGGGGAAATGGCAAATTTAGAACTCTCAGAGCATGTAATTTGTAGAGTGTTTTGTTTACAAAGAGAGAGAGAAATATCTATCACTTCTCAGGAATATTCTTACTGATAACTGTAGTTTCAGAAAGAGTCATTACAATTTTTACTCTACAACACATAACCTAAAAGGACTGTGAATTTTGCAAAGCAATCTCAGTTCTGAGGCAAGGCTAATGAAGCAAAAGTCTTTTTGCTTGCCTAAATAAACATGGAAGTATTCTAAAATGTAAATATCATTAGTTATATTTATTATAATAATCATAAGAGAAACTCCAAACTATCATGTAAAACGCAACAAAGAAAAAAGATTCCTCCTCTTTTTAATCAGTTATCCTCAGTAAAAGCAAAAAGATGATGCTATACAATTTCCAAAAGAAAAAATAAAGACAAAGTTTACCCCCAGAATCTCTGATGTTTTTTTCAGTTCTTGTTTGTTCACATGTATTTTGTGTGTTTCCATCACTGTAAATACAATTATATACTGAGAACACTTACAACTGACAATTTCAATCTTACATGCTTCTTAGACTGTAAAATGGAAACTCAAACTCACACAGCTGTTATGAGGCTAAGATAACATTTACTATTCTGAGGTATAACATTCTACTTGAGCATAGTCAGCAGCTGTGTAAAAACAGTGAAGATTCATATTTTGAACTGAACTTTCATACCTGCCAGAATTTTGATAAGTGGAAGCTCTAATGTGCAAAATAATTTCCACAAACCTTGAACCTGTAAAGCAAGATGCAAATAAATTCTTCAGTACCAGCCAATTTTAATCTTAAAGCATATAGTATTGTCATTATGTGGATCTAATTTCCAGTAAGCAGTATTTAACTTTCCGTATAATCCCTTTTTACATGACAACACTGTCTGTGGAATGAAATACTACTTAGTGTGAATTATAGTATCTAAATACTGTAGCCCATTATCGCTTCATTTTGAGGGGAACAGTAATACATTTTTTAATAGTAATCATTCTATACTGGAATAGTAATAAAGAAATATACATACCCCATTTTTCCAAATGGTTTATTTTTAGAGCAAGCTCCACTGTAATAGGACATCAGTTATCCCTTTTTCTTTATTCACTTGAACAATTAAGCAACCATTTAGAATTCATAACTTTGTTTTCATTAGGAAGAAAATAAAAGATGATAGGGTTATGTACCCAATTTAGTTACAAAGAACAGGAGGCCTGTTTTTTCTCCAACCACTGAAGCAATCAGACAGCAGTACTAGTCTAAAAACCCCTCCTGTAGGCTGGCTCTCAGTGTTTTGTGCCTTTGGTACTTCTGTGCCTTCGGTGTTTCCCTGTTGCCTGCCTTCACAGATTGTTTCATCATACTGCTGGCTGCTTAGATATCCAGATTAATATGGATCCATCAACTAATGCTTTAAGACCTACACTTGATATCATCAATTTCAAAACCCCTAGGATTCTATGGTGTACCTTCCACCAGAACCTGAGCATATCCCTAAATTATGACACTTTTCCAGGTATATGATTACAGGGAGAAAGCAAACACACACAAAAAAACCATTAAAAGACTTTCTGAGATGCATTCTGAACTGCAATAAAGACTAAAATAGAATAAAATAGTTCACTTGGAAGAGACGTACAACAATCATCTAGTCCAACTTCCCGGCCACTTCAGGGCTGACCAAAAGTTACAGCATTGTCCTAATGACTCTTAAACACTTGACAGGATTGGGGCATCGACCACCTCTCTAGGAAGTCTTTCCCAGTGTTTGACCAGTGTTAGGCTAAAACAACCTAGAGCAAAAGATATGCTGAGAGTTTTTGTACCCAAGGAATACATCAAAAAAAATCCAGCTACGCTCTGTTTTAACTGTTAATGCTTTTTAGACTGTTTCATATAGCTTAGAAATACCAAAAGGTCACAATATTCCAAACATTTCCCCTTCTTAGAATCTTCATTTAAATATTTAGTTGACTGTTGCAGAGGAGAAGTTTCTTCTGAAGATTAACCTTGAGACTAACCATTTCCACCTTCTGGAAAAAGTGGCAAATTTGATGGGCAACTTTATTTTAAATGTTGACCAGCACTACACACCAGTAAGGATTGGAGCCTTCTATTTAACTCCGGCAGAGATTCTGATCTGAATGAGAAACCCATCACTAACTCTCTTCAATTCATGATAGTTATATCTAACTACTTTTTATATCTTACCTGTAAGTCATGAGCAAGGTCCATCATTACATTATAAAGCTTCTCCAAGTTGACACCTATGTTTTGATCCTAATACAAATAAATTTAAAAAACACCAATAGTTTTAATGCCATCTTAAAAATATTTGGAATACTATTTTAAAAGGGATTAAACAACATAAATATATTTTTCTGTATGTCTCCTGTTATATTTAACATTTTAGCAATGTTCTTAGACCTCTGACAAACACAATTCATGAACAGAGCAGTACAGATCATGAATATTCAAGATTTTACCTGTTCCTTTATTTACATTTTGCACAGACCAAGCATGGAGAAATAGTATCAGTACACTGCCTTTGACATTGAAGTCAGAATTTTATTACTACTTGTAAAATGAGAAAAAATTCCTTGCAATTTTCTTTCTCCTTTCAGTACTGTCGCTCTTCTGTGCCTGAACTATTCAGTTCCTTCCCTTCTGTTCCAGAGATATTCTGCACAGAGCCATGCCACCCCATTCAGGTGGCTATAGAAGACCGTTTTGAAATGCATACAGGCACTGAATATGATTGTTAGCTCCAAGAACACAACCACTAAAAATAAACTTAATATCAACCTATTACGTTTATCAAGCTAATACACAAAATGTGAACAATAAATTGCTGCTTTTCATTACTAAATTCCCATGAGGAAAGATGGGAATGTGAGAAATGCTGCAGGTGTAGATTTTCTTTCCTGCAGCCTGTATCTTCAATGACAGCTGAACAACCAAAATTATGGAATAAATTTACATCCAAGCCATTAAGTGCAAAAACACTAGCACAGCCCTGTAAAATTCCTGGCCACAAATCATAGAACCTAAGACAGCATTCCACAGGACTAAAGTTATGCACTTGCCTGTCCATATACTCTTCCCCAAGAATCACATACTGGTCTGTGCTGGAAGCAGGAAAATAGATTACGTGGAATTAAGTATGACATGTTATGATAGTTCTTGGGTTTTTTATGTAAAAGTGAAACTAAACTAAGGGTTGTTTGTGTAAAAAGAGGCATTTACTCTATGTTAATACATACTTCCGAAGATATAGCTGAAGTATGGGGGCAACTTGGCCATAATACTTTAAGAAAGACATCAAGAAATATCAGATAGGCTAAAGAAGAGAACCAAAAATAATAGTCATCTTAGAAAACATGACCTACAGAGAAAGAGATTAATGAGGTTTATTTAGTTTAGAAGAATATGTTGAAGGAGGAGAACATAACAGTTTTTATAAACAGAATCACTAAGAGGGGCTCTCATGCTATGATCTGCAGAAGCCTCTCTTTCCTCTACAGACCTGCTCCTATTCTACAGGTTTCTCACCTTACTGGTCTCATGAAATACCTACAGTTGGGAGAAGAAATCTGCTCCAAAACAAACACGTTCTACTTTCTCCACTCAAACTGAGCTAGAAAGCATTTTCCTTAACAGAGTAAGTTCTCAGAAATTATGCTACCAAATCTGAATTTGCTGCCCATTTCACAGTTTCATGGGTTTTATTTGATATATTCAGAACTTTTCCTTTGGTCCTTCTGTGATGAGAAGGAAAGAAAGGACATTTCTACTTGTTATCAGATTTACACTATCCTCTAAGATAGTATAGAAAATTAAGACAATGCTTCCATTTGAATGAAACACGCAGTATTTTGTAAAGAACAAGACCAAGATTCTATCATCTGGAAGAGTAATGTAACTAGATGTGATATCACTCTGCTAAACTGGATGTCATTAAGCTATGAATTATGGACTAAACCAGAAAGATTGCCACTGAAATTGTTTCCAAGAATATTTTCTTAAGAACAGGCCTGATGTCAGAATACTATGGTCCTCTAGAGCTTTTAATCTCTCCAGCCAGAACAGCAGTTATTTTGAAGCAAAAGCAGGTAAAAATAATCAAAGTGGTTGGGAAATCCTCAAAATCCTTCCTAAAGGAGGGTCTATATAATCTGAACAGATGTCCAAATTAAGGATTTTTCTAAAATTAAAAAAATTATATTCATATAAAAATTAATGGATGGTGGAGGATCCTACTCTCTCTTCATGGCGGTAAGAACCCTTTGAGTTTGTGAGAAGGTATCTCTGGACACCTTTTTCCATCTGAACAGGGTCTTTTGCAGGAATTGCTCCCTGAGTTAGATGCCACTATCTACCCCTTGTCTTCAGGATGACTCTCAGAAGCTCCTGGTTGTGTTTCTAGGGAGTGAAGGTAGGCATAGACTGAGACACCAGTACATCTAAATGCTTGATCCTGTGCCCTCACTTGTTGGCTTTGGTTGGGATAGTAGCTAGTATGGGGCTATGGTTTGGATTTGTGCTGGAAACAGTGTTGATAACACAGGGATGTTTTAGTTACTGCTGAGCAGTGCTTACACAGAGTCAAGGCCTTTTCTGCCTCTCACCCCTCCCCACCAGCGAGTGGGCTGGGGGTGCACAGGGAGCTGGGAGGGGACACAGCTGGGACAGCTGACCCCAACTGACCCAAGGGGTATCCCACACCATATCACATCATGTTCAGCATAAAAACTTGGGGAAAGGAGGAGGAAGAGGGGGATGTTTGGAGTTATGGCATTTGTCTTCCCAAGTAACCATTACACATGATGGAGCCCAGCTTTCCTGGAGATGGCTGAACCCCTGCCTGCTGATGGGAAGAAGTGAATTAATTCCTTGTTTTGCTTGCACACATGGCTTTTGTTTTACCTATTAAACTGGCTTTATCTCAACCCACAAGTTTTCTCACTTTTACCCTTCTGATTCTCTCCCCCATCCCACTCAGGGGAGTGAGTGAGCAGCTACATGGGGCTCAGTTGCCAGATGGGGTTAAGCCATGACAAAAGTCAGCTGTAAATCAACAGGTAAACATAATCCATCCTCCAAACAGTGTATAAAAATCTGCCTTGTACACAAAACTCACAATTTTGGCCCACTGTTTGTAAAACAACTCCCATTATTTGAAGAAAAACAGAAGTCTGGAACCAAAGCATTACAGCAGATGCAGACTGACAAGAGCAATGCTTCATCCATTATTTGATCCAAACAGAATGCAGAAGGAATCCAAATTACTTGTTGCTGCACAAACACAATAGAACCAGAACTGACTGAAAATTAGTTTATTAGGACAAATTATAACACATTATTGCTACAGAGGCCTGCATTCTGGTACACAGCTGGGGAAGAACCATCACAGGAACTTTATTATATTGGTCCAACTAATTTTTAAAAGAAGTGCTGAGGATAACAGAAGCGTTGGAGACACCTAGTAGTTACAAGAAGTTATGTTTCATGCTAAAACAGAATTACCTGAGTTCTGGGATAGTCTTTGCTGTAGACACATTTTCCTGCCATAAACCATAAAGAAAGGGGCACTAGTGTTGCAGTCATTCAGAACACACTTGAGCCTGGACCATGGTTGTTTTTATCTTGAAATGACCACATGACTCAAGATAACATTAGATAAAATTAAACAGATTCTGCATAAGCTGATGTTTGTTAGTGGGAATTTTGTCCCAGCAAAGCCCCAGAAGCAGGAAAGAGTTAAAATGGGGTAATGAATTCCACTGACAGCACATGCAGGTTCCCCATCTGCTCAAGGGCAGATGTATATTAGTCTATACAACTTCAGCATTGTTTGTGTTGGTCATTTGTGAGTAGAAAATATGGGTACCCACTGTAGAGGCTTCCCCTCAGCCTACAGCAGACTTGAGCACTGCAAGACTGAGAAACGGTAGGCTCTTGAAGGTAGTATGCAGAAGGCTCTCTTCAAAGCTGAAATATCTAGACCCACTGGTGGTCATCCTTGTTTTATAACAGTCTAGTCCTATCAGTGAGTACTTCTCTCTACCCCAGACAGATTAATTTAAGCAGGCCCATACTCCAGTGAAAAGCCATCAGACTGTCTCCCAGAAGACAGTCCATACCCACTGGTTCTGGAACAAAAGAGCTGTCTATGAAATATTACGCTTTCAGCAGACAACTTGATCCTATTCTGGAGGTGGAAGTACGCCCAGTGACGGGCTTCAATTGACACCAAGATTCCTCATCAGCAAATGGAGCAATGACAAGAGCAGTATGATGTTTAGCGCCTGTTTCAGCAAAAGTTTCAAGGTATATGGACTATGACCCCTTTTACTGAGCCTTTTGGAACAGCATCAAATATACAGACAAGGAACAAGTAGCACATATTCTATACTAGAGAGGTGTATGGGTGAGTAGAGGGCTACAGAGTAAAATAGCAGTCATTCCAAGCACTATGCCAGATGGACAAAACTAGCACAATACAGAGGGAGCTTAACTGAAGTAGTGGAGAACAAGACATGAAATATCATCTGGCACGGATCCCTCTGGGAGTGCAGACAACCGTTAGGAACCTACCAGTAAAGATAGAGCAAGAAGGATGAAGAGAGAAATCCGGCAAAGAGCTAGGCTTCACAGGAAGAACTGGGACTCACTGAGCCAAAAAGCAATTGGGAGAGTCCAGGGAACAAATTAATTGCATAAGGAATGGGAGGAATAATCACAGGACGTTAGAGGGAGGCATTAACTGGGACTTGGGTGAACAAGTCAGCATAAAGGCACTGGACATGACTGGGGCAAAGAAACAAACTAGACCTGCAGTAGGACAGGAAGGAAGTAAGACTTCAATATTTAACTCAGAGCTGGGAATCCGGATAACAAAGTTGAGAAATGATAACCAAGAATAGGTGTGATATATGAAGAACAAAAGACTGAGTCAGGCTAAGGAAACAGAGAAGATTAAGGATGCTGAGTCACAGGAGGGGACACCATATATAGAAATAACCAACAAGTTTATAGCTTCTGCCTGTTTGCCTGTCCATTCCCTACTCTAATAGCTTAATTAGTGAAGTAGCTTCTGAACAGCTGCAGTTTACAGCTAGTGTTTTAAAGTAAACTGGCTCTGGTTTTCTCAGAAACGTCTATATTGATGGGTATGTGCTTATACAACTGACCTCTGCCCATGGTCTAAGCCTACTTGACATCTGTGGATTTGTATCCTAGAACGACTATAATCATGTTACGATACTTGTGTCTGAACAAGCAAGGCCTCTGAAAAGCAAAAGGTTTCAAAACCACCAGCATTTAGGTTGCTGCACATCTATTTTTATAATTCAAACTACCTCTGAAGGCTAATGTGTGCAGAGTAGATCACCATGGCTCAAAATACAAATACCAAAACTCTGTAACATTCAGTAAATAAGTTTCAACGGGCAGTAAGACATTTCTATAGTGCTGTAAATAAAAGTTCATCATGCATTCTCTCTTACTGAGAATAAAAATTCACAGATTTTTCATACACATGCTTGAAGGTTTACATTTGACTCCCTACTGTTCCTCAGCCTATGACGTGGTGTCTACCAGCTGTGAAATTCAGCAAAATTGTTAATTACAACTAACTAAATATAGGCTACAAGTTCACCGGAATTACAGAACAAGGCATTAGACATTTTGAAAAGGAAACTGAAAATCAGTTTGCAGGGAGGTGGAAAGAAAAAAGATCAGATCATACATTAATATTGTGACTGAACTTTATGGTTTTGAAGCAGACTTTTACAGCTGTTCCTGGAGAATATGATCCCATCTCAGTAGAATGCTGTTAACCCTTCCATTTTCCCCTTTAAAATTAGATTTCCAACAAGTAGTATTAATAAAATAATTTTCTTCCATTAGAAAAGCATTATCTATAATTTTTTTTTGCAATATTTTGTAAGCAAAAGCAATTCTTTCATTCCCTTCCCCTTTTAACCCAACCACAAACAATTTAAAACAAACTACTTACTGATGCATTTCTCAAAGTGCCAGTATCTGTATTTACAGTTCCCATAGAAAAAGGCTTTTCAAAATACTTCTGTATTAAACATTCAAAAGAGGGAACTGTGTCGCTGGGGTTTATCAGCCATGCTGCAATCCTTGGATCTAACACGACACTATCAGCAACTATAAAAATAAGTTATTTCTGACAATCAAAATATTTCAATTACCTCCCATACCAAGAAATACCTCTAAAGTTTTGCCCATCTTTCCTGTAGAGATACATTATAAATAGACAAACATTTACACTACAAAAATGTTAAATATTGAATTTTCAGCTCTAATAAATGGTCAATTTCATGAGTACATAGAAGTTCAATATTGAATATTTTTGAAGAGGGTTTTGTGGCTGTTTTGCTGGGTTTTCATTACTTTTTTCAAGTTTTAATATGTAAGTAAACCTTTGGTTCTCAAGATTCACTGTAAAAGACTCTCTTATCACTGAAAAATTTCAAATTGAAGTTTTCCTTGTCTCCCCCTCTGGTACAGTTTTGTTGTTGCTGTTAACTTGATTGATATCCACAAAATTGCTCTTGGGTGTCAGGGGAGAAAAGATTTACTTCATATCAATCAAACTTCTGGGATCCTTAATGTATATATGAATTCACATATGGGTGCATAATGCATTGTTCCCAAAAATCGGAACCTTTTGTCCTATAGGATCATATGTGCTTACACTGCACTTTTATGTTCAGGTAGATACATAGGATGGAGCAAGCATTTTAACTACAATCTCAACGTATGTACTGTAGTACTACAAAGAAGAGCAGAGAGAAATTAGCAACTAGAGTGCTTTGTGATATATTCAAAGATAGATCTAAGTATCTTCTCTGGTAACTCCTAAGTAACTTCAAATGACAACCTATAGGTACATTGATAGAGCACTCCATGCTACACAACTTTACAGAGCCAGTTACCTGGAAGCAAACTTAAATGTCCATAATGCAAGTTACAGCTGCAGGACTATTCTAAAGAGAACCAGGCTTGTTCACCTCCACAGAAACAACTGCTGCTGAAGAGAACTTTATGTGGATGCTCAGCAGATGTTAGGGAAAATGTCTTGCCCCTGAATCAGCTTGAGCTCTGCTGGAGTGGCCAGATAACTGAAAGATACTTCATCTGCATGGTCTCACAACAGGATTTTATGTAGCTCACTATCCTTTTCTCTGACTGCAAACAGCTATTCACCTCAAAAGCTAACAGATGCTAAGGAACAGCCTCAGAAATTGCCTCAAGGATACCCTCCTGTAAGTACCACTAAGAGAGTCTTTCTGCAATTGGAAGGACACTCTTAGCCTTGGAATTGTGCATCTTAAGAAAGTATGTCAAACTCTGCATCCAGTCCAAAACCAAACTTTGGATGTGTCCATGGAATTTCCACTGCTCTTTCAGCAGAAAGTAATCTCTACAGGGATTAAACGAAACTTTGACAACTGTAACAGACAGATTTGCCATGAACTCAAATGATGCATTGTGAAAAGGCAGACTAAGCAACTCGGCCTCACTGATGGGCAGTAACACTTGACAGCTGATGGCTGCTGGAAAATGCCCAGAGGCTGCAGGAAGGCTCTGCCTAGTGAGATGCTAGACATTCACAAGCTCGTGTGAAGGCTGCATGAAATAAACACTGATTTTTCTAATAATAACAACTACATCTTACCAAGGATACGTGGAAGAAGAGAATCCTGTTACCAAATAGTCTCTGAGACACATCAGAGATACTTTTCTCATATCTCTATTTACAATGAGCACGAGACAGTCTCTAGCTGAAAAAGGATAAAGAATCAAATCCCCCACCGACCCATCCATCCCTCCCTCCTCAACTAAAATTTTCACCAAAGTTGAGGGTAACAGTGATGAGTTATAGCCACCAGTTCAGTCCTGAAAAAGGATGACACCTTCAAGGAGAGAAGGCAGCACATATGGAACTGAGACAGAACAAAGCTGAAAGGAGTGAAGCAAAACCAGGGTCAAACTGGGATGAAGAGTCTGTGCTGATAAAAACATACTTTCCTCAAGACTGTGAAATGGTTCTCAAGTCCTGTCCTCCTCCTGCTCCAAAACATTAGTGAATCCCAGTGGCAAAGTGCCATATTTTACTAGCCAGGACTAATGTATCCGCATGTATTCCACTGGTTAGTACACTAGTTTGGGAATGAGTGCAATCATTCAAGTGATTGCAGTCAATACGACAGACAAATTTCAGTGCTTGCTTGATTTACAATGATGGGATTTTTTTAACCTTAAAAAAGGCAAAGGTTTTATGGGGTTTTGGTTTGGGTTTTTTTACCATAGCAGAAATAATGAGCGAGGAAGCATCAACTTCCAAAGTTTAAAAAAACCTAGATAGGAATTCTTTTGGATACTAGAAACTTCAGATTCAAATCTTACACATCAGATAGGATCTAACCTAGGTCTAGTATTTCCTGCGTGCACAGGTTATAAAACTGTCACTAGTGCCAGTACCATCATGATGTTTCTTTCCCCCTTTCCCATTCCCAAGGCTGTCTTTTGTATAGATCTTCACACCAGAATCTAAATCATCACCAGTTTACTGTGATTTACTGATTAAATGTTTCAGATGCTGTACACAAGCTGAAGACTCTGCATAGTCCTTCCTGAAAGGTCACACTTATTTTTGTAATTTTCTCAGCAAAATCCAATACATAGAACCAAGAAAAAAACCCATTATATTTACATCTTATATCTTCTGTTTGTAGTTGCTTTTCAATCCATACAAAAGAGTCTTATTTGTTCCTATCAAAATAACAAGGACCCATTCAAGTGATTCCTAATTCTGACAACTATGAGCACCTCTGGAATTTATTTTAGTCTCTCCTCTTGAGTAAAGAAAGTTTTTCCAGGGAACGTGAAACAAGAAGCAGTTTGACCTTTTCAGCTATAGTCAGGACTGTGTTGGGAGCTTTTGTTTCCACTGGAAGCTATCCTTAAATTATTCAATGATTTGACTCCTACCCTGAGAAGAAATACATCATCTCGACATGCCAAGCCTCTGGTCACAACCTCCCCCAAGAAGGGTTGTTTTTTTCCATGGTACTAAAACTTGGTTTTCCAATATATTACTTAACCACCAATCTAGTGATTTTAACAGAAACATCAAAAGCACAGAGATTATAGGATTAGAGCATAGTTTAGATTATTTACCTTGTTTCCAGCTAATATCATTACCATAAATTTGAAGTAGAGTCCTCAGGAAATCTTTTGCATTGAAGCAAACAATTGGAACTTTGCGATGTAGCATTTGAAACAACACTTGCCTGCACAGAAGTAGTTCATTAACACACAGTATATTGCTACTAGATTTAGTGAATCTATTTAGAGATTTAATTAGTACCTAATACTAAACAGTTAACACAAGACATTTCTTTATTCCTGTAAGAACAGAATACAGTATTTGAATATTAAATTCTCAATTCAATAATACCTCAAGCTTCATTCCATAATAAACATCCTAGCAGATATGTCCTATCATGCATTCATAAAGAAAACAAATCCTTATTTGACACTCAAAATTAAATGCAATTTTAATTCAAAACAGCAACTGGCATCGCTGTAATACTTTAATATACCCAAATAAGATCACAGAGGCTTCTGAGTTAATGCAGTATTGTAAAATCATGATTTAAAAGTTACTAGACAATCTAAATTGCCATAATTGCCTAGTGTTAATATGCTATTTAAATCCAGAATGCTTCATCTTTGTCACATTTTTCCATTCCTTTGGAAAATGACTATAGTTCCCACATCCATGCTACTTTAAATAGATTTTACCAATTATATATATTCGTATACAGATTTTACTAATTATTTGTGTCTTTTTTTTTTATTATGCTCTATTTTGGGAAATATAGAAAAATATTTTTTTATAGAGATTTCAAGTTTATTTATCTTTGGTGGTATGAAACAACAGTACCAAGTTTTTGGATGTATTAGAAATTGTGTAGATCTTAAGGTATTATTGTATACAGTCTAGATCCATTACTAAACAACAGCACTATTCTTGCAACAAATAATTACCTATAGGTTTCACCTAAATGCTAATACACTTATTCAACTTGTTTATTATTCAGTTTTTACTGTTCATATGTACATGCCTTATCAATATGTTGTTCTCAATTCAGAACAACCTATATTCAAACTAACAAGTTATTAAACTAGTAGTCATATAATTCCAATATTACAGCTGGAGAAGTACAGGTAAGTGAAGTGATTTGTTTCAAGTCACAGTGAAGCAGTAACAGATGCAACTAGCAAACAAGTCCAACATCTTGAAAATGAATGATTTGTGATTTAATAACCCAAATTCAGCTGTTTACAATAAAGCAGTTATTATTGAAAGTCATAAAATATTCTAATGAAGTTTTAACATGCAACTATTACATCTAAGAATCAGATTCAGTTCTCATTTCTCCCTTTATGGGATACTATTTCAGAGTTAACAGTAAGTATTAAAAATGGATTTTGGCTATACTATCTGGAATTTTAAAACATAATCCAACCTTTCTAAAAATTTAGTCCAACTATTAAACAGATACACAAAGCATTTACTTTAAAAAAATCATCTTCTAATTTTGATGTACGATTATTACTGAATATTAGGAAAACTTCATTTGGGATCTCAAAAGTGATTAAAAAAGCCTATTGTGCCTGAAAACTTAAAAATATTAGCAGATTTCAAAAAGGATATTTACCATAATAACGTCCTTCAAAAATGTACTAGATAAGAAATGCAGGCAAAAGAAGATAGGTACAAGAAAGATAAACCTGGATGAATCATATTTTTTGGTGCCATATAGCTCTAAGCTGTTCATAAAGGATTTCTAGGTGACTGTAAACAGATTCTACCAGAATCCCAACCTACTTCTGCAGAGCTGCAGTTAGTGATATGCTGAGCCCAAAGGAATAGTCTATCCTCATTTGGTTTATATTATACCAGGCTTGACACGGAACTAATACAGCTAATATGAAATTCAATGAGCTTTAAGCCTGTGCCATGTAACCAACATCACTGTTGCTAAAAAGCATATATGAAGCAAACCAGTATTTATTCCTACGTACTCTCACCAAGCAAATTTCTTGTGAGCCTGCTGTTCTTGTTCCCAAAGAGATGACCGTTCAGCTTTTAAATAAATTAATTTGTCATTTTCATTAGCAGCATTCCAAGTAGAGTCAGTTGGCAAGTAGCGGGGAGGGCAAAGATGATCAGTCTGATTCTTCACTAACACAACAACTCCTTTTACTGATGAGGTTAAGACCTGTTAAGTGAAATTACAACAGTGTTTCCTCTGACAGATTTTATGCAATCCTATAAAGAAAATTTCCCAAATATTTTACAATATGAAACCTATTATGTACACTAGAGTTACTGTATACACCATTGACACAGCAGAGGAGCATGCAAGCATTTCAGCCTTGAAACAAACATCCAATGACAGACAGTAAAAAGCAGAAATGACATCTTAATTCAAACAGTCTCACTTTAAGTATACAAATGCCTGTTTAGCCCAAGCAGGGGTTTTTTTGGTTGTTGTTTTTTTTTTTTTTTAAGTTGTACTTGGTAACTAAAAATAAGATCTAGTCAGAAGTATAAAGGTTTACCTCATTTTACATTTATATTTTGGTAAGCAACAATACACAAAACTGGTCCAGATTCTAGGCTCCCAATGAACGTGCTTTTGTGTTTATCAGTCACATGCACAATTCAAATGGTTCTTCAAAACTGACTCTAAACAAAACACATCATTCACTAACCTGCTCCGAGTTGAGCTGTGAAGAACCATCTTGAAATATCATAGTAGTTACAAAAGCCACTGCCTGTTCTATAGTTGCAAGCAATTCTCTTCTTTCTTCACATCCCAAACTCGTGATATCATAAGGACAATTTTCAGGAGACTCTGTTTTTCCAGAAGTACAGTTGTATCTTCTTTCACATGAAGATGTGTAGGTCTTTACAGGTAATCTTCTTGTTTTCTCTGAACAACACGTAGGCACATCTTGCTTTCTTTTAAGGGGAGTAGCTTTATTCTTTTCACCATCCTTCAGGTTTTTTGCCTCTACTGACAGATTTTTTTCTCTGTATCCCCATGTTGTCAAGTCTAAATCCTGGTAACAGCTCACTATTTTGGTATCTTGACAGCAAAGCATTTCATCAATATGTACTGTCCTGACTATCTGACCAGCGCTACTTTTTTCAGGGCTGACTGATGTTTTTGATAAAGCAATTGTAGAATCATGAATCTCCTGGAAAAATTGGAAAATTTTTAGTGAACCAATTGTTAAATTTATTAGGAGAAATAAGAATAAATGTACATGAGTTAATTTAAATCAGCTTTGAAGGAAGGGAAGTTCTATTAAAAAAATGTTGATTCTGACAAAACAAAAGTTTAGGGGAACCACATTACATAAAACTCAAGTATTTAACAATAAAGATTATTTTGTTGATTTATATTGCTTACATCCAAAACCACCACTGCTTTTTTTAATCTTAGTCCAACACTAAAAATGGCAAATAAACAACTGTAAGACACATGTAGCCCAGTAGCCTGTCTTCCATAGTGAGTAGGTTATAAGCAACCTTTGAAGAAAGAAGAGACCATTCATTTCCATCTTTAGCTTCAGTATTTAGTGGTTTTTTCAAGACAGCTTAGTTTATTAAAGAACTTTTGGCAAGGGATCATAATGACTGCTTTGGAAATTTAAGTACACCGAGTCAACTGGATCTCCACCAATTTCTTTGAACACTTACAAGATTGTAAGATATAACAAAAATATATATGAAAGTCGCACTGAAGAAGTATTATCAGGTGTATAAATATTATATTCTATTCTGTTTAATCCACTATGCCCAGAGCAGCTCTCTTACTTCAGATAGTCCCTGGATCTTTTTACAGCAGCATGCTACTAAATACTATTAGGCAAGAAGTTGCATGGTAATGTTATGATTCTACTCCTTCATCCTTGATTTCATAGGTATACTACTGGCCCTAGTATTTTCTTACTGTTTATTTTGCTAGTTTCTTCTACAACCTCTTCAGCTGAAATAGATCCTCTGTCTTGATTCCATAAACAAGGACTCTGGAATGGCAATAGGCAACCTTTCCAAGATTCCCCAGAGTAACTGTGTGTTTAACTATTTACAGATACAAAGAGTTGTATCTCCCCTCAATACTCCTTTTACACCTTGATCATCAAAAGGTCTTACAGGAGTTGGCAAGCTTTTGACTCCTGAGGCATTTGAAAAAATGATGTATTATTAGTGATGAATTTGCAAGCTGTTTCTCAAAGTTTATTTGGAATATACTATTGTATATTTACATTTAACTTACTCAAATGAGGCAACTATAAAAGAATACAAATTCTGGTAAGTTCTGGTAAGTATCTTTTTGCATAATAACATGTATTAGTAGTCTCCTTCATACTGTCACTTAGCCATACTTTTTTTTCCTGACAGATTTTAGTACTTGTTTTAAAACTCCAATATTCTGTTTATAATAAATCCCCATACTACCCACAAATGTTTTGGTTTTGGAAGGGAAATTCCATATGTTTTTGTTTTAAAAACTCCTTCATTTTGATGTAATTTCTGGTTTTGAAATGAAACATTCCTGTAGTGACTTATCTGTGCTTTAATGCCTTGGAAAGATCATAGTCTCTGTCAGAGCATCTTTCAGCAGTAAGATTTTGAACCTGATCTCACACAGAATCAAATAAAAAACAGTTTCTCTTGCGAGTTCTCTAACTGTTCCACAAAGCAGTTGTCTTCTCAGCATCACGCATAAGTGTAATCTTCACCCACTCCATTGAAAAGTAACTGAAGCCTCTCATAATTACTGTATTTTCTGCTCTTGTAGCACAGCCAGTCTCCTTCAATACTTCTGCTGTCATTACCATTCCAATAACTAAGGCCTTCTCACTTCAAAAGAACCACAAGTTACTGCTGTGCAGGGCTCCCATCCATTCCCCAAAACGACAATTTTAACTGATCAAAGGATATCATCCATCTCTATTCAATCTGTATTGATTGAACAAGCCAGAATGACAAAGCAAATACTTTTTTTTTTCTGCAGTACTTCTCAACCCAGTTCTCATATTGTCAGAGCTCAGAACTATGGAGTCAAAAGATAAAAAAAGGCTTAGACTGCTTGAGATCATACTTCACAGGATCAACTCTACAGCAAAAGTACAATTAACAGCTTCTAAGTAAATAGAAAAAGGGAGCTAATTAAGCTTTTGCTACTACCAAAATGAACAGTGGTTGTTCTGAATGAAGACAAATTATTTGGACTTCGGCAATGCTAATCAAAAAGTGGACAGTATAAAAACTTGCCAGAAGTGGAAAAATAATATCACAGAAGGACGAAATGTTTAAGAGCTGTAGAAAGACAACTGATTCACTCAAGTGTATTCTTGAGTCAAACTGCAAATGGTTTTATTGTTTAACTCAGTAGAATCTGAATGAGGACACTCAAGTAATTATAGAATCAGGAATAAGCAATTCTCTTTTAAAGGTTCAAAAGTAAGAACAAAGCAATTTAATTATCAAGTCAGAATAATACAGCTAGAACTACAACTAGCCAGATAGAAGCAGCAGCTTCCAGGAAGAACTCATCTTTTACTAGAAATAATGACATGGCTGGAAGTAGAGAAAACAACTCCCAGGATGTAGTTTCATAACTTATACAGATGCAGGAAAATTTCACTAGATGCATCGAGTAAAAATTAGCACTTCATCATCACAAAAAAGGGTTCCACTACTATTCATGTGCACCCACAGCTGCATGTCTATCTATGAGCCAATTTACTTTGTAGGGAACTATCCCACCCCACAAAAGAAATCAGTTTTCTGCATCTTAAGCAACCTGAATGGACTTGCTGAAGTGTGCAACATGCAGAGTCAGAGTAAGGAAGGCTGTGAAATTTGCAGCTAGGACAGGAGTAAACTTCCAGTATCTGTAACTCATTGGTTAACTCGATAGATCTTACAATCACAGCCCGAGTTGGGGCTGCCATAGTTATCCATTCCCATTCTTGTCCTGGCACTCACTGGCAGGCACATCAAACCAAATTCAGAGATGATTAAAGCAAAAATTAAGCTTCCTAATACAAAGTAATTTTTCATATGAATCAGCTCACTTTATGATTACATGCTAGTGATTGTTCAGTGACAGAGGTTTGAGAACATTTTTAAACCCTGGTAACCCTAAATGTGGCAACCTCATTTATTTCTGATCAATCTGTCACAAACAACTAACTTCCTATAAAAAAAGATAATGGAAGTGAGGCCAAGACTCTCATAGGTAAATAGATGCCAAGTGCAAAATATGACAGAGGAAAGTTATCTGAACTATGAGTGTATGTAATATATTGTGACAAAGCTTGTTATGAAAGAGCCAGTCTGTAACAACTTCAAACCTGCTATGAAAAGACTGCTTTCAGTGGTCTTCAATCTTAAAGTAAACTTGCCTTTTCATTTTTCAGATGTGCATCCTTATCACCTAGTTTATTTTCCTTTGTCTTCTCTATACCTTTAAAAAAAGAATGGGAAACATTTTACAACAAGTGAATCTGGGAGCGGTGTATATAACTTAGGTTACATACAATGTTACATTACTGACACTTTTACCAAACCTAAAATAATTGCAATAAAATTTTCCGTGACAACAATTTTCTTCAAATTAATATAATTCATGCCCAAAAGGGCCCTGCAGGTTCCTAAATATGCATATGTAAAAGTGTGCTCTGTCCCCATTAAGAAAAAATTAGTTCAAGTTTGCTACAAAGCAGACAAACATTTTCCATGGCATTCAGAAGAGGCATTGATATAATACCATAAATATGCATATTTCCTTCTTTCAAGAAAACACATGCCATCCTGGTCAAAGTAAAGCTGGGGGCATGGGCAAGAAGAAATAACAAAACCAAAAGACAAACTAGACATCTCACAGTTTATCCATTTTCTTGGAATTAGGCAGTATTATTCCACAAAATTTTCTTCAGTAAGACACTATTTGCATATACATCTTTAACATATCATGCCCTACAGAGAACTGTTTCATCTGCAGAGGATAATTTTTTCATTGTTCAACCTTGCAATAGAACAGGTATTGCAAGACCAGACATGAAGAGAGAGAGAATTCAGATCTATCAAGTTGTCAGAAAAATAAGGTAATGACTAGCACCACAAGAGGCAGGATGGCTATCAGTGCTGGGTCTAAGATCATAGAATGGTTTAGGTTGGAAGGGACCTTAAAGATCATCTAGTTCCAACCCCCCTGCCATGGGCAGGGACACCTTCCACTAGACCAGGTTGCTCAAAGCCCCGTCCAACCTGGCCTTGAACACTGCCGGGGAGGGGGCAGCCACAGCTTCTCTGGGCAACTTGGTCCACTGTCTCACCACCCTCACAGTGAAGAATTTCTTCCTTATATCTAGTCTAAATCTACCCTCTTTCAGTTTGAAACCATTAACACAACACTCATCCTATCACTACAGTCCCTGATCAAGAGTCCCTCCCCATTTTTCCTGTAGCCCCCTTTAAGTACTGGAAGGCTGCTGTAAGGTCTCCCTCGAGCCTTCTCTTCTCCAGGCTGAACAACCCCAACTACCTCAGCCTGGCCTCACAAGGGAGGTGCTTCAGCCCCCTGATCATCTTTGTGGCCTCCTCTGGCCCTGCTCGAGCAGGTCCATGTCCTTTTGATGTTGGGGGCCTGAGAGCTGAATGCAGTACTGCAGGTGGTGGGGTCTCAGGAGAGCAGAGTAGAGGGGGAGAATCCCCTCCCTCGCCCTGCTGGCCACACTTCTCTTGATGCAGCCCAGGACATGGCTGGCTTTCTGGGCTGTGAGTGCACATTGCTGGCTCATAGTCAGTTTTCCAACCACTAATATCCCCAGGTCCTTCACAGGCCGGCTCTCAATCCACTCATCACCCAGCCTGTATTTGTGCTTGGGATTGCCCCAACCCATGTGCAGGACCTTGCACTTGGCCTTGTTGAACTTCATGAGGTTTGCCCAGACCCACCTCTCAAGCCTGTGAAGGTCCCTCTGGATGGCACACGCCTTCCCCTCCAGTGTCAACTGCTTGGTCATCGTCAGCCAACTCGCTGAGGGTGCACTCAATCCCACTGTCCATGTCACCAGCAAAGATGGTAAACAGCACTGGTCCCAGTACAGACCCCTGAGGAACGTCACTCATCACTGCTCTCCACTTGGACATGGAGCCATTGACCACAACTCTTTGAGTGCGACCATCCAGCACAATTTCTTATCAACCAAGCGGTCCATATGTCAAACCCATGTCTCTCCAATTTAGAGACAACAATGTCATGCAGGACAGTGTCAAATTTGACAATGTCAAAAGTGTCAAATGCTTTGCACAAGTCCACTTGTGGGACTAAGATAGAGCCCCGTGCTTTATAAATGAACATCACGACTCTGAACCGTGCTAAATGAAACAGAACATGCCTTCTCTTTTCTGCCCTTGACACTGTGCAGTAGCCCCAAGAAGAGAAGCAAGTGAAGACTGGAATAAAAGAACAAGGGCAACAGGCTAGCAGTAATTACAAACTCAGTAGGTACAGGAAGAGGAACAGGGGGGAAAAAAAACAAGAGAGGGAACTCCACTGAACTGTGGTTCTCTTCAGAGCTTTCAATTCGTTAGGACTCCTTTATCTCTAGAATCTTTTACTGCCCAGCCAAAAGACACCTCATGGGCAAAATACATATTTTGTCCCCTTCTAACACCTGGTCCATACCGAGTACAACACTCCACTACTGTTTTCAGCTATGAAATTTGCATTACCAGCAGCAAGACACTTTCTCAATCAAATGTACTGATGACCAATGTCAAACAAAACATAAGGTGATTTCTATTTACAGAAACTGTTTTAAATTTTTTTTTCTAGGCAAACCAGGACTCTGTACTTAAAATACTAGAAAAAGCATTTTCAAAGACTAACTAGCTTAGTCTCCAGAAGAAACTAAGCTTATTACTTTATAGTATTACACACAAGTTCATGTGGGTGTACGTGTATAATCAGTTATTTGTCTCTAGCTGACTTCTAACCTGAGCTGTTAGAATTACAGCTGTAATTTGTAGCTTCAAACATTGTAGGTTTGGTTTTCTTGACACTTCCTACAACAATAAAATTGTAATTTAAGAATGATAGTAACTGAGTTTACATTCAGTGCTTTTAATTGTTCCACAGCTAGATCCCTTTTCTTGACAAATTCATTTTCCAGAGAAGTCGATAAGGAATACATTTCTCTCCTTCAGCACACAGTATTCAGTATGACAGGTATCTAAAGAGCTATGCAACCTCAAATTTCTGGTTTATGAAAAAGTATCACCAGATGGCAGTAGAAACCCATCCTTGCCTTCAAACTCCTTAAGTGATGGAACCATTACAAGCTCTACTACCAAGATAACCCGAATTTCACCCACTAGTTCAACATCGCAGATATTTGTCCTATTTGAACCCAATATTTACCTTCTAAATACAAACAGTTTTTCCAGTCACTAGCATTTAATCTTTAAAGTTCTAACAATAAAATACAATTCAATACAGTTTGAAACAGACCAACATGACAGGTTTTGGGTTTTTTAAGGGAGGCAAACTTTCTTCTCTCCAGCTCCACAGTGATCAGCTAAAAAGCTATATATACAGGGAATTTCCTAAAAGCAATATAAATAAATTTGTTCTTAAGCCTGTACACTAGAAACAATTGTAATTACTACAAGGAAAAGAACAGCAAGAAAACCTAGTCATGTGACCTGCCACCACTAAATGCCTACACTGTTCTTTCACTCCCCACTGAGTAAGGATTTAGCAGCACTACAAAGACAGCAAGTTCATTTGGCGAAAGATACCAGACACTTTCACGGCGTTTTTAAAAAAAAAAGTATCTGTAATTTTACAGCTTGAGAGTGAATGGATCAAGAGCGGCCAACAAAGCATGATATAGATATCACAGAGTACATAGACTTCCCCAGTCTAAGACAAATTGAGGAAGGGAAAATGACAAGGCAATAAGAGAGGTAAACGGCAATTAAACTAAGGCAGAGGAGAGATCTAATCTTCTTTAAAATAATCTGGGTTTTGGTCCAAATGTACCATATTAAATTAATGAACCTATCCCATATTTCTTCAAACCCATATCACCAATTCACACAGCAATGAACTACCACCCTTTTCACTGCTACACACCATGAGGCTTCACTGATCCAACACTTTACTACTGAAAAAAAGAGCCTGAACTGTTACTTACATAAATCTGAGGTTACAACAAACACCATGTACACAAGAACAAATGCTAGATTTAAATCCCACCAACCAGATAACGTTCCAGAATCTAGTTCTCAGGAGAAAACAGACAGCTGAAATTGAGCAAAACACTCTTTAACTTGCTATCTACTTCTCTCCAGAGCTACAAGACTGGCAGACTATGAAATGCACAGAATTGAGAACAAAAATCCCATCTTGCAAAACCTCCCTAGTATCCACACCATTCTGAGTAAGATTTGCTCAACAGTCAAAGATCTGCCGAGGCACTTCTAACATTACCTAATTTGGTCTACCACTGGGACTTTTGTTCACTCTTCCCCCTAGAATTTCATAAGGAGTGAGTTGCTAATGAACATGTGTTTCAAGGACAGACATCAGTCTGGAGAGTTCACAGGCCTTCTGGCAAGTTTCCAGTGCCTCTAGTGATCTTTAAATTAATCTAGCCCAGAGTCAAGTTAACATATACCTTTAGCATTAGTTAATTAACAGTTTGAAATTCTCATCTACTTCTATACCACACAGCAGGAACAGGAAGAAAAAAAAAACAAACAATGAAATTGAGGGTACAGGTAATATCCTAGTTCCTTGCACTCACATAGCGTTATTTAATCAGAAAAGTCCCACCAAATGTCAGAGTTACAGCTTAATTCCTTTTCTAAACCTGGAAAACTAACATCTCACTTTTTTTTTTTTTCTTTTTAAATGGGGACTAGAGGTTTGATATTGTTTTGTTTGTTTGGGTTTCAGGTTTTCAACTGAAAACAGAAACACTTAAATAGGCTAAGATTTACTCACTCTGGTTATTCTTTCTGCTAGCCTGAACTTCTCCTACAGGAATAGACTGCAAAGCTGTCATAATCCTCTGAGCGATATCAGATAAAGGCACTTTAGAAGTCTCACATCCTATGTATGAAGTGTACTGTTCCATTTTTAAGATTAAACCTAAACACAGAACATACACAAATTTAATGCATTATATCAGGGCCACAGAACAATCTGCACTTACATTCTGTTGAACATGTTCAGTCATTCATTCTCCACGATAGACAATGACATTTCCTCCCAGACATGCCTATCAGTTTTTAAGTATTGTAAATAAAAATTAGCAAATTGTAATAATTTATAAAAACCACTATGTGAAATTTCTTTGAAACTTCTTTGGTGTTTTAATACACCAATAAAAATTTAAGCAGTCGTGTTAAGTAAAGCTAACTTATAATAAAAAAATCTGACAAATAAAAGAATTATCATTTATGTCTGAAATACTCCCTCTCTCCTCGACATCTTTAAACTAGTCTATATCTAGTACGTGCATACATTTACTGTTCTTGGTGCTCAGATTTTATCAAGAATAAAATCTTTCAAGTAACTGCCAAATAGAGCTAATACAAGATGAAAGAAACAAGTATTACTATCATGATATACAAACATTAGTGATGTGTTGTTTCAGAAAATATTTATCATAAAAGACCTATTCCTTAAACTTTGTAAAACTGATGTGCTCAAGTATTATGAAATAGTAATAACCATAAAATAGTCACTATAGTTTGTCAATTTAAGAAACAGGTCAGCAACATCGGAAGTCTCTACAAGCTTTGACTGCAGCTATTGCTGTTGTATACACAAAGTACTTGGGAGAGCCCCCAGATACAATACATATGGGAGAATCAGAAACCACGGTGTCCATACTGATTACTTTGTCACCTTTATACAGTTAGACCAGAACAATGCATAAAACTTACCACAAACACAAGATGAATATCCAAGATTTTCAAAATCTTTAAAGGATTCAAGCTGTACAAGCCAATTGCTCTACCAAAAACTGCTGTTATGTAAATTAGTCCTATACAAGTTAGATAAACGGAGTCCTGTTACTCTGGTCTTCTCCCACTAAATCCAGTGCATGAGTAGACTTTCAAGTCAAGTTTAACCATCAGGTAGAGAATATTTCCTCTACTTAGATGGAAATATTTTTCTTAGCTCAAGACCACAGGCAGATTGCAACTTTGAATACTTACAACAAGTACAAACATTTGTATCCAGGTTCAAAGAAGAACATCCATCAGGCTGCATTAATATTGGCTATACCCACCTAGCTCAAATTTTACAGTAAGAACGCAAAAGGGAGAAAGATGCAGAATGGCATTCTTTTCCCTGACATTCCAGAAGTATAATCCTTCCCATGCACAACTCCTCCTAACTTTTAGAATTAAGAGCAACGCTTCTTTCCTACACAGGGTGAAAACATTCCCTGACTTCTCAGGGTGGGAAGCAGCAGTTTTGAAGCCTCAGAGGCAGATCAAAATGAGAACCTAGCAGACAAAGTATAAACAAGACACTGTGCATGAGAATGCGCCTAAAACCAACACACAGATTCACCATAAATATTGACAACACTGAACTGAATTTAGAGTGCTTGGCATTTAATAATAAACACAATGTATAAAGTTAAGCAGCATGAAATCCAGGAATAAAGACATTCAACTAGTAAGTTAAACACAAATTTTAAACATTGAAAAATAAAGTTATACTCACAAGTTAAAAGTCTGCCATCAAAATAGCTTTAACACTGCTGTTACTGAAATTAAAGCTAATTTACTAACGTTCATCGGATGTACAACACTTGAAAGCAAGCACAGCTGATCCCATCAAAATGTGAAAGACTGGAAGTTACACTATAAAAGACTATTTAGTTCCATTGGTATATTAGGAAGCTATATAAAAATTTGATAAACAGTCAACAATGCACATGAAAGCAGAAGTATGAAAGCATCAGGACTCTGAACTGAAATGTCTATCATTATAAATTATAGGGCAGACTCAGAAGTCCAAAAGGTAAATTTAAAATTATTTTTCTTTGAAGAGCCTAGTATGAGTATGGACTGGTTTCAATAGAGAAGATAGGTCATAAGTGAAATTAAGAGATATCAGAATGGTCTTAAAACAGGTGGCCTTGGTACTTCAAACAGATTCTGGCACATATTCCAACACACTTCTAACAAAACTAAATCTTCTTAGGAGACTGTGAGGGAAACAATCATGTAATATCTGCCTTGGAGAAGTCTCCTCTTCAGAATGAGCACATTACATTCATGTTGCAAAATCTGGAATGGTTTCTCCACATTTATTTTTCAGTTCACGTATCAAAGGTTCTTAGCATGCAAGAAAACTTCTCAAGGGTATGAAATGCTCCTTTTTGTGCCACGCAGTGTGCAGTGGAAATCAAAATACAGGCTAGCAGAAGAGCAGCCTGAATGTAATTCATTCAGATAACCAATGTATTACTTCATATCAAAGAACTTGAATAAAACCGAGATTTGAACTTGGCGGGCAGGTGCCAAAAGCCATAAAGCAGTGTACAATCCAAATTTGGTAACTGTGGCAGTTACATACATTGCAACGATGGATAAATGTTAGCCTTGATAAGCCAATACTTATCATTCCATAAACTTGTAGACAGTTTACATTAGCATGTTTTCCTTTAAGAGTACATTGAAGTTTAAACATTAAGAACTCCAACGGTGGTGAAATTCTAATCTTCCAGACTACTGGCTTTAGCCTCAGACTGCTGCTCAAGCTTCTCCACCATCTCTTTCAGGTGGGCTTCATCTTTGAAAAAATACACATACAAGTTTCTTTCCATCTGATGCAGCTTATTGGACTCTAAAAAGTTTCTCTTTGACTTCACATCAGCAATCAGATCCATAAGGAGTTGATTTAGCTTATTTAAATCAACTTCCAGTTGATGAAACTGCTCAGTGAGTTCCTAACAAAAAACACAAGATGAAAAATTATTAGTTTTATATTGTTAATACAAGAGCTGAACTAGAAACGTAAAAGTTTTTTGCATTTGGAAGCCACTTTCATTTGTAATTGAAAAGTAATCACAAAAAACAGAAACACAGGCAATAAGGGATTCCACTCAATTTGAGCTCCATGTAACAGTACTCACATCAGGTTAC
This sequence comes from Strix aluco, assembly GCF_031877795.1. Lineage (NCBI taxonomy): Eukaryota > Metazoa > Chordata > Aves > Strigiformes > Strigidae > Strix > Strix aluco. The sequence continues at coordinate 9,861,449 of NC_133934.1, forward strand.
AAAAATGTAATTTCATTTACTTGTTCACTAAACCAGCTGAGCTAAGACTATAAGAATCTGGCCCTCAACTAGACAGATGGTTGAATGACTTTTTCAATCAATTACAAGTCTTCATAGCTAGTCAAATCTTAAAAGGGAACAAGAAACAATGCAACAGAAAAAAAAAAATCAGTTTTAAAATTAAATCATTAATTACCAACTAGTTTTCCCAACTGTTTTTCTTCTGATAGTTCAGTGTAAGCAGGCTAGTCATCTACTTGCACGTTATTTCCTTACTAAAAGAATTACATTTCTTGAGAAACAGTAGCAATAGAAAATAGATATCACTATGTTTTAGGAGGTAACTTGAATCAATACAAAGGTATTTGGTTGATTTAATATCGTGTAATTCCTAAATATGTATTGTTGCAATTACAAAGTTTCTTTTTTTAATAAAAACTGTTCTATATGTTGCAAATTCACTTGACAGATGGAAGTGTTAAATATACTTTTATGCATTTAACCAAGGAAGTATTATGTAACAAAAGACTTCCCTCAATCCACTTTTGAGGTATCTACAGTTATTTAAAAACCATAACAAGTTGCATTTAACAACCTTCTAAAACAGACAACACCTGGGACCTCTGTAGCAGGGTTGTCCTGCTACAACTGTCCTTCAAAATTCTGATGTTCTTATTTTGTTCAAATGAGCCACTCATGACCAGGCTTTTTAAGGGGCCAAACGAAACTATTCGGGTGTTAACAGGAATGAACAGCCCATCTGAAATAAAGATAAATTTAACTGAGTTTTCCAGTGACACCATATCCAGATGACATATTTCCCACACCATAAACTTACTAGTAACACAAGACTGTGCATGCCTTTGAAAGAAATTAGAGGCAATGATTTGCTCAGAAACAAAAGATTATTACCTATCAACATCTACAAAATCCAACATTTGCATCATCATTATGCTAATAAATTTGTTGACAACATGTGGGAGCCAGTCTGTGTGTCTTACAGCCTTCATACACTTTTCTCAGTAAAATAACATGACACGCATTAATGTAATAGTTTTAATAACTAGATAAGGGCTTACCCGACTGCTAAGTTGGATCCGATTTCCTCCATGATACAGAGCATCATGAAGGGTATTTACATCACTTTCTAGTTTGGACAAAAAGAGAGATTGTTCTTGAGAAGACGCTGCTAGCTCATCTTGTGCTGTAGCACAGTCCTGCTTTAACTTCTGAGCCATCTGCTCTAGGCTTTTGTACGTTTTGAACAATTGTTGTTTTTTATTTTCTCCTTCCAAAAGCTGATATAACCTGTAACAAATTAAGTTAGACACACAAGCGTTTTTAAGTTTCCTAAGCACTCCCGTCATTATTAGTCAAGAGAAGGTTTTGATGTTGAGAAGTCAGAGGACTAGTAAAGGACAGTAGTATTGCTCAGGGTACTCTTACTGCACTGCTGTATCACCCACTGATTTCATGATTCTATCTCTACATAGCTAGTACGTGATTAATAGGACTCCAAAATATTTGAATATTAAATTAACAGCAATGAAATATCAAAGTAACAGTTAGTAAGTAACAATGAATGCAAACAGAAGTTGACAGTGTGTTTTTGCCAACTATTTCCCAACACTTCAAGGACTGAAAAGATATAATTTTTTTTAAGTGCTGAAAAACAGCAGACTTACGGGCCAGTGAGAAGTAAGAGCAATCTTTATAACATTTTCAAGCTTATTGGAGTATTTCCCATTTTCTATCTATAAAGAGACTGCTGAGAAATTCTCCAATTAGTTATGAGTCATGCAAAAGACAGCAATACTTGCTACACCAAACCGTACCCTTACACTGCATCAGGAATAGCCTAACACGATTACAGATAACTTTGCTTTGTTGCTGGTACTACCACCCCTGCATATTAAAATCTTCAGGAGTTGAGCCCCAATATAGAATCAGATTGGCTTTAATAAGAGCAAGAGCTATATTTCAAAAGTAACTGAGTTTCTTCCAAGTGTCTTCTGCTTACAAATCCTTTAGGGTTTATAATTCTCTCAACTTCTCTTCCCTTTAAAAAAAAAAATATATGAAAAAGTAACCAGACAACATTCAGTGATTTGGAGACTTAATAATAAACCTGAACAAAAATGTTACAAGTTGCCAATGCAAACACACAATGGGAGCAAAATTAATGATGCCTAATTCTTGCAGTTATTCATTGTGCAAGGCCATACTCAGCTGTCACTTAGCAATTATTAAAAAACACTTACAGTACCATTTTAAAAAAGGAGAAAAAAATCTGACATTAACACACCTGTAATTATATAATACACCTCAACAAAAGCTTCATTCTTAAGTGACAGCAACAAAGCACACACTCCTACTGTCACCTCCTGAGCTATGAGGAGACCTAATTACTTAGATGGTGAAAAACCAGACTCCTACATGGGTGACAGGACACTGAAGCCAGATGGCAAATCAAGCAGTAAAAAAGAGCTAAACACATTTCATACATTGAAGGAGTCGTTCCTCTATTCTACCACACGGGGGTTTTTGCAGGCTAAGCTGGTGAGGTCATGCATATGTTCTGGGAAATCATTATTAACAGCTCTCTACGTCTATACTTCTAGAATAACTTTCAGGAGGTCCTAGATCAGGGCACCGTATAAGACAGGTTTGGCTTTAAACATTCATATTCAGGATATTGCTTAGGAATGCTTCAGCAATATTAACAAGACTGATAATTGAACAGTTTTTCCTCAGGCAAACCTGAAAAGAATTTCAAAGGATAAGCAAGAGGCAAATCTCGTATCTTGAATGCTCGAGTTCTGGAGAACTCAAAATACTAATTAGCAAGATACTAAGAATTTAGCGATAGAAGAGGCTTAGCTCACCTAAGCCTTTATCTCCCCAGTATTATTTCAAAGTAACTCAAAGTTCAGTAGCGACTATAATGCTTACCTGCAAGAGAGACCATCCTTTGAACTAATAATGTTTCTTGGCTTTGCATGTTGAGTTTGCTCAGTTATCACCTGTAGTCTCTGCTGCAACTCATCACTGCTCTGTTTCAGAGATTTTACCAAATTCTCAAGTTGACAGCAGATCTCCTTGTGTTTCTTCAACTCCATTTCATAGGCTAGCTCAATAAGTTCAAATGATGCTTTCTGTCTTATCAAATGCTTGCATATTTTATCTTGTCTTGAAGCATAATCATCGTGCTGAGCAATCTGACAATCCAAGTACCCTTTCACCACTGGTGCACTCAAAAGTTGTGCATTCTCTTTCAGAAGGGGAAGTAGCTCTTCATTGTTCATCCGAATTACATCTTGTTTAATTGTTGAAATGTCATCATTTAAACTAGATATTTTGGCATCAAGGTTTTCTTGTTTTCCAAAATCCTGCATAAACAAAAAAATTTGTCAACGGTTCCCTCCAAGCCAATTCCCAAACACATTTCTTCGGTTCACACAAGATCCATGTACTTGTTACATTAAAAAATCACTGCACCTTTTAGATCTACAAAATTAAATGAAAACTCCACATGCAGTCTTACAGAACTTTACAACATAAGGCAAAAAGTAGATATCAAATAAATGTATTTCAATAAATAGTAATTTCATTCTATTGCAGGGCCAGGAAACAGTTTATTGTGTTAAAAATAGAAGAGCTGTATTTTACTTAGCAGCCAGACTTCAAGCATGTCTAACCGAAATCTCACATGCAAACATAGTTTTTTATATTCAGTCGGATGACTATCAACACTGCTATCAGAATCAAATTTTTCCAAATTACTCTAATCAATCAAGTCCTACATGCTAGTCATCCATAAATGAAAATATAGAAACTGACATGATGCCTCAAGTAAGTCCATGACTGGCATAAGCTAATATTTTTCCTTCCATTACAATTTCTTCACATTCTTAAATTCTAGTAGCCATATCTGCCCATCACTCACTTGTTGAGAGATTTCTGGGGCTTCAACTATCAGATTCATTTATTTAGTACAAATACTTGAGTTTCAAAAGAGACAGAGATCTAAAACTTTTTAAGTTTATGCTACGGAATATATACAGAAATACATTTATCACATTAGCTCCTCAATACCACAAAATTTCAACCAAAGTTAAGCTTTAGTTTGTTGTACAGACAACTGGGAGCCAGTTATAATTTGAAATTTCAAAGTTAAACTAAACTAGAAAGGTCCCAGTAAGTTCTAGATTTTTTTTAAGGTAGTAATTTTGGAAAGTAGAATTAAAGGTACTCTGCCATACTGAAGAATTTCTAACCATAGAAACAGGAGCTACTTCACAAGAGGAGTTTTGTGACCAAGACTAGAACTTCATAAAAGTGCAATTTCACTATGTAAAAATAGTTGAAACAACAGCAACTCAGCGATTCCTTTTACTAGATGCAGTTGAACATGCCTGACTGTTTAGAACTCCACTACCTTCTATCACCTTTTGGGGCTTACCTTGTTTAAGGACTGCAGCATCCTCTCTGCACATTTTATAGCTGAATTCATGCTCTCCTCTTTAGCTTTCATCTGCATTAGCTGCCATTGAGCACAAACATATGCTGTCTGGAGCCTGACCATCTCTTGACTCTCTTCACAAACTTCATTAGTCTCATCACAAGTGACTTGTTTGCTTCTATCTGCAAGCTCAAAGCTGCCTTTGTCTGAATTTTCAACCCATTCAGACATACCTTGATAAAAATGGTTTCTCATGTATGAGGCAAGTGCTGCGGTGCTTTGTTCTTCCTGAGACAAATACTTGTCCAAAGGAAGTTGGGAAAAAAACACTGGCTGTAGACCTGACCCTCGTTCTGAATCTGAAGCAGTGAAGAAAGAGGCCAGTTTCTTAGCTGCATCTGTAAGTGACAGCAGTTCATTATTAAGCTTATTATTTGCTGCAGTAAACACTTCCAGTCCTTCTTTCAAATCTTTATGTGCCTCTTTTTCTTTGCTTTTTACTGTTTGTAGCATATGGCTATTGACAGAAACCATCATTTGAAGCTTATTATGACGATAAATTTGAAGTTTTTTTAACTTCTGAAGAGCTTGAAGCTCATCCTCTAACTTCTTCAGTTCCTCCTCTTCTTCCTCCTCCTCTTGGCTACTGTTCTTCGAATCCATGGGCTTCAAGGTTTTAAGGACTTCATCTAGTGCATTTCCTTCCAAAATGGGCTTACCAGACTCAAGAAGATTATCAAAATCCTGCAGTTCTTTTTCAGATACCACATGCTGCTCATTTACATTTCCACAAAACCACTCCAGAAACGATTTGTCTTCTAAAGACTCAAACAGCCAGTCAAAATCATCTCCATCAAGCTCATCAGCTTTTGGATATCCAATTTTCTTAAGAGTTTTCACAAAATCATTTCCACAGCTCATGATAAAAATATTTTTTGTAAGCAGAAAAGATCCAAATACATAAAAAAATCTGGGGTATTATTCCAGTTGTAATTTTTTTGTCATTTTAAATGAATATTCAGTATTTTAATAAAAAGAGTCAACACTGGAAAAAGAAAGGGTCAGATCACACCAGAAAACTGAATGTTATTCTGGATTAGAGTGGCTATTCAAAGACTAGAAACTAATTTTTATTTTAGGGATATCTTAATATCATTTGTTCATCAAATCAGAACACATATTTTTACATCAATTAAATCCCTGATCTTTGCAAGCACTTATGTTTTTCCTCAATTCACATAAGTGTACTATGAAAATAGAATACTACCATTAAAAGCAACAGATGTAAATATTAAGTAATTAATTGGCCTGCAAAAATGACTTTACTTATATAAATTTTTCTAACATTAAGTAAAAACCCCCACCCACAATCATTTTAAGTCTTCCAAAATGAGAGCTTTTAGCTTGTTCTAAAAACAAAACTAGTGATGTTACACTTGCACTTCAAGATCTTGTTCATAAAGATTTTTTTTTTTACTTCAGCAGCAAGCAGAATCTTGTCTTCTAAACCTTCATAACAGTTTCCTCTGAAAATGGAACAAGAAACCCTTTAACATAAAAATATCTCAACATAATAATGCAGGGTTTTGACCAATTATAAACAAATTAAGTGTAAATACTCTTGTGAAAATAATCACAACTTAAAAGTTACAAGAAAAAGGAGCTTGCTGGTTTGCTGTTTCCCGGCAAGTAAATCAACAGCTCTGGGATTCTAAAGTGAGCGCAACAGACAGCAAAAAAATAGGATAAACTACCAAGAAAGTCAGGATACTGACTGCAATACTCTGGTAATATCCAGTTGGGGTTTTTTTCGGTTTGGTATGACTTAGTACTTTATTTCTAGAACATACATTCCACCAGAAAAACCCCACTTTGCCAGCCGGACTGGAGGGCGTGAGTGTTGAATAAGTAAACGCACGCTTCTAAAATTCTGTGTGTATTTAATTTAGCTTAAGAGTTACAGGTTATATAAGAAATAGAACTTGTTATGCAAGTTTCATGTCACAGGGCAGCCTTCCAACTGCCCTCTGCCTTCCCTGCTAAAAAAAGGGCTGTCGGTAAAATAAATAAACAAAAAGGGGCGCACATAGGTTTATGTACGTGTATGCCCGTCATTAAAGCCCGCTGACACTGCCGCTCAAGCCGTCATCAAACATCACAAATAACACCTACAGAGCCCTGAGGAAGCTACCCACGATCCCCGTCGCCAGCACGGGGACGCCTGATCGCCACAGCCACCTCAACCCGCACGAGTGGGGCCCTCAGGGGCTTTCCCCCAGCGCCGAGGAGCCCAAACGCCCGCCGGCCAGGTCCCGGCTCTGGCACAGCTGCTGCCTACAGCCCCAAGGGGATCTCGGCTAAGAGCCGCCCCGGAGCAGGACAGGACAGGACGAGGAGACGGAGGGGAGAGGGGACGCTGCGGCGGCGGCTGTCCCCTCCCGGCGCGAGGGAGCCCCGACCCCCCAGCACTCGGTACTCACCACAGCGGAGGGGGAGAGACGCAGAAAATGGCGGGAAGACTGAGGAGGCGCGTCGGCAGCGTCCCCGCCCCAGGGAGCGGGAGCCGGGCGCGAGCCCCGCGCGGAAGGGGCGTGGCCGCCGGCTGTTGGGGCGCCAGCGGCTCGAACCGCCCGCCACGCGCTAGTCTCGCGAGGCCTCCCCGGCGCGGCGACGCCCCGTCCCGCCGCCCTCCCTGCCTCGCGCCCGAGGGGAGCGCGGGGGTTGGCCGGCGCTGGCCAGTGACGTCACGCGGGCGGGCGACCTGCGGCGGGGCGGGGCTGGGCTGTGCCGGGGAGCGGAGGCGGGGGCTGCGCGGCGGGGCCGTCCCTCGCCTCGGGGCGGGTCGCCTGAGCCTCGCCGCTACGCTCCCCCGCCTCCGCCGCAGCCTGTCAGTGTTCTGGGGCACGTCGTCGTTGCAGCCTCCATCCTGTCTCTGGAGGATGGGGGAGACCTGGCTACCGTCTGACGTTGGTCAGCTTTGACCAAAAGCAGGCCTCAGAGCCGTGTGTCCACTGGCCACCCCGAAGCTGAGATACAGGGCTAATGGTGGCTACCACCCTTCTGTCCACAGCTGCTGTATTAGCGAGTCATCCCTGCCTAGTCCTCTTAGTATTTTGTCATGGACTTCATGCCCATTAATTTGTCTAATCCCTTGTTAAACCTCCCGATTCCCACTAAAACCTGAGCCTGCTTATGCTCCCAAAACCTCACATGGAACAAATTTCAGAACGTCAATACCTGCTGCTTGAAAATGCACTTTCTTAATTGTTTTTTAACCCTCTCTTAATTCCATCAAAGGATTCCTGGCTCTAGCATTGCAGGATTTGGTGAATGCCACCTCTCTTTCCCTTATCTGTGGCCTTTATAGCAATTTAGAAACCACCAGTACATTGCCCTTCAGCTTTCTCCTATACAGTTTGGAGAGTTCCAAAACTTGGTCTGTAAAGAAAGTGTTCCATTCCCTTGATGATTTCAGTCCTCCGCTGTACCTTTCATCACGTCGTTGCACCTTGTTTGAGATGCAGAGACAAGACTGCACACAGTCCTCAAGCTGTGGGTGCACCAAGATTTTCTGCAAAATCCCTGTTTCCAACACCCTTCCTCATGATGCTCCCTGTTTTCTTGGCTTTTTGGCTGCTGCTGCCCAAGGAACCACCAGAAAGCTCTCGGCAAAGCTTGCGGGACCTCTTCTGCATTGTGAGGGCTGGTTCTGAGTCAAGCATCATGTAAACTTTTCACTAACAGTTTGAGCATCCTTTATCAGCCACTCCTCGAGTTTAGCCCTCTTTGTTTCCTGTTTACATTTCATGTGCCACGTTTTTCTGGGCTTCCTTACTTGCCTCGTGATAGCCTCCTTAACTTTCTCATTGAGTCATGCAGGGGGGAGGTTTGGGCCATGGTTTTCTATTTGTGTCAGACATTTTACCTGGGCTTCTACTATAGTATTTTTTAAACCTTCTGGGTGTTTGTAGGCTTCTTGCTTCTGAATTGCTCATTTAGGGTTTTCTGGCATTTTTCCCCATTTTTGCATAGGTCACTTTCTTAAAATTGAGTATCCGTTTGCTTTATTTGTCTTGATCTCTTCTTATAGTGTTAAGCTTAATTATATTGTGGTTGCTACTATGGAGCAGCTCACCCACTAATAGCTCTTGAATTAGATACTCTGCACTGCTGAAGACTAAATTCAGAAAGACTTTTTTTCTTGTGGTTTTTAAGGCCAGTTATTCTAGAAAGAAATCATTATTGCATCCAGAAATGTTGATCTCTACATTTCACCCTGATGAAGCATTGACCCAGTCTGTATGGGTGGCTGAGCCTGCCCACTACATGTCCTAAAGTGCAGCTTCTCTAATCTCAATGCAATTGTTGAAATGAATCAACACAGGGAAATGAGCAACCTTGCAGCCCAGCACACCTAACTTGCATGAGGTTTTCTAGATCAAAATCAGCAGTATTGCCTGCAAAGTGCAGTATGTTGATTTCTGGTATAAATGTGGTCTGTGCAAGACACTATTAAATTAAACCCTGACCTGGCAGTGAGTTCTTATGGGTAAAAGGAGCTGTAGTGTTGAATTCCTCCCCATCAGATTACAGTCTGATATGCAGCTGCAATTTGGGCAAGCTGAAGTTTTCAAAATCGTCTTGCGGATAGAGTGCGTTATGTCTTTCCGATGGGGAAGGAACAAAAGCATTCACTAGCTTATTTCATAAGACTGTGCTGTTTCAGTTCAGTCAGTTACTTGCACTAAAATCAACTTATTCTACAGTAGTGTTATGGAGGCTTGTACTTCACAGTATTGTTTTTTTAAAATTTCATAAATATCAGTGTTACTCATGCAAACAATGCCTGAGTAAAAGCAAACTTAAAAACACCCAGAAAACTTTCTAAAATTCTGCTGTCCTGAGAGCAACTCAGCTCTGCTACTGACGTCCACATCCTAGATGAAATAAGACACATCTGATAAAAGATTGTCTATCTTTTGTCTATCAAATTGTCTATCTGTATTCCTGCAACTAATGCCTTCAGTTCCCTGTGTGACTGGTTCCTCTCCCTCTTTCCAGACTCACATGCATATGATGTCCCACCTCCCTTGTGGCCTTTCACAAAACCTACGTCCCCATCTATTTAGCTGGGCAGGCAGGACACTATGTGCTTATTCTGTAGCTGGTTTGGAGCTACATGCATGCTGGCTAGTAGCCACCCCTCAAAACCAGTGAAGAGCTCAACTGGGCCAGCCTTTGGGCACGGTCAGTGCAGAAAGTGATTTATTTCTCTTTCTACCCAGACATGGAATTTTCCCGGAAGTTTTCACCATGGATTATGGTTGCAGCCTCCATCCTATCTCTGTCAAATTTGGTGAAAATTAGCCTGAAGGTTCAAAAGTTATCAAGGAAAGGAGGAGGGGAACAGATGGACGAAAGAAGAGTTGACAGACAGCATGATCTCATAATCCCCACTGGTACAGGAATTCAGGCTAGAATTGAAATATTTTAGGTCAGAACATTGTGCACTTAAAATTCTCATTTTGAAAGAACAAGCCTCTAATGTGAAACAAATTTTCATTTGTTAGTCCATTGATCGGCTTTTAGGACAGAGATTAAACAACAGCTTTCCCCTACAAACACGCTATAAGCATATCTTCAAAATTTCTTACAGCCCCTTTCCCCACCCAACCACAGCCCCATGTGCTTCAGTTGTTTGCTTTTGCAACTCCTTATGGGTCAAGATTGTTTTTCTCTGATTCATTTTTTTCTTGATTGCATTCAGTCAAAACATAATTAAAGGCTTACCTTACCCTTTTTTTTTTCCATTCTCGGAGCAGTTGTTTTGCATCTGTGTCGGAGAACTGGAGAGGTTGCTTAGATAGCATATTGCCGTTACAAGCCATTTTATGGTGGATTCCAGCAGATTAAGACATAGACATTTCTGGAAGGATGTCTGCACTATTCCATCAATGTCATGTTGTGTTTGTTCCACTGCAAAATATGACATTGTTGTGTCTGATACCTCAGAGAGACGCTATCGGTTACCCATTGGCCAAGGCTGTAAAAAACAGCCTAGGAGTGCAGTTGCCACCATATAGGCATTGCAGCTGGCCAGTGTAAACCCTCCCACTGGGGTACATCTGTCAGATGAAAAACTCTTGGTTTGGTTTGGTTTGGTTTTATGTGGAAAAAAAAACACGGAGAAGACATGGAAATAAGTTTTTAGCTGATGAACTGTAACTGTATAGAAGCTTTTTCATTTTGCATCGTACTGCACATCTGCTAGAAGCAGCAGGATGTTAGAGGTCCCTGCTGCAGATTGCTGGAGTAGCAACCACTCTTTGGAAACACCCTGTCCTAAAAGGTAATTCATTGCTTTAAGCAAATTTATATTCTGAATTAAGCACAGCTTTTGAAGTGCCATGTGAACTTTTATTATAACAAAGTCAGAAGACAGGAATTTGGCACCGGTTTGCTTTCTCTCCCAAGCACATGTATCTTCTCTCTAGAGGAAGGGTAGATTTCATTCTGAGACCTTGTATTCCCAGAAAAGCAGGTCAAAGTGATTAGTTTTCTTCAGCTTTGTTGGATTCAATGTCATAAATATAAAAGAAGCACCTACACATTTGGGCTAACTACTAATGTATTAAGACATGTGATGCACAAGGTTATTTTTTTTCCAGAAAATTGTTTACTCTCCTGACCCTATTTTGGATTAAAACCCTGAGTGGGGCTGATCAGCCGGGCTGTCTGCAAATGGGTTTTGTTCATAAGAAACTGAACCTTTGTGTGGGAATGTACACTAGGACTCAGCAGGGGCCTCAGCAGGGACTGTGACGACCAACCTGATCCCTCCCCGCTTCCTTGCTCTGCTCCCCCTCTCCCATCAGGCGCCAGCCGGGTCTTCCCCAGTGGGGCAGTGAGTCCTTCGCACCCCCTGACACAGGAGAGCCAGCGTTCGGGGGGGCTTTTACAGAGCTGTGCCCTCAGCCTGGGAAGTGTAAAATCATAGTGGGCAAAAGGAAATCAGCCTTCTACCAGCAGCAATCTCTGCTCTCCCAAACCCAGCTGCTCTGGCAGCAGTCATGCCAGCCCTCCACTCCTCCTGTCTGCCTCCATAATCATACCTTTCTTGCCATGCCATGGTCCTTAAAAACACTGGGTAATTCACAGTTTTTAGAATAATAATAACTGAGAACTTTGCTATTGAAACCACATTAAACTACCTCTTTCAGAGGAAGCTGATGGTTATATCATCATGAATTTTATTATAATTCAAGGCTCTTTTCCATTTAAATAGGCTTTGAGAAAACATTTTCATCCTGATAGGCAAAGCAAGCTTCTGGACTTTTAATATTAAATTTGAAACATTCATCATTAGCAAAATGAGGAAACTTATTTTTCTTAGAAACAAATCATAAGACATTACAAATGTCATAAAAGAAGCTGTACAGGTCATAAACTGTACCGGATTTACAAAAATAGTGTCACCACATTTGTCATAATTCTGTTACCCCGTGCAATTCTTTCTTGTGCTGAGAAAAGTGGTGCTGTCCCAGAATACAGCATTGCTAAAAGTTTATTATAGCTTTTTTCCTGTTGGAGATTAATTTCTAATAAGTTAGTAATGTGCTGGATTGTATTTTATACTTACTCTGTGATAGTAGTAATTTCAAAGGAAGCTGTGATAAAGTTTACTATGCGCACGAATATTTTTACTGATGCAGCAGCTCAGCTTATTTGAATCAAACATAAACATATCGACAAGCTACTTGCCATGATTTCAGCTGAAGTGCAACATGCGTGACAAACTGAAACAAAAACCAGTGGATGTCACACACTACAGCTGAGAGTATAAGGATGCAATTTGCAAAAGCTTTTCAGTTTTGTCCCTCCTCTCATCTCTCCTAGTAACAAACTAAAATGCTCATTTTTGTCTGGCTGTACATCACTTGTGATGTGACTTCCACATTCGACAAAATATACATGCAGAACTTGTAGGCTGCCTTTTAACACTTCTTTTTTTTTTGTCTTGTACAGAGCTGGAATGATTCCAAGTATAATTACTTCAAACAGACACTAATGCATTTCTATTTGCACTTTGTTTTACAGGCTGGTTCGTCTTCAGAAATGTAGCAGTGGAAATGTATACAGCATAACGTTAATGACTATTGGGGTTGCACTGGGCCAACATATGTAAAAGAACTTTAGTTTAAATAGCACTCTAACCTTCATACCATACTATTAATTTGAATTGCTAAAACTCAGCTCCTTATGAAATAGTCATTAAGCCTATATGTAAAGTTTTGCAAAGTGAAGAAACGCTATACACAAAAACCAAATGATGAAAAATTTAAAAAAACTGAAAACCACAACAAAAAGGTATAAAAATTTGTATTTATATTATGACGAGATAATAATACAACACAATACTCTGTGTGCTACCAAAGGTAGCAAGCACCATGTACGTGCGTACAAATGAATCTGTACAGTATAATACATCTCACAGACTATGAACCATTCCTTTGGCTCTGGGACCCAGTGGCTTTGGCACAGAACACACTTGCTAACACCTTTAGGTAACCATTTGACCAGTAAACAGCAGAAGGCTCTCTGTCAGTGCTTCACGTGCACCAAAATTTCATCACTTAAAAATCCGTACTGCACAGACACTTGCAATGACAGAAATCGTGTGTAACTACATTTTAAGCCTCTCGTGCAAAATGGAAGGAAGAAATTCTGAAATTGGAGCGCCTTCACTCTGCTTTGCCAAGGGACGAGTCTCTGGCTGGATGTGCCTCCCCAGGAATTCTTTGCTGGGGTTAATTTACAATACTTCAGGTAGAGAGAACACCCAAGGTGACTGAATGGTTTCTGGTCTTTTCTGTTTCATGTGTCCCCACATTTTCATTCTAGGTGGTTACGCAACACATTTGGATGTTTCTTTTGCAGCTGCCAATTAACAACATTGCATTTAGTCAGTCACTTAAGCAAACTGGCTCATTTCGTTGCTGGTGAAATTAATTTATGATATGTTTGCCCCATTAGTATTTGTAGGGAGTACAGCTCTTCCTTATAGAGTATCTAAAGGGATTCAATTTTCCTTTCACCAGTTTTGGAAAGTGCAAGTTAGTGGATTAAATATCAACACTTACTGGCTCTTACCACACACAACCAACGTCCTCTAATAGTTAAAAAAAATTAACAGGTTTCTTAAAGGGTAATCTGTATTGCAGACATTCCTTTATCAACACCGTCATAAAATGAAGTGTACAAACTTAATATTACTTGATTAAAAGCTGTGATGATGTGGTTCTTTTCAAAAATGTTTTTCTTTTCCACAGGACTGATCTGCAAGGAAGAAATATTTCACCGCTAATTACCGGTCTGCTCTAAAGTTGGTAAAATGGTGAAATAATCACTTGTCACAGTAGCAGAGGCTGCTGTAAATATCTCCAAGAAAAGCAGAAGTACATTCTGTGGCTAAACACACCCCAGGGCTCAGAACAGGAGCAGGTCTGCAGGCAGAGCTTCCGCAGACACAACTTCACCTCTGTTTCCCAGTTCTCTTCTTCTGGCATTTAAGTTCATCCACTGAAATGGGTTTATGCAGAGTATATAGTTGTATGCTCAGAATACTGCTATTTATCACGTATTTGTAGATCAATAGAAGTAACTTTTTTTTTTTAATACAAAATGATGTTAGGCTGTGTGTGGTATAGCTGAACCCATACTCATCCATGTCAAGAAAAAAGCATTTAAGGTCAGAAAAGTCTTAATTCTTTAAGTTAGATGCAGGTTGTATTAGATTTTAATTCTTTTTTTCCACCCCAAATTTTACACTAAGAAATTAATATTTAGGATAAAAACTCATCTGTAAACACCAGATGTAAACCTCTGTCCTTCTCATGGATTTTTGGGGGCCTTTTTATCTCTAATTTAATCTGATGAAACTCACTTTGAACCGAGTTTGTTTTTAGCACAACACAATACAGGATCCGGTCTCTGGGTAGCGATGTCTTGTAGAGTTTCTACTGGCCAAACCCTGCTCTTTTCAGAAGATAAATAAATCAGCTGCAATGGGCAGAGAAGGGGAGTACAAGCTGGGCAGAGAGAAGATGGGAGGGAGGATTCATCCTCCGAATTGCAGTGGAGAATCTGCAGAAAAAGCTAACAATTTTAGGCTGTTTTTTTTTTTATGCCTCTCTCCTGTGGTGACAGAGTGCACTCACGGAGCTAGGGGGAGAGCTAACCCAGGAGCGATGAAGAGGCGTGTATCCTCCCAACACCTGCATGCTGCAAGGGAAAGCCCTTCCTTTCTTCTCCCATCAGGAAACAGGCCAAACCTCTACGTCTCCATAAAAAGAACTTCTCGATGACTTCATCTCTGCAGAGCCTTTTCCGCAGAGGAAAAGACCTAGCAGCCCTGTAATCTTGTCCCTACTCCTTCTTTTCCTATGTGGTAATTGCAGCGAAAATAGGTTAACTGAGCAGTAGTATCTCCTCACCTGCTAAAAAGCACGGTCATGACACAAAATGGCAGAGCTGCCAAGGCAGTGGTAGCATTTAATCTTGCAGCAAGCAGTATGCTTTTTGCAGTCACGTTGTGATTACAGATACAGTTGCGCGCGCGCACGCGGATGCATGCATGCATGCACACACATGGAGCACACACACAGATATCCAGCTTAAAAAAATTAATAAAAAGAGAACACTATTTGCACCCCAAGGTGCTATGGCCACTGGTAGCGCTGCGCTGGCTGCTCAGTAGCAGGTGAATCACATCCCTAAAGGAATGTCAGAGCCCCGATTGTCACCACGGGTCAGCCGGGGCAGGGCTGGACTGCTGCACTGCGCAGGGGGCAGGCAAACCCAAACCGGCCGCCAAACCCGACACCTGGAACAGTTGTGCCACTGCCTTCAACTGGGCGACTCTGCCCGAGCTGCAGAAAAGGGGGCTGTGCCTGAAAATACCACCTTAAATTGGGCTGCACTTGAGGGAGAATGACACATGCAGTATGGTGTCATTTTTCTTTACCAGCATAATAGCCCCCAGCTGTAATAACTGAAAAAGTAAAAACAAATAAACCCTTTTTATTTCCACTCAAGATTATTCGAGTAATTTTTATTGAAAATATAAGATCTACAAAGCCATGGATACCCAGCGTGGAAGAACTCATTAAGTTAGCACATTCATCTTTAAAAGGAAAATTTCAGGTCGACCTAAGGTACAATAATGTTCAATTTAAAATCTCATTTTTCCTTCTGTAAGTTTCAAATCTTTTTTCATTAGGAGGTTCTGTGCAAGAGCTGCTTGTCATGAAAGGAAACACTTTACAATTCATGAATGTGTTCATTATATAATAAATGAACAGCAACAATATACTAGCCTTATTTTTTTTTTCCTGTTAACAGTCGTGTGTTAAAGTAAACTCTTTTTTTTTTTTTTCCATGATTTGGAAATTAGTTACATATGCACCAAAGGAGCTAGTAATTTCTGCTGCTTGTCAGCTACACACAATGAGTATATTGCTGTGTGCTTTCCCCAACAATGAGGATTTTAGTAATATGCAAGGTGTATAGAACGTAATACCAAAACCTGCATCACAGAAAAGGTTAATTGTTTTCTTATTCAGCTGCCAGAGTTTATAACCTTAGGCCCCTCCCCAGAGCCAAAGTAGGGGTGGCCGTCCATTAGGTTATGTAAATTAAACATATACATTTTCCTTGTTGGCAATTTCCAAGCAGTAAGCGAGAGTGCAAACAAGGATCTGTAAGCTGCCACAAAATGTATTCATATTTCTACTCCGTGTTGTAAGAGCCAAAGGGAGGACACGTATGTCAGATGTTGAAAGAACAACTGAATCTTTGTTTTTGATCATTATGGTCAGTCTGTCATGAGGTCTTGTATCTGAATGCTAAAAATGGCACCACACTTGGACATCCCATAGCCTTACACACTACGTTTGTGTTTCCCTAGCCACTGAGCACTGGTCTCACAGAGACCCTGACTTTATAAGCTAACAAAATATAGATTCGGGTGCTGAAGAATCCAAGGGAGGGCTCATACAAAGACAATTAACCCTCGCACCAAAACCTAATTTTATGATTTTACTTAAAGCCACACTGAATCAGTTGTGAGAGGGTGAAGATATAAATACACCTCTCTGCTTCATCCATAAGAAGGTGGACAACTGACCATTCGAACAGAGGGTCTTGAAACAAAGCTTAGTTGTCCTTTAAACAATGAAAAGGAGAGGCATACATAAATGGTCACCAAGGCACAATATGACAAAGGTGAAGAGTCCCTGAGACTCTGGTCTGGGTCTGTACCATTCCCCTCCCTATACAAGTAAATGAGAACATTTAGGAAAATATAATACAAAATCTCTTACAGGAAATATAGACTACACTTGCTAAAATCACTTCCCTAAAAGTGTTTATAGCTTTTTTCTTTTTTTTTTTTTTTTTTTTGCTTTTTTCTTTTTTTTTCTTCTTTTTTTTTTTTTTTTTTTTAAAAGACCTTCTTTAAACAGATAATGCAAAGACTGGTCCATTTTTTTCTTACCCGGCAAGCCAAGCTCTAATGACTTCACTAAGCAGAAGTTGTATTAAAATACATCTTCATAGTATTGCTACAATTTGGGTAAATATATTCTGAACAGCTTGATGAGTACTAAATAAACTTTGCTGTTTTACAGCATACATTTTAATTTTTTTGCACTTTTTTAAGAATAGAAAATGCAATTATAGTGTGCAAAAGAAAAAAAATTAATTATCTTCTAGCTGAATACTGTAATTTTAAGCCATGCCTTCCATAAAAATGTATTGACATGTGTAAATAGAAGAAAAGAAAAAAAAATACAAGCAAACAGAAATTTCATTTCCTTGCAAGGAAAGATTAACTATCACAAACTGGATCACTTGAGTTTTGTATTCTTCAGACAAAGAAATGAAAAAACAACCCAAAAAACCACTGAAATGCTTCAAATGTCATCCATTCCATGATAACAGGTTAAAATTGCAGTGTTGCTTTCTACTACTCCTGTTAACATGGATAGAAAGATTTGCTGCTCGTTGGATATTGAATACAAAAAAGCAAAAGAAAGTTGAGATCATCCCACATGAAGTCATTATTAGAGCTGGCTTTTCCCCCGTTTTGAAGTACAGTAGTGACTTGTAAATATGACCTTTTCTAAAGATCATCTAAGATTTGAAGGTTTATCTGCCTGCTTCACCCAAACAACAACTGCTGAAAGAATTTACTCTATAGAGCCTGCTATACAGCATTCAAACTGTTTTGGGGGTTTTTTTCATGAAAAAATACCACAAAAAGTAGTTTTAGGTTTTTGTATCTCTGAATCACTAACACATTGTAGATTCCATTTATTCTTCCATGTTTGAAAATGGTTTCTGCAAAATCAAAATAACTGTCAAACTCCCTTACGCCATGCTTCCAAAAGTTTGAATTTAATACTTCTTGAATGGAATGACATAATTTATTTTCTTTAATTTGCAGTATGGCTACATCAAGCTAGCTTTAAGTCACAACTGTACCTAACCACAGTTCTCTGCAGCAAACCCATGATTTACAATATCTAATATTGTGGTTACAGTGCAGGGAACCGTGGGTAAGAAACCTCCATGTCAGAGTATTGTGGTTGGGGTTTCCCGGAAGAGTGGCAGTTGACACCTCTGGAATATTCATATATAAGTGCTTCAGTCAGATGGTCCTGAGTTGAACGGGTAACTCAGGCACTATGAGAGCCTGGCATTCAGTCTGCGGGAATGTGTGTAACCTCCGTCACTCGAACCGCTTTGCAAACTGTAGTGGTCTTCAGCATCACTGGCACTTCCAATACTGTCCATTTCACCTGGAGTAAACTCCATTCCTTCAATGTCTACTTCTAAAGAAAACATAAGAAGGCACATTTTCAGAATGGCAGCGGTTGTAGCAAGTAATCATGGGCCAGTGACAATCAATGTTCAGGTGAAACCTGAATCATACTTCACTTTCTGTAATTAAAAAAAAGAACTGGAACAGTAAGTCCTGAGGAAAGGATCATCTTGTCCACCTGAGAATTAAAATCCCTTCTGTCCTCATCCACATATATATACTGCATGACATCAGTACCAAATGCTGTCCCAGAACTGTTCCAACCTATGCACAGACACCGATTTTAAAAAAAGCCCAACCCTCAAAGCCTGTAATACTGCAGCACCATTCACGGTAATTCCAACCTATACAGGTGTCGGCTAGTAGCGACCGTGGTGTAGCCATCTGTCCACCGGTAACTGCACCGTGACCGACAGCTCATCTCCCATCGGCCCTGAAAAAGTCAGCCTGTGCGACTGTTCAGGCACAAAAAAACTTCAAATGAGAAAATAAGAAATGGTGACAGGCAGCTTGAAGAGCTCTGTCTTAAATGAGAACCAAATGTAGAGAACACTTGGTGATCATTACACAGAAAATATTTTAAAATTTCACAATAAATGATGTGGAATTAATTTATTCACACAAATGAATTAAGACCAATAAGATCTTTTTTTCCAAGAAGGAAATATTATTCCCCCTTTACCAATAATTACACTAAAAATTCAAAACATTAAATGGTAATTGTTTAAAAAACTGGCAAAAACACAGGCAGTATAAATAGCTTTAAAAATACACGCAGTATTAATAGCATCAAAACTGATTAGAAAAGAACATTTTTCAAATAATGTAAAAAAGATGCAGTAGGTTTTTATTCTGCAAATCACATCATGGAACAATTCTGTCTGGGTTTTGTTGAAAGCTTGATTTTACTTCTAAGTAATGTTTTCTTGCTTCCCTGTTTCCCTTTTCCTCCCTGCTCCTGCGACCCCCTTTGGGAAGCCCTCGTTCAATTACCTTGTTCAGAGTCAGTGGATATTGTTGATCCCATACTGTCAGTGCGGATACGCTCCATGCCCTGCACGGATAGCTGCTCCAATCTGCGTTTGAGGTAGCGGTGTTCCCGCTGTAATTGTTCTTTAATATTTAGAGCTTTTCGGTCCTGTTCTTCCAATTTCTTAAAGGGAGAGAAAGATAGTAAGCTGACAGTTTTTACTCATGTTAAAACATAAGTGACTTAAGATCTTCCCATAAACAGTAATTTTTAAGCAATTTAAATATTTTAATTAATTTAAAATTAACATCAAATTAAATAATTTTAAATTTTTTTGTTACCATTCTACAGAGGTCAGAACAATATAAGCAGGTGAGCCCAGAGCTGAATTTGTTTCAAAATAAGATATATGGATATAGGGGGAAAAAAAAAAATAAAAAAAATCCCTCAGCAACTCTCTTGCCACCAGCAGACACTCCTCAGCTAAAACCGAATTATTGTTGCCTTGGTTGTGGGGAATATTTAAATCATTTTGTCAGGCAAAGCTGGCATCATCTTTGATAACTAGAGCGCAGCTCAGGTTTCAGTCAGAACGTAACGCCTCTTTAGGTGAAATAAGAGACTTATCACCATAAAGGAACCATTGCGAGCCTCTTGAATGCTCTCCCTCCTACCGCAGGCCATGGAAATTTTTAGCATTTAAAAAGCTTCTCTAACAATAAGCAGTATTAATTATATATAGTAGGAGGAATTTATGAACAATTCTCTTTATTCTTGCTTTTTTTTTTTCCCTTGAACTTCTGCAGAGCAAATATGATAATTCTGTGATAACCTCCTACAAAATCAGTGGTATTAATCCAAAACTTCTCAGCATACAGCCTGTGAAAGGATCCTTCCACACATCTACCTAAATCTCCCCTCTGCTTGAATAAAAGAATGTATTAATTTTGGAAATTAAAAGAATACTTCACACCTGGTAAAATGTGCTGCACTGTTGGTCCAAATGCGATTACAGAAATATTATCTTTTAAGATTTCAACTGCACCCTCTTCCAAATCACTGACAGCCATTTTAAAAAAGTTGACTATATAATTAGGGAAGAAAGTGTAATGAGTATGATGGGATCAAAAGCAGGAAGGACACACAAACCAAAACACCTTATATTATCTAAAAAAATGATCTAACTGATGAAGTAAATTACAGGTTGTAGCAGTAAAAGCATTCATAAGAAAGACCAAATTTGTCTGTGAGCTGTGTTTACATGACCACTGAGCTTGAGATGTGCAGGGAGTGAATACAGCTGCTGACAATTCCTCCCTGCCATCTGAATGAACCTATGCTTGGTTTTCTGAGGAGAGCGGAGTGGGACAGTGCACAGCAAACCACAAGCAAAACAATTTCAGAGATTTTGTTGTTCCAATGCAAGCCTGAAAGCAAAAGTATTTATCTTTGAAAAAATAATTGACACTATTGAACTGGGCAGTTTCCTATCTGAACGAAATCTAACTTCTGCAGTCTCATGTTAAGCCCCCTCCCAGGCAATACAGTACGTAGATATGCGTCATATGTGGATACACAATGTTATGATAAGAAAAGGAGTTGGTAAATCCATGTACACAACAAACCAAATATGCCCAATTGATCAGATTTCCTTTTCCTCTATTTTCCTGGCTGCAATCCCAAACTCTTAACAACTATTTTAGGAATTAACTCAGTGATTCATATCCAGGAGACTCAAAACCATCCAATCTTTCAGGGCCAGTTTCAATATATGGGGGGGGGTGTGTGTGAAAAGTTCAAAACTGATGACTGTATTAGAAATGGCAGTCAGGCACTGGCATGCTCTGGCAGTGCAGCAGGGAGGTAGCTGACCTGACAAAGGGGAGCAATTAAGTGGCAACCCAGTTAGGGTAGGTTCAGTTCAAATCTTTAAAAGAAAGTTAAACTTCAATTTCAGTTTTCAGAAAATGAGTCCTTGGTATCGTGCACGATGGACTTGGAAAGAATCTGTTCCTAGCTTTTTTTATCAGCAGCTGAAATGGTAACTACATGGCTAATCTCTCACACTTGCCACTTGTAAAAACAGTTTTTCAATTTGTATGCATAAGCCCATGATAGGGGGGCAGCCCAAGACAAAAACCACATGCAGTGCCTTTCATGCATGTTAGCCTGAATTATAAACAAGAGGCCAAAATCTCAAATGGTAAAAACAGGGGTTGCCCAGCTGGAGTAAATGTGCTTATAAGAGCCGAGGAAGTAGCTCAGTAAACTTGTTCACAAGAATGGTTTAGCTTAAAGTAATCTTTAATTCTTCATATGACATACACACATTTCTGCAACAGCAGAGAATCTTAATGCTGTGTAACAGCAGCTGTTGTCCAAAATACTCCAAGATTACTGGCAGTGGTCAACCTCTCCTGACACTATTGTTGACCTGTTTCCCTATAACACTGAAAAAATGCCAGATGAGTAATTATAGTCCTGGACACAGCAGCAGAAACGTGTTCTTTAACTTTCACATTTGATTACCTGTTTGTATTTTTACTGCATATAACCCGGTTCCCCTGAAACTAAGAAAGTGAAAATGGGAGTGAAGGTCATTGAAGAGAGGAGGCCTGAGGAATAATCCCCTTTGAATTACCTGTGCAAATGTACAGACTGCAGTGCTCCTGTATCACGGGTGAGATTTTGGGTTGGCTTTTGGTTTAAACTTGTTACACCCATGAAACATGCAAGGGGAGCGGCAACTAACAGGAGACTGCATTTCATTTTTGGTTTATTTTAAATGATTGTCAAATACTACAGGATCTGGTCATCAAAATGCATGAGAGGATAAAGCTTACTAGTAGCTACAATCCCTTTGACTCCGTTAGTTTTTTCAATCATGAATGGATCTGGTTTTTTACATTGAAATCAATGCAGTACAATGCTACTTTGCTCAGTCCTTAAAAAATAAATATATTAATCAAAGAACAGCTTTGATACATATATATATATATTTTTAAATACAATGTAGACCATTAGTAACTAAGCAGAAGTCACAAAATCACCATTTTATGTATCTGACACTGCAGGGTAAATTGCAAAACACAAAACCTTGATATTGTGACTGAAATCCTTGCAACTAATAAAGGCCAGTATATCCAGAAGATCAGACATATGGATATGGATTTTGTGTGAAAATTAGCTTCCTCTCTATGGATACACATTCTGGAAGATTCTGCTTTAAAAGAAATAAAAATATGGATTAATGTTTTTACCTTGATATGCATCTTAGCTCTTTTCAACAGACTTAGAGTGGTGTGTCTGGTGCTGTCCGGCCCAAGAGGCACAAGCTGTTTTAGCTGTTCCAAATATAGCCGGAGTTTAGCCCGCCTGAAATTATTAAAAATGAAGAGCGTTGTAGTAAAGTTGCACCCGAACAGCATATCCTATATGCAAACACCATCTGTTTGCAGGATCTCTGTGCAGAACTTGATTCAACGGTGGCTTCCTTTCCCCTCCCTTTGGCAAAGTTTCAGACTGAAAGGTCACTTGAAATGCAGTAATGCTGCTTGGCACATTCAGAGACTAGTTTCATACCTATATTTCAAAGCAGTTTGCTCAGACTGGTTAGTCCCATCTTAACGAAGGGGGAATACATTCAGAGATCAGAGACATCCAGACAAGGCTGCGCACTGAATCTATGGCTGGATAAGGAATTAAAACTGGGACCTCACTCCAACCCAGTGATTTTTGCAGGCAGAGACAGAGCTGTGGGAGGGAGCAGAGAGGCTTCAGACCCGACTCCCCTCTCCCCCATTAGCCCTGCCTGATGCAATAGGACACACTCCTGCTACACAAGGCGAGGGCATCCATGCAGCTCTGCACAGCTTGGAGCTTCTTCCAGCCATGGTTTATCAATATATTGTACCAGGGAGGTCCTGATGCCCCTTCTCCTCCCACCTACTGACCCACAGTCCCAGAAGAGAAGACATTTCTCCTCTTAGTATACAGCCAGGACAACCTTTATTACACAAGAGAAAATACTTCCAGCCATATTGGGTCCTGCTTTCTCTGTTACTCCTTTGCAAGTATCACTACTACTGCTCTCAACAATCTCTCCTATACTAGTAACATTAAATCTATCAGTAAAAAGAGGATAAATGAAGTGGTATTTCTACAGATACTTGGCTTCCAAACTTTGTCTGTCTTTGAGAAAGAAGCTGGCAATACAATAGTCCACAAAACAGTTGCTTCAACTATCCAAAACAAGGCAGTAGCAAACCAAAGAACAGTGTGGGAGTGTGCTTCTACAGTTAAATCCAGAAGAAAATCTCTCCTGGTTTTAATGCACAATTCTTGAACAGGAATCTATACAGTTTTGCAATAAGATAGAAGTGGATGCAGAAGCGCTTACATGAGCAACATCTCTAATACTTTCCTTTCTGCCAGCCTATTGCAGATTGAAGAAAGCAATGACCTGGAGCATGCCAACATCCCCCACAAAGCAGTAATAATAAGTGAAGCGGATCACAAGTGTGAGATGAATAATCATCTTTCTCAAATCTGCTCGATGCTGCATGAAGGAAACAAACTTTGCAGGAAATTTAATGCTTCTGGTCAAAAATGAACTTTCTTTTGAACAATCTGTTCAGAGCCAGAATTCAGCATCAGTGTCTGAAATGCAGCTGCAGAGGATTTAATATGCAGCAAATGACAAATTACACACGTGTAATGGGAATGATTAGTGTAATGCGAAAACAACCTGAGAATTAATGGGGAAAAAACCCAGAGCAAAATAAAATCTAATTAAAATACAGTACATTAATGACTATACACTCACACATTTAGTTCTGGCTGCATATAAATCAGCAATGTATTAGGTAGGAAATCAAAGAGCATTTCTATAAAATTGTTAATTCTTTCTTCAAGCCACTTAGGGAGAGGAATATTGGTGAAAATGTGATTCTCAAGAGAAAACTGATGATAGATTTTTTTGTTTAGGCCCGGGGTTTGTTTTTAAACACAAGGCTCTAAATTTAACCACCTAAATGCTTTTATTTAAATAACAGCTACAAAGACTGGGGTAAGTATTCACAAAAATAGTCCCATCATATTGCAAAGCACCCCTGTGGCTGCTAACTTAAACTTGGACATTGATCTCTAAAATAGTGAAATAACCAGAATTAGAGACTACTGTTATTTATACAGAAAATCCTCATCAGGTAAATTTTTATTTCTGTGTCTGTATCCTCTAACAACTACCTGGCTGGTTTTGTGTTTTAAATAAAAGAAACTTGCTTCAGGGACTAAATTCAAATAATCTTTTTGGTTTCTAAATGGCCTCTAAACACACACGCAACCATCTGCGTCACTCGGCACAACTTGGATGCAACTGTATTTAGACAGCTGACGAGAAAGTGAGGCCTGAAGATAAAGGAGGATGTGGCAAGGAAGAGGACAAGAATAGTATCCAAGTAGTAAATAGAGAGTTAAATACATTGAAATGGAGCAATCAATACACTTAGAGTAATTAAATGTCTGATAAGGAATATACAGAACTGTTGATCTGAGATCTATTTAATATTAATCCTGGAAAACGTTAATGAAACCAGACTACATACTCATCTGCCTCTGTTACTATTTGAAGAAAGTCTGCTTACCATAGGGAGAAAGTAAGGATTTAGTGCACTTCCTTACCATCAACTGGGGAGTTAACAGAAACATTACCAAGATCCAGCAGGCACAGCTGTGTGTCTTTTTAAAGCACAAATTCTTTTATGTTACCTGCCAACCAGGTAAAGCAGGACTTTACAGAAGTGCCATGAAGAACACGAGACCGAAGCTAAGAATATTTTAACTGAAAAATGAGAAGAATTAAAAAGAGCTAAATATTTAAAAAAAAAAGCTTTAAGGCATTCTCATCACTAACAACTGATAGCACTAAATGTAATAAACATACTTGCTAAAAGACCTGCTCTAACTTTAGCTGTTTTTTTAAAAGGGATTTTTTTCTTTCATTTAATTACTCAGCACCTACAAATCCATTAAAGATTTTAAAGAATGAGCTTTATGCAGACCTTTACATAAAAGCAGGCATGTTTATGTGGTTAATTCATATATTATAACACAACAGCATAATCGATGGCACAGATTGTGAATGTAAAAAAAAGAAAACCAGCCCGCCACAATTCCTGAGGTACTAGAGTAAATAACACCACGTTTTTCATCTTGCACATCTTAGAAAAAACTGTAAGAATGTAAGAAAACATTTCAGGCACGTTATGTTAACAGATCACACCAGCAGGAACAAGGGACTCAAACTTCACAGCAGATAAGTTGTGGTGTACAGACTCTGCCAGCACTAATTTCTCTATTTTTCTGCAGAGACCTGACAGCTTTCGCTTTTCCTCAGCTGACTGCGAGGGAAAGGCACTCACAGAGGTAATCACAACCGGAGCTGCTTTGTGTTCTGC
Source organism: Strix aluco (assembly GCF_031877795.1). Classification (NCBI taxonomy): domain Eukaryota; kingdom Metazoa; phylum Chordata; class Aves; order Strigiformes; family Strigidae; genus Strix; species Strix aluco. The sequence continues at coordinate 9,887,221 of NC_133934.1, forward strand.
AGCTCACGCCTTAAAATCCACCTAAAAAATAAGCAAAAAAAAAAAAAAAAAAGCAGCCTGGTCTCAGAGCAATGGGGTAATGATCTCTGTGCATGAAATGTGGTTGAAGTTGGCTAATTATGCTCTGCTCCAGCTTCGAAACTCAACTGTTACACCTTCACCCACACAAAGCATGGTGTCAGGCCAGGACACCGGTGCCTACAGAAGCGGACACTTTTCTCACCTCATGTGGATGCACAGAAATATCCCCCTCATCACTGGTACTGAATTTATCAGGGAAGGTAAGGATCTAAAAAGAAGCCATCCAAAATCTGAAACCTCAAGCCTGCAGCTCTCCGTTTTGGGTGCAGCTCCACGCTTGGGGAGAGGTGCATGGCTGACCTGCCTCTGATTTACCACATTTGCCTTTGTGCCAGATGATAAAGGGGTTTCAGATGTTCAAGACATCAGTGTTTCTCCCTAAGCAAGCTCACAGCACAGTTCTGTAAATCTGCACTATAGCTCTTCTAATGCTTAATAAAAATGCATTACTAAGCCCACAGACTTAGTCAGCATTCCACAGCAGTGGCCATGTCTAGGAGCAGTCAGGTGGTTCATCACATTCACATAAAGGAGAAAGCAACTTGTTGACAACTAACGCAATGGCTACCAGCTGGAATTACCCTGAACTGGTTTTGAATCCATATAAGCCATGATGGACAGTACTGGCAGGTATTTCAAAACCGATAGCAAAATGAACCCTGGAGCCCCACAACTTGGAGGGACAAAGCAGCGAAACAGTGTTGTTAATTCCTGCATAGTACAAGGACATCCATCAGAAGTTCATTTGAAGACCACTCACTGACTCTAGTCCTCAGAGACTTCAGCCTGCTCCTGTGCTCAGCTATGAAAAGGCAGGAGCAATGCTGGCCAGAGGAGCTATAGTTCACCACTTCTCAAAAAAAGACTGCCATGCAAAAGTAAATTAGGATCTTTGATCCTAACAAATTTCAAAATTGTGTTAAATGAGTCTATTACATATTGGTCAATAAGCTTCCCCATATGTATGAAATCCCAGACAGAAATCCATTTCAGTGAATCAAAAAATGGAATACTAAGATGCAGAGGAAGAAAAAAAAAAGAAACAAATAAGCCTATTGTTCACACTGGATAATCTTCATTCCAATGAAACGGCAACAATTCCAAGAAATTCCTACAACTACTTGATGGGTGGTTGCAATGGGAACAGAATACTCCTCAGTAACCAGATAACAAGAGGCAATGGCTTTGGAGATTCAGGATGGACATTAGGAAACAAAATTTTTACTAGGCCAGTGGTGCACAACCAGAACAGGTTGCCCAGACAGGCTGTAGAAGTGCAGTCCTTGGAAGTTTTTCCAAGATTTACCCAGACAAAGCCATAGACATTCAGAGGGCCCTCCAATCAACATTTCTATGAACGTATAAATCAAAGATTGCTTATAAAGCTGTAGCATTTGACTCGCAAGATTGCTCCCACTCATGTAACAGCAAAACACCCCCAACTGTGTGACTTAAACCTGTGCCAGTCCGATTGATACAGTGCTGGTAGGTTTGTGGAGTGACCTGATTCACCTGCAGTCTTTCCACAGGGGCTTTCCAGGGCTTTTTTAGATCCAGCACAGCAGATAGAAATGGCCTGCAGCTAGTCAGACAGCAGTAGTTGTTCGGGCAGTAGTTGCACAGGTTTTTTTGACAGCAGCAAAGGTGTGTTTCCTAAACCATTCAAGTATAAATCTAGAGACTTTATTTGGAAGCCACTGATCTGCACAAGGCCAGCTGGAAAGGCAAAGTGCACATCCAAAACCAGCTGCTTAGTCCTCAGCATGGCCTGCCTCAGCCAGACCTCAGTGAAATTAAATGGCCATGGACACTCATGATACAGGGCGACAGTGTCGTGTTCATGTGAAACATGTGCTTGTCGATCCCACCACCCTGGTTGGGCAACCCATGCAGACAAAGCTGCCGACAGCCTCCTGTGCAGGTAGCATGTGGTAGGCATTTTCTCAAAGGTGCACCTGAAGAGATAAACAACAGTTCTGCTGTTGACATCGTGCTGTTACTTCCAGAGATCACCTGCAGAGAGCATCAAAAGGGCCATGCTCATCTGTTTCTCAACAATCATGGTCAAGAGCATAAAACTCACTAGAGAGAAGTCAAATTCATGACAAGTGTTCACCTTGCACATCCTCAAGGTCTCACTCCACAGCCTCCCCAAATTAGAACAATGGCTCTCCCACATGTACCCATTCTCTGTGGAACCAAAGCTGGCCATAGAAGGGAAGGAGCAACTCTTATCAGCAAAGTTTGTCATCCTGTGGGAAGTCCCAGAACAGCTCTGTCTGGTCCACACCCACTCCCTCCTACTAGCAGACTGCCCAGTCAAGACATGAAGCTGTCTTGGCCATACTGGGAGGCATCTTAGAGCTGCAGCATCTCCAGCTGATGGGTAGTAAGGATCTGGAAGGCTAGGAAATGGACAAAAAGCCACTAAATGTCCATATTCCCATACTGCACGCTCTGAATTTCCCTTCATGCTGGCTCCAGCAGAAGTTGGCTGGGTTAGACAGGGTGTTGTTGCTTCAACACTCGCAGCCCAACGTACCTCACACCACAGTGCATCACCAAAGCACATGTAGACACAAAACAATACTTGCCTCACAAGAAGGCCCTAACCGTGCTTTCTGCAAGATGCTTTAATGCTAAAAATGCCTGCGTGGCTGAACATGTGTTTGTATTTCAGATGTCCCAAATTTAGTCTACTAAACTAGCTCTGTGTACAGGAGGTTGACATACTCCCGAATCAACTGCTAAATATACTTGCTTGGTGATGTTCTGAAAAGAAAAGGACACTATAGATCAAACACTCAAATAACATTGAAAATGCAATCATTACAAGCTGCACTAGTGAGAAAAACAGATATATTTGAAATAGATGCAAAAATTAAAAATTCGTCATTTTTGTACATTAACCATTTCAGTCCAAAAAACAGACAGCCTCAGACCCTATCACAGGGCAAATTCAAAACAAATTTAATATAAACAAACCCCCAACTTCAAAGAACATAAACCTATTTGAAATGAATCTAGAAGACATATTATTATGAATGGACAGTTACTGAAGTATTTCAGATTCCTTCTCTCATGTTTCACATTTTTACCCACATTCAAACCTATCCTGGTCCTGGTGCTGTGCACTGAAGATAATACACAAAGATTTAAAAATATAGAGCAGTTACTAGATTTTTCATTGTTGCATAATGACTGTGGAATCTGGCTTAATAACATACATAGGATAAAGTCAGAGAAGAATCTCTGCACCAAAAACTCACTTCTGGAGTCAAATATATTGTGAACCAAAGTAGTCTGGACCGAGTCACAACTCTGGGTCAGAGACCCCTGTGGTGAACTAATGGTTGTGTTTTATCCCTAAAGAAGGGTGATTTTATCTCCCTATCAGGCATGAAATTCAGCATAAAATACAGAAGTGAGCTAACTGCAATTGTAAGACACTCGTTTTTTTACAGGAAGACTCTTCACAGTTTTATTTATGAAATGCAAACACCTGCATACAGGGAGCACTCAAGTTTTAGATAGAATCAGCGAACACAGAAGCTCAGGACCCTTTGTGACATGCACTGGTCAGGATGAACACAGACAGCATCATTATTCAGAAACTTATCATTATTTCAAGGCTTTTAAGAAAGGCAGACCAGCAGTAAAAAATTCCCCATTGTGACTTCAGGATTCACTTGCCACCAAGGTAAATGAGAGAGGAACTCTGCCTGCCTTCTGATTCCAACCCCTTCATACTAGAGCTTGACACAGTAAGTCAAGATCTCTTAAGGGTTTCAGCTCTTTTTACTTTGTGCACAGTCACACTCTTGAGTGATGACAGAATTTTGTTGCAAATGGCTTTAATGGTACTGAAAATTAAATGTGTTCATATTATTTCGTATATTCCTGGATATCATGGCTATACATATAATGTAGGTAAGCATATAATTATACTCCCCACTCTGCTTAGAAGTTGGTACTCAAGCATACTTGCCTCACTCCTCCGTAAGCTAACACTTTTCTTAAAGTAAGTGTCAGGAATGATATATTTACAGCTCTACAATACTTTTTATAAAGTATACCAAAGATGATTCTGTACTAATTAAAGCATATTTGTTTATAAAGGCATTTAAAGATATTATATATAAACTTCCATTTTAAGAAATCATAGAAATTCAATCATATACAAATGGTTCTAAAGAAACCTATTTATTAATGGTCGACACAGAATTTAGCATATCTTCAGCAAAATATTAGATACAATGGAAGATAACAACCCTCCACTGAAGTACAAAATCCTGTCTCTTCTGTATTTATTTCAGTCAGAAACACTTTCAAGACTTTCTACTCTACAAAGGATACCTCAAATACATCTTTTTCCCCAAAAGAAGCTCTAGCTCATACTTGAGCTGCATAATCCATTTCAACCACACAACAAATTTGTTTTAGTGAAAAGGAAAGAAAACCTCTTAGTATTAAAGCACTGTACCATAGCAAGGCACCCAGCGTGCCGATTGCTACGAGATGTGTGAAATGCTTGCTCACAGCTGAGTGCCTCAGAGTCAAACCCAGAAAATTCAGTAGCACCCTTACAGCAAACCTCTCGGCTTTTTATTATCCAAGAAAAGATAATCCAAACAACAGCGTTCTGCAACAGATGCCATTTTTTTCCATATTAAGAACAAAATCCTGAAGATTGTGCTGCAGGTGAAGATTCATCCAAGGTTTGTTCCGCGTGCCATTTTTTTGTCCATGTCTAACACCTCACAGAGGCCTCTGCAACTAAATTCAGCAGCAAAGCCTGGGAAGGCACTGTGGCAACTAACAGGCAGAAAAAGCCGTGAGTGCCTAATTGCAGTGATTGTTAGTGAATTAAATGCAACAGCCCTACAATCAGTGCAACCGTCTGCTTTCTTTACTTTATTATTAACTAAATAGTTTCATCCTCTATATGCATTTTCAGTGTGCTGAATATTTTTGTGCATTTGTTTCACTAAACTGAAACCAACCAGATAGCTTTAGCAGTCAGGTAGCTGGTGGTCTTGGGGTACCTCTGAAGTATCCAAACACAAGACATCAACTGCCTACGAAGGCAATGGCTCCAAGTTTATCTTACCATCACTAGCTTCCAAAGAGTCAGTGCTGCTATGAACTTATCTCCACATTTTCATGTGAATACTGCTCAGAAATGTCTGGTACTGTTCCTAACGCTAAGGAAGACAGAGAAAACCCTTGCTGCCTGTTATACAGCTTACCATTTCAATGTTTTGTGCATTTTATCACTCTGAAAAATATTTAAGTTCTCTATTTCACTGTATATAAATGCACACTGCAGCATTCACAGTGCATTTTATTTACTTTCACTTAGTGTCACTTCAGCCCACTTGCTGAGCCAAGACTCTGCACTTTAACTTTGCCTTTTTACCTTCCAAAAGTTGCAGCTTGTTCATGTTTTGGAGCATATGCGTGAAGCCAGAATTTATTCCTACATCTTTCAGCAAACATAAGTTAAGGGAAGTATCTGCAGTGCCACAAATGTATGCATTTTTGGCCAGCTAAGCCTCTTGGCAGCAGTGTGCAGAAAGCTATCCGGGATGCAAGCTGGGGACAGGTGAATACTGGCTGGTCTGCGAGAGGGAAGCTGCTGACTCCCAAGAGAGGTGATGCCTGGCAGATCTTGCTGCTCATGTTGTCCTCTTCCCCTCTCCCTCCTTTCTCCATCCCTCCAGTAGCTCCCTGCTGAGTGCAATGACAGCTGCCTGTCCTAAATTACGAGCACTGGGCTACACCATTTCTTCATCTCTCAAAATGCCTACAAGCCAACTTTGATGCTCCTTGCACTTTGGTTCCCACCGGAGGGGTAAGCTGTGGTGGTCCATGTACTGCCATAAGCCAGGGCAGCAGCTAAGATGGACAAACAGCAGCAACTCCTGAGGCTCGATTTGGGCTGGAATGACCCTGTGAAGTAACCTGGACAACACCAGCGTGAGAGATCTGACTGGAGCCTCAGCAGCTGGTGGCTGGCCAGACTGTCCACGTGCTGTCCCTTCAGAAGTGTATCTGACAGCAGAAGCAGACAGACTGATGAAGGTCCCAGAGTCACATCTGACTTTGGCCAGCAGAAGAAATAAAAGCCCTGTGGCACAGTTAGTGCCCGTTGCCATATTGTTCCTGCACCTTCTCCCGTTCAGTTCTCCTCCTGCCGCAGAGAGTGAGCACGAGCTGTCAGAGAAGTGTGCAGGGTGAGACACAGGCATCCCCCCCTGCCTGTGCCACCCCTCCACACACTCATCCACAGGCCTGAACTGCATGTCGACCAACCCAGCAAAGCCACAAAACCAAAATACAGTCATTGGTTTCCAACCAGTCGTTTTCCTTCAGGGGCTCATGGCAGGCACTCTGAAGAGCACTTGGGCAAAGCAATGCACAAGCAGAACCCTGTCAGCAAGAACTCTGGGGCAGGTGGGACACCAGCAGCTCTGACTGGTATCTGTTTTAACTGCTGGGGAACCGTGGCCTCAGGCTCTGCAGTATTAAGAGCTGCAGGACTGACATCTAACCACCCTCATCTTCTCTCCTTGTTTTTTTCCAGGCTCCTCCCTGCAGCCAGGCTTGTCCCCACAGCTTTCCCCAGGCTTCAGCCATCCCACTATCTTAAGCTGCTCTTATTTGAAGAGCAGCCATGAAAGGTTTAACAGCCCTTCATTGTCTCAGGTTTCGGCGATAAGCAACGGCAACATGCAGAAATTTGAGATGTGCTTCATGGGAAATGTCAATAGGAATTTACAAGCTATACAGGGATTCCCAAAAGCATCACAAGCAAACGTAATGGCAGCTGGATACCACTTGTCTTTCCTGGAGGGTGACCATCTCAAATTTACATGTACAGGATTCTCAACCCTTTGACCAGAAGCAGTAAAATCTCTGACCTTGCAAGAATCTCAGGCAACAGAAATCAAACATTATGAAAACAGCTGAAATCCCCTGCCGTATGTTTTTGCCCTTGTCTGGATTTCTTTTCCTCTGCAAAAAAAGGGAGTTTCTAACTAATATTTTAGTATTTCAGCCTTCAGGTTGTGCTCATCTATGGAGAACAGTTTTCTATATTTTAAACCTTCAAAGTCAATGTCGGACAAATACGAACAATTCTTACACCTATAGAAAAGGAATTTGTTTCAGGTGTCTTCTATTTTTAGCCCTGTTATCTACTGATTGTCTTTTAATATTCACCTCTCAAATGCTTTTAAGCAATAACAAGAGAGGTATCACCTAGTACCATGAGCTCAGCATCACACAGTACCTACCTAATACAGGCAGATGAACAACAGTGCCTTGTGGGGAAATAACACGAGTAATGGAAATACCATTGCACATACTTGAAAAGAGAGTCCACAAAAAAATGATCAGCCATGCTTTTAATAAACTTATTTAATACTTCATTCATCCATCCTTCCACCCATTTGTTTCGCACATTAAAATGCACACATTGCAACTTAGTAGTCCTCCTAAATTAGACCTCTCAAACCCATCTGTCTTACTGGCACTCAAGTTTCTTAGATTACACTGCAGGGAGACTTAAGATTTTAAGTTTGTCTGTTACCTCAGAATAGTGTCAGACCCAATTAGATAAGGGAAGTACCATTGCAGGATCCTGCCATTCCAGTATCAAGCAGTTTTAATTCCCACTTGAAGTTACACGGATGTACACACATACTTACACACGCTCGCCACTGAAAACCCAAGAGTGGATTATGACTCGCCACCATTTACATGACTGCGGTAACACTTTGGTCCTCTCCAGCAGCGGAACACCGCAAAGCAAATTTGCACAGCAAATCCAAACCCACGACATCGGTCTGCAATTCTGCAACAACAGGTGTGTTTTCATTTGGCACCTTTCACGGTACTCTTCTAAGTAATTTGATGAGGACTGTAGAGTGTAGGTCAAAGAGAACTGCATTTATTTAAACAAGGAAAAACTGCATGAGAACAACAGGTTTGCACTAGGTTTACACATAGAGGGGAGCAGGATGATAACTGTAATTTTCTACAAATTAACCATTCACCAAAAGGTGGTTGAAGAGGATGCAGTCAGTCTCCCCCACAAGTGGCTCCGGGGAGCGTATATGTCCCTCTTGCACAGCGCTTAAGGCACAAGGTGCAGCATGGCTCTGCACACACAAGCTACACATTTATCGACTGACAACACCCCAGAGCAAGTCACTGCTTACAAATCAGCTCATGGCTTGAAACCGGCTTTAATTATCAGACTGTTTCCCCACATCAAAATGCTAAGCAAGAACATCGTGTCTCAGGACAGCTGCCAACAGGAAGGATCTTAAAAAAAAAAAAAAAAAGGGGGGGGGGGGGGGGAAGACTACAATGCTTAGAGAAGCCTAGAGAAGTTGAGCTGTAGCACAGCACTAAGCAAAGAGAGCATGGTACAAGGCCTCGTGAGCTTCTTCTGCCTAATTTTAAACCTCCCTATAGACCTAGTTATTTTATACATATGTCAAATGAGGGGAGAAATGTGTTCAAGTTTTTTTTTTTTTTTTAACACCACTGTATGATGCCAAATTAAAGGAGAGACAAGTCAGGCTGAATTATTTTAGTTAAATTAAAAACATGCATTGCCACCACACACTGAGCGCAAGGCCTTGGGATGGCAGACAGCCGGAATTAAGCAGCCTTTTCCTGCATCAAGTTAAATGAAGAGCGTGAGATATTAATATCTGCAATACTGGATACCTGTGACTGTGGTTTTATTGTCTATTGCACTTCTATATCCAAATGCCAAGTAAATACCAAGTGTCCAATTTAACTAGCCTGACAAATGCTGTAGGAACTCCACAGTCCTACTTGCACTAGGCACCAGAAACAGCAATTCACACCCCAGTTTTAAAACCTAATCGGAGTTAAGGCAACTGTATCTCTAGTTCAGCACCTAAACAATCACTTTCTGCTTCTCAGAGGTAGGAAGTTTTAAGTTCTGAGTGGGAAACTAAGTATCAGAAAGGGATGTTCAATGCTATGTCTTACTTTCATTTTTGCTTTTGCTAATTCTTCCTCAGCAACTGTACCTACCAAAAGCTTTGTGGTCATCTTAGAGGGAATAGCTAATGGTGGCAGCTTGAGCATGCACGAATGAAGTTAATTGGCTTTTGGGGAAGGAGGTGGTGGGTGGTGCTGTCTTGTACTGCTGTAGAGACTTGAGATGTCCTCCAACAAGTTACCTTCTTCTTCACCCATGGGGTGCCCTATGATGACAGCAGGGTGCCATTTCAAGCCAGCCAAAGGCTGGTTCAGACCCCAAGTGAGAACACCAAAGGAAAAGAAGAAGTCACCCTGAAGTAATTAAGAATACACGTCCCCAAATGCCTTGCTGTACATCTCCAACTCTGTCACTGAAACCTTGTAATTAGAGGTGGATAGAAAAGACAGTGAGGTGTATATATAAACAAATTGAGAGGAAGGATTAAATGCACTGACAGTAATTAAAGATAGCCTCTCCAAGGCTACAATGGGTACTCTTACTTTCATATGAATTAAGAGCTGAGCAACACTTAAGTAATATTTCCCCCCCAAACAGTGGCAAAATCTGGCATCACGGGACAGTGCAGAGTTGCAGATAGCTGACAGTCCTGCCTCAAAGTTTAGATTTAACTTGCTACAGCACAGATAGTGCCTTGTTTATAATTTAATTTCCGTCCTATTTCCCTTTCCATTGAACAGTACAAAGCTGGTTGTCTGTGCCAGACAGGGTGCAGTCGAGCAGAATCTGAAAATGATCCGTTTTGGGACAATAAGGTATGGAACAGCTTTTAAAAACTCTCTCCCCTTTCCTCCTCCTCCTTCTTCTTTCTTCCCCACAAAACTCAGCCCAGATTTCTTAAGTGCAGTGTCCTCAGGTTATCTGGCAATGGAAGGAAGAGCCAGAAGTTTGGATCCACTTGCCATGTGAGTATGTAAAGTCAGGCAGTGGGAACCAAGACACCTGACAGTCTATTTCAAATACCTCTTAGCACATAGACCCAATAACTGCTTCTAGTCAAACACACACAACAAGCTCCCAAATTTCCCTAGCAGAAATTATTTGCTCCACCCATGTTGTTCATTTCAGCTGTCGACACAACAGCACTTACCAATCAGGATTAAGTCAGCTTTCTTGGGGGAATTACAGGGTTTGCTACCTTTATGTTTTGTAAATACCAGCTAATTTGGTATGTAAGATACAGAGTGTCTGTACAGCCGGTATTTGCAAACATTGATGGTACTCCTAACTTCAATAGGAGCTGCTGAGTTCTGGCAGGAATTACATGCCAGGCAGGCCCCTTATTTAGCACCTTGAATCTTCACTTAGTTACCTAAATTGAAATATTAATGAAAGAAAAGCAGATAAATTTGTTTGGCATTAATCCCAAGGTGGCCGTTGGGAGGAGAGAACTCGCAAGTAGTTCTCCACCCTTTTAGGGACGTTTTACCACATTCAGATGTAGTCCTTCACTGTTCCTCAAAACTTCTGCTTTCTTGCTGTAAGGTAGAATCTAATGTAGGCTTTCTTAATGTAGGGCACGGAGCCTGTAACTAGAGTTATTACTTTTTAAGTTAGAAGCATTGCAAAGATGACCTCGTGCACATACATCCAAGCCCACACCTCTTCTGTGTTGGCTACGCCAATCTCCACACACTACACAATTAGTTACGCTAATTCGTATAGAAAAAAAATTGTATAACATAAACTAGAATTAAACAATAATATTAGCCACTGGATATCCTTTGACAAGTCCTGTCACTCTCCTCTATTCTAGCAGGATGTGTACATAGCTCACTATATGCGTTTCAGTTTCCATCTCAAAAGACAGCACTCTGAAGTCCCAAACAACCCTCTCCTTCCAAAAATAAGGAGGGGTGTGGGGGGGAAGGAATATCTTATCCATTCTTGTGAACTGCACAGTTCTTTAGGACAAGGAAAGTCAGTTTTAACTGGATTACATGCATAGTTTTTATTTGGTTTTGGTTTTTGCTTTTTCAAAACCAGCCCAAATTAAACTGCTGTAAAGGAACAGCATTATGCTTTTTCACATTTATGATCTGCTGGCTAAATGTTCATGCTCAGTATAGTTTCTGGAACCTTAACTGCATCCTCTGTAGCTGCCCGGATATGATGTGGGGTTCAGCTTGCAGGCAGGCACACACAGCTCCTACTGAAATCCCCTGAGCGGGGTGCAGAATCAGTCCCACAGCCTGCCACATGCTAAACCACCATGTGTACTGAGGGGAAAAAAACAGATTAAAAATTACTTGACCTGCAAAGGAATTCTCTGTAGTAAATCTAAGCACAAGTGTCCACCGACAGAGACCACGAGGGAAAAGCAGTATAAGCCATAACAGGAAAGTACACATTGTTCCATCCAGAAAGAGACACTTTCTGTTTGGGACCAGGCCACAGTATATCCAATACTCAAACAGAGTAAGCAGCCCACAGAAAGGAGCACAGAAAATACAGCTAGAGATGCAAATACAGCATGGAGGCAGGGAGAGGAGGGGACAGGACAAGCAACCCATAGAATATGGCCACCTCCTCCAGCCTAGGTTGATCCTTTACTGCCTACTCCAACCAGGGATGCTGGATCATCAAAATTTTGTGCTCATGACATACTTGGAAGAAAATAATCCAGCCTCCTGCAGATTTGGTGTGAATCCTGAATGCAGAGCCAACCTTGCCTTAAAAAGCTGGAGCCGCACTGCTGGCTTTCATATGCATTTGCCACCTCTTCAAGCCATTGCAGGTACCACTTCTGTATACCCAGTTTTCATCTGTGAGCTTCCACAGACTTGACTGGTTGGGATTCAGCCAAGGATTCCCATCATGTTATGTAAGACTCGTTTCAGAGGCCAGGTTCTGAAAGCCCATTAGCTGCCTAAATACCTTTAAAAAAAAAATAAAAAATATCAAGTTCCAGCTCAGTTGTCCAGAGTAGCTAAGCAAGCTTAAAAGGAAAACTTTTTTTTAAAAAATACCTAATTCAACAGATCTTTTTCTTCTACCAATCAAGAAAGCAGTCACCACCAAGCATCTCTTCCCCTGTTTGCAGGGAATCAGCACCTAGCTGTTGTCTGTAGAGTGCTGAAAGCACCTGGAAGTCTGGCCCATCTATCTCCATTTTGTACAAGACCAGCCCACTCTTTCTACCACTGCGGATAAGAACTGGCCAGGTCAATTAGCAGATGCTGAGAACATAAACCACCTTTCACATAGTCCATTAGAGGCCGGCACACAATGGACTCATGTTTGAAGAGAGGGATGAACAAATTCAAGTGGAAAAAACACATGCACTTGGTTTCTCGCCCATCTGCTTTCTGCTGGCTGTTGGCTGGCCTGGAAGCACACGGCTTTCTGGAGCCCAGACTCAGGACTGCACTTAGGCCCTGCAGTTCAAAGCTGACTTCAGCAGGAAAAAGGACATCACAATTTAGTCAAGACTGTATTTTAGCCCATTTTTCATTGCTGAATAAAAGCTTTGTCCAAAGCATGAGGATGTGTACATCTCTGACACCTGGAATCTAACTTCAGGATCAGATTAACTTCCAAACTTCATCTGCATAATATCCCCTTCCTTTCCAAACCAGCAGTCTATGTGGGAAGACACTTTTGTTGGGAGTGCATCATCAGGTGAGCTGCTGTGTGCAGGTGAGACAGCAGTTCAGTGCATGGGCATTTATAGTAGCTATTGCAGCATGTAGTACAGGACAAGCCACAGGTCCAGACACCTGCTGACTGCCTAGAGGTGCGGAAAAGGTGAGGGAAGAATAGAATTTCAGCACAAAGCTTTAAACCTTCTAATTTCTTTAATTCCATGGATTCATCACACTCAGAAACACAGGACATTTCAACAAAAGCATAGGATTAAATTTTCACTTCTGTGGGTCCTGTTCTTTATAGACTTTGCTAAACAAACACCACAAAAAAGCTTATTACAGCAATTTAAGACACAGATGCCACCATATACTTTGCTCCTTTGTTGAAAACCTGAGGTTAAATTACAGGTAAAAGGGAGTTTGAGCCGAGACTCAGCCTTGCACTGGCTGAGGTAACACCATTCAACTGAGCACTACAGCTGGCATCCTCAGAGAGGCAGTCACGGCTGGGGGGAGGAGCGGATACCTAAACCATGGTGGTTATCAGTTCACAAAAGGCAAGCAAGACCTTGCTTAAGCAGTGCAAAGGTACGTTTATTGCAATTCACTTGAATTGCAATAAACTCTTCACTCCAACCAGATGGTGTAAAAAACTCCTTACTTGATGAGAAAACCAGAAGAAACAGATATAATACGGAGGTTAAGATCTGCTAGTAAGACGAGGTGGTTCCCACCACTAACATAGCAGCCACGTTATCTGGATGGTTTATGTATAATCTGGACACGTCCTAGAAATGGTAGCAGTTTTTATAGACCCATTATAACAATAAGATCTGTACCAGGTCAGTAAGACCCATCCAGCACAGCACTCTCCAGACAATAGCGGCCAAAACTGGATGCTTAGGAGGAACATTAAACTGACAAAGAAGTGAACTGTACTACTCTGTACTGTAAATTAATACCGTCACTCAAAGAAGCGATCCCACCCTCCCTGTGCTGGCATTAGGGTGTGCCTGTGACAGTGAGCTGGGTCAGAAAAATGAACCAGCTGAAGAAGCAACCTTCTCCCCTCCCTCCTGGGCCTGCAGGAAGCAGGACCCAGCAGCAGCACTGTGCAGCCAGGCTGGGTTAAAGTCTTGATGGAAGCGCAGCAGCAAGACACATACTGGGTGATCCTTCCCTGCAAGTAGTTTACCTCCAGCACCAGTTAGGGGGTTTCCTCAGCTAGTGGCAGCATCGTAGCCATTCAACGTGATGGATCAATTCAATTATATCTTTATGCTCATAACAGTACTAACTGCAATGGTAATTTGTGATTTTGAAAAGGCAGCCCATAATAAAAATAAACACTAAGCATTGTTTTTGTATGCTATTATTTCAAAACTTCCAAGTTTATCAGCAACTGGCAATTACATGCTTTTCATTAACGCTGCAATTTAGTAACACGAAGAACCACAGAGAGAATTTCAAGATACCTATCTATACACTCTCTCAGCTTATATAAATTCCAAGTAACTCTGGTGGGCAAAATTAATGTACCAACGAATGTAACTGTGCTCCTGACATCTGCACTTCCTTCATGAGAAAACTGACTATCTATTAGATCTTAACTTCAGAGGCACCTACTCTATTTACTTTACCAGATAATGTTGTACATCATAATGTTCCCATCAAAATATATTTTTCATCAAAACCTATATTTATGTACAGATATCTGCTTCATACACATGATGATGGAATACAACAACCTTTTTCTGAAAAGATTTTAGGTTTAAGGACTACACAAAGCACTACTCAAACCTCAGGACAGCATTACCTTCTGCAAGCACAGGAACACTTTTGGTCTCCCCCTGGGTCAGCGCTGTAAACAATGCATACATTAGGCTCATATGGGAAGAAGGAAAGGTTTGTTTTCTTCTAAAATGTTTTGCAAGTCACTGTGTCTCATGTATTCCCCATGTGGTCTTCCACTTCTAAAAATTCAGGGCTGTCCCACTCAGCTGACCCAGGCCATCTCCACAGCAGTCTCAGCTTGCTGCAGTACAAACTAGTGAGCACTGAACAAGACAGAACTGCTCCCTGTCCCACATGACACCCAGTGATTGAGCTAAACACTTGTGCACTTCTTCTTGGAGCAACTTTCATAGGAAAGCATGGAAATGCCCCTAGAGCACACCTCTCCCAACAGCAATGCCTGTTTTTTACCTCCACCCAGCTCAGCTCACCAGCTTTTGTCAAACCTACGCCTGGGGACCTGGGATGGGATCTGTCGATTCCTCCAAGCAGGAGAGCACTTGCAAGTCAGCTGCTGCAGTGCTGAGCACTACCATGCTCAAGATCGCCAGCCCATCCTGCCCAAGGACATTAATCAGCTCCCTCTTCTAATTATACTCCCACTGCTTGCCAGGAGTTTACTATTTTGTGGAATGCAGGCAGGACAACTTTTACTGCTGCTGATCTGCCCCCTCCTACTTCTTGATTAAAAAACCCCAGGAAAACCCCACAGAGAATACAAATGGTTTGACAGAGGCAGGAGGTAACTGTCCATCTAGATCAAGCCGTACCACGGTCACCCAGCCAAGGTACTTGTTCAGCTCACACAGTGCCAGTTTGGGGAAAGCAGCACATGGCTTGCTGATTTCGAGGCACACTTTTATTAATTTCCTCACTAATTCTTAGAAGCTGTTCTTTAAAACCATTCAGTTTCACAAGCTATTTTCAAAGACTTTGCCATAGAAAGGACAAGATCTTGAACTCCTCCTCCAGAAGAGCTGCACGCAGCCAGGCAGGAGTGAAATGGCTTTGTCACCGATGGAGCCCTGATGGGTTGGTCCCAGAATCCCTCGTCAGGGCTCCATCTGCTTCCGACAAGAAAGGATGGACCACAGCAGGGAGGTGTCCCTTCCTCCCGCAGTCCTGCCCAAGCTGGAGGACAAGTCCACACATGAATAGCAGAGGGCAGATGACTCACTGCCTTCACAGAGCAGTGTGAAGATCTCAGTACAATCTTCAGGGGATTATACCCTGGTTTATACATTGTAATGCAGAACTAGTATAAATTGATGCAAAATAAATGAGATTATGCTGTGGCTTTTTAAGAAGCTTGAGTCTCTCATGGATTCTTGTTTTTTTACACTATGAAAGTTGAATTCCTCTGTACAGCTGCCAGCTTAAGTCGATTTAAAAACTGCCTTGCAAGAAGTCATGATTACCAGTGTACTTGCTATTTACATTGCTCTGTGAAAGCAACTACTGCTACAATGGTCTGGCTGGAAACAATAACACGAATATACATGTATATATTTGTCATTAGGAACCAGTTATATCCAAGTGCCATTCTGATTGACTTGTCTGTAATTATTAAAATATCTTGTAGAACCTCATCTGTCCTTAGGATAGATTTCCTGCCTTCCTGCTTTTTATATAGGGGGTTTCCTGTTTCATGGCTCTGAGATGTAAACCTTGTTCACATGGGACCAAAACAGGACTGCCATTAGAGGGATGAATCCTTACAGTTTCACTGTAGTGAACACACACTGAAGTTTTGAGCAGGGTATTCCAGGGAGACTTAAAGCAGAGAAAAAGGAATTTTATGTATGAATTGCTGACAAACACTTTACCATAATTGTAGTCTGAATACTACCATATAATGAGAGTTTCTGTTGGAATTACGTCTCTGCTTCCATTTGCCTTCCTCTGAGCATCCCCTCAAGAGCATACAGAAAAGAGACCCAGCAGTAGAAAATGCAAATTAAAGTAGTGGTGCCAAACGGCTGAGTCTGCACACACAGAGAGGTGAACCACCGCCATTCCCGCTGACGTCAAAACCAGAGATAAAACCTCTTATGTGCACCACCAGTGCAGAACCTGAAACAGCACCATGTACCAGTACATGGCTACTGTGGCTTTCTGGTTAGTGGCAGTTCTGGCCACCCTCATCCAGGACACAAAGGCCCTGTAAATGAGGAAGCCATTTCCCTGCCCTCCAGCACTCAGTCCAGCCCACAGACACCACGTGAGGGACTAGGCAAGGAGGAGGATATGAGCAGCCATCTCCTCTCTTCCTCCTTGACAGGCTCCTGTGAGATAACCAAGTGTGCCTCAGCCAGAAGCATCATGGCAGTGGTGAGTCAAAGGCGCTGGTCCTGGAAAGGATACACCTCCAAAAATCAACATCCAGTGTTCATAGCTGGCAGGACAGAGCTGCGCTGGGGAAAAGGATGGGCTCTGCTGCAAGGACCAGCTGCTACAGGGGCACACTATGGCTGTAAATCTTCCATTAAACTTTGCAAGATGCTCAATGGATTTTAATGAAATTTTAGTAAAAACAGAGTGAAAAACAGTACAATCAGTATCAGCTCATACACTCACAGTGCTGGAAGAGGGCATTGTTAAAAAAAAAAAAACCAACTTAAAATTATGAGTCCTTTGCACCAGTACATTAGGTAACTAGAATTGTACACACCTTATCTGCTTTTGTGAACACTTATTTGCACATACAAGGATCTTGCACTAATTCGCAGGTTCTCACCAGGAATAATAAAAATCTGGCTTCCAAGTATAGTGTAACTGTAGGAGGTACAGCAAGCAGCAGTAGTTACAAATATTAGTTGTATAATCACAAGACATACCTTGCGGTTTACCTATTTTGATCTTGAGATGGCAGAGAAAGAAAAGGTAGTAAGGCAAATACTATATGGTCCAGCTATTACAAAGATACAACACAGAACTGAAAGTGAGAACAGAGATTGAACAATTAATAGATCCTTCTGCCCCTGCATCTGCTGTAAATGCTGCTGTGCCTCATTTACTGTGCTGCTTAAACATGTTAAGGCAGAGCAGAGGGAAGAAGAGGCAACTCCATGCTCGGCTTATAAAAATGACTGGAAGAAAAAAAAAAAAAAGGAATATGCAGTTTGGATGACAACAAGTCAGTAATGATGGAGCAGGGGAAAAGGAAGAAACGGAACAGAGTATCTAGAAAGAGGACAGAAAAAAAAACAAGAGCGAGAAAGAAGCATAGTTGGGACCAAAAATTTTTTTTTCTTTTAAAGAAGTGTGACCGAAGGATAGAATTTTGCATGAAGTTATTTTCCTGAAGACTCTGTCAGCAGAACTTTTGTCAGCTTATTTCACTGCCTTAGCAAATGCACTGCATTCTGCAGCCGAGGCCTGTGTTTGTAAGCTTGAGCCTTCCCCAGTTCCTCTCATCTCGAGGATGACCACGTGGCTATTAGGCAGGGCTATAGTTTACTCATATTACAATTAAACTACAGGAAAGCATGTAGGCATGCAGGGGAAGTGATGGTCTAGCTGTACATAACTGCGGCCACAGAACAACACACAAAAAAAAAAACCCCTGTGAGTTCGATCTTGTGCCATCAACCATGTTTCATGTATTTAGAAGCATGCAAATAGGTTTAAATCATATTCACACATACACCCCTTGCTTTCTTTGGATGTGTGAAACCCGAAAGACCACAAGCTACATGAAAAAGAACAAAAAACTACCCAAAAGAGAGTCTGTCCTGCTGCCTGAATGATAAGTGGAAGGCAGTGATCCTGCAGTGAGGGTGCCAGGGCGCTGCTCAGCCGGGGAACCAAAAGCCAGTGCGAAGACCTTTTGCACCCGGCAGCTCTCTGTGTGCACCTTCAGAGCAGCATACCCAGGAGACTTCCTACAGCCAAAAAGCCCATCTGCAAACAAACTCCGACAAGATACAGTAGACGGTAAACACTGCCTTCAAAACTGTGCAAACATGAGTTCTTTACAAATTGGGTCTTCAGGGTCTAATGAATGTCCTTGGTAAGTAAGTACAGCTTTTCACAGTGCCGGATACACAGAACCGGGGGTGCAGCTCAGGAGTTGCTGATTTCTAGCTCACACACAGCTCTTTGGACAGGACACGTACCAGCAAGGAAGCAGACGGAGGGGAAAAACGTATCTGTAGGTACTTACATGCAAGATGAAAATTAACTGCACTTTAGGCATACTTTAAAAAAAACATAGAATAACCCTGTGTGACATATTGTTCCCTGAAAATCATCCACCTTAATCACAAAATACTTTGATTGTACTTATAGCATTTAACACCTCTAGCAAACAGTTGCTCCAATCAGATTATTAGTAACAGCATGGTTAACCAGTTACTTATCAGGGCTGTTTCAAAAATAGCATCCCAAACAACAGAAAAAAGCCAAATATCATTATACTTATTAGATTTTAGTTGATTATAAAACCCCAACTTAATAAACTATTCAGTGCAGAATCAAAGCAATTTCAACAAAACATTCTTCAATAAGCACAGTAATTCTAATGTCAGCCATACATCTTTTAATTTGTTTTTTTCTCAAGACTTACCTATGTTTTTCTAGTTCGTTGTGTGATGACCTATTAAAAAGAAAAAAGAAATATTAGAGAAAAGGATAAATAAACCAAGATTTAGAATATTTAAAAGCTAACACCAGCATAAATTGCAAAAGAGCTCTCTAAAACATGTATTTATATGGATTATGAAACAGCTTTGCTGTTAAATTGGTTCACTTTTACATCCCATAGATACTTCAAGGTATCAACTTAATTTCCATGAGTAAACCGTGGGTTTGGGGGGAATTATAATAAATTTGCATTTATTAGCGTTCAACAGTTTCAGAGACAGAATTGGACATAAAAAATGAGCACGTTAGTAATAAAAACAGCCCACAAGATTTTTATCTGTGAATAAAAATTATGAGGGGGCAGAAAGTGTTAGAAGATCTAAATGGTAACAGGTAAGAGTAAAAAGCACCCAAAAAGCCAGCTTTCAAGCCCACAGAGAAAAAGAGAGAAAAATCAGCAAACCACTGCTGTTGCTGTTGACATATTAATGGCAAAAAAGAGGAATCCTCTTAATTCCTCTGAGTCTACAAACAGGAAAAAAAAAGAAATCACAGTCCCTGAACTGACCACATCAGTATGCTATTCTCTTCCAGTCTACTAGGATTCAAAATTTATTTGTTTTTCCTCAAGTGATGCCTCAGGTTTCTTGCCATTAGAAAGCAGCAATAACTTCTTGGAGGATTTTTTTTTTAATTGATTCAGCTGGAAATATTAATTTTCTTTATTTATACAGCTCAGATTAAAAACATTCCTAAAACTACCACTTCAAAACCAGCAACTTCCCAGACTTTTAGTTTTGTCCCACTGAAAACATGTCCAGTACTTAAGGATCAAAAGATACAAAGGCAGTGGCAGCTTTTGTGGCTGACAGATTACGTCAAAGCAGCTCTCCTACAACGTGCTGTAACCCCTGCCTGCATCTGGGCACGATGTGCTGACCGAGATGGCTTTGTGGAGGTGTAAGTGCACAGTCCGTCGAGTGAGCAGAGACATCACAGGGTGAGAAACTCTTCCTGCATAAATGCACAACCTGCCCGGTGGCCAGCCACCCTGCCTCTCCCTGCACAGGCACACGCAGCGGGATGCTGCGGCACACCTAGGTGTAACTGATGACGAAAGCATCTCTCCAGCCACAAAGAGGGGCAAAGAAAGCAAAGCTCACGCAAAGGAATAACCAATGAACAAACCCGCAAGCAATTTATTTCAGGCCGGTGCAGCTCCTGATCCTGCAAAGAATTAAGCAAACTGCCCCTCTGCCGGTAGAGGAAAACTCAAAATGCTTAAAAGGTTCAGCACTGATGCTAATCCACTTTCACTGAAAAGCATCCCAATGTCGTTACCAAGACATCAGCTATGCCGACCATTATGTGGTACTTTTTTTCTGAAGAGTCTGTTAATTCTTTTTTTTTTTAAAAAAAAATTTGTTGCATCAAGCAAGCCACAATCAAGTAATGTATGTATTCCTACAGTGTCATGTAAGTGCTCCTGACCAATGCAGCAACACTGAAAGTTTTTTACACATATTCTGTGCTACATTAATAGGCCAAGGTGCACTGGGTTTGCTGTGATTTACTGCCTTTGCCATTTAACCATAATAAGGGGATGTTGTTTTTATTTTCTACTCCTACAAACACAGAGATCGAACCTTTTCTCCAGAAATGTTTCTCCACACCACTCTTCACGAAAAGGGACAAACACTATGCCAAATCTGCCAACACTTATGAAAACACACAGAAAATAAGTTCAGGATGGAACCATTCTCCCCAGACACCCCCCACGGGCCCGTCAAAGGCAAAAAGACACTGTTTGCAGGGAACTCTGGAAGAGAGAGGAAATACAGGCTGGTCTCGATTCATCCCTGTGGCATGACCTCCCTGACTGTTTTGGCAATTATACACAAAAGATGAACACGATGACTGTAACCAGCCAATTCCAAGCTGCCTGCTGTAGTGGAGCTCACACCCAGTGCTGGTGAGCAGGCATGGTGACCGCTGCACCAGCAGGAGAACCACTGTCCAAGAAATTCAGCCTCCACAGAGTATTTGCTGGGTTAAGATGATGCTATGAGTGGCTGGAAGTCCCTTCTGCGTGCAGCACACCTACAAGGCACATCTGGTTCATGAAGGGCGATGCCGGTGTTCGCCTGGGGTACGTCCTGCCAGACCAGCTCCAGCGGGGCACAGCTGCCCGCCCTGGTTATGCCAGCTACCAAACGGAGCAGCAGCAAATGTGTGCCTGTTTGCAGAGCTCTTCAGGACACAAAAGCCTAATTGACACCTGCAGTGTGCAAAATGGGGTATCAGCCACACATTTGATTAATGCCTCAACTATCAGTCCCTATCCAGGAACCAAAACAGAGAGTTTTGACATTTACCTGACAGTTGCTCCATCTACAGAGCAAGTTAAATACCCTATTACAAGCATGATGGGGGTTTTTTTGTTGGGTTTGTTTTCAGAAGAGATGAACCTCTCTCTAAATATTTTTTCTCCTCCACTGCCTACAGCACAGTATATTGCAAGAATATCCATCTCCTTCTGCTCTTCATGCAACGTGAAGTGAGGAAAAAAAAATATGAAAAACTGGTCTGCACACAGACCAGTACCCCAAGCACTACCTCTGTTTCAAAATGGAGTCTTTTATTACTTCAGTAAAAGAGAAGATGTAGGCCAAGACTAAGAAGATATATGGATATATATATTTATATAAAAGAGACAGATGCATGACTGTGGTTTTCAGACAAATGGTCTGTGGAGCTCTTCAAAAGTGTCTGCAACAGAAGGAAGACTTTCAGTGTTTAGCTATATATATTAATTCAGTATTCACTGCATTGGGTTCTGTATCTCCAGGCAAAACCTGGGGGTAGCAGTTGGGGGTAGCAGTAATGAAGAAGAGGTGTCAATAAAAAGGTTCAGATAAAAATAAAGGGAAAAAGCCAACAATAAAAAAATCATCAGCAAAATCATAGATTGAGAAGGAGGAGATCAGGAATGCTGCTGCTTAGACTACATTGTTGACCTGAGACAGCCCTAATATCCCTTTAGCAAATGCCGAGCAGCTCACCAGCTATAAACTGGCAGTTAAATTTTCTCTGTGAATAAACTGTCAAAAGAAAATTTGAAAGAAGGGGGAGGAGCCAAGTAAATGCAGATGTTGGTTTGCAAGATGCTGTGCCACTTCTAACAGCACATGCTCAGAGCTGTCCCTTTCCACCACTCTCCCTACCCTAAACAAGAATTCTACATATTAGATTTGAGCGTTTGGTTGACGCAAGATTCAGCAGACATACTTAAACAATTAGGATGGGTGCTAACTGAGATGATAAGACTGACACAAAAAAGACAAGTCCCCTCCAAAGTCCACTTTCTACCAGTTCATGTGCGAGTCAGCAGGAACTGCCCACATGTGTCCTGGGTTGATTTCACTGTACACACAGTGTGCTGCCTGTTTCATTATTAAGACACCTTCCCCTACTCCTCCATCCATTTGCCCCACCAGATGGTGCCTCTTGTTAGCAGGAAACCAGCACAGCTCCTGACAAAAGCAAGGATGTATCAACAACACTGCTGAAATTTCTTCCTCAATGCTAGTGGGACCCAGGTCTAGACCGCGAGTCACCAATACGCTACCAGTTGTCAACACATTTTAAAGCACTTCAGGGAGCAAAGCAGGCTAGTTAATGAAGTGCTTAAAACAGTGGCAAGCATCTTGCATGTGCCAGGACTTTCTGGTGCAGGCAAGGCTGGCGGGGTGTTGTACAACCCATGTGCAGAGGACACAACTCCACCTAAGGTCACACAGCACTTGGGAGTCCACCTGCAAACTACATTGTTCACACTTCACCTTTGTCCAGGCTGAAAGAGTAAGAACAAACAGAGCAGAAAGTTTTACAAGGTGCTACACGTTAAGTGTATGCATTCAGTTCCCACTCCCAAGCATGCCAGTGCATTAAGAGCACGCAGCTCATACGCTCGCAGTCTTGTCTGGATGCGACGGCTACGCAGCTTTTCACTGGAAGGATCCTGATTCACTTCCAGGGAATTCCCTGTCCACATACATAACCTCCTGTGGGATGCCCCTGAAAAATATTACAGCCCACCACTGGTCACCAGAGATGAGGAGTGGCGCAACACTAAACCTGAGCGTAAGCATGGGGCCTGCCCAGTACTAACTGCTCCTGGGTTGCTGGGTTTTTTCCATTTGTTTTAAACTGGACACATCGCTTACAGCCTGTATGGAATTAATCCACTAGAAATTACTTTTGCATTCTCCTCATAGCAAAATTTAACTGGCCCTGCAGATCCAGCTGGGATCTGGGAATCAGGCATACTGGCACAGCCTTGATGCAGAGCTCTGGCTCCAGTACCTCATTCAAGTTTGCGCTGCTGCATGTTTCCGGTGGCGAGGTCCGAACACACTTCTAATATGGTGGAAATTTGTTTTCCTCAATTGCACGAGCACTGTAACTCCCAGGCATCGCAGACCTACTGCAGCTCCTCAGGGGCGACAGACCAGTTGGTGAGATCTATTATACTGGGACTAAAATGCATCAGTTTTAAAAACAAGTGTGGTGATATCAATTGCTGTCCCTCTGCCATCAGCTTTAGGAAAGCAAACCCAGAGGGATCTATCGAATTCAGAAAGCCAGGCAAAAAAAGCAGAGGAGCCATGTCTGCACAGTCTGGTTTGCAGTGTTTTATTCTCGGCCTCCCACAAAACAAACCAAAAAAAATTAAGGAAAAATAAAATAAAAATCAGGCTCTGATCCCTAAGCTGCTTTGTGTGGGCACAGAATAACATCTGCAGAGAGCAAGGGGCTCGCTCTGCAGGCCACAGGTTGACCCTCACCGTGAGCCAACATTAACAGAGGAATTCGGACATTAAGCTCTGTTTTTATTTGAAACACCGAAAGCAGCTTTCATCTTTTTCTAGATATAACCCTTTGCCAGAACACAGCACAAAGTACAAGTCTATTTATATAACACATGAACAAAAATATTAATTAATAGATACAAAAGATATATTTATAAACCAGCATTTATTTTGCTCCCCCGCTTCAATAAACCAGCTCCTAAATTAACAGGCCAAACACACTGCACCACTGACGTCCAATTCCTTTCTCTGCAAGTAAATTTAACTGTGACCTCAGTAGACTGGCATCTAACACTAAGATTTTAGTTTTCATTTTACCTTATTTCTGACCCTTTCGTGGCAAAGCAGCTGCCTGAGCTCCCTCGTGCACAGACAGACACACACCTCACACCCCCACACAGCTCAAGCCACCCCACACCTGGTGAGTGTCATTACAGCCAGGGCAGAAGAAAGCCCAGTTATCTGCAGGCTAGCGTAGTTTTCTGTCAAAGTGCCTTGCCTCGTGAGTAAACGTCACCGAATTTCAGATTTGTGTTGTATTCCTCCTCGGCACATCCTCTGTGTTACCCATCCGTTTCCTTGGATGAAACGGCAAGCTCGGGGGAACTTCTGAATATTTGTTATTAACATTTCCAAGGCACAACTGCACTAAATCCAGCTGTTTGTTTTATGCCTTTCTTTAATTCCAACTACACGCTAAGAAGAATTATTAGACTGCATGGCACTGCTTTAGGAACTACAGCCACTTCTCTGTGAAGAGGAGACATTTATTATACTGTGGGCAAGTACCTGACAAGTATTAGTGTAACAAGATGTGACCGAGGTTTACCTCCCCACAAAAGACAATCTTGTGCCTTTCTCAAATCTCCTGTCCTCTTTGCAAAACAAGAATCCAGTTTCATTTGTCAGAGGATTTTGGTCAAAACTACTGGAGGGGAACAAGCCTGAATCTCAGCTGAGGACACGGTACAAACAGCAAACTGGAAAGAGAAAAAACAAAGCAGTTTGGTTTGTGTGATATGGGAAAGGACACATCACAGGAAACCGAGTGAGAAAAAAACCACGTAAAATCAAGTAATTTTAATGTAGAAGGGAAAAAGAAATAGCTAAAAATTGTGTCTGATTGCTACCAATAACCCTGAGAATATTATTTAGCAACAAACTGCTAATGACCACTTCCAATTTTGATCCAAAGCTATCAGTGGACAAAGCAAAAACGTTAAATTCCTGCAGTGGACAAAAGGCTTATAGATTTTGGTTAATTAAATGCAGTTCTGCTGGTATTTTTCCCTGCATGAATCCAAACCTGTCAAAATTACTTCTCACTTAAATCGCAGTCGAGAGGACAGCAAGCTTTTAGTCCAGACCTGAGCATCCTGTCCAAAGGGCGGGCAGCCTTCCTCCCCCTTCTCCTGCAGGTCTGGGCCTTGACAGCCTTCGAGGAGAGGATGGAGGTCCTAAGATACAATTTCTTAAACGAACATCACTACCACCTCGGCAGAGGAAGGAGGCATCCATCAGCGCCCTCGCTGAACAACAGGGCAGCTGTAATCCATCCCTGCCTGGTCCCCCAGCCCGCAGCGACTGGTCAGCACACCTGAACTACATGGGGTACACTCTTCCCCCGCCACAGGCAGGCAACACGGGGGAGAAAACACAGAACAAAGAAGGGTACAGCAGCACACCAGGCTTCCTCACATCTGACAGTTTTTCTCCTCCTCCCCTCTTTTCTGATTTTCCAGGAATAAGGAGGAACACGTTTTTCGTGCTTTTATGTATGTACAGCTCATAAAGCATGAAAAAAATATAAATATATATATATCACTTTTTAATCTGATCAAATGCTGCAAGCAGCAGGATACAAAAATAGATAATGAAAACAACAACAAAGCCCCTGCAGTTCTGAAACGTGCAGTTATCGGCTCCTTTCCTGCTCCTCCAACCTTAAGTATAGATTTTTATATGTAAGAAAAACAATGCAATAATAAGGTGTAAATTTCATACATGTACACCCCTGCGTGCATCTGATGCTCCAAAACCAGCATGTCTGGAAAATGCTTAAAACAGAACAATATGGACAGACACTTTGCCCGGTGGTTCACATCACCCCCGACCACTCCAGATCCTCTGAACTTTGGCCAGTTGTCTCCCTCTGTTAATCTTTGAGTTGCTTAGGAAGATCTTACTTTATTATCAAAAATTCAGACTCTAGTCTGGGACTCAGACCCTACAACCTATAAGCTCCAAATAATAATAAACCAGCGATGCTAGCGTACTTCATCCATTTTAGACTGGATATTCAAATTTAAGGATAATTTCTCCCCTTCAAATCTAGGCTCACAACCAGACTTGAGCGGCGATTGCTAGATGTGGGTACAGAGTCGGTAGGTACAACACAGAGGTGCCCACAGGGCCCTGCTGCTGCACCTCCACCCCTGAAATAGCAGGGTGCTGCATTAAAGCAATGCACCTCCGATTCTCACACCGGCAAGCAAGCCCAGGGTCTGCGCTGACCCAGGCACCACCGTCCTGGTGGTGACCACCCTTGAAACTGTTTCTTGATAAGCATTATCCTGTCCTGTAACACAAACGACGCATCCCTAATCTAATCACTGCATCTAGAAGAAAGGAAAGTGTAAGTAAACGTATACGTTGCATGCTTCAGGATGGCATTTTTGAAGGTTGCCACTGCTCGAGAGTGAGAATCAGAGCAAAAGGCTGAACAGGTAAATATAAACCTACAGGCAGAAGAAAAGCAGGAAGGTAATTGCAAGCAGACATGTACGCCTCAGCTTTAATAACACTAACAAATCTGTAACCAGAAATCTTTTAATTCTACTGTATTTGATAGATTACAAATCCTCTCCTAAAAACTCCTGAAAGCAGCTTACAGTTCAAACAAATAACCATTTTGCAGCAGATGACAAGAGACCTAAGAACGGAAACGATGGAATAATAGCTCTGTAAGTAACACAGATTTCTTGAAAGCAAGGGACCAAAAATGAAGAAATCTGAACAATTTTATGAGCAGTTTACAGCTGGAAATCCTATGAGACCTGATTAGGTTAACTGTGATTTTTTTTTAAAAGCAAGAAGCATACTTTATAAGAAAATAATTAAAAATCTTCAGGAGCAAAGTGTCTCAGGAAACAAGACACGCCTCCCGCTCCTGATGACTTCTTTTTTAAAATGAACTGACGTCTTCTCTACACTCCAAGATGAGACAAAGAATTCAAGTAAAATCAAAAAATGTAGGAGTACTGCAATTAATACCCCCCAAAATGGTTGCCTTGCCTGGAGCAGGGGCATAGGGGAACAATTTGCTCCCCCTCAGTGATCTTCAAGACACATTGCTCAGCCACAGTGGGCATGAGAGCAGGGCGCTCACCAGCTCGTGTTTCTCTCAAGGAGGGAGCTCGTCAGCTTTTGATTTCAGTTTGCACCTCCGGTGCCCCACAAGCAGCCGCTGGCCCTCTGCCCCACGTCTCCCCAGCGCCAGCAGCCCCAGCTGCCCGCCGCCGTGCGGGATGCCCGCTGGAGCAGCGAGAGGGGAGCTGGAGGAGCGAGAGCGGAGCGGGCCCGCCGAGACTCACTGCTCGTTTGGAAAACAAGTCACGTGCAAGCCGAGTTCATTTTAGGCTATTCTACAGGAGCCACCATCCAGCACGACCGTGCAGAGCGGAGCCTGCGCTGGGGAGAGCATCGCCGCTCCGGGGTGAAGCAGGCCCAGCTGGGCACGGTCCTCGGTCCTCTCCGGAGCAGCCCTGGAAGAGCAAAGCAGAGTAGGCACAGCACAGGACTGGAGGAGCTCCCAGGCAGGGGCCGGCACTGTCCCTGTAAGACAGCCTCCTGCACGTACACAGCCGCTGCCCGAGCAGCAAACAAAGCTGCAGAGAGCCTGCGCACAGCAGCCCTCCGCTCATGCCATCGCAGCACAGGTAGCGGCTGCGGGGAAAACAACAAAACCACCACTACCGCGACAAAAAGGCGGACGATAAAAGTGATAAATAACAACCGAGTCATGCACTTTGACGGATCTGCATGCGGCGGGCGGGCGGGCGGCTGGGCGGCTGGCGACCCGGCGGTGCGGCAGAAGCCCGGGAGAGGTCAAGTTCACTCCAGCACCTTCTCGCTTAACACCTACCGGAGAAGTTCAAGTGGATCTCCACCACCCCCACCCCCCCCCCGCCACCCCGCACCCTCCCGCGCCCCGAGCCACGCTGCAACCGGAGGCTGCATCTGCTCCGGCTGCGATGGGGGAGGCGGCCAGATCGCTGCCTTGGTTTATAAATAAATGCCAAGGGGGGAAATTAGTGCCATGCAAAGAGAAGTCTGGGTGGCGATTATGGTGTTAAGATCTGCAGTAAAAGCCGCTGCCGGTGAGCGCGGAGCAGAAGGAGCGATGAGGGCGGATGGTTTAGGAGTGCAGTGAGTACTAAGGAGATGGTGTACGCGTGGCAGTGTTTATATGAGAGATCAAAACAGAGCCAAGCCCATCCAGGGAAAAAATGGCGACTACCGGGATGGGGGAAACTAAGACACTGGATTAGTTATTATTTTTAATAAATGTATGCACTGCACATAAGCTAGACACATTGGAAAAGCTGCCGATTCATTCTGAAAAAGCGGTGCGTCTATTACCTGTTATTCTGGGATTTTCTGGCCATGGTGCCTGCCTTTGTTTTCTTTCTGGAATAGTCACTATCGAAGGGTAACACTGATGCATAGCCATGTTCTGCTTCTAGGGACAAAGTCAGCATTAGTGGCAATATATTTTTTCCATGCATTTTTTTCCTCCTTTGCAGGAACGCTAGGGTAAAGAACAGAATTTTTTCCGGTTGATTTGTTTGGATTTTATTCTGGCATCTCTTAAAGAAGCGAGACAAAAAATATAACAACTCGATAAACCAAAAAGAAAAAAGTGCCGAAATTAGGAGGATTATTTGAGTGCACATTAAAAACGAGGCGGATCATGCAAACCCTTGTCACGCTGCGCTGGGGGGGGGGGGGGGGGGGGGATGGGAGGACTGCCATACAATTAACGACTGCCACACACAGAGAAGTGTGAGGTCTCCTGAGCGCTGCACCACACACACCATCCCCATCCAGAGCTTGACAAAAAGTAACCGATTTTTGGTTTATAAAAACAAAAAAAGCCAAAAAAACCCAAAAAAAGCACAGAGAAGGGCACTGTTCCTCCCCCAGCGCGGTGCCTGTGGCGAAGCCCGGGTCAACCCCGCGGCGCCCGGGCAGGTGAGGGCGCGGGGCTGCTCCCCCGGCCCGGGCCGCCCGCCGCCGCCACACAACAAAGGCCGAGAGCGGCGGGGAGCGCCTGCGGGTGAGGGACTGACTGCCCGCCTGCGCCCAGTACCTCGGTCTCTTCTCTCCAAGTACTCGGCCGCTTCCAGGAGAATTAACAGAGAGTTCAATTCCATGGCTGCCTGTGCCGAGACGAGCCCCGAGCCCCCCGTCGCCCCGCACCGCGCCGAGTTCACGCGCGGGGGACTTCCAAGCCCCCGGTTATAAGGCACTCTCTCAACCTACATTTGACACACAGGCGACGGGCAGCCCGCGCCGCCAATAGGGAGTCGGGATTCGGCGCGGGGGCGGGACGCAGGGCGGCAGCCGGGCCAACCGGCAGCCGGAGCAACCCCCCCTTTTCCTCTGGCTGGGGCAGGGAATGTTGACAGATCCCCATCTCGCTCTGCGATTGGCTAGCCACTATAGTAACAATTTAGAAGCCGAAGCTTAGCAACAGCACGTGGTGGCCCGGCCCCCGCGCTCGCTGAGTGGCCGGCTTCTTGCATGTTAAGCAGGCAGCGGCCGCCGATTGGTGCACGAGGCGCCATGCAAATGAGGGCGCGGAAGGGGCCAATGGGACAGGAGGCGCGTGCCGTGCGGCAGGGGGCGGGGAGGCAGGAAGCGGGCAGCCAATGGGCGGGGGGAGGCGCGGCGTTGCTGTGAGGAAGAGGCCGGCAGAGGGGCGGGGCGAGAAGAGTCTCCGCCCCCGCCCTCACACGCCGCCGCGCGCGAGACGCTCGCGGGGCTGGGGAGCGCATGGGCCGGTGCCGGAGCCGTTACTAACGTTAACGGCAAACCTACCGCCCGGAACGCGGGCTGGCTGGGCTGGGGTGGGGGGAAGAGGGGGGAAAAAAAGAAAAAATGGTAAAAGGCGGGGGTGGAGCAGCCCGGGCGCCCCCGCACGCCGCCGTCCCCGGCGGCAGGGCCGTGGTCAGGCCTAGGGAGCACACCCGCTGCCGCCATAACCGCGCCTGCCCGGCCCGGCTGCCGACGCCCGCCCGTGGCTCTGCTGGGCCCTGCTCGGCCTGGCGTGCCCCCGGGCGCCGGGCACGGCACTGCCTGCTCCCCGCCCCGCCGCTCCCCACTACCGGCCCGGGTCAGGCCTCCGGCGCTGCTCGCCCCCCGCCTCGCCGACACCCCCCGGCCCGCTGCGGCCAGGCGGGCGGTGCTGAGGGACGGCGGAGCCCCGCCCCTCCCGGGGGGCCGCGCATGCGCGCGGGGGCGGGCGAGGGGAGCGCGGCGCCGCCTCACCGGGACAGGGACCGGCGGAGGGGGCGGAGGCCTTGCGGGGCACCGCGGTTTCGTGGGTCGTTTGTGCGGCCGCTGCGCCGCCCTCTCGCTGCTGAGGGCCGCAGTGCCGCCAGAGGCCCTGAGCCTGGCCAGCCGCTGGGCCTGCGCCGCCGCGCCCGTCCTCCCCTCAGCGCCGGGCAGCTTTCATACAAAAATTGTGTTTTTCCTTGTAAACACGGGCGCGCTGCTCAGTCCAGCGATGGGGGAGGAAGCGGGGCTCGGGGTAGCCCCAGAGGAAGGCTAGGGAAGGCGAGGGAAACAGGCCATGGGGGGATGGCTGCTCATGACAGGGTCCGGGCGTTGAGGGCAAAAAAACAGCCTCCTCCCCGGGCGTCTGGAAATGCCCCTGGGCATCACCAACCAGGCCGTTGGGTTGTGCCCTTACGCCTCTTGCAGCAAGAAAAGGGCTCTTGGTGTGCCTGCTGTGGGATTTCTCACCGCCACCAGCGCGTGAGTAGTTTCCTAAAGTTAGCTGACATTTCCAGCAGATTTCAATCCTGTTTCTTCTTACTATCAGGGCTATAAGTCAGAAGAATGTTGGCATATGACTATAAACGAAGGAAAAACCTCCACTCTCATAGTGGAAAGTACGGCAAGAAATGAATCGAAATGAAAAAGACAATATAAATGGGATGCCAGAGATGCTATAAAAATGCATCTGGCACGTACATCCGTGACCCCTTACAGTGCGCAGGCAAGAGAGGAAGACAGCAGTACTGTAAAAACATGCACAGAGATTTAAAAGAATTACTAAACTCACAATACCTGCTGAAAAAAGAAACAGTGGAAAGCTCTCAGAAATGCAGTCGGAGTTTCTGCCAGCTTTCCAGCCTTTGCCAGCATATTCAGCTGCCTTTCGTCATCTGGATACACAGAAGCCATCTACCAGAATAGCCTGGCTCCTGGTGTGCAGTCTGAACAGGAAGGAGCTCAGCACCTTTCCTGTCCACACCATCCTATTTGCGCTGCTAGCTCTGCATCCTTATCTCAGATAGCTGCTGCACAGCTGTTGCCTAAAACTGGTTGGTTTTAACATGAGCAAGTAGTTTTAAAATAGGCATGTTTTAAGCTGTGCTGTGATCACACATTGGTACATCTTCAGGCCAAAAGAGCTGAAGCCTGTAATCGGTCCTCCTGTGGAATAGCACCTACGCACACAAGTGGTCCCATAGATTTTAATCGAACTATTTGAGTCAGAGCTTTCACCATATAGGAGAGTTGCAGAATATTGTCCTGTGTGCTTATTCCTTGGCAAAAGATGTCAGCTACAGTTTCCTTTTAAGAGGATAATAGTGATTCAGATTAAAATAAGGATTATGCTTTACTCTTTTTACAGGATTGTGGTAAAACTACATATACATTACACCTGATAATTTATTAGTCTGTATCTTGTTGCCTCAGATACAGAAGTGTAATGTGGCTCTTGAACATTGCTGAAACACAGATCACGTTTTACTGCCATTTGGTCCATGCATCAGGGATAAGACAAAGTACAAGGCTGTGAAGAAAGCATCATTGTGATTGTAATTTAAGAGAAATTCATATCTGCTTGGAAAAAAGTCTCACTATGAACAAGGCAGAAGAGAATTTGATGCATAGATTGCAATGGTGAAATTGCTGTAACGTTTTCCACTTGCTGCTTGAACTGTTGAAATTCTGATGCATGTGGGTGAGACAGTACAGTTTTTCACTGTAAACCCATTGAAACTCATGGCAGTTTTGCTGTTGCCTTAACTGGAAGTAGGTTTAGACACTATTTGACATTGCTTTCTGTTACAAAATAGCATGAAACCATATATGCATGGGTCTGTGTTGTCCACACAGGAACGAAAGTTCCTTTTGCCTGACTACGTGTGTAGGGCATGTAGTAAAGAAAAGGCAAAGATGTACAGATAAGGTACCGTTATTCTGTACTGTAGCCACGGTGATCTAGTAGTACCTCAGATTTTCAGATCACCTATATTTCTTTGTATACGTGTCTAAATGTATCTTAAATTGTTTTGTACACACCCTGTGGAATCAGTCATATGTCCAGAAAGGAAGATGAACTGGCTAGGTCTATAAATGCACCTGGATGAAAGTGGGATATGGTTGCATGAAAGGCCAGGATTCAAGTATAGATCTATTGAGGCTCTGAAGGCCTGAATCTTCTCCCGCTCCTCCCTACCACGCTATGAACACACACAGTTGCCCCTAGAAACATAGGAGTCCAAACAAGCGTAGCACTGTGCAGGGGCAGTGCTTCAGGAGGGTACATAGCCCGTGCTGCACACCCCACCAAGCACTGCCTTCACCGGACACCCCTCCGCGCTCCGTCCGCCCTGACTGCTGGGCTGAAGCTGCCCTCCCCCTCCCCTGCACTCCCTAGGACCCAGACCCAGCACCTCTAACCACTTCTGGGGTAAAAACCATCAGCCTCGATGTGATTGCTCTTTCTGCTTTTAAATGTGGACAGCAGTATTTTGAAGACAGCTGTTTTAAGGTGATCGAGCACAATTTCACGCTGATACTGGCACTTTCCAGGGCCCTGTGCTTCCACCCTTCCCCACATGGAAGAGGTGCTTTGGGAAGAGAGGGGCCACTGAAGGCAGCTGGACTGCATGTGTGTTGTGCAGTGCTGCAAAATAGAGACCAGTGTAGTCACAAAAACCAGCTGATTTATGTTCAAGGTGGCTCTTGGCCTCAGGAGTCATAAACTGTATTAGTCTGCTTGAACTATAAGTGTGGGTGTAACCCACACACACACACACACATACACACACAGAGCCCCTGCTGATGAGGTCCCGAGCAAACCCACGTGCATTTAGGAAGGACAGTGTATGGGTTGGCTCATACCAAACAAGCGCTGACACACATTTACCTGTAGTTGCATCGAAGGAGCTTTCTCTACAGTGTACAACAATGTGTTACAGAGGGCCGAGTAGTTATAACTATTTCTCCTAGAGTGAATTCAACTGACTCTTTCTCAGGAGGCACCATGAAAACTTTTAAAATACCTAGAATGAATCGTTCTGGATCTGTTTTTATTTGTGCCAGTGAACCAGGACTAGGTTTGGTGGTGTCAGCGTGGGTGCAGAGGTGTAAAATGGGTGTGAAAGAAGATCAACTGAATTACTGTAAGAACCGAAGGACAGGCTCTAAGATATACATGTGCTCAAAGGCTTTGCAGATTTGCATCTCTAAATAGCTTTTTTCCATTTCTACAAGCAAGCAGCGGGAACAGCTGAGTGCTAAAGAAACAGCTGGCCTTCAGTGATAAGGGCTAGCTGTCACTTCATGGTGAAGTTTGAAAAACTTTATATTTAGAAGCAGAAGGGAGAGCCATCAGCAGCCACACCCAAAACCTGAACTGTTCGCGGTTTCTTCACTGCCTGCATTTTGCGATTGGAGTGGTAGTATTTACATTTTTAAATGTCACAATGCCTTTCTTTTCCAAAATCCATCCTGTGGCATGACATGGCATGTGAGATCAGTGACATCAGAACCGCTGACTGCCCTGAGCTGTGGTGAGGACAGAGCTCTGAAGTTAAGGATCCATAATTCAAGCAACTTCATTCACTATTCCCCACATATGGCCT
The DNA here is from genome assembly GCF_031877795.1 of Strix aluco. Lineage (NCBI taxonomy): Eukaryota > Metazoa > Chordata > Aves > Strigiformes > Strigidae > Strix > Strix aluco. The sequence continues at coordinate 9,921,353 of NC_133934.1, forward strand.
TAAAGAAATAATTAGGCCTTCCATGCTTTTCAGATTTGGCTCATTGTAGCTACTGCATGTTTCTTTCTTCCATCTTTTTAAATTCCTTACTGTGTCTTATCCCTATGTCCAGAAATAACCTCCTTCACTGTGCCTTGCAGTCCCTCCCCCTGTTTCCTTGTGTGTTGCAAGGCTTAGGTAATTAGCAAAGAGTTAGTTGTCTTCCCACACAGGAGGGGATATGCACTCAGAGCTGGCACTGACAAGTTTCAGCTCCCTCTCTGAGCACCTCAAATCCCATTTAATTTCTCATCTCACCGGTGATTCAGATCACTAACTCTGGTTTCCTAGATGTAGAAACAAAAACACCTGAAAATTGAATAGAAAGAAGTTTCAGAAGTGGCAATTTTGTCAGTGTCCAAGCCCAGTTTGAGACACTCTGATTATATCTACCCTGACAAATAAAGCAGGGCCAAAGACCGTTCTCCATCCCTGATCTCCAATGGCAGATGTCACTGCAGTTGCTTCACCCTGCATCTCCTCTGGGCTGCTAGTGGTGCACATGTGGCTTTTAGTCATCACTTTATTTTATGTGTGGTTTGCTTTTAGTTTGGGGTGGGTTTTTAAAGTTCAGAGAGCCTGAAGGTGTGTGGCAGCCCATCAGAGAGCTGCTTTCAGAGCTTAAAGCTGAAGTTTTGTGACATGAAGGTATGTGGGATATTGGGTTTAATGGGTTGCTGCTACAATGCCGAGGGACTGTGTAGTGTTTAGGAGTCATGTCTGGGCAATCTCATCCACTGTGCCTTCTGGATTGGTCCTTGACTTGTCATAGCCCTTGAACTGTACTCAGACATAGGCTTGGAGACTAGTTTGGTCCAAGGACCATGACAACAAATAAACAGTATAGATACTGTGAGGTCCTACAGACCTGAGTGACTCCCACACATTTGGGCTGGTGGGCTCTCTACATGATGCTCACTAGCCCAGCTTGCTCCCTGCTCTTGACCAGTTGTTTGCTGCACTGTTTGAATTACTGACTTTACCAAAACAATTGAATTTCTCCTGTCTTTGTTTGGGATTTAGCAAGGGTTTATGAAACACTATGGAACAGACATGCTTGAAAGTCAAATCTGAAAAAAAAAAGTACTTCAGACTGAATGCCAGTCCCTTCTAACATTCATTTCTTGTTAATTGCTCTATTATGAAAGACAACATTTGTATCTTAGCGTCCTTGAGAGTTTGGCTGCAGGGACTTCAAATGCCCGTCTTTGCCAGCACTCCCCAGCCAGCGAGACGTGCAGTACCCTGCCGCCAGGCCCTGCAGCCATTTCTGTGATCAGGCATGAAATTATTCTCTACTGATTGAAGTGAGGCATAGACTGAAAAGCTTGAGAGACACTGATTTACTCCATCATCCTGCTCCGCCTCAACTCTGTTTCACCTAAACCATGCCTGGCAATTTTGGATAGCATTGTCCTAAAATTTTTCCCTGATGCTGCCACAGACAAAGCACTTTACAAAAGACAGTGGTATCACTGCTTTAATTTTAAAAGACAAAAAAGAAATAAGATATATACAAAACAACTGACTGGTGTCACTCAGCAAAGGCAGGGCAAGAGCTGGGGGGATGACTAGGTGTCCCAGTCCCCAATCTGCAGTCTGGCATGTTCCGCATTATGACACACTGCAGAAGAAGGATTTGTTATATGGTTTTGCATCCGAATCTCAGACATGTCATGGCCTTATTACATTCCCCTGGCGTAGGAAAGGGACCCTGTGTACATTTGTATTGCATTAAGCTTCCACAGAATATATAGACTAGTGCAGTGCAAAGAGACTTTGAAAAAAACCATGACTCAGCCCCCCTTTGTGTTAGAGTGCTTTTGGGGGGCATGGGCATCTGCCTGAGGTCACTGCTTGAACGAGATGATTAATTAAGCATTTCTCCTTTATCTGATGAAATTTGCCGTCAGGCCTTCTTGTTAGGTAACTTTGATATAAGCACATCATACAGCAGTAAAAGCATATTCTACCTCGTTGTGACCATCTTCTAAGCTGCCTTGATGCTTAGCACCACTGTTGCAGTCCAGGACAGAGAGACAAACAGAGCAGGGTTGTGCAGACGTGCTAGAAAAGGGAGCTGAAACCAGTCTGTCTTAGGCAAACTGAATGTCCACTTAAAGAGAACAGGGAGGCAACTGTGGGCTTTGTGAATAAAATCAGTGAGTGGTAACAGTCTCAATGGCATCTATCCCCTGAACATAAAAATTTTCTTACCCAAGGTACCTGTTTCCTGTGTATCTGTGAATGATGTCTGCTGTGTTTATAGGAAGAAGCTCCAATGAATTTGTATTGCTCTTTGGTCTGGAAATCCATCTAGATATGGAAGAATGAGCTCATGTGTCCTATGGAGAGCAACAAGTAGTTAGCGGCCATTAGTTCATAGAATATTTATTACAGATGAGGAACCAAGAAAGAAAAAGTTATATTTACAAATTTAAGCATGGAGATTGCTCACTTGGGTGCTTGGACATCCAAAATCAACTGAGTTGTAAGCTGGGTAAATCAGATTTTGAGATGAGAAGGAAATCAGAGGTGGACTTCTGGTGTCTTTTCATACAGCCATTCTCCAGGAGCCAAGCTATGTGCATACATATATGGGAGAACAGATTTTTGTTTATCAAAGAATGGATATCTATAACATATTTGTAATGCCTGCAGTAAGTATGTAAGCAAATTGTTGAGTTCTATTCCCAGTAGGGAAAAATTAATGCCTAATGTGGCTGATGCAAATCTACCACCAGCCATGGGATTCTGTCACTTACTTGTATTAGCCATGATGGATCCAAGTGCATCTGTGACGGGAAGATAGTGGCTGCATCCCATATTGTACAGTAATGATAATACTCTGCAGTTCTGTAGCATGTCCAACTCACGCATTTTAGACTGCTTAGTCAAGATTTGCTAGTTCAGGCTCTTCATAGATATTAGTAATTAGGTAAATAAAATGCTGCTCAGCTGAATGAGGAAGGAATCGGTATTGATCCTGAACCTCATATTGCCGGTATAGTTGGGACAGTATTATCATGGTAGAGATAAGAGAGCTCATACATACACACGTTCGACAGAAGATCAAAACAGCCCAGGTGGTAAATAACCTGGACAATTGCTTGCAGCACCTAAAATTAGAGATCAGCACAAAGACTTGGCAGGTGAATAGTCAGCAGATGCTGTCTTATCTCTCTATTTGCTTTGGAAGATTGGGTCTGACCCAAAACATGTTGAAATCAATTTGTATCTTCTCCTTTATTTCGATAGGCTATGCACCAGGCTCTAATCAGTTGTGGGCCTAATTAAATGATTTTCCTCATTGCAAGCTAATTACTCCTATGGAGAAATGAAACTGAATGTTAAATGAGCACTCTGTAGGAACTGTATCTGTAACGTATGGTTTAGAATAGAAAATTATGGCCTTGATTTCACACTGTCTTACATAGTCTCTTATTCCACATAAAGCAAGTACAATTTCCCCTTCTCTTTTATTGGTATAAGTACGGAAACTGAGTGAAGAGTCAGACAGAATGACTGTAACAAGCTCCCTTCCTTATGCAAAAAAAAGCTAGTGCAAGCAGGAAATCATCGGCTTTCAGCATCCAAGAGAGGAAGAAGCAATGCATTTAAATTGCAGCAAGAAGGTCAGATATCAGCAAAATGTTCTGACAGTGAGGACAGGGAGGCACTGGGCTGGGTTACCTGGGGGGCCTTTGACACCTCCAGCATGGGAAGCCAGTGAGAGGTTTGGCTCCATCCTTGGACAGGGGATGGAATGCCCAGAGACCTCCTGGACCACTCTTGCTGGTGCCTGGTTGGAGTTTTGCACCAATTTTGGGGAAAATGCAAGGTACAGGACAAAGACAAATTCAGTGCCATCACCTTGTGGTGACGGGCCATTTGCTGTTCTTGAACAAATGGCAAAGCAGCTAACGTGAAAATGTGAAGTCTGCAGTAATTAATTAGATAATGGGAAATCAATCATGCTAATGAGTATGTAAGTGTTGGCAGACTCTATCACTGTGTGGATGAAATTGATTTAGTGAATACTTTTTTCAGGGATTGCGGGTGGGAGGCGGTGTAGGTCTGGCCAACAATGATCGTATGTGGTGCTGCCCTGTAATACTTCCCAGCTAAACCTTCAAGCTGAATGTTGGTTTTGGTGCTTTGCTTGAGGCATTGAATTCCAGCAAAGGGAAGATCTGTGCTCAACAACCCCAAAACACTTCTGTGATGGCATAGAGGGGAAAAGGAATGGCCTCCAAAAGTCACACGTTGCTGAAAGCAACCCTGCACACCAAAAAAATATAGGCTGCTCTGTCTGTTTGGGGATCAGAATCTAAGATGCTGTAGCACATAGTGATTAGGACCCAGGCTTATGGGACCCACACAGCACCGTGTTTGCTAAATATGGTGTCTGCAAAATGCAAAAATTACGAAGGGCAATCTTCATCCTCAGGCAGATGTTTACCATGCAAGTGTCATGTGGAGTGCCACATCCTTTGTGTTGATGCACCAACTTTAGCATTGGGAAAAAATTTCAGTAGCAAGGTGCAAGTGAGGTGGAAGAAACTGGGGGGGTGGAATGGAGAATTGAACTTACTTGGTTTATTTGTTTTGCTTCCAGCTTTCCACAGGTCTATTTTTTTGCCTTGTACTTGGCTCTGTCTCTGATCCCGTCTGTCCTGTTTTTGTTTGCCTTCCTTTGTTACTGATGGTTTCATGCTGGTTCCATTCCTCTCCTTTCGTGTGACACAGATTCTCCGCCTGAGCCACGTCCAAGGTGTTGGACTCCCTGCAGTTACAGCACAGAGACTCGATGCCGAGGACATGACTTCCTGCTTCGCTGACAGTGTCTGCATTGTGTAAGTGAGCGTATGTTTTACCAGCCCTCAGAAAAGAAGTTTCAGGGCATTACTTAATGGATTCTCCTTCTTCTAACTTGTCAGGACACTGACAACTCTTCACCTCTTCTTCATTGTTGGTGGTCTCTTGGTATCCACAGGAGATCAAGGTCCCATTAGCCTAGATGGTCTGCACACAGTGAGAGAGCTTTTTTAAATGTGAAGACCTTACAGTCAACACAGAGAAAAAAGACAAAGGTGTGAGAAAGATATGAATAAATCTTCCCTATGCAGAGGGAAGAAGAAACACAGAGAAATCCCCGGATTTCATTACTAGAGGTGATAAGATACCTGTAGTTACTTGGAAACCTCAAGTCCAATTCAAGGCTTTCACCACAAAATGGTCCTCCTTCTCTTCACTGGGACTAGCGTAACAGAGGGGTGTATTTTCACTTTTGTCTCCCGTTCAGATATGCTAAGGATGGTGGAAGGTGGACCCATGTGAGATGACTGCCACAAGAGGACTAGGACAGAGCATTTCACTACTCACTCATTCAGATGTGAAAAGTCTTAAGTCATGCCAAGTCACTCTGTCACCTCTCTGTTTTCGAATGAAATGATAAGGGTTGTTTAAAAGTGTTATGTGTATTGGCAGTTATCCCAGGGGGTGAGAAGATTAGTAGAAGTATATTCCCATATATAAAAAGATAGCTGTAATATTCAGAGGTGCACTGATGAGTCTTAAAGCTTTAACTTCTAATAAACATCTATCTGGAGTTTGAAGGTACCCTTGATCTACAGCTATAAGGGATTGTAATTAACAGCCAAACTCCCCTGAACTCAGACAGTCCTGAAGGCAGGTAAACTCCAATTGCTGAACAACAGTACTGCTCACTTCTGAAATGCTATCATAAGCTACTCTAGAAATATGAATGAATGAAGGCTGACACAACCCATACAAAAGGTAGCTTTTGTCGAGACTCAGGTAACTGGGACCTGTGCCAAAGGAGGCAGGACCTTGTCGTGGCCTTGTGCAAAGCAGCACAGATCTTGTACCCAAGGGGAAACAGTTGGTGCTGGGGTATTTTGACCTTACCGTGTGGGTCATTGATGGAGAAATAGGTTGTGTCTGGTGGGGCACAAAACCCCCAGGAGAGGGCAGTTTCTTGGTCCACCCCAATTTACTCCACTGTGGCTGGCCGAGGACCACACTGTCAGTCTGTCTTGACATCAGATAGAAACCCCCTATATTATGACTCATTCCTCTGTTTACAGGCTTTGCTTCCCAAATTAAGATATATGCTTTACACTAGACAGGCAGTATGATGGCTTAATGAAGAAGACGTTGGAAGTAATACCTCAGCATGACCTCCACTTTCATTGTCTGTACCTTTGACATCTAGTCAAACACATTAGACTATCCAAAATGCACATATCTGGGCTCTTTGTAGCATATGTTTGTTTTATTTTTTTAAAGCTTTGCTTACCTGTGGAGTCTGCTATTTATTGTATGATGCTTTTTGCCACTTAGGCACTATGCTTAATCAGATTTGTAAATTAATTCTCTCCTGGGGTTTCACTTTGTGTGTTCAGAAAGCATAAAAAGTGTTCATGACACGCTTCAAAACACACACTGGTTACATTAGTCATCCTCTCAGCATAATAGTTTTATGGAGAACACTTTAGGTTAAAAAAAACCACATTTCCTTAATCCAGTTTCTTTCCTCCACTTTTGATCCCTAGAGTTATGTTACATGTTAGTAAACAGCTATGCAACACGCAAAGGCTGCAATTGTGATTTTTTTTTTTTTTCTGGAGGAAAAAAAGCTACTGTTTACATCTTGAAACATCTATTATTACTTTTTATGAAATATTCAAATGAAAACATTTTCCTACAGGAACTTCATCTTCTTCTGGCAGCTGGAAAGCTGGTTGCAAAACTGAGCATTGCTGAATCATGGCACGCCTTCTGCCTGCTTGCCATTTCCCCAGCTTGTCAGGGCTGGGGCCAGATGGGAAGGGGCAGTTTGGATGGGGAGCTCCAACCTCTCCATCAGTGCTGCCTGCATCTTCATGGATGGACCAACCCTCACACCCACCGTGCCCCTTTCTTGGCACAGCTATTCGAAATGCCTCCTAGTCAACAAAAGACTGGCAAACTTTGCAATGTAGGAAAGGATTTGGATGGTGGAAAATGTCACTGACATTGGTGAGGAAGAGAGGGTGCTCAGCAAGCACTGCAGTGCCCATTGGCAAGAGGGGAGGCCTTGAGCCACAGCCTGAGAGCTGCAGTGACAACAAGCTGCAGCACATCACCTGGGGTGTGAGGGGTACTCGCCAGAAGTCACAGACAAATGTGGCTGTGGTCTTCTCTTTACTCCAGCGGGGCCCAGGAAAAATCTCTCCTCATGATACTGCACGCTCACCCTTGTACTCTCTAGGCAGTCTTATCTATCCCTTCCTCCCCTTGCACACACACCACACACACATACACCCCCCCAATCTCTCAGGGCCTTTGTGTTTCACAGGAAACGAGTAGATAAACCGCAGCTCTCAATTTCCTAATTATGCAAAAAATAGAAACTCCTAAATCTTCAGAAGCTCAAAAATGCTGAAGTGGTTGGGAAAAAAAGGCAAAGAGAAGACCTAAAACCAAATGGGGATTTCACACCACGGCTGTTGGGATCTCATAGTCATTACAAAGATGTGTGGTGCTCTCACAGCACACTTACTCTTGTGTGTGTTTGCTAGAAGAGGACAGCAGTGCATGGCAGAGAGCCCCATCTCTGAGGAAGGACACAGTGGCAGGAAAAATCTTTTGTTTGACAGAGCAATCCATGATCCTGAAAAGAGAAAACATTGCATTGACTTTTGGCAGAGAGGAACTTGCTCAGCTCAGTGGGGAGGAACCGGGCTCTAGCACTGCTCTCCAGCAGGAGCCTGGGGATTTCTAGACTCGTTTTTGCCCAGACCACTTCTCTCTCAGCCTCCCGCATTCCCTGGATCTGTGCCTGCCTCAGAGCTGTGGGATAACCAGATCCCCCAGGACTTCACCCAGTCTGCACCAGTGCAGGCACATGCAACTGCAGTAAATGCAGGTGATGGAGCCCCAGCAAAAAGCTGGAGGGCAGCTATGTCTGTGCTGTTGCTGCCCATCTTCTGAGTGCCTCGGTCACTGCCTGTCCCGCTGCCTTCGCCGTGGCTGACAGGGCATGTGTTCGTGTTCCTGGGACACCTGGAGGGGCTGAGCTCATCCCATCAGAGCAGCTGCTCGTTCCCCTTCTCCCTGGTTTCACATGTTCGCTCTCAAAAATCTTATCTTTCTTGCCAGTTTGTTCACAGCATGTGATTTAACCCCTTCTAAATGTTCCAGCATTCAGAAACAATTTTGGGAGATGGGAAGGTCATCTAAAGAAATGCATTTGCAGGGTGGGCTGGGCTGGTGGTGAGTGGAGCCTGTTGGAGGGTCCCTCTCGTGCTGCATAGCAGACAATGCTGCAGCTCAGGTACCAGTACTGACAGAGCCTGTTTTTTCCCCAATCCCTATATCACAACAGCCTGTACGTGTCTCTTCTCTCTTGCTCTTTCCTTGCTCAGATGTTTGTATTTTTTCCTTTCCCTTGGGGGACAGTGGAGTGACGTGGAGGAAGGAGGATTCCCCGATTCTGGCAAGTTCTGGGAATGAGTGCCACAGTTTTCAGCCGGATGCCAAGAAACCCGTGTTGTTCGCAGGCACAACTCACATTCATTTCCTTAACAGCTCCTTTGTTCATGGGCACATCATCAAGGTCACAGGGAGAGAGGAGGTTCATCAGGCACTGTCAGCCAGGCTTGCAGGCAGCTTTGAATTTTAGGACCAAATCATGAACCATGGAGGATTGACTCTGGCAGCAGAGCATGGGCAGGACTTTCTCTTCGCAGCCTGTGCTGTTGCCTTCACATCAAACTGCTCATGTCCTGTAGGTTAATATTGTTTCCATTTCATACATGGGAAAACTCTGCTAAAATACCAGTTTGAAAGCCAGGACCATCATGGGGACCTGAGCACCTTCCTCCCGAGAAGTGTCCTTGACCTGTGAAAGCCCAGCAGGCTGGAGCAGCTGCCAGAGCTGCGCTGTCTGTGGGGCAGCTGCACCCGTTTGTCCTGGGTGAGGACCTGCTGCCCGTCCCATCCCAGCTCTGCCCAGCCTCCCTTTCTGTTCCCACACAGGGAGCAGAGCATGAGGGTGGTGTCTCTGTGGCTTTCCAGTCCCTGCTTTATCCAAGAGGATGTTTGTTTCCTGCAAAGGAAAGCACAGTCAGATGTCACGCTAGAGGAAAATAAAACAGATCTACAAGGGGCCAAATGGCTATCTTTTATGATTCTACGTAGAGATTTCATCAGAGCTTAACTTGGCTCGTCAAACCAAACTCTAATTTTGTCCATCACTGGTGGACAAGCTCAGGGGACTAACGCAGGGACAGGAAAATGCTCAGTTTGTTCACGATGTGGTGTGTCACGTGAGGCAGTCCCAATTGGAGTGAGCGTTGGTTACCCTGTACTGAAAATGGAGAGGTGACACTGACCAGAGCTCTGGGCATGGAAAAATATGGTATGAATGCTAGGGGTGCTGCTCACCCCTAATGATCTGCTACTGAATGGTGCTGCATGGCTTCTCTGTGTGATGCTTGTCTGGCACATTTGTCACTCCAATGAAACTTCGTTCCTCCATCACACCACATATGCTGTATTGTACAGGTTGTCCCGTAGGACCGTGAGAATCAGAAAGTCATGGTAGCATTAGCTGGACCAGGAAGATAGGCTTTTTAGGTGGCGAGGGAACTTATCATCCCCTCCTAATAGTGGGGAATGATTTGGAGAATCACATACCAAAGCATCTCGACTCCGCTGGGCTCCCGAATCTTCCTGTTGTCACTTGCAATTGCTTTATCTGTATCTATTGTGGAATGGCTAATAGTGCCCATTTCAGCCTGAGATTGTCCTGTTTCCTTTTGGTTTCCCCTTCTGATATTACACATAGCAAACATTTTTGGCCACGTACATTTGTGGGTTTTTCTAATTGAGGTATTTCTTATAACAAAAAGCTTTGGTGTATTTCTCATAACAAAAAGACAAAAGTCTGGTTACTGTTTTTCCTTATTGGGAATACTCATTCAGCAATTACCTTTGCCAGAGATGATGTAGTGCAAGCAGGTGTTACAGCCTTACTTTCAGCCGTATGGAAAATACATTTCATTTCTGACAGTGATCCTGCTGTTTCAGTAGCAGGCTACCCCATGCAGAGATAGGCTGGTTAGATCAAACTGTACTAATTACAGAATGATTTGGAAATCTGTTCCACTTGCAAACAGAATGAATTCAACACTTTGTAACATTGAATTAACAAAGGTCACATTTCATAAATATTACAGAGCAATTTTCATAGATAATGCAGCAGGCTAGTTAATGATTAGAGCAGTAAACTCCTGACGTAAAGCCATGATGAATAAGCGACACATTTTTACAGCTTCCTTTATTATTGCCTCAGGAATCTTAACCAAAGGCAGCAGAAATTATTAGGATCCAACATATCTTGAAAATCTATCCCATCAAACTATATCTGGTCTTCCTAATGGCTTTTGGATTAGAAACTAAAAAATGTAAGAGATTTAGAATATCAGTCAGATTCTCGATAGGAAAATAAGTGTGTTGGTTTCAATCCAGTTCTACTGGATTCTGCAATTTAAAAACCAGCCTTGATAACTGGAGGGAATTGGCAGAGCTCAGGCTAAGCAGGGATGAATTCTCCCTCTTGCTCCAGCTGCTGGTCAGGGCAAAAAATTTTAGTAAAGATCTAGTTCTGCTCCTAAGATTGACCCCAGAGACTGGGACCTTTCACGGGACTGGGTCCAGCACCATTTCTTAGACAAAAAGGTACTTGAGCTACCTGAGCAGTAATCTTGATGAAGTCTATAGGATTAGCTCTGGAGGGAGGCAATACTGTACATATTATATCTAAGAGAAGGCGGTGGAACGAATCCTGGGATTACTCAAAGGCATAAAGATCTTGGGCCCATGTACAAACAGAGGACTTAAAACCAGGGAATGTAATTTTCCAGGATTTAATTAGACATATTTTGTATCCAATAGCTGCACACACAGAGACAATACATATTTCTCAGTAGGGTTTTATCTACTGTGAGCCATTCGTGTTTGATTTGATGGGCTAGAAAATCTTGGTATAAAACTGTGGGACAACTGGCATCCAATGGTGCTTAAGGGTAGAGGGCTTGGGAATCAGCAAAAGTCCAGGAGGCATTTTATAGTTCTTTCATCCAGAAGAAACCCCCAGGGGATGGAATGTGGCTAGTGTCATTCTGTAATGCATTATTGAGAGAAATGAAATGTAAAGCCCATTGTGGAACATGCAGCAGTGTCCAGGCACTTGGATGAAGGGGTGGAACCAGTTATGCCTCCATTTGGGAAAGCTGTCTGACAGGATGAAATGCAAATTGTCCACACAGTGACAATTGCCACTTGGACATTTTAGGGTTTAATTTTCAATTTTTAGACACTCATGCTTTGAGGCATTCAGAACCTAAACGTAAAAATATAATTCTTTGAAAGTCTAGTGCAATTCAAATAAAAAACCCAAAATCCAACATTCATGCAAGTAGCAGCTCAGCTAAACATAAAATAGCCCATATTGTGAAAACCAGCCCAAAGCAGCATCAACACCAGAGTCAGAAGAAACCTAGGAGGCTTTTCGCACAGCCTGACATGGGGGACCCCGACAGGCAAAATTTCACAGGGTTGCTGCTCCCTGGAGGGCTCACCCTGCCTGCAGCCAGCACTTTCTCCAGCCCTGCCTCCATCCCAGCTGGAATGGGCTGAAAAATAACTGAAAGTTTCTTGTTGGAGCAGATGCACAGCACAGCCAGTTCTTCCACTGACAAACGAGCAAAAGAAAACAAAATATCACACTGTCATTTAAAAATAGCTTCAGTAGAAATACGGTGGGGAGTGCTTTTGCCAAGCAGAGATTGGTAGCTGATTAGGGAGGGTTATCAGCGGACCTGGTGCTGGATAAAACCCGATCCCACTGCAAGGCATTCTCACTCAGTCAGACAGATTGTGGGTTTGCAATGAATGCCTGAGAAACTCTAGAAGTTTTCTGATAATGCAGGAGATGGAAACAAGGGTTTTTTGCTCATGGCCTGCAATGTGACTTTAGAAAAGCTCCATGTGGTCTGGTGCTGCAAAATGGCATTGTTGGAGTTTGGTGAGACAGGGCAGTTAGGCAGCAGCAGAGCAGGGTGTAGATGTTATTCCTCTCCCATACCCATTCCTCGTTCATGGCAAATGCAAGCTGGCTTGTTCCACTGCCAAACTGGGGTGAGCAACCCTGTGCAAGGGTGATCCCATTCTGTAAATTAGAAGTGAAAGCATTCATAAAGGCTAGACACCATTGTAAAGCTCAGCCTAGGTTTGGAGATTTCCATAAGTGATGCCTGTGCCTTGTAGCTATGCTCTGAAGTGATATATTTTGATCACAGACTTTACCATGTGATTTTTGAAAGTTGATCCATTGAGTGTTCTTTGCAGGGTCATCAGTGTAATTTTTAAAGCACAACATATATGTGCAATAGTTTTCCAATGGCAAAGCTCGAATTGCATAACCCAAGATTTAAGGTCATTGCAACTTTTAAAATTCTTTTTGTTCTTCAGCCTCTTGATTCTGCTTATACAATAAATTCAGGTGTTAAAATGTATTTTTCTTGCTCTGTTTATTATAAAGTACTTAGAGCATCATTTAATTTGCAACTGTTATTTGTATCTATTTGCATTATTCCAATTATTTCACCCAACAGGGGAATTAATATTCACTAGCTGAAGAAAATCGAGCAATGAACCAAAAAGCACTGATTTGTTTAAGGGACTCTTGAACATATTTCAAGACAAAAGAAGAAATGGACAGAAAGAGAACAAGAGAAAGTCCTGAGCTCTTCTGGGATGGTATCATTTGTTAGTTTGCTGCAGTCCCCTCAAGACCTACCTTGACCCATCACTTGTCTAAAACTTCATAGCTGGAGACACTGCTGAAATCCAGAGGCTTGAAGCACTGTCAGTACTGAAGAAAAAACTAGTACATTAGAAGTAAAGCAACTGGTAAGTAGCTTTGCTAGGTCAAGTGTCATTCTCATGACCCTAAGATTAAAGATCTTTCCTGTTTTTATGTAGTATATCCTGACTGGTTTTCACACGTGACTGCATTAGCAGAGCACATCACAATGAAAATATGTGTGAAAAACATAAAAAACATAAAAAGAGACAAATCAGGTAACATGGTGACATACCCCAAAGCAGGGAAACTCCAAGCTGGGGCTGCCCTCGCACCTACTGAGTGTGTCCTCTGACGGTCGGATCACGTCACATGCAGCGTGCTTGGGAGGGCAGAGTCCCTGCCTCCGTGCTTGGGATTCGGGACACAGGATCTGCTGGCTTGCCAAAGCTTCACAAAGTGGCCGCTTCACTGGGCAACACCCCAAGAGCACCAGGTGCCTGGGGTCAGCACGGTACTCCCCTGCTCCTGGGGTACAGCTGCGTACAGTCATGTCATGCAACCAGTAGCCCTGTTTCGGGTCTCCTTTGCAGGGGTGCACATCCGCATGGGGTCATCTTGCACTTCTCCTTTCCCCTCCCTCTGCCCCCTCCCTAGGATCTCACCCATGCAGAGTTCCCACCTTTCCTGCTCTTCTAGGCTTTCTTCAAAATGCTTCTTCAGGTGATTGATCTCCTGGGGGAGCCGCATTTCAGAGATTTCCCTTCCTGTACAATGTCCATTTCCTGGTGAGATCCACATTGGTCATTTCTGGGGTCAGTGACAGATCCACCACACCGTTGGGTTTCCTGCTGTCCCATCCTGAGGCCAATTTATTAATAGGGGGTTATTTGGGACTGATTCTTTACTAAAACAATGAGTTATTCTTCTTCAAGCTGAGGGGGAAGCAAGTGGCACCTAAGACCTTTCTACTCCCAGATCTGTTGCTACTGCTCCAGGCACCACCCGGAAGGGCAACCAGCTGCCCCCAGCTCACCCAGTAAACCATGAACAGCAAAGGTGGGAAACTAAAACTCCTGGGACACAGCCTGTTGCCACATCTACTCAGCCTGGACCAGTGACTTGGACCATTCTGCTGCTGAGATTCCCCTGCAGGAAGGATAATACTTTCTGCGTGTTGTCAAAACGCCTTTTAGCAATAGCAGGATACTCTCTGCTCTGAGTGGAGGATACATACCAAGTCTTAAGCTGTTCCAGGCTTCACAGAACAGCAGACAGCAAAATACATCTGGCTGCACTGGGAAATGTTGTTTTCAAATCCCTCTGTGATAGCACCAAATGGCATAAATCAGAATCACCTTTCACAAATCATATTCCTCCATGGCCATTTCTCCATCCAGGAGAGCTAAGAGGCAGCTTAGATTCTCTGAGACAGTGGTTGCACTAGAAAGATGGCAAACAAGTACCAATGAAGGAGATGGGGCGATGGTAAAAAAAACATTGATGCTTGAAAAAAATGTTGAAATGCATCCCATGAAAGTTGTGCCAAGGTTGTGTTAGGGCGGGAACATGAGGGGCTTTCCTGAGAGCCCAGAACTGGCTCCAAGAGCTGCTTTCTTTAGCATCACTTTCAGAGTCAACATTTTTGCTTTTCTGCCTGAAGAAGTGGAGGACTCTGCCCTGACATGCACCTTCTGCAGTCCCAGGGTGTCTAGTCTTCCTCTAAAACAGTCTGCAAAACTTACAGCAGCTTTCAGTTAAAGCTCAGCCCATCCCCAGGGAACCTGTGGAGGAAGGCCAGCAGCACATCCTCCTGGAAACCAGCAACGTCCGCGCTGCTAAATACTTCACATTCCTCATGGACACCAATCCAGACTCAAAGATGCACTGGAAACATGACACGGAGGTTATTCAGCATAAGGCATTTGCCTCGGGGAACTCTTCTGGCTACCAACAAGTCAAAACCTCAGTCCAGACGTCACCTCCAGATCTAAGCTATATCCTGACCAGCTTCAACAGCCTAAATGTGGGGAGTCATGACCTGGGAGCTCTGCCTGCTTTGGACACTTACCCTTTGGCTCCATATTCCAGGTGTTGAGCTATTGCCACCTGTGGTTTTTGAAGGCCTTTTTACAAATTTATCTCCACAGCTCACACTTCTGTTGTGGTGCCATCCTTCTCTCCAAAAGTCTCTGCCTGCCTTAAGTAACTCATTGCAAGACAAGTCTCATCAGGGTTATCTTAAAACAAAGGTAGGCGTTGGTTTCTTTTCATCCTTCAGTTTGGGTGAAGTCAACATGCCCGTTCTCCTTCACTATGTGAGTGGGTTAGCAGTGAAAAGCATCATGGCTTGGACTTATCACCACAGAACAGCTTCTATGCACTGTGCTATGATAACTAAACAACCCTGCCCACATCCTATGGGTCTAACAAGTATTTCCCAAATATGAGGTCAAAATATTAAGAGCAGATTTTGTAGAGTCCAGCACCAACATGTCCTACTGAGAACAAAAGGGATTGCCGAAAAATCAAGCCAAAAGTAATTTGTTCATGAACACAAGGTTCAGTGCTGGCTGGGATCAGAGTGACAGAGTTCATTGATGCTAACCCAGTCCTGCTGCTCCATCATTTAGGGGGCAGAGGCTGAGATCAGCCTTATTTTTGGAAGGAAGCAGTCCTGTTCTTAGTTGGACTTGAGCTTACAGCAATCAGGACAACTTCATCAATTTATTTCATTCTCCCTGCCTCACTCCTCGTTGACTTGTTCCCACATTTTTTGGCAGCCTCTAACACCATTTTCATTTTCCCTCTCAGACTGATGTGCTACTTTTGTACAGAGATAAGCTCATGTAAGAGGCTTAGGCAGAAAGAAAACCAAATATCCAAGGTCTATATTTTAAGAATTATTGAAATAGACTCTGGTATCACTTATTTCTTAGGACAAGAAGTCATTTTTGTATGTCAAAACCAAAAGAAAAGCCTGAAGTGCTGAATTTCCCCTTCCTATCATCATAGTGATTAAAAAGAAGGTACCATTTGCCATCTGCTTCTGATGACACCTACACCAGGCAGTCTTTCCACCTGCCTCAGAGTTTGTCCTGGGATGCTGCTGGGCTTTGCTCATTACTGCTAATGTTGTCATTCTGCAGGGTTATGGGAAGATACAGCAACACAAAGTTTTCAAATTCAGCTTTCAGAAAGAAATAAGAGACAGATATCTCTCCAGTCTGTTGGGGGAAAGAATGAAAAATAAATGGTTCTGGTGACATGCAGTTGCTGGCTATTAATTCCTTTGAGGATTTTGTATTACTTCCAAGGCAAATATAAGATTAGTTGTTGAAGTAGTGGAGTAGTATGGAATACAGATCTAGGGATTCTTGTAACACAGATGTTATTTATTTAGCCAGTGCAGAGCAAATCTACTTACAGATGTAATTTTGTGTTTGTATGTTCACCATGGTGCCTAGCTGCCCAGTAGCCCCCCACTATAACCTGAGAAGGCAGGGTCCTGCCTTCGTGGGCCAAGCCCCCAGCTCCCAGGCAGGGGTGGGTACCCCGTATCCCCACCCCTGCTCGAGCAGGTGCCCCGGGAGGGTGTCAGCCCTTTTGGTGTAGCCACTTGTCAACACACAGAGGTGAGCAGGGCAAAAGGCAACTCGGCTGTGAGAAGGCAAGTGGAAATCAGGTCTCAGTCACCTGAAACCTTCCTGGTAATTCACCCAGCTGCAGGGGCTGTCCATCCCAGATGCACCAGTCTGTGGTGGTGCTTGGAAGAAATGCTGCTGCTGGAAGAATGCTGCTATTTTGTAAAAGCATTTTCAGGACCTTCCAGTGCCAAATATCCAGACGTGCTAATGCAAAATGCATTAGCCCAAGCAGCAGGAGCTCCGGGGCTGCTGGCGCCATTGAGTTCCACTCATTTCATCTTTATTATAAATACTGCATTGTCGTCTCATTCTTTTCTCTCATCCTCTCTTTAGAAAAGAATTATAAGGCTCTAGTTGACTGGTCCCTTTGACTTAGTACAGTTGTTAAACCACAGGCAGTAAATACCTCTTTCAATTGTTTAAGGCGGATGTATTTATTTCATTGGAGCAACTGAACAAAATCTGTAAGAACTAAAGAATCCCCCCTTTCACGGCAGATCTACTTTTCTACCTCCGAGCCGCAGGCAAAAGAAACTCCTCCTAAACCTGCCATGTGAAATCAGCCCACCTTCAGGCTCGCTCCTGCTCTCATCTTAGTTTTGTGTTGTTCAAGAAGTATTCCAGCCTGGAAAGACTGACCGCCTACTTGTAAATAGTGATCTTTCACCAGGCAGATCTCAGCTGACAAATGTTAATTGTTATGCAAACTATCCAGAAGATGAGCTCTTCTCCCAGGACTGAAGGGCAGCCACCTCCCAGATGAAACAAGGCAGCTGTTTAAACAGTGCAGGGCTGCCCTGCCCTGGCTGCCAGAACAGGGGGAGAGCTGAGTGGTGCGAGCAGAGCTGGAGCTCTGCCATGCCACCATGGTTAACACCCCCGCTTTTGTGGAGAAAACCTCCACAACAGAGCTCGAGAACTTTAACCGACCCCACGCAATAAGGAAAATGATGCTATGTTTCAGTGGAAACCAGATTTTATGATTGTTTCTTTGGGCTCATGCAGTAGGATGCTCCCCCCCTGCAACTGGGGAAAACAAATTCTGGTCATCAGGGCAGGACAGGGGTGGAAGAGTGGTGCTCTGCCAGCCCAGAGGATTTCACAGGGACCAGGGATGCTGAAAATGATATCAAGCCTCGTTCTTACCTGGGGCAGGTGCTGCTGCTGGGTGGTGGCTCCTGCTGGAGTCCTTGCTTGGGAAAGACAGCATTCCTGGTCGATGGCCCCTGCTCATAACTCCGCTGGAGGCAACAGCTGAAGGGAAACTTGAAGATGCTATCAGCTCATTCTTCCTTCCAGTCCCGTTTAGTTGCCGCTCCTTTCCTCCTCAGCTGCTCTTGGTGTAGGGCTGCTCTGCCCAGTGCAGGGTCTTTGGGATCACTACAAAGCATGTGAGTCACCCCAGAAAGACAGAGGGACTCACCACATCTGCTTGTAAAAAACATCCTGACGGGGCCAGTGGGAATTCATATGAGCAGCCAGGCTTGCTCTTTGCCTGCACTTGTCCAGCCCTGGGAGAGCACAGCTTCGGTGAGAAGGAGGTGGCTCATCCAAGTGCTGGGAGAGCAAGCTCCCACTTTCTGCTCTTATGCCGAGTCTGCTGAACAAGGCTGGCTGCAGAGAAAATTTACACTTCAAGCCCTGTATGAGACATGCATAGAGCCCACTAGTGGGTATTGCCAAGTTCTATTCTGTATCAGTCACATCCTTGCTCTTCTGAGGTAACAAATCCCACCTTTCTGGCCATCAGAGAATATGTACTTCCCTGGAGGTTGCCTAGATTGCTTAGGAGAGTTTAAAGAGGTTGCTGTGTTTCCTGATGACCATATGGACCACTGTCTACTTCTGTATATGGCTGTGCTGAATTTCAGAGCACTGTATTTAACCAGGGCAATGTGCCACCCCATAATCCTTGTAACTGGTTTTTTTGGGTTTGGTTGGTTTTGGTGGTGCTGTTTTTTCATTTTTAAGGTAGCTTTGTGTTACTGTAGCAGGGAACTTCAGGAGTTTTTTTAAAATAAAATATTTTATACCACCTGTACCTGCAGAGTCTTCAGCTGTATAGGCCTTCATTACTTTGACCCAGTGCATTTTGAGATGAAAATACACAGAAGGGAAGAATGGAGGAAAGACTACTATTTGAAGATTCAAGCAACAAGGAAAAGTATTCACTGATTCTTACTTTCTTTAAACTGAATAGCAACATTTTGCTTGATTCCAGTGGCAGCAGGGCTGCAGTCTACTTATAAGGGAAAAAAATGGCATTTGACCCAACAAATCTGTTCCAACCTCACATCTCCTTCTCTGCTTTTGCATCAGTTCCCAGTACCTCACTGAGCAAAACAGCCATGTGCTATCTCCATGCTTTGCTTTCTCCTTCAACTGCTCTGTCTGGCAACTTATTTTACACAAGATGGTAAAACTCCTTCCCCAAAGGGCTATAAAGGCATGAATTCAGTTGCCAGGGTAGGCCACTGATTCCTCTCAGCAAGGGCACTTGGCTCGGCTCACAGTGTCCATGGTTGTTTACATCTGAGACTGAGCCGATAAGGGGATTTCCTTTCAAATGGAAAAGCATAAACTATATTTATATGTAGATAATTTCCTATTTGTTGGGCTTAGCGTAACAGAATTTCTGGCCTATCTCTCCAGCGCTCTCTGACTGCATGAAACATATTCACAGTTGTCTGGGTGGGAGATGTTTTGCCAGAAGCTGGAGAGATGCCACAGTACAACTGGCTGCAGAAGGCAGAGGTGGAAGGACACAACCGGGCTTCTTTACTCTGCTTTTTCTGTAAGGAGGTAACATAGACCACAGCACCTGCTTAGCATTTGCTACCACATTCATTACAGGTGCCTATACCACTGACCCATCATTTTATCTGGGCAAACTATATATATTTTGATCAAAAATGTTAAAAAAGAAACCCTCTGAGTCACCTTCAGGACGGTGATTTTGCAGGCAAGTAGGACCATGCTCAGCTAAAGAGCAGGAGAGATTGAACTACATGTGTAGTAGAGGAAGGATTTACTGAAAAAGCTGGTAGAAGATTCTCAAACTCTTCACACCCAGGAGAAGGGGAATATTGAACCGGCAGTACTTCGTGTTCATCTGGGAAACATACCCCGTTTGTCTCTGCAGGGGTTTCCAGAAGACAAGACCCCAGTTCACAGCAAACTGACAATTATTAGTCTTCTCTGTATCATTTTACAGTTGCAAAGCTCCTTAGGATCCCTCCTTGCAGGAATTCTTCATGTTTGTTATATTATCCGGGATTTTTGTCTGGCATTCACTTTAGTGACAGCCATGGGAGTATGTTCTTGAGGTTTAAAAATTAAGCTTTTATTTAAATGTGTATTCTTCTAATGTTTTACATCTGATTTTGTTTAAAAGTAATGTTACTCATTTTTGAAACCCTTTGTTTATTGGGTGTTTTATAACAGGTCCATCTAACTCTCAGGCTGCAGATGTTACCAGCAGCTCCACCTGAGCCAATGTGCTTTCAAACACCTGGACTCAACCAGTTTCACCCTGCTGGGAACTTGTGTGTGGCGGATCAAGGTACATGAAAGTTTTGCAGAGGAGCTTCTTAAAGTCACCTTTGCTTTATGCTCAGAAAGTCCAGCAAATAATGAAAACATCTCTAAAAAACAATAAACACCTGAATGTCTTACCCTTTCTGGGAGTACTTAGTGCTTCTTGAGTCCTTCGAGGTTTGGACTGGTGTCTTTCAAGAAACAGCACGTAGCTCCGGCCCACCCATCTCTGCACAGTCTTCTGGTTCTAGACAAAGTATTTTCATTTTTGGAGGGCTGTCTATCACTTCTGCAGTAGGATCTAATCTCTTTATATCTCTCAGTTTTTGAGATTTTCTGTTCTTTTTTTCAATTAGAAGAGATGCATGAAAAGCCAAGTGCTCCAAGGACAGTGCTGATGGTTCTTGATGCCTTAAGTTGGAGCTGAGATCATTCTTCTGCTGTGAAACAGCCATTGATCAGCACTGAGAGTTAAAGTTAACAGAAGCAGAGTTCAGAATTCAAATGGATTTGTGCAGACATAGGCAGGTCCCCCAGGCCATGTGTGTGTATGTGTATATAAACACATACATATGTACTTATGTATGTCTGCATTTGTTCACACACACAAACATGAAGGAAAATATATATATGTTGCATTCCAGCAACAAAGGTAAGCATCAATATAGAAAGTAATATCAGAAAAAAACCAGTTACCATCACAGAAGATACCATTTTCCTAGTCTTGCCCACTAGAACTGCATCACCCCAACCTTGCAATGCTCACATCACATAAGAATTTAAATGGTGCAAAATAGCAAAATTTTTTTCACCTTTTGGGTTTCAGGGAACCTTCCCACTCTAGAATTTCTCAGCTTGAGAAAGTGCTAAACTGCACAATGGATTTCTGTACCTTGCACAACCATTGCAAATTACAGTCTAGTTTTCCCATACCCAGCTCAAAATACAGCTTCCATCTTTCTCCTACTTAACCATATCCTGGTGTGAGACAATACAATATTGAGAAACACTTCAAACTACAGTAGTAGTAACACAAATCTTTTGTTTTATCATTAAGTGAATGAACCCCTGAGGACTCAAGAACTCCACAGAAGCTTGCTTGTGCAAAAAGAGAGGCTGGTTATGGTAAGCAAGGTTAGAGGTATGTGTATAGTCAACACGCACATTAACGCAATGAGTAGACAAGAACCCAGTATGATGGGGATTCTGGTGAGGGACCCTTCCCTCTTGTCTGTACCAGAGATAAAGGGGTAATATCCATCACCATTTATGAGATCTCAGGATGGAGGTATGTAAAAATATCAATGCTTCAGCCATTTGAGGCTGCATATGGACCCTGCCTCAGCTGCAGCAGAGGCTGGAGTCTTTCACCTTTAGCATGTAAGATTGCCAGCTGAAAGTCAAGTGTATTGTGCCAGGTAAATGTTTCTCGTCCCTTTCTGCTACTGGTGAAAAGTTCCTTTGCAGAGAGGAGCAGGTATGTCCAAACGGTGAGAGCTGCCTGGCATGAATGCCATGAGAAGCTGGAGACAAGCCTGGATCCAGAGCTCTGCACAGGGAGAGCAGAAAAAGGAGGTGGCATTCCACAGAGCTCTTTGAAATAGACAATGGAAATCCCAGTAATAGAGGCCCCATTCAGGCAATCAGACCAAGCATAGGGGCAGAATCAGGTCCAGCCACAGCCTTTGTCCTTTTTGAGGACAGCAGGTTCAGCTCTTCTGCATCGACATCTGCAGTAAGTATGTTTCTTTCCAAATGTCTCCAGTCCAAGAAACCAGTCTACAAGATGCCAGTGCTCATCTTCCATGAGAGGTAGATCAGCCAGGCTGTCAATTAAAAGCCCTTGCTGAAGGTGAGCTATGGATAAATTAATCTAATAGGAAAGCTCCACAGGTCAACAGCTTCCTTCCAGGGATGGGGAAGTGTCACCGCACATTGCTTGTTGGTATTGCACATGATGGCAATACTGTCCATCATCACCTGGAGGCAATGTCCCTGGATATGTTAATGATACCTTTGCCTGCAGCCTGCACGGCGCTGTGGTTCATCATGTTTAAGCTGAAGGTTTATTTCTGTAATGACCAAAGATCTTGTGCTACTGAAATGCCCACATGAGCACATCATACTAATGTGCTGGATGGCTGTCTCTACACTTGGGAAGCATCTCCTCCTCATACACCAGAAGAGCAATTGTCACACACCCAAGAGGAGATAAAGATGAGTCATTCTGTAGACAATACTATATGGAACCAAGATTACAAGTGGAGAAGGTGCAGTCTGACATGGGGCATTGCCAACATACAAACCGCTGGAGACCCTCGCAGAGGTCAGCAGGATTTGACAGTAGTTGTTGGCTAAGCCTCCAGGGATGAGTGGGACCTGCATGTTCTGCAGTCTGCTCCAGGTCCAAAAGCACCAGCCATGGAGTTGTAGTTGCTCCAAGGACCACACAGACTGAAGAGGTGGACTCTGACCATTCACAGTGAAGTCCTGCCCTCTGAAGCAGAGGTGACCCAAGATGACCAAAGATCAGTTCATTAGCCATATATCTAAATAAGGAGGAATAAAGATATCCTGTCATCTCTGATAAGCTGCAAAGGTAGAAAAATCTCAGGTCAGAAGTGACAGGGTGTAGGCACACTTGCATGCAGGTAGAGCACTTGAAGGTAGAGCCCATTCTGCTGGCCATGACCAAGATAAAATGACCTACATCAAACATAGCTGAATTTGGGGGAATATTCAGCCTGTGCCCACTGAGTTCACAGGACATAACTTGAAATTACAGGAAACAAACAGGCATGATTGTACACGTGATGTGAAAGAAGCAAATCTTCACACAATGTACCTCAGAACTTCAGGAGAAAGGATGGAAAAATCCCAGTGCTCATCAATACACACTGCTGGTCACTTGCCTCAGATGATGTTTTGTTGCCTAGTAAAATGTTTAAAACATTATATTATAGGCTGATGCTCCTCAGCCAATCAGTTCATATCTGGGTTTTTTTTAAAACTTCTTCATATTTATCCTCCCAGAGACTTCTAAGTGGAAGTAGATGTTTTCAGAGATGCAAAAGGAATTCTGGATTAGTTAGGGGTCTTTTTCGAGATTAAGAGGAATTTGAGGGCAAAAGTGGTTTATATTTACTCACCAAGCCCTTTATTTTGTAATATGGATACCAGACATGAAAATGGAAGACTAATGTAGGTTTGTCTCATGAGCAGAAAGGTAGCTTTTATCCATAAAATGTCTCAAAACAATTACAATCCAAGTAATGAAAAAAAATCCTCTAATGGGAGACAATTGGTTTGTCACAATTCAGACAAATATTTGTTATGCAAAAGCAATTCTTATTGTAAAAAGGCAGTGCAGGACATTTGGGAATGTTGTCAAGAGCTTTATTCCCATCTTTGCAGAAATATAAAATGACACGATTCAACCATTTGCATTGCAGCAACGGGTCAACTGCTCCAAAGGCATGATGGCTGGGTAGAGGAGCTGCTTCTGCCAGAAATCGTAGACATTTTACGTCATGCACATTCTGGTTCTCAGTTTCCCGTTACTGTTTTCTTTCAGTTTAGGGATAATCTGAGATGTATGTTTCTTGCCATTTAAAACCAAGAGAAAAACCACAACAGTATTTTCCATGTAAGCCAAAATCTTTCACATGTGCCAACTGTCAAAGCAGACAAAAGAGCTTTGATCATAGTCAGACACCATAACTAGCTACTTGTTTTAATTACAGAAAGTTTTAGCTATTATTACACGACAGGCTGGCACATTCAGCACATGACATAATTTTATGAAAGCTTTTCATTTCTCTCAGCACAGCTCCAGCCCTAGGCTATTCCACTCACAGCAGAAGCATCAGTTTGAATGAAGCCAGGGAGATATCTCAGACTGAGACCTATAACAACCTGATCATGCAATGACCCCACTCCCAGCCTGGGTGGGAGACTTTCATCCTCACTGCCTCAGCCGGGGCAGAGCTGTGAACTGCCCACAGATCATGTGTTTTCTTTTGTTCTTTTAACTTTTCAGGATGAAACAATTCTAAATCCCTGGGTTTTGGGACATATTGCATATCACTTTTACTTGATGTTTTCCTTCTATTTATAGTACATAAGCTGTTTTGAGTGACTGATGAGCTAACCCCCCAAATACTGTTTTTTTCCTGCCTGGATCACTGCTGGACCACCAGAAAAAAACAGCTGTGGCACAGGTCAGTCCAAACATTTTCACAGGTATTCCTGGGCTACTACATGTTTTCACCTCTTTTAGCAATACTTTGGTCTTGGCAAAGTTTTCTGTGAACAAACTCACAAAAGCACTGATGAAGAGCAAATCAAAGGAGGTATGACAGTCATCAAAAAGGCTCTGTGATTTCTGTTTGAACAAATGCTTATGAGGACACATTTTCTTATAGCTGTGGAGCTCTAATCCTCATCTATTCAGCACATTAGAGAATAATATCAAATTACATCCCCTATCACTGCATCTAATTTCAAATGAAATCAAATAAGCGTAATAAAGAGAATAAACACAAATAATTAGTGACAATGATAACATAGGAATTGGGCTGAAATAATATCTTTCCCTTGGAAAACACTGGAAAGCAGTGTCAGAGTTGTTGATTAATTTAACAGCCATTAAAACATCTTATTAACTCAAGTGCTAATTGAGTGCTTGGCAGGAATAACAGAGCAGTGCCAACTATACACATGCATAAAATTTGCTAAAATTTGAATTCCACGGCTTAATATTTTATTACTTTTATAACTTGCTTTTATAACATGTTTGGCTGGCTTAGGTGGCCTTACCTACCTCCTTTGTGCCTGTTTTGAAGATGCCGTGCTCTGATGGTACACAGTCCCAGCTGTGCTAAGAGAAAGGTAAGTCCATTTGCAGTCCTTTTGGTTTAGATCTTCCAGATCTGGCTGAAACATGTGCCTTGCAGTGATGCCTGAGCTTGCAGGCTGAAAGGTGCAAACCGCTGAGCTTTGGGAAGTCTCAGTGCCATGACTGCTGACGTGATGGGCGCTGAAGGATGCAAGGTAGGCACTGAGGGAACAACTGCTCCAGCTGTTCCAGTAAAGGACCCATGACCATGCTGACCACCACCTTCCCAGGACTGGTGTTTGGTTTCCAGAGTACCAGATAATTTTTCTTTCTTGTACACGGACATCTACAGTTTTTAGGGAGAAGTTAGACTAACATTACTTCCTCTTCTACATTTGACCACCAGCTGTGATGGTTTGTGGTTGCCACACATTGCTTCCTGGCTCTTCTCTTCCTTTGCACCCATAGCCTGTGAAGGAGAGAGGACAGCCACATATTGCTGTACTTTGGTTTTGCAGAAGCACAGAAATCACTTCCACTCCCTTCCCCACCATCGCTCCCAGTGGGAGGAAAGCAACTAGTTTTTCCTGTTCAGGCAAAGCCGAGACATCATATTGCCTGAATTTTGCTCAGGGCCTCAAGGGAAGTATATCCCACTGCTGAAAGTGTTGCAGGGACACTCAGCTCCAGACCGTTCCCCTTGGTGACTACAAATGGAGGTGGGTGGTAGTGACCTCTCTCCTTTAGTGCAAGCCGAAACTTCAAGTCACATAGTCTAAATTTCTTGGGCACAGGCAGGAGATATTTTGAGCTCAGCACATCCTAAACACACTACAGATACTTTGAGACCAAGTGAGAGCCAGCGAAGTGGATGAAGAGTTATGGGTCATGAAGTTTGTCAAGCATAAAACGACCTTAAGTCTGTTTTCTAGCCCTCAGCAGAGACACACCCCAAGTGATTTGTCATTAGATACACAGAGAGCAATGGTTGAAGCCAGGATTTACAGTCAGACTATCACTGCCATCACTGACCCAAGCTCCTGACTTGCATGTGGCTTCAACACGTGGTCCCATACGCTGGGAGTCTTTGCTTTTACTGCAGTATCTGCAGTGAGTGTGGCTTCCTCCAGCTCAGCAGCTGCAGCATTAGCAGTTTTACACAAAGCTGCCTCCAGTCTGTGGTTAGGAGCCCCTGAAAGATTATTTAGCTATAGCTTAAAAGCTGCTAAACTGCCCTTGTTGGTTTGTTTGCAGCTCCAGTGAAGCATGGGTCAGCAAGCATGAACTACCAGGGCAGGGTTGGAAGCTGACAGTGTTTAGGCTGCCAGGCTCGCACAGCTACCCAGTAAAGGTTATAAAATGCTTCGAGTGGTCAAATCCACTGGGAACCTTGTTCAGAGGAGGGAGGGAGGTTGTGCTGCATATATCATCTTCCCCAGCCACCTAGAAATGACCAGCCACCAAACAACTAGTGCTTATTAATAAACTTGCTTAAGGAAATTGGCTGGAGTCTTACTTTTCATTGTGCTGAATGAATGGAGCTAAATATAATCCAGAGCTCATTTTGCTGGATAACAATGCAAGAGAAACTTCCTGTTCTAGCAGAAATCCCTGCGTTTAGAAGTAGGAGTTTCTCTAGGCTGGGTGAAATTCTTCAAATCTCAAGAAACATTAAGGTCACTCTCTAAATTCCTCTCTCCTCCCAAATACAGATATTATTTTAATACTCTGTGTGAAGGGTAATGTCTTTATTAGAACCCAGCTGGAAGCACAAGATGTTTTAATCAATGAGCACTCAGAAACAAAGGTACTTCTTGGCTTAAGACCCAAATTCAATAATTATTTTTTCAGCTGAACTGGAATAAAGACATTATTTAAACATGTATCTGTCATCTCACACTGCCTGCGGCTTGCTGTTGCATATCTATTTCTCAGGAGCACTGTGGCAGCTCCTTATGTAAAGGGAAAAAAATATAACCATTTCCTCACATGACTTCATTCGGGATTATGTCTCCTCACATCTCCTTCAGTGGAGCACCATGTCAGGAGAGGGTTTCAGGTGCTAACAAAGCCCTTGGTGGGTGTGTAAGTGCACCCTGGTCTTTTCAAAAAGAGGCCTGTTTGTGTTGCAGATTTGCAAAACAAAGGGCCTCAGTGTTTGATTTTTCCCTCGGTGCTAAATAAATCACAGGCCAGCTGGGCTGCAGGCGAGTGGGGATCACTGGAGAACCAGGAGCTCGGCAGTGGCACCGCTGCCAGGACTGGGACTCTGGAGATTCAGCGAAGTAAAAACTCTTTAATCCTGTCAGGCTCCTCTCCTTCATTTTGCCATTGGTTACGCTATCAACCCATCAGCCTTTCTGATGAGTTCTCCAGGAACAGCTTCGATCCCTCAGTGCTGCCAGCATGAGCAACCTCCCTGCAAAGACCTTTGCTCTAGGAGAAAAACAAGGAGCTAATCTGTGAGTCCTTTCGAACTCTGCAGGTACAAAATCTGGTCTTTTCCCTTTGTGGCAGTGCCATGCATAATGGACCTGAACCCAGTATTGCCAATAAATACCAATCATTCTACAGCTCAGGAGGCTCCTGTGTGTGTAGCTCCAAGGTGATATTGGGTTGCATTCAAGCCCCACTGGGCTGCGGCAGATTCCCCTTAGAAGAGGTGTTCAAGGAAGTCAGGAGAATCACAGTTGTTGTGGGTGGGGTGGACACTTAATGCCTAATGGGTGATGAAAGTTTTAAGAGGCTGCTAAAGCCAAAGTGAGAAGCTTTGGCAGAGATGAGGCCCCTGGGCAGAGCCAGCTCAGTCCTGTTGGGCTGCACACATCTGGGGCCAAGGTGCTGGATCAAGGGATTCAAGCAAGGAGGAGGAAGAAGCTGTTGGGGTGTAAATGGAGGTATATGTTGGAGGTGAAGAGGAGAGAGGGCAGGAGGCCATGACCTTGGAGTAGGAGTGAGAGGAATTGGAAAACAAGACACACGTTGGGTACCTGCTGGTGATCTCTTGGGTGTCTGCTGTGTAGAAGCACTCCTGCGAGGCCGTGGGCTTGCTGTCCTCCCGTGTCACATCTGTAGGGCTTGCATAGACAGATACTCGGGTCTGCAAGACTTTACCATGAGTGCAACAAACTATTTGCTAATCCTTTGCTTCTGAAGGGCTGCAGGTGTATACAGATGACAGACAGATCACCTTACCCTCCACCAGTGAGACCTGGGGTGCTGCTAGTCTTTTCAAGCCTGAGTGATAGCCACACTCTGACGCAGCACACCACTTAGGGGAAAAAACACCTTGGTGGCCTTCAACCCAAGGCAGCAGCACTCAGGTAGAAACTACTGCCTTTGCTGGCCCTTGAGCATAATTCCTGATAATGACCCGAACCTGCAAGAGAAACTCAACATTACCAGTTGCTCCTGCAACTCCAGTGAGCTGGATAGTTAGAAGCAGTTTTGAAAAACTACATGTGTGCTTTCTACATCACCTGTCCACCAAGTGGTGTTTGGCCTCTCAACCTGGATCATACCATGGGCTCTCTCCTTCATGGTCCCATGGCTGTAGTTCTCCGCAGGGGACCTTCTATGCGACATGGCCCTGAGGAGCTCGTGGTATAGGCTATGGGGTGTTTTTCAGGGTGAGGGGCACGCTGTGGGCCTACCTCTACCTGCTGGATGAGGAACACATCGGCTCGGGCTTGGGTTGTTCCCTCAGATGGAGGCTGAGATGTTCTGGCACAGCCACGGTCCCTGAGTATGGAGAGAGGGCTCAAGGAAGACTGGGTGTGCTTCTGTCCATGAGTAACTGAGATGACTTTTTGTACCTCAGATGGGCCCTGCAGAAACTGCCGAGCTGCAAGGAGGACACAGGGGCGGATTTCATGCTCTTGCCCTGTGCTTTGATGCTCTTGGCTAATGAGTTAATCAACTGCTTGTTGTCATGCCTGATGGGAAAATAACAACAAACACAACCAAAGGATGAACTGAAGAGAGCAAAACATTTTCTGGCATGTGCTCCTTTGACTGCAGCATGAAAGATCACATTAAGATTTTTCTAGAAGATTATTTATCCAGGTTTCTTTAGCTCTGAAATTATCAGGAATGTCAAACCCCATTTGCAGGAAGACCTTCTGGGGAGGAGGACACCGCTGAAAGGGTAGAGATGTTTAATATTTCACGAAGGGCATGCACAGACTAATGCACAGTTCTCAAAACATCCTCATTAAAATGATTTAATTAACATTGGTTCAAGTACTAGCAGACGTGGAGCTTCATATGTCTCAGATACATTGGGGGTGCTGGGCACCATTCAGGACCCCATGGGAGCATCATTTCCCTCTCCCATAGGAAGGATGCATCTTGAATCACCTCACAACCTCCTTTCAACACCAGATGAGTTCCTTCATCTCAAAGGACCAAGAGACTTTTTTTACTTGACCATATGCTGGCCCAGTACCATCTATGCAAAGCAAACAAAGTCAACAGTGTGAAGGGAGCAGCAGAGATGATCTTTTCCCTTTCAAAGGCTGTAATTTCAGTTCCCCAATGCCACAATCTCATTAACTGTGACCCAGCATCCAGACCAGGCACCCTCCTGCTTCCGTTCCGGCACCAGGAGCACTCATCTGTCCTCAGCCACCTTGTCAGGCTTTTGGAAAAGGGATGACTGCTTCAGACCAAGCCAGACAATGGAAAAGCAGGGGCACAACCTCATTTTGCCACAAGGTCATTTTTAAAAAGGAAAAAAGAGGCTTCTTTCCTAACCTAATAAGAGATAGAACACCTTATGTTTTCTGAAGAACTTGGCTGATGGAATAAAAAAACAATATAAGGAAAGGTGAGTGGGAAAATAGCCCCTGTATTTTTATTTTTTTTTTTTTTTTGCTCCAGGAAGGGTTTTGGGGCTCTCTAAGGCAGTGCCCTGCCCTAGGGGTACACAGTTAGGCGAGGGCTGAACATCCAAGCAGCTGTGGGATACCTGGTGCTGCCCACCCTGTCCCCATTGAGGGTGCTCACTCCTGCCTGGAAGCTCCAGTCTGCCTCGATTTCTGCATCTGCACAGACCACAGGAAAGTTCAACAACTAAATGTGCTGCCAAGACTGCTTGAATTTGCCGACGGCAGCAGCTCACGAGGAAGTGCGTTTTGCCACTGACTGCTTGATTGGCATGGAGATAAGAGAAAGGGTCTGCTCTCTGGGCAGTGAGCTGCTGCCCTTCCCAACCACTGCTGCCACCCCACAGCAAAGCCATGGAGGAGGTGCGTGGTAGCTCATTTTGCACAGCCTTTTGCCGTGATTATTAGCCTGCATTGGAGTCACACTCCCAGCAGCTTCCTTCGGTCAGCACTGACGTGGCAGCAAGCTATGGTGAGCCAGGTCTGCTGGAGCGCGTGCACCGAGCAAGCAGCTGGAAGGCGGCATCTCAGTGTGCAGGTTGGCTGGACCACGGCATCCCAGCCACGAGCTTGCACTTCAACCTGCAATAGATATGAATCTCCATTCCAGAGAAAATGCATTTTAGTTATGCAAACTCTATGCGCATTTTTTAAATATAAGGAAAGAAAAACAGGACCCTGTCTTATCTTTTTGTGTAATCACTATTCGTTTTGAAATACATGGATAATTAACAACATTATCATACAAATTTAAGTGATTTGAGCTGGGTGAATTAAACTGACTTCACCTACCTAGCCATAAAAATTGCAACATGGAGCTGTTGCAATGAAGCTCTGAGCACTATTTTTAGTGCAGTGCTGTAAGAAAGGGCCTGTGGGAGGGCATCTTCCAACGGAATGCAGACAGTATCTTTTAGGAGGAATTAATTCCTAGGAAACTCTTACTGGCTCTCACGAATGACCGAAGGATATTTTTCTGACTCACTGGAGTTTATACACAGAGCGCCACATGCACTGAAAGAAAATCATGAGTCATTGAATTTAAGGAACAATTTACTGAAGCCAAATTTTCAAGTGCTCCTCCCCTCGGCTCCTTCTCCCTCAGCTCTCTGTCCTTGGGGGACACCAGCCCTTTATCAGTGGTAAAAACAAAGTAAAAGATTCCTATTTATTTCCTCTGAACTGGAGCAGTCAATCTTTTTCAGTGTCGCAGCTCTGCAAAGCTCTCATGTCATACTTTTAGATGCATGAAAAATACCCACCTACTGAGATCAACTCATTTCCACTTCCTGTGATTTTACAGCATCACATCTTTGACCAGCAGGTTTCAGACATCCACACTTGAAGAGGACATGCACGAACATCTCCCCTCATCGAAAAAGACCATGTTAATGCTCCTTGGAAAACAACCATCCAAAACAGACCCTGAATGCTCCAGTGATTTTTCCATACATATTTTGGGGATTTTTTTTGACCTGTTCACATGTTAAGTTTGACGTCTGTAAGACAGTTACAGAACACGCTTAGGAAATACCTCAGCTCTTGTTCAGTTGCAGCTTGGTGTGGGGTAACCCTGTGTGGTCATCCCTCCTGGACACCGATGGGGATTTCTGGCACACTGGCATTGCAGAACGGTGCCAATCACTGGGACACAACATGTTGGCTGATTGAAGATGCTGTTTTAATGAACATTGTCCTTAGAGATTTGCAAACAGGTAAAACTGTCTATTTTTTTGCCCCAAATACCTATAAACACATAAATTGAGTGGAGGCCTATATAGGCTGAAATGTTTCATTAGTACTTCTAAAGCGTCAAAAGCATTGTCATATAAACTAACATTTCACTGGTATATAAAGTACTTCGCAGTATCACCTTTGAAAAAGTAATAAATACCATATAAATTAACAATTTTAGATAAAGGTTTTGGGGTTTTTATAAACATCTCTCCCTCATTCTCCTCTCCCATATATATTTTAACTGAAAAACATTTGACCCCAGGTGCAGTGTTCAAGAATCTTTAGATGAAGAAGGAAATGATGTGCTGCTTCTTCCAGCAGCAAAGGGATCCAGGAATTCCCATCTCCCTGAAAGTCACTGGGACTTTGGTTACCCAAGTGACTTCAGAAAACATGACTTCAAAGCTTTCCAAAATTGTATGACTGAGAAAAATAAATAAATAAAGGCTATAACTAGGCTAAGTTTTTTAAACATTTAATGACTTTTCATGGAATGCATTTCCATTTATCGACCTTACCCAATGCTTCAAAGGGTGAGCAGTGGTGGACAGTTTGGCCAATTGTCCCTAGCATCAACCCTTTCTTTTAATTTTGTCTCCCGCTTGTTGAATCTTGCCTTTGATTGCACATCCATAGGGAAACACATTTTCCTACACGTCTGCAAAATGCCTGCCACAATGCCTGAGCCCTCTAGATGCTACTATAATATAATAATAATAATAATTATTATTATTATGAGCATGATTCCCAGTGCATGCAGTGTGCAGTAAGGTGGCCAAGAGTCCTGCCATGAGCAGCTTTGCAGTCTGCTATCTGATTACCGGCGAAGAAGCGGGTGGAGAAAGACTGGCTATAGCAGGGGAAGAGGGAAAGGCTCTTGGGAGAAAACATGAGTGTTTTACAATGTAGACTTGCTCTCCTCACCTGTGCTTAATGAATATGCTGCAACTGAACACCTTTAAGGTATCACTCCAGAGAAAAAACTTTTTTTCCTGCTGGGAAAGTTTGTCTGGGTGGACTTTGAGATCCTTTTCTGCTGCCAAGGGATTTCCACAGGCTGGCTTAAGACCTCAAAATGCTCTGAAGCACCAGCAGAAATCACAGAGCAGCAAATGTACAGAGACTGCCATGCTGTCAAGAAAGGCCAGGCAGACCACAGAATCATAGAATAATTTGGGTTGGAAGGGACATTTAAAGGTCATCTAGTCCAACCCCCCTGCAATGAGCAGGGACATCTTCAGCCAGATCAGGTTACTCAGAGTCCTGCCCAACCTCGCTTTGAATGTTTCCAGCGATGGGGCATCTCCCACCTGTCCGGGCAACATGTTCCAGTGTTTCACCACCCTCATCATAAAAAATTTCTTCTTTGTATCTAGTCTGAATCTACCCTCTTTTAGTTTAAAATCATTGCCCCTTGTCTTATTGCAACAGGCCCTACTAAAAAGTCTGTCCTCATCTTTTTTATAAGCCCCCTTTAAGTACCTTTAAGAAGGCCACAATAAGGTCTCCCTGGAGCCTTCTCTTCTCCAGGCTGAAGGATCCCAACTCTCTCAACCTTTCCTCATAGCAGAGTGTTCCATCCCTCTGATCATTTTTGTGGCCTCGTCTGGACCCACTCCAACAGGTCCATGTCTTTCCTGTGCTGAGGACTCCAGAGCTGGACACAGTACTCCAGGTCGGGTCTTACCAGAGCAGAGTAGATGGGGAGAATCCCCTCCCTCGACCTGCTGGTCACACTTCTCTTGATGCAGCCCAGGATATGGTTGGCATTCTGGGCTGTGAGCACACATTGCTGCTCATGTCCAGCTTTTCATCCACCAGCACCCCCAAGACCTTCTCAATCCTTGCACCCCTCATCCTGTATTGATACCAGGGGTTGCCCTCACTCAGGTGCAGGACCTTGCACTTGGCCTTGCTGAACTTCATGAGGTTCACGTGGGCCCACTTCTTGAGCTTTTCCAGGTTCTCTGGATGGCATCCCATCCCTCTGGTGTGTCAACTGCACCACTCTGCTTGGTGTCATCTGCAAATTTGCTGAGGTTGCACTTGATCCCACTGTCTTACACATTCTTTCTGTGCATCCTGAGATGCACAGGGGGTAAGGGCAGGCGCAAGAGATCTGCCAGGTCCTGAAACCCTCCTATTTATCATGCTGGTGCAAAGCATCTGCCCAGCACATGGCCAGTTGACCTGACACAGCTAAGAAATCCCACATGGAAATCCAGAAGCCTGAGACACAGGGTGAAAGGGACCATCCTGGTCATAAATATAGCTCTGTGTTTTTTCAGGGAACCGAGTTACATATTTCATTCAGAAGAGAGAGCTGGGAGGGAGCCAGGGGTGGGTTTTTTTTGTTTTATGAGAAAAATCTGCAATTTTGGAATTTGTTTTCCACTTCAAAGCAGGTAATAAATTTGCCATGGATTGCAATTCCAAAATTGTTTAACTTCAGGTAGCTCAGAGTGTTTCTATCAAATCTGATGCAGACCTTTAAAATTACAGATTATCTTTTTCTATAAGACTGAAAGATGCTGAGCGTAAACTAAATTTGCTCTTTCTTGTTACTGTTTTTTCCTATTTAAAAGAAATCTTGTCCAATTCAAAGCATTTCTACAAGATAATTAATTTCTCAACACATCAGCATTTCCAAGCAGAGGAACACTGGTCCCAGAGTTTCCTATCCCTGGTGCTGTTATGGCACTGCTGCTAGAAAAGACCTAAAGAGTCTGAAGCTAGAGCAGCCGGGGACCTGCAACTGCTCGTGCTGGCAGCACCTTTCAGGGATGGTCCCTGTACACTGATGCAGGCTCTGGTTGGGACACACTGGGATCACCTGGGATACCTGGAGTGGACACCTAGGCATTCACCCTGTCAGTGAGGCACACGCAGCCGGCTGGTTTCTGTCACTGCAGGCAGAGCTGGAGGGTGCTGCACATGCAGCTGCCTCTGCACAGAACAGTATCCTGACAGGCATTTTTTTGTCTTAACAAATTACCCCAAAGTGCCCCTAACATATTCAGTTTGCTGGAAGGAATTGGAGAAACGTGAAGATGTAGGATGCTTCTTTCTGAGCTGACCAGAAAACTGGTTCTGCAAAATGGCACAGCATGACGTGGCACAGCAGCAAAGGGAAGGTGCGATGAAACAAATGTTTTGCAGTGACATGTTGCCCTGGAGTGTAAATTAGGAGCTGGAAGGGCTCAGTGACAGCCCAACACGTGCCGACAGCAGGGTCTGAGTGTGCATTGGGAGCTGGACGCAGCAGCCCAGCCTGCAGGACCAGCTGCTGAAGTGATGCTAAAAGGTATTCTAAAAATAAAGCGCTTATCAGGGCGAGAAGGGCCAAGTATTTCATCACTCTGCCTCGATCGATGACTAGCAAAGCACAGGCTAGGAGGATTTCTGTTTTGTTAGGAGATGTATTCTGATTCACAGTTTGCTGGGTTTGGACAAATATCTTCTGTTGACTTAAGCCTCGCGGGAACGTTGATGCAACCACTCGGCTGCACCATCCGCCACCCGCCAGCGTCTCCACTCCTTGTGATGCAGGACAGCAAAACACAGCATTTTGTAGAGAAAGCACAGAAAACCCACAGAGTCATGGCTGGCCCAATACCTGTAAGAAGCAACAGGTTTGGGGTTTGAAGCTCAGTTCCCCCTTGCCTACTCACCCCACAGGAAAATGCAAGAGAAACTTCCCCCACAAGGGAAAAGAAAAGCCTCAACCTCATCCGAGCAACTTGACTGACTCTGTCCCAGGCAGATAGGTTATTTAAGGGACATTTCATTGAGCACAGGGGTAGGTTTGATTCTTTGGCCTTGCATCCCTGAGGGACAGGCTAAGAAAGGGCAAGGAGAGGTGCCTGGCAAGGGCAGAGCAGCAGCAGCAGGGCAGCACTGGTGGCAGTACTGGTGGCAATGCTGGTGGCAGTGCTGGTGGCAGCACCCGCTGCTCAACCCACCATCCCATGACCCCTCTCCGCAGGCAGGGCTGGCTGTGGGCAGGCTCCCCACCACACCGTGCAGCTTCACACCCGTGTCTGCACCAGGCTGGGACAACCTATATACACCTTGTGGCATCAAGCGACAGCAACTCCCGCAGCTCAGATCCTCTGGCTGCTTTTACAGAAGCTAAGCCAAAGAAGAGCTCTCCAGCCCAGCTGTGCTGGGGCGCACATGAACCCCAGGGGACGGCGCCGGCGTGGTGACACGCTCACTGCTCGCCACTACCGCACGAGGCATGTTGCCACTGTGCCGGGAGCCCTCGCCGTGGGAAAGCCTTTGATCTAACCAGATCTCCCAGGGACGCCTGCCGGACTCTGCTTCCACTTTGGTACCTGATTTTGTAAACATCGGTGCCGGTGCCGGCGCAGCTGCCGCGCACACAGAAGCCACATCCTGTCACCCCTTTTTTGCAATCTGCAGGGCCATCTCCTTGGCCACAACACAGAGGGGTTGCGACACCCGGGGAGCAACACATCTGCATGGAGCAATGCAGGGCTGGTTCCCGTCAGGGCACGGCACCGGCTCTTTGCATCCGCACGCACCCGGGGTTTTATTTTTTCAAGTGACTGAGGCAGGCTACGTGCATCAGTAGATGATTTCTGCGCGTAATTCTCCTCTCCGCAGGAACATATA
Organism: Strix aluco; assembly: GCF_031877795.1. Taxonomy (NCBI): domain Eukaryota; kingdom Metazoa; phylum Chordata; class Aves; order Strigiformes; family Strigidae; genus Strix; species Strix aluco. Next base: position 9,957,551 of record NC_133934.1, read on the forward strand.
TCTGACTTTATAATTCATGCATGCCTGGGAAGTTCAATCCAGTCCCACTGGAGTAGCAAGCTCAGTGGGAGTTTATTTATTTAAAAGAGTACATGCAGTAGCACGGAAAAAAAAAAATCAAATCTATCAGAAACCATAAGTCTTAATCCTAAATCAGCTTTACTTTTCTTAAAATATGGTCGAGGGAAACTGCTTTTAAAATGTGGCTTCCATGGAGCCTTGGCTTTAGCATTGCAATCCCTACAGAACAATATTATAGCATAATAATTAAAACATTTACAAAATGAAGATAATCTATGGCTGATCCAAGTTTCTATGGAAATTTGGAGGCTATGGTGTATGCAGCTGTTCTCATCTAATGCAACGGTTGGCTGTAGTTCTACTTCTGAGCCCATTTGTAACTTAGGGGATAATTTATCTGTTCTGTTTACACAGTTCCTAGCTTGCACAGCCTTTGAGTGTAACTTTTCTATGGTTCCCAAGAAAAAGGGTGTCTTAACCTCCCTGCTCAGCCTAAGCAATTAGTGTTCTCAAAGTTAATGACATGCCTCCGCTGAAAGGTGTGGGTGCTTCCGCCGGTGTCTCAGACGTTGCACTGCATGAGATGTATCAGAACATCAGACACACCAGCAGAGAAATGGAAACACTTGCTCACGCTGGCCTGTGGTACCCACAGATATGGCCCCATGAAGACTCACCCAGGTCGCTCTCCTTCACATCCGCAAGGCCTTTACCTCCATTTTGCTCCCCTTTGAGCTCCTGCATCCCTCACCCGGTGCTGCTGGCAGTGCCAGCCCGGAAAGGCTCATCCAGCTGTGGAAGGAGCTGGGAGCGGCTCAGCTGGCACCAGAGGTTCTGCCAGATGTTCGGCTGTGGGTATGGGTCCATCCCTGTGCCCTCGCTCCTGAGCTGATGGTTCCTGCTAACCCCGCTAACATGTTTTTGTGAGCCCACGCAGGATAAATACAGACCAGAGGAGGCTGAAAAGAAGGCAATTTCCCCATAGGATGAGGCTAGCACCTTAAGGACAGTTAAATATTTTTATCTAAAGCCTTGGGCATCTTTATATGAGTTGCCTTATTAACACTTTTACAGACACACACAGGTCAGGGGATGGTGTTGGGTGACAAAGTAAAAGGGTAGAAACACCCAAGAAAGGATCTTAAACACTATGATGAAGGGCTTTTTGGGCTGATACCACTATTTGGTACTTTATAAATCAGGCTGATAAAAAGCTGCACAACCTGCAACTGCTTATGGGGGAGCTGAAAGCAGAAATTTGTTACCTGCTATTGTCGTGGCATGATGATGTTTTACATTCACAAACTTATCTCCAGTGAGTCCATGGCTGATGTAAGCAGTTTTCATTTTGCAATGTTAAATTGCTAATAAGGAAAGTATTAATAACCTCTAAGCAAAGAAAGTTTGCCAGTAGAGCAGAGCTCCAGCAGCTACGCAATGGCCCCAGGGGTGCAAAACCTTCAAGTCTCATTGAAACAACAGCATGAAAATCTGCTTTTTACAGAGGGAGAGGAAAACTCTGTCAGTCAGGAGTGCACAGAAGAAACTCTTCCAGCTGAAGCAGTGCTGGAGGTTCCCATCCTGAGCAAATATTTGGTAGCATTTACTGAATGATTCCCTTAACATTAGTTTGAACTCAGAGACAGAAAGACATAAAGTCTCAGTGCCTCCCAGTAAGAATTAAAAAAAACGAACCAAAAATACCCAAAACACACAAAAAACCCCAAACCCAGTATTTTCATTCCTGGTTGTATTTAACTGCTGCAGGACAGCTGAGGTACAGTTGGGATGGAGGTGGTGATGGCTTAAAAGTGTCATTGATTTTAGAGAACAGCTGTATCCAGAGGCCCTCAGTCATTTCTCAGTGAAAATTATTTGCAAATAAAGATACATATCCCAAGACACTAAAAAGCCAGTCAAAACACAAGGGAACTCAGAAGCTGAGATAAGTCTCACTTTATATGGCAGGCCTTCACTTAAGAAGAAATAATTTTGCTCTGTCATTGAAGGAGTCTGTGTCTCAGCCAGCTTCAGCGCGAGAGGCTCCTGCAACCATGCTGACGGACAATGGCCAGAAAGGGAAGGGCATGCAGGGACCCTGAAATCACAGAAGCAAGATCCTAAATCACCTCTTTCAGCAGAAAACAAGAGAAAGAAAGAGGCATAAAATGCCTGCAATTGCATGTCCCAGCCTTCAGCCAGGCTGCAGAAGAAGATCAGGAAAAACTGTTCCTTGTGCTCAGGGCTCAGCAGGGTCAGCTGCACCACCAGGGCCTGGCTGCTCACGGAAATACTTGGAGAAAAAAGCATTTCCTGCCATCTCAAGAATACTAATTTGGCTCATGTGTGATATCACAAAGGGTCATGCCAATGGAGAGAAAACTCTGCCGATAAATTTATGTGCAGGGCTTGCGGCGGGAGTGCTTATCTGTATCACTGCAAGGGAATGGTTGTGGCATTATTCATGGTAATTATGGGGTAGTTGTTTACTTTACACTGTTCTTCAGTGCTTATAAAAGACATCCTGAGCGGAGGAGGGGTGTAGTATTTTTTTTTTGTAGACATCTGAGTATAGAAGATTTGAATTTATGTATTTGGTAGTGCAAAAAGATGTAAGCCAGGCTGAGATTGACCTGAACTCCTCCACTTCCCTGAAGGGCAGGATCACAGCTTGGCTTAGCCCCAGCAGACATAGACACCCGGAGATGTTCTAATGGAGAGCAATGCCCCATTCACCCTCTGGCCTCCACTGACTTGTGGGATCAGGAGTAAGGAAGGGTTTTTGACGTGACAAAAGAGTGATTTCCTAGAAGACAAAGTTTGCCTAGCTGTCTGTGCTGAGGGGTTGTTTGCAGGAGTGCAGGTCTGTCTGTGTCCATGCCAGGGTTTGCAGCAATAAATCACTGGTTTGCTCGCATGCATTCCTTATTCCCTGTGGGAACCCTGTTGCTAAGTCACACAACTATGTCACTGTGGAGCATCTATGAATTTTTGTAGTTTGTTGGGGTTTTTTGTCCCCAGCAGACCTTCTGAGCATACAGTTTTCCTTAAGTCAAAATCTTAAATTTCCAGTTGGATGTTAGCTGGATTTTGGTCATCGTCTTACTTGCAGCCCAGACACGCCATGAAAACGTGTCTGCATATGCTTCTGCTGCTGGGTTATAACATCAGTCACATCCATCGGAGATGCTCCCTCTCCTTTTTGGGACAGGAGGGAGGACCGGACTTTCCACAAGGCTGCCATCCCTCCTGCATCTTCACTGGTCTGAGGGCAGGGGGCAAAGCCGTCCGTAAGGGACAGTTGTGGACAGTTGCACAGATCTCCGGGCAGCAGGAGTGGGCTAAAAAAAGGGTAAGAGACTTTGCTGTCCTTCCTGCGCACCTAGTGCTCAGCTTGTGCCAAAATGCTGTGCTGAATCAGAGATTTACCCTGGTGTCAGTTCCTGCAAGAAGAGAACCAGGTCCTGACTGCAGCTCAGCTGTTAATGTGCTGATCCTCTGCTTAGGCAAATCAAAGATAAAATATTACAGGTTTTAATAGCACTTTATCCGTTTCCAGCAGACCTACATCAGTTCCTGATCATCATCATCATCATAATAAACTGTAACAAAACAAGAATTAAACTTAGATTTAGCTTAGATTAACCAACAAGTCTCCTTCAACACTTTAAGAAATCCATTAGAAAGCAATTCACACAGTATGCTTTCTTTCTGGTTTGCAGGACACCACCTCTCTCGCCTGTATGGCCAATTTTGTTGCTCCTGTGATTACACTGTTTTAAACCCAGAGCCTAAAAAGCTCCGTGCATGTTTACGTCTCTACCTATACATATAAAGGCTTCAGATTTTTTTTTTCCAAGTATTTAAATTCTGGTAGAGTATTTTCTTTGTAACTACTACTGCTACACGCATTAAACCGGCTCTGAAGTTAAACAGCAATTAGAGCAAATGTTAAGATCATCAGCCACTCAGGTCTATTAAAGCAGAAAACTATTTTTGAGGCAATCCAAGAAACACAGCCCCCCCGGCCAACGACAACACACCTTCCTCGTAAAGACGCAGGTTTTTGTGCAGTTAACGAGCAGCTGCATCTGACCGCTGAGCTCAGAAGAGCATGAGTGCCAACTAATAATGCAGCTGCAATGTAGACATATTCTGGGAGCAAACTGTGCTTCCATTTGCTTCCCCAAAAAAGAGATGGTGTGTGCAGCGTCAGACTGTACTGTGAGTGCATACACCCGTCCAGAGAAACGCAAGGGAAACCTGCTTACAAAGAGCAAACTGGAGCCAGACCTGAAACTGTGTCAAGACGGGTGCGAGCCCAGATCCAGGAGTACATGGCCTTCTCTTGCAGAACGAGCCGGCCTCACACCATGTAGCTTTGGCTGGGATTTCCACTGAAAGAGAAGATCCTTTTCTGTCATACACAGAAGACAGCACATCCTTCACCAGGCTGCAGCACTTGCAGTGCAGAATGTATTCCTGATTAGAAATAGCCACAAATTTCCAATTAATTTACAGTTAAAATTGAGTTTAAAGAGATCTTTAAGATGTCTTTTGTTTTTCTTCCTTTGGTCCCCTGGAAATTTAATAAAAGAAAAACCCAGTTTAAACTTCTAGGGTTTTTTTAATTCACTTTAATTCTTAAATATATCCCAGACTTCTAAGAATAAGGGCAGTTGCCCGATGTTCATCTCAACTGAAAAGGCATCTTTCAGGCCATAATGCAAACTGGAAGGGGTCGTTAAGGAGAAGTCTACACGAAGAGCCCTTCTTCCACGTGGCCGCTCTTGCCCAGAGCTCCTGAGCAGCGCAGCCATGGTGTTCCCGGGACCCAGCCCCAGCAGCCCCAGAGCAACAGGGTGGGAGGGCAGGAGCTACCTGGTGGGAGCTGCAAGGGAGCTCCATCAGCATGGCGGAAGCCTGTGGCCATTGTGAAATGAAGGAGGGTTTCTGGTATGAAAACTGACCTTTATGAATACTGCTGGTATTGTCTGCAGAACCTCACAAGATGCCTGTTGGGAAGGAGGAAGGAGCAGGACATGTGCATACATCCTGGGCACACTGGGAGGCAGAGGGGCTGAGGTTAATATAAACACAACGCTCCTGAACATATAGGTTTAACTGTATTTCAGCTTTGAAGCACCTGCCTTTAAATAATTCAAACCATGTTCTTTCAACGCTACCTCTATTTTAACATTTTTAAAATTAAGAAATACAAATGCGATACAGTGCAATATTTTAATTTATTTCTTTACCCGGACCCCTGGGTTTGCCTCCTCCTGCCTCAGGCAGGCCTCTGCTGTTCTGCCTGGCACCTGCACACCAGCTCCTTGGGGTTTAGTCCTGCAGTCTGCATCCATCTTCCCCTCTCCTGTTTAATCAACAATTTTTTAAAATGCTGATTCTGCAGCAATTTTTCCATTTTTCTCTAAAATGAAACTGTCATATGGAAAGGAGAACTCATGCGTTGTACCAATAGGTGAGATAAAAAGGATGCAGATTGCAGAATGGCAAAATAATAAAAAGCGAAGACACCAAAACCACCCTTAAAACAAAAGGGAGTAGTATTGGGTTGGGAAGAGATAAATACCTCTTCTAGATACTCCTCTAGTGCCTGTTCCTTTGGGGAGAAAAAAAAAAAAAAGAGATCTGGATCTTAATATTCTCACGGGGATATTAGAAGATCATTACACTTGTAGACTTTCCGTCTTCCCCAGTCCATTAACATCCCATCCCCACACCTCATGAAAGATTTCTCTCAAGATGTCACCTTCTTTCATCACATCTGATATCTAATAAAGACATAAGAGAATTTAATAACAGACTGCACAGGGGAGACTTCTGTTCAAACAGCCAAGGCTGCTGCTGATGTGCTGTTACTAGAGATGCTGAAGAAGGATAGGAGTGACCAGGAAACCATGGGGTGTTTAATTTTGGAGCTTGTGCTGGTGAAGCCATTGATATCACACCAGCCAGCCCAGACTTTGTATGAAATGAGGCATAAAAAGCTTTTCCAGCCTTTCCAGCTTCATCTGAACCAATCCAGTTCCCCATCACTTAGCTCTACACATTAAACAACTTTTTGGAGGGGGTATACCCACTTCGAAGGATTCTGAGACAGCAGAGCAAGTGAAGGAAACCAAAGTAGTCAAAGTGAACTTGCGCCCTTTTCAATCACACTTGCTGAATATAACATATTCCTAGATTGCTTTAAAAAAATCCCCTGCCCTGCTTGAGAAACCATCCCCAAAAGGTACCTGGTTGGTTTCCTACTGGAATAAGTACTTGCATGAAGAGCACAATGCTTTTATGACCCCTCTCTCCCAGCCCTGATAGTTTTCACAGGCAAAATTTTCAAGAATGACCATTGGTTTTGGGTGCTTAAATTGAAACAGCTTGAGAAGCTAATTCTTTTTTTCATCTGAAGGTGAGCAAGCATTTTCACAGCAGTGGTCTTGTATAAAATTGTCTCAAATAAGAAACTGAAAAATGAAGGTTGCAAAAATACCACGTCACTTTTAAAAGTTGTGGCAAGATAAAATAAAGCACGCTGACCTGATTGCTGGGCCTTGACGTTCTTGTGTGGCTTGTACCTGCCAGGTCCTCTGTCATTCAATTCTAGTTCATCTTTTACAAATCCACGTTCATGTATTCGTTTTGAAGAGACGTACTGGAACATTTTCTAGAAACGCTTTTATTGCTGGTGACGGGCAATTGGCTTCACTGCAAATTGTTTATGATTCTTCTCAGGTGTGTGTTTAGAGAATGGAATAAGGAAAGTATAGAGAGATACTTGGTTACAAATCTATTAAATATACCATAAGGTAAATATAGATGAGAAATAGAAAATATTTATTTGCCGAGAGCTGAGCCAGGTACCCAAGGGTGATGCCAACTGTGACCTTTAGAGTTCAGCTCCCGATTTCGGTTCTAGTTTGCCGAGGAGCCATGACTCCCATATTTCACAGTGACTGTGTGCCAGGTCTAAACAACAGCCACCTCTTGCTTTCCACAGCCTCCAAACCTCAGCCATGTAGGATGCAAACCTGAGGCTGCCGGGCTTTCTCCCCTGGGATGAGATCTTTTTTAGTAGTTTTAAATGCAGACAGAAGGGAAGGAGTAAAATCCTGCTTTCAGGATTTCAGGATTACTGCAGAAAATGCGACATCATTTAACATAAAGAGAAAATACACATTAAGGTACTAAACTGGGTTTTAAGAGATTTGGTCTAAGTTTTCTCCCTGATCGTGTCTGATGCGGGGTGAATCATTTAGCCTCAATGCTGATGTACACATGAAGCTCTGCAGCTCAGAAAAATTTTGCGGGTGCATGAATACTACCAGATGTTCCCACACCACTCTCATGATGAGCAGCATGAGAACAGAAATACCCCCTTTTTAGCAATCAAATAACATAGCGAAGCATGGGAACTGCAATTGCTGACCTCATGCAGGCGGGATGCGATGGCCCCTAGCACTCTCCGCAGGGCACAGCGCAATGCAAGGTGCTCAGATAAGGTTTTAGCCTCCATGGAGTTGCAGTCATTGCTATTTCTCTCTGGCTTAGAGAGAGTTTGTAAATGGTACTGTTACTTTTTAAATTCTTTGTTATTGAAGATTTTGGTAATAATCTGTTTGTCTGGGATACGTATTCAAGACATTGCTGGTAGCTGCACCAAGGTTATTGGTACGTAAAGGATTCAGGACCCTTTCAAACCCCTTTCTCACTAAATCTGTGAATTCAGTTTTTACTACGCTAAAAACATCTCAACTTTTGCTTTTCAACTATTTAACATAAATTGCCAGCTTTTGTACGTGCTTCAGGAGATTCCTTCCAAAACAGAGGAGGGACGGGATTAATTTCCGAGCTGTTTTCTTCCAGCAATGTAACAGTATATTTCTTGTTCCTGCACAGTCGTGTTGCCTCCCTCATTCTGGGCTCCCTGCACTTGGTGTCCTTATTCTGCCTCTGGAGACCCGTCCTCAAGCCATATGGACCTGCTGCATCACCCAGTTCTGCAGCTCCAGGGAGTGCCCATCACTTTGCTGCCGGACCATTGAGCCACAGGGAAGAAGAGGTTTGCAAAATCCAGAAATGATCTTAGGGAGAAGAAAGGAAAAAGCCGAGTGTTGGCTACTTGGCAAAGGCTGTGTGTTTGCTGCTGATGTGGAAAATGCCTGGGAGGCACCATTAACTCATAAGCTTATTGCTATGGGCTGGCTTATGTCCACACCGCTAAGGACCAGCACTCTCTGAAGGGCACTGGCCACCTTCATGCCGTACAGCACTTGGCCTGGGTCTCCTCTGAGCTCTCTGCAGAGCTCCACAGACCCTGGGTCAATAATTCAGGGACTTTTAAAATTTATTTTAAAATTCTACAAATAATGAAAGGACTGGATGGCAGCCTGCCAGCATGATGTTTTTGCAGCAGGACATGAAGGTGTTTTGGGTTCTGCAGCATGACATGGAGGTCAGGGGACATGAGGTCTCCTGGGGTGGTTGGACCACTGTCCAGGGTAGAGTCTGGTCCAGCTCATGACAGGTTCTTCTGTCTGGCCAATGCTGGAAAAAAACACCGACAGTCATGTCGAGGTTTCTCCTTGGAGAAACCAGTTGGTTTGCTCCAGAGCAGAGACAGGAGGGAGCTCATATGCATGCCGTGGAGACAGCCGGTGAGCAGAGCCCGGGGGGGAACAGAGGCAGCCAAATTGGCTGTGCAGACAAAAGGTGCTTTCATACCCCCATCATGGTCTCACCGAGCAAGATGCTAAACACAGAACAAGCAATGCAATTTTTCCTCACCCATCACCCACAGGATCAGCATGGCTGGTCCCCGCTTGCCCGCTGCTGTCACAACCATCGGTCTGGAGGTGTCTCCAGCATGTGGCTTTTCAGCTGCCGTGAACAACTAGAGCTTTGCCAGTTGAAAATCTTCGTGCCTTGGCTCTGCAATTTTTAAAAGTTAATGTGACTAAACAGCAATTCTTTATCTCTTTCAATTGCCTTAGCCTTTGATTTTGGGCCTGCATAGGCGTTTAGACTCAGTTTTAACCTTAAGATGAAAGATACATAAAACTCCCATAAAAACAAATTAAATAGCACACAACTGACTGATTTCAATAGCTCCCCCATCCCATTTACAGTCCATGTTTTCAATAATGCAGCTCTGGCTGAAAAGCAGTATGAGACAGCATTATTCTCTATACATAGTCTATTTACAGCAATACATGAAAATGTTTACCTTAAAATATAAATGTAATTATAAAGGTATAATTACAGATAAGACTGTGCCTCTTTGAGCCACCTCAAATTATAGCTTCAAATTGTAACAATAAAACAGGATGAAATTAATGACCCTGATTAATTTCATTACAGAGCAAAGCAAACGCCAGTCAGCACGGGATAAGCTTATGTTGCCTGACCTCATTTCATCCGTCCTCTTCCCCTGCAACAGAGGAGCGCCCGATAATGCATCAGGTGAGCTGTTCCTCCCAAAGACGTTGCTAAGCAATCAGCTGCAGGGTTATAAATGTTGAGTGCTTAATATACAGTACATGGGAGTAGAGATTAACTTTATTTTTTTTCTTTCCAGGTATTAAGGAAACAAGGATGGCTCAACTGAACTGCACTGAAATAGTTTGGAAACAGAAATTAACCCAGATTTAAAGCAGTCATCAGCATTTGTGTACAGACTGAACTGATATCGTGTGTGCTATGTGCTGAATTGCAAAACCTTGCTATATTAGTAATTTAACAGGAGGAACAATTTGATTTGTCATTACTAATAGGGATGTAACTAAATTAGTCTCCCACATACTTTATGCTGATGAGGTCATGCTTAGATTTCCCTTTGTAGATTTACATTCTCACTAGCTTTAATCATAGCTAAGAAACATATCATATGAGTAACACTATTATGAAATACTGAAGTATTTTCAGAGGGGTTTAGAAACCCAAGAAAATAATGGAAGTCAAAATCAAAGATAAGCTTTAATATTCAGCCCTATGTTGTACATTTGATTAAATATTAATTCACAGCAATGTGTTGGGTACTTACAACCAAGCTCTCTTGACCCATTTGAAATGCACAGTCACGTATATAAACTTGGCATTTGAAAAAGGACAGGTCAACGCTGTAGATCCCACTTAAATCTTTCCTACAATTCTTGCGTAATTAGTAGCCTAACTCTACCCTTATAAGTTGTTGACTTGATTTCAGTTGTGGAGTTAGGAAAATATTGCCATAAGATAGATATGCAGGCTTTGAAAAATGCAGAGTCTCTCTGCAATATTTTATTTTTGTGATTTTTTTAGCAAAGCAACAAGGGATGAAAGGATGGTAACCAAATCTGGTTTATTCAAATAATTTGACTTTTACTACCAACAGCAGAACTGCCATCCAGATGGGAACATTGGGAATTGGGCTGCTTTCTAGTTAAAAAGAGAAAAAAAAGAAAAAGCCACTGGGTAGATCAGCTTCCTGAACTACTTAGTGGGATACGATGTGTGAAAAGAAGCAGGAGGCTTGTAGTGCAAGCTGGGAAGCTGAAACATCCAAACTACAGCAACACACCTCAGCATTTGTCTTCACTGAGGAACTTGGGAGAAGACGGTGCAGGTTAGCAGAGTACTGCCTCTGCTTCTGCCCTGCAACTTCTCAGATGGTACATTACATCCTTGACCATGGCCAATACATCCACAACTATCAGTGAATGGCTTGCTACCATCAGCCCCTGCTTCGACCGTCAAATAAAGTCAGCACTGGGAGGAAGCCACCTTTTCCCCATCCACAGCCATTCCTCTGTTTCAATGTCTTGCACTGAAATTTCTTGCAGATTTTTGCTTGTGCAAAATTGTTAATAGCATTTCATCTGGTATCAGTGCTTTGATCTCCCCACTTAAAAACCACATTAATTCAGAGCTCCCCTGGGTGGATGAGTTCACAGTATTAGTTAACCTCTTCTGTTGGCAGTCTCAAATATGATTTAGAAAGAATTCCGTGCATTGTGACAGAAACAAAAGCTCATCCTTAATTAAAAGTATAAATAAAAGGGATTTCTATCCTTAGACTAACCAGAATTCAGACACCAGCTCTTTGAACTGCTTTCTCACTGCATTAAAGCAAAATTTTGAATTCTGCATGATCAGCCTACAAGTCTCCTTTCTGGTCAGAAAACAGGGCATTTTCCTGAATACCATAAAGCACCTGTGAGCAATAAGCTAGCCAGGTCCTTAAAACACTTCAATTTTGATCCTTCTTTTGGGAATAGAAACTTGAGCTTCAAATTTTGGGAACACCCAAATTCCATTACTGCTGTCAACTTGTAAACTGTTTATTGCTATTTTCAACTCCTTTAAGAAGTCATTCAAGGTATTATTAATTGGATCCACAAAGGGATCAAGCTCAAGTTTTGCAAAGAGCCTCTCAGATGCTACCCATGGATTTCTGACTTCTTACCAAGAACATGCTTGTGGGTGCCTGACCATGTAAATCCCAGCAGTGCAGAGCTGGCTGGAGCATGAGCTTTCCACCTTTCTTCCCAATAGCTGTTAGGTATGCCCCAAGCACAAAAGGGGGTCGATGGTGACTTTACCACCCAGTACCAGAAGGCTTTTTGCTGGTGGTGCTGGTGACTTCTATGTAGGACTCCAGTCTGTACTTCCTGGCATTTTAATTTTTTTAAAAATCTAATTACATTTTAATGTTTTATTCCCAGTTTCCTATCTGTAACTAGTCAATCGAATGCTGCAATCACTAAGGCCTGTGCTTGGTTTCATGCTCGTCCTTCTGCCCCATCATTCTTGACAGCCTGGTCCCGGGCAGGACCAAGGTTGCTGTGGAGACTGCGGGGTCAGTCCTGCAATCCTCTCAGTCTATCTGTGAGCTGGCAGAGCCCAGAGTCCACATCTCGTTGGGATGAATCCTACAGGTGCTGGACCATTGTATGAAAGCAGGGAGCATCACCACTAGCACATACAGCATCGTCCTACCACCGTGACACTAAGGTGGAGTGAATCCCAAGTTAATTCCACTACCGATGTCTCCTTATCATCTCAAGGGAAAAACAAACCCCTCTTTTGAGTGGACAGGGCTGCCACCTGGAGGCACCCCAGTTTTCCTACATAGTTTGTGAAGGAAGTGTCTGTGGGAGACAGACCGCAGGCTCCAGAGATGTCTGACCGGTCATGCAGGACCTGTACGCAGCCATGTTATGCAGTCAGGAGATGCAAATTTTGGCACCTCAGTTAAGTAGAGGCTTTATGCTAGAGGCTTCTCTGGGGTTAAGGATTTAATCAGGGAGCAGGGTGGTTATTTGCTCCCACACTCAGCCAAAGTACTCACAGGAGTTTTCTCTCTTAGGCCCAGGTTCAGGCAGGACCCTACGTCTCAACTCCCCACTGATGTAAGACTGTTAAATAAATGAGGACCTAAAGCACTTCCATCTTCCCCAGTGATACCTCACAAAACCCCTCATCCTTAACTGACTTTTCCCTGGTCAGTACCAGACGCTGGTTTCTTTTTCAGGACAAGTCTTGCAGAAGTCTCGGCGTTACCCAACGGCGCCGGGTTCCCACGAGGACCAGCAATGAGCACGGCAGGGTTGCAACAGGGCTTGTGGCAGCGCGGTGCTGCGTCAGAGCCCACACTGGCCAACATCAGGTGGTTTGAGCAAGAGGAAGCAGCCTCAAAAACATTAAACTGCTGCAGATTTCTTGAGAAGTCAGTGACGACGCAGAAACGAAAGATGTAACCAAGTACCCAGAAATTTGCCCTGTCAGCATATAGCTACTACCTTCAGCCCAACACCCCTCTCCTGCCTGGGGACGATTAGTTCTGCCATACACAGAGCAGCTCTCTCTGTGCATGATGTTCTGGGCAGCAAAGTAGCAGAACAAGGAAGTGGAGGGGAGTTGTGGAGGGGAGTTGTGGTGGGGCTTGCTCCTGCCGCCTCACCTGGTGTGCTGGCCAGGGTGTTTTCTCCACCTCTGTGATTGCAGCTGTGTCCTGGTCCTTTTGTGATACCTGGAAGCACAGTTCAGCAGCAGTTAGGGGAGGGGCAAGGAGAGGAGGGACCCTCCCAGGGGAACACAGGAGGTCTGCAACAGGAACAAGAAACCCTTCAAATGTTCACATCTCACCAGAAAGTCACCACCAGCCTCTGCTGTTCAGAGGGCATCGCTGGGGGATGCACCCTGCGCAGCCGCCTCTAAGAAAGGGCTGTTCCCACAGAAACGTGGCTCTGGGCTTTATTTTTCTTTCCTAAATAGCCCATGTGGGTAAAAGAAAAGCATGACTGTGGGATTTCCAGGGTTCATAGAAACAGCACCATTTTGGCATCCATTTCTGTTTCATACACAACATGGGGAAGATGGACCCTGATACCTTCACTCTTTTTGGGCTGTGCCTTACTCCACAGGTGACATTTTAGGCACTGTCTGTAAGGAGATGCTCCAAATGGCAGAGGTCTTTCAAGCCATCACCTGGAAAACAAATAAGCAGCTGCTTCTTTGTTTGCCCAAAGAACAGATTTATTCCCCCACATCCAAAATATTGAACGAACAAAAGGCTTCCCTCAAACCTCACTGTTAGCATGGCTCGACAGGGTTATATTCCCAGAGGAGAAGCTGTTTTAACCCATCTCCTCCTGGTTTGGCAGTAGGAAACCCTCCCAGCAGGAGGCCTAGGATAGACCACCATGATGTAAGCAAAAACAGAGAAAAAAAAAGAACTTTTTCCAAACCAGGCTTATTTTCATTTTTTAATAAAAATTACGAAGGATATTAATTTTTAGGCAGCCATCAAGTAAATTCACTAAACTGGTTATGGGACTCAAATCTGACTATATTACTTGACTTACCTAGAGGATACCTTACCTTTCATCTCCCCTGCCCCTTGCCTTGCTCCTAGTTTTCTGTTGGCTCTAGTTTCACCAACCATGGGAAATTTTCCCTCTCCCTGGGTGGGTTTCCTCAGTTTGCCAAGGCTTCCGCTTCTTGTGCTCTGCACTTTTGTGCTAAAAAAATCATGTGGAGATACAGATCTGAACTCAAACCAACCAACCTCATGGAGCGGCTGAGGACTCCAAATCCAAATCTTCATTTGAACATTCACTGCCACATCTCTTCCCGCAGAAGCAAAGACCTTCTCAGCCAAGATTGCTTCTTGATGTCCACACTTTGCAAATCACCTGTGGAGGGTCAGAGCAGGGGTCAGTCTGACCCCCGCATTAAATGGGGGAACTTCAGCTGAAGCAGAGGACATCAAATCACAAGGTCAAACCAGATAACAGACTACCTCCATCTCAGTCTTAGCTCAAAGTGACAGCATTTCTCCATCCCCTGGAAATTAAAAGTAGAACGGTATTGCACCACAGAGCACTAAAGAGCCTGCTTTGCCCACCAAAATATCCTTTCTAACTGGTAATTCACTACCACCTTAACATATGTGCACAGTTCTGCTGAGCAATAATCTTACATACAGCCTTTAAGGCATGGTTCTAACCGTCTGTCCCAGGGTTTATGCAGCATTTCCACTGCTCGTACAGCTCTTGTTCAAACACACACCTCTTTCTTGCTCGCCTCAATGCCATCACAGTCCCTCTCACACCACGCAGCTGCGTCTCTATACCCGACAGCAGGCAGAATTTTATCACCTTATGTTCACAGACTGCTAATGTGCAAAAACCATTTTCTCCAGTTTGTATGAAAACATTCAGCATCTTTTTTTTAAATTTATTATTTCATGTGATTTGTCGCTCATTCCTCACAACTCAGCTCCAGCATCTCACTGGGGCTGGTTCCTCTCCCTTCACTGGCCAGCACCATCTTGGTAGCCAGGGTCTTAGTGGTAATGCTAAAGGAGAGGCAGTTTTAAATTCTCTTTCCACCTGTCCTGAAGACGGGAGATTATGGAGGTAAAGAAACATAAAGGGTAATACAGTCACCATGCAGGGATTTGAAAAGCAAGTATCAAAAGAAACCTTATTCTGAAATATATTTACTGAGTCCTTTTAAAATGAGTGAAGATTTCCCATCCCATAAGAGCTTTCATTCAGTGCAGACTGGCAGCAGTCCTCCAAGGGGAAATCAGAACATAAATGGCAAAATAAATCATATTTCTCTACTCAAAATAGGCCAAAGATAAGAAAGTTATCCTTTATCGCATTCATGTGGTAAAGGCGGGTGCCCAGCCAGTACAGACTTGTATGTTCAAGGGACAGTTGTGCCATTTAACTTGGCCGATCTGGAGGTTTGGTCGTTTCTCAGCAAATACAGTCGCTTGCATAAAATAAAATAAAACATTAAAACTGTCATTTTATTCCTGACTCGGGTTGAGGGATGGGTGATGCAACTCTGTCAAAACGTCCCCTTTCAGTGCACTGTGGGTGTCCCTGGGGCAATACAGCCACGTCAGGACAGCGCTTCGAGACAAAAACCCTGCTGCTATGCAAACACACTGTCTGGAGCTGGGGTTTTAACAGGCAGTTTTCCACCATTTTTAGCTTAGCCATATCCACAGGTGTTAGGAAAACCAGCATGAAACTGTCCTCCATAGGATGCTGCAGACTTAGGCCATATTAATTTCTCTGGCTGTGGAGATGTCCCTCTCACATTGACCTTGCAGAGGGTGGGCTCGCTGCTCCAGGTTTTGAGGAGGAAAAGGTGATACTCTCCCAGATGTGAGTTGGAGGTTTGCCTGAGGAAGAGCAGCTGCACTGTCCGTCAAAGACTATTCTTTTTAAAATAACACATCAAGATTATTTTTTTTTCCAACTCTGTTCCCATTTTAAAGAGAAATCCCAGTGTAATTTCCATGCTAATCAGATGAAAGCTTGCAAAATACATTTCCTTCAAGATGTAGGGACATGTATTGTTAACTCTGGATGACCTGCCACTCTGTCAGTGACACACACCACTTAGATCCATGCAAATGAAAACCTTGCCCACACCACAGGCAAATTCTTTGCTTTTCCCATGCTGCTTACATGGAGCTAGAAATGTTCGATGAGCGAAGTCTTAGTGATGCATTTCAGCAATAATTCATAGGCTATACATAATTTAGGACCTCGCTGCAGTCCCCCCCGTAACACACATTGTACAGCGTGTACACACAGGGCCCAGACGGCAGCTTTAAGGAGGCTCCAGGCATAATCCACAGTAAGAAGAAGTTTGATCCATCTCCAATTTGCACCTGCCAGATCACGCAGAGAGCTAATTGGATTAAAATATTGTAATTATCATTTCATTTACGTGTGGTAAAACCTTAGGGAAACATTTTAAATGGCAGAAAATTTGAGGATGCAGTCTCTGAAGTCTACTTCTTAAAAGTCTAATGCTCTCTCCCTCCTTCATTGCCTGAGACCGGAGTTTTTATTCCTAGCAAAAGGTGATCTTGATGAGCAATGCGTGTGTGGCTGGCATAGCACGCAGACCACAAAACGCTGCTTGGTGTCATCATGGTCATATTTATCAAGGCTACTTGGATGCCTTTGATATCATCAGTCCGTGGTGACTGTGCTCAAGTCTCCCTGCTGCCCCTACCCAGGCAAAATTAGCCTTAAAACACCTGTAAGGGACTTGATCCTGGAGTCCAAAGGACAGCCAATTTCAGGGGTGACTGAGTCCAGAGGAGGAGTGGAGAGACCATTTCTTGGGCTATAGTAGCAGCTCCTATTTCTTCTCCACAGGGAGACAGTCTCATATTTTGCGGCCAAGAAGCTGCCCCTGGATGCCCCAAGGAGGGTTAAACCAGGAGCAGCACCCAGCCCCACAGACCTACCTCACAAGTGGGACACACATCCCCAGACGGGGCTGGAAAAATGACCCATGTCCCAGTGCATCTCCCAGGAGGGTGTTCACCAGGTCCGCAGCAGTCCAGCACCGCCGTGCCCTCTGAAGCAGTGGGGAACAGGGATGATGTGCTGCATCTGTGCTGATGGCTGCCACCAAAGAGCAGGGAAACTACATACACATGGTGCCATGCAATCAATTTCAGGGACTAATGAAGCAGAATACAAGAAAGGCCAAAAATAAACCAAACCCAGGTCTCCTCGCACCTAGTGCATGCCCTTTAGAAGAGATAACTTTGTGTAAGGCAGAAGATTTACAAGCCAGACCTGGGCTTTCCTCACTCCTGCATCAGCTGAATACCGCAGCCTGGATCAGGTATGAAGCCACTCCTCTCAGCTGGGTACTGAAGACCGAGTTCTGTGTCAGAAGACATCTAATTAACTTCTGTGACACTGATTCAGGAATAAACAGTCACAGCCATGATGAGAAATAACATATAATGTTGCACTGCTCTTGTGTTCACAATAGCCTTAGGGTCTGCTCTGGCCTCCTGGGGAGCTGACATTGAGCTACTGATCAAGAACAACTTCAAGCCTCAATGAATGGTCAGGCCTAAGCGTGTAGAAATTTTATGTGTTCATCAAGAGCAGAAAGGTGGTAACAGGAGAACAAATATTACCTTTACAAGGGAAAAAAAAACAGAAGAAAACTCTATTTTAGGGCGTATATTAACCCTTTACATGAGGACACAAGGCTTTGAAAAGTCTAGTTTGTAATTCAGGCCCTGCTTATGTCAATGGTGAAGCATGGGAGCACACGAGGGCAGCTTTAGTAGCTGACTCAGCACCTTGCATGACTGTTGGAAGCCTGGAGCCTCCCGATGACACACTTACCTGATCTCAAGGTTACGGTTTCTTTTTTGGGGCAGCCAACTCAATACACAATACATGGATCTGATTTTCAAAGGGCAAGTACCCCACCCAGTCTGGAAACTGGAGACTTTGTAAGACATGTCCCATTAGGCAGAAATCAATGCCTGCTCGCTCATTAGTCATTCTGGAAACCTCCACCTTGGTGAGTCAGCCGAGGCGCCTGGCATACCTGGCAAGCTGGAAGGGAATCCGGTTTGGGGATTATTTCTTTTTCCACCACCCCAAAGTTTCCAACCTGAGCTGCACAGGCAGCAGTCAGTCTCCCTGGGAAACTGCCCCGCAGGGAACATGACATGAAACCCATTTCTGGTCTTATCGTGTCACATCTAACATGTCTAAAGAATATTTGGCTGATGAGTTCCTTCTCTCGAGAAAAAACAACAAACAAGCAAATCTCACCAAAGCAAATCATTTGACAATCTTCTGTTAAATGCGTAAGCCGAGGGGAAAGGATAAAACGACTGAAAAGTAGAATTTGCTGTTACCCATTTTTTGCTGGGATATCTCCAAGAGGGGCAGCACCAAGGACAGTTGTGCAGAACCACACCAAACACAGTTGGTTCAGTTGGAGCAGAAACAGCATTGCCATTCACGCAGTTCCTCCAAGCTTTACGTCAGCCACGACAGTTCTAGCCTGGATTTTTATTTTCCACCTGGCCATCCCACAAAATCATCAGGTCTGCCCATTTCCAACAAGCATAGCATGCTATGGACTGCAATGGGAAGATCAGCAGTGTAGTTGTTGTTACTAGAACCACCACAGCTGCTATGGACGTATGCAACATGTAAAGGTGTCTTACAACTGTCACTGCTTACTGTTGAATTTCCTTGCCCTAACTGGACACCATGCAAGAACTTTGGCCTTCCCAGGTTTAAGCCACCAACACACCTCTGTATGCAGCCAGTGCATCCTCCCCAGGGCTGGAGCATCCACACATTCACAACCATTTTACATCCCCAGTCAAGAGGCTTTTGCCTATTCTGTGTGTCACTTGTGCTACAAATGTATGTTTGGTCTTCCAGGTCTCCACACTTGAACAGTGTTGATATAAAACTGTCTTTGTAGCAAAGACAAAGCAGGTCAATGGAAACAAAACTTTCAACGTTTAGCTGTCAAACGCACGCTAATCGTGATTTGTAGCTGTTGTATTTCTGTGAACCAAGGGATATGACCTAGGTGCTTTGGAGTGGAGAGCAGCCCATCAGCACAGCTGTTGCCTTAGTTTCCTGGAGACACAACAGTAAGTGTCCATTTCCATAGTACAGGAGCTTCTGACTGTCCAGCAGAACTGCTTAAGTGAGCACCAAAGCTTACTAGCAAGCTGACAAAACCCTGAAAGGCAGGGAAGCTCAACACATCAGGGCTCTCCCAGCTCGGCTCAGCTTCACTACATTGGATGATCCAGTGGCAGAACTGGCTGGGAACCATGATACGGCTGACTCTCCCTGATCATGGATGGCTGAGGAGCCAAAGGCTGTAAAACTTCAATGCCGTGTTAATCTAGAGATCCCAGCACCAGTGGTGTTGGTCTCATGACCGTTGCACTCTATATATTGCACTGCTGTAAGGCAGCATCTGAGTTTTACGCCATGATAAGGTTTCCACCACTGCTGGCTATGGTGCCCTCCACAGCCCTACCACAGTCCCTACCAGGATCAAGGGATCATTTTTTTTGCAAATGTGATGATGCTGTTCAGGTCAGAGTTCTTAGCACGTGTTGCTTTGCCTCACCAATGACAAAGGCTTGCCTGCTGTGCTGGCTGCCAAGGGACACTTGAACAGCTCTTTAAATATCATTAAGTCTTTAGCACTGCTCAGAAGCAGCCCAACTCTTTTCTTTGTGCTGTAACGTAGCTCAATATATATATATTTTTTACAGTGCATAGCATTTAGTTGGCAATGTGACTTTCCTATCTCCTCTCCTCGGAGGGCAGTGGGGAGATCCCCAGGAGATTGCTTCCCCAGAGAAGTGTATTTATATGGTCACCCATGAAATGTGCCTTCCCTTCGTGATGAGACAGGGAAAGGAAGCGGCATGCAACTGGGATGTGAAAAGGATATTCTTTAACATAGGAAGGAAAACAGGGCAGCTAGAACAAGACTTACCTCAGCCTTCTCCTAGGGGTATGCCCAGCTCCAAGCTGCATCAGACTCTTGCTATTTCACAGCAAGAGACCAGCAGGAAGATGAAAAAGCCTGGTCAGAGGGACATAGATGGCCAACCCTGGTCCTCTGTGCTTCAGAAAGGACACAGACATGATGAGAGAGCCGCTGCCTGACACCCCACAGAGGAATTTTGCTTGCGACGTGAACTGTCTGCCTGAGCACTGCGGAATGGATCACTCAAGGTTAAATTGGATTAAAGAGTTACAGCTTCACTTTCCCACATGTGGTTTAATTTAAAGGCTATAAATTTCACGGTGAGTTATTAAAACCTTCTTGGCAAGGATAACTCATCTCTGAAAGAAAAAAAATTTTCTTCAAGTTTGCAAACCCACAGGGAGGCCTTAAGTCAAGTTAACAGTGAGATTTCCAAGTGGAGGGGAAGGAAGAACTGAGGTATTTAATCAGCGGCGTGTGGGAGAGGGAGCCTGTGGGGCAGCCTGGCTCTGCTCTGCCATGTCAGCTGCTCACCAGGTTTTCATGGTCAGCGCCTTGGTCCCACATGTTGTGCCCAGCGGCACAGATGCTTCTGGAGCAGAAGCCAAGCATCACGCCGTATGGCATATTTGGAGACAGCAGGATGTTCTGGGTTAGATGCGTGGAAACTTTTGTAAATACTTGTCAGCGTAAATTAACAAACAAGTAGTATGAGAGGCCTTGAAATGTCATTCTTCTGAGAAGTCTTGTCCTTACAATTCCTACTGGTATCATCCAGCCATGCAGTGATCTTTGCATGGGGAGGGTGTAAAACGTCACACCGAGTTTCAGTAGAAGCCACACAAAGATGATCACAAGTATGCACAGGGATGGCTGGTTCTGCGTGGCTGCTGCTCCCTGCCGGGCTGGGGAAGCCCTCTGAGAGGAATGTCTTGCCCTACTGCTCCCTGAACCTACTAACCAAAAGCCATAAAGCAGACCACTGGCGAGTGCAGTAAGAGAAACAAGTGGAGAACTATAAGGAAAAAAAGGCCTAAACCAAGCGTTTGTGGCAGGGCAGCAGCAAAGCAGACCCTTCTCCTGCTCCCCGCCCCAGGGGAGGACATTAAAGGCTAGCCCCGGCAAGGACAGCACAGCAGACGCTCGCTCTGTGCTCTCCAGGCTCTACGCTGAGCCTCAGAAAACTGAGCTGCAAAATGTTCGGAGCCGGTTGCTGTTCTCAGCTGTCACAACTCAGCAGGAGCAGCACTGGCCCAGGCTGTCCTGCTCCACACGCTTCCAAAACCTGCCTCACACGTGCTGCTGTCAGAGCAGATGTTCACAAGCTGCTCGGGTATTTTTGGTGGCTGAGCGGTTTTCCGGCCTGAAGCCTCTGACAGGCTCCCACATCAGCTCAGGCGAGCATGGCCATCGCCTTTGAGAAAGTGATGTGCAAAGCTCCTGCCCTCGTCCTTACGCAGCCAGCGAGGAGATGAGGCAGCCCCACGTGCTGCTGGCTCCGCCATGGAACCCGAAGCGCAACCCACTTTGGGCACTGAGTCTTGGCTGAACAACCTCAACCGCTGATTTCCATTTCAAAACTTTTTGAGACTGAAAAAATACTAAACCGCCTCTCACCTCCAGCTGTAATTGCAGGGGGATCTGGAGGCCCGGCTGCTTGCGGGACTCGTTGCTGTTCTGCCTGTTAACCGCTGCAGCCGCCGCAGGGGACAGCAGGTCGAACGGTGCTGGAACCTCGGCCGATGGCGAGGCACCCACTCGTGGCTACGTGGGCTCGGGGGCTGTCAGAAGGACCCAGCTGAGGGCTGAGCTCTCAGATCTGGGCACTGGCACCCCTGCGTGACACGAGCCGTGATTATTTAGGGGACATCCATCCAGCCCTGGGGCCTGAATTCACCTAACAGAAAACGAGAGTTTGGTGTTTTGGTTTTGTTTGGTTTGCCTTTTTTCTATTTTTTTTTTAAATAAGGCTGGAAGATAACTGGACTGCAATGGGCTGAAAGCTGTATTATTTCGGAAATGTCACCCTCTGGCCTGTGTCCCCGGGGAGAGCAGCACCGCTCGCCCGCAGCCGGGCTGCCCCCCCCGCCCCGGCACTGCGCCTGCCGGCCGCACGGTGTCACACCGAGCCTGCGCCTGCCTGCCCGCTGCCTGCGCCTGCCTGCCCGCTGCCTGCCCCGCTCACCCGCCATCTCCACCCACGGGGCTGACGGCCCCGGCCCGGGGCGATGCGGCGGCGATGGCAGGGCCGGGCGGGGAGGGCAAACGTCGGCTGCATTTTGTCTCAGAGGAGTTAGAAATGAAAATCAGAACTGCTGCCTTTATCCCACCCGGGGAAGCTGCTCCCTCCCCAAAAGGCTCTGGTGGCTTCGCACTGCAGCTTATGGTGTCCGGTGGGTTCAGGGAGCATTGAAAATCTGACTGAACTTCTCCCTGGAGCAGCAAGGCGGGAGCACGGCCGAGCCCCGCAGAGCCCCGGCGTCCTTCGGTGGCACCGAGGGGGAGCGGAGGTCTCTGAGGCGCTGGGGCTCCTGCCAGGGCCCACAGCCACAGTGCTCCAGTGCCGCCAGGCCAGGGACGAGGGCTGGGGAGGGCCCCGAGAGGCTGGCGTGGTCCCTGTTCATGGGCGAGGTGGGAAAGCTTTCTGGACTCAAACTGCTTACATTTG
Organism: Strix aluco; assembly: GCF_031877795.1. NCBI lineage: Eukaryota > Metazoa > Chordata > Aves > Strigiformes > Strigidae > Strix > Strix aluco. The sequence continues at coordinate 9,980,067 of NC_133934.1, forward strand.
ACCCAAATATCATGCTTTGTGTTGGCATACGGAAGTTTTAAGGCTCCTGTGTGGAAGTTAAGCAGAGAACAGGACTCGGCACTCACCCCCCCAATGCAATCAGCTTCCACGCAGCTCAAACACTTGACCTAAAAGTCTAATTGCCTTGGCACAGCCAAACCCTGGTGCTGTGATGGCAGGTAAAGCAGGCTCCTTCGTGAAAGCCCTGCTTTCTGCCTGCCCTGAGCTGCTGGGCCATTAAAGGAAGAGAAATTATGATTTGGCAGGAAGACTTGGAAAGAATAGCTTTGTTGCATTTTAAATATGAAATGTTTGTTTTGTTGGAAGATGACTTTGGGATGCCAGGCCAGGCCTTAAAAACATGCAAAGGCCCCAGTGGAGAAACCACGAAAGAAAGAGAAATAAACCTGGTAGCTGTTAGATGCAATGCAAGGTCATGCCCCAGCAGAATGGGGGCACAGGGGGCTGTCGGTGGAGGTGGGAGAGAGGGGAAACGCTTTAGCACGTGGCAGACTTGGAAGGGCTCGTGCAGATTGGTCAAGGCAGTGCAGAGCCTCTGCACACCCGAAACACCACCGTGAGGAGCCGTGGTGGGAATCACACACAACAAAAATATGCTGACTCGGCAGCACAACTGCCCGCTCCCGTGGGTATGGGGTCACCTGAGCACGGTGCTGTGTCAGCAGCTCCGGTGCCTGGGCGTCCCCAGGAGGAGCCCGTGCTGGCACAGGCACCTCTCGTGCTGTGAATCAGTGCGGTTAACATTTAACACGAGGAGATAAAACGTGTTTGAAAAGAACAAAACAAGCCAACAAGGGAGCTGGGGAAGCTGAGCAGCCCAGACAGCTCACATGTGCTTAAGTAGCCCAGGATCCTCAGGGCAAGCCTCTAAGATGCTTCCCCAAACAGCTGGGCAGAGCCAGCCATTACCAAGCGCAGTTAACTGCTTCATTACCACCTAAGCAAAACAAACCAACCAATCTCTGCTGTGTTTACCCAGAGACTGACGTTGAGACACAAACATCATCCTCCAGACAGCAGCCGTGACCCACACCCTCCGGCCTGGCATGGCGGCCCTGCTCCCCAGCCAGTCCCTGGGCGCAGATTTTAGATGTCCTCCACTGTTTCAGATGTGCTGACACCACACCAGCGAGCCAGCCCTCGGCACCCTCATGAGCTGAGTCACCCCACAATGTTGATAAATACCTGCCAACATAGAGCTGTAGACCCAGATGGCTACGATGGAGAGAGCAGAATTTAGCCTTCAGAGGTCCACCTTGACCACCAGCACCTGTGCTTGACACGTCCAGCACGTCTGGGAAGTTTCAACAAGCCAAATGAAGGCCAGAGACTGCTTTTAGGATGCAAGCAGCCTGCCAAAGGGAAAGAGAACCTATGGCAGACCCATCACTTTCAGAGGACCAGGAGAAGCTGCAATTTTCAAGCTGGAGCCCAGAGCCACCACAGGCCTCAATTTACATGGCACAACACCCTTCTTTTACAGCAGCATAGAGGTTTCCCACAAGCTCTCTTCTTCCCAGCAGACACATCTCTAAATAAGGGTCCAGGTGACAGGCAGAGAGCAAAATGTCCCCTGGCATGCAGAAGGAACAGGGAAGATTGACTCTGAGATCCAAGGGTAAGCTTCAAAGGGCCACTAAAACATCAGAGTCTGGAGACTTCAGCATCTCTAAGACCTTCAGTCTACTGAGAAGATTAAGGTCTGAGTAAAGAAAACTGCACTTACCTCTGTGATGAGGTGCAAGTGATTTATGAAAGGGATTATTCACGGTTGTTTGAGATAGCAGGACAAGACAATCCGATCTTGTGTTCCCAAGTCTTTTAATAAGCTCTTCTGTAGGATGGAGATAACATACCTACAGCAGTGACATAAGCAGGACCCACACGATGCCACATTAACATGCTGGTATCGTAGTTAGCAGGGAAAGATAAGGTTGAGGAAGGAATTACTATACAATAACCTACAGACTCCACTATAGCACAGTACTGCAATGCTTCCGCTGTGGGGACGCCCAAACAAATGCTCACAACAGGCCCTTCGGCCTGAACATCTCCGAAGGGAAGTGCCTGTGGGCTGGGATGGGGGCTCGGCAGAAGCGGTGGGGGGGCCAGCAGCCCGCTCTCCACGCTCAGGCAGGGGAAAGGCACGGTTCTCCCCTCCAGTCCTTCAGGGCTGATGTGCTCTGCTGGGCAAGGACACAGATAAATCCCTTTGGCGTATGGTATTTACTTACGTCCTCCGTTGTACCTCACCACAGCGTCTGTGCAGCATCAGCCGCTGTGATCCATGCCTGGTTCCTCGCGCAAACAAGCATCCCCCCTGCTCTGTGGTGGGGAAACCGAGGCACAGGAAGGATTTTGGGGTCTGATGCAGCATCCCCAGAAGTGGTTGCAAAGGCTTTGCCTGAATCCCAAGTCCCAGAGCAAGGACACAACTCCCAGCTCCCCAAATCCTAGCTCACTGCTTCCATCGCCCAGGGCCCAGCTACAAGGGCTAGCTCAGCTGAGCAGCAGTCACATCCAGCAGTTAAAGGAAAACAAAGCAAAAGGATCATTCCTTCTTTAGCTGCAGGCTGGGTTTGGGAAGGCAGTGATTTTACACACCCAGCCCTGCTCGGCTCCTGTGTGTGGCACACTGATGGTACCCACAGCCCAGCTTGGTCATTTGCAGGAGTGATGCTTTCAGCCCAATGCCAGTACTGATGAGCGCTGTGGGAAATCACAGCCAGCTCACAGGACAGCACAACTACCATTAGCAACTAGGAAGCAGTTCCTTTAGCTGATTATGAATTGCATGTAAGGAAATTTTTGTGGTCAGGGATTTTCCTTCCCCTCCTTTAGACACTGAGCTCCCAAATGGCAGTGTATTTTCCCCTGCTTCCTTCTTTCTTGCATTTATCTATTACCTCTCTTCCCCTAATCGTTACAACGGTCCAATGCCCCTGTGACTCCAGCCCCAGCCCAGGATTAACTCCAGGGTGAAATAAGGAAATGGGGAGCACCAAAAACAGGGAAATAGGGAGCACCGAGTGGCTTTGCCTGTGCTACTGCATCCCTCCCACATGTCTGCCTGCAGAGAAATCCCTCTTCTTGGTAATTCCTGAATTGATATATAAAATTGAGACCACCATGACTAGCACCTCCCTTGACCTCTGGCCCAGAGCAGCCCCACTGAGTGTTCATTTCTGCCTTAGTCCCAGTAAAGGTGGCCACAGTGCTGTGGCTGTAGGAAGCCCCTGCTGTCGTGTTAAAAATTATAGCAATCATAAGTAGAGAGTTCACCACTATTAGTTCATTCTTCCAACAGTTATTATCCACACCAGAATTAGCCTCTTCTTTCTCGTGTGGATTTCTTCAAGTTGGCTCAACCTTTAGCTGTTGGTTCCCATTAGACACCCACCAGCTAGGCAGAGGAGCCCCGCTTATCAGATTTGTGCGCCCTGTGTAGGCATTTACAGGGTAGTCGATTGTGTGTGCAATTAGTCTTCTCTTTGATACATTCAATAGATTGCAAGCCTGAAGATTTCCAATCCCCTAGTCATTCCCATGGCTTTTCCCTCAAAGCAAAACACACCAGAAATGCTGTTTTTAGCAGTACGCTAGCTCAACACCTTCCCCCACTCAGCTACATCTTCCTTTTTGCCAGGTGCTTAAGTCATTTTATAAAATATCGCAAATAAAAGCAACCCTGCAGAGGCTCACAGAGCCATCAGTGCTAAACCCCAGCAGCACACAGAGCAGCAATGAAGATACGATTTGGCAAGAACCGATTTCCTCTGGCAGCTAACGCCCTGACAACATCTGAACCTTAGGAGGGCACTGGCAAGCCTCCAGGAGCAGCACGCCAGGCAGAGAGGGTTTTATCACACCACACTGGTATTCGCGATGGCTTCCGAGCTGGTTGTACTCAGAGGAAGTGCTTCTGTAATTGCTTGATTTGGGGTTAATGATTTTTCTGTTTAAAACCAAACTAATACTATTTAATGATTGGTATTCATTTGCACTATGCAATTAGATCATATTATGAGAATTATGTGTTGCACAAATGGGAATTTGAAATTTTTAAAAAGTGAACACTTTTTGTCTTTTAATTTCTTACTGCAGCAAGCAAGCAGAAAAAAGGATTAAAAAATATAATAAGCAAATGAAAAGACAACAGCCTCTCTCTGTCCCCCTCCACCTGCCAAGAAATAGCACTTCTGTTAACACTGGGTGGGAATATCGAAGTAGCACACCTAATGCACTTGAGTGGATTTTTCTCCAAGCTGCTTGAAAACACCCTCAGTGCAGTAGGTAAGACAATACCTCGAATTCCTCCTGGGATTTGATTTTAGCAAAACAATGGAAAAAAAAAAAATCCCCTCGGGCTGTGTCCCTTGGGCTGGCCTCTCCTCCCCTCCTCCGTTGAGCCTGGCCAAGTCCCAGGTCCCCAGCCCAGGGCTGCATCACCTGCAGGCTCCTGCCCTTCGGTGACTGAGGGTGGCTCTCTACTTGGGTACTTTTAGTAAGCACCTTGCAGAATCTCTTTCTAAGAAGCCCTTATGCCTTCACACCGGCCTGATTTTGGTTTCTTGTCTGCAGTAACTACGTTGCTCTTGGTCCAGTGTAAGACAAAAGTTGCACGGAGGCAGCATCTGAATGCAAATTCACATTCAAAACTTCAGCTTTTCACAATGTAAGTTTTTGAGATGGACACTAGTCCCAGAAAACCAGACATGTTTCAAATGTTGCCTACAAGAAGCAAATACATAAGTATTTTCCCTGAGACTCTGTTTAGAGTCTAACTCCAATATTATTCCTTTAAAGAAAGAAAAAAAAAAAAAAAGAAAAAAGCAAAAAGCAGAATGTGAGGAGCAAACATGATGGAGAAAACCTCCTTTTGGGAGTACAGATGGGCAAGATTTTCCTACCTTGTTCTCCAAGAAAGGCTGATGTCCTGTCCTGAAACAAACTCTCAAAAGCGTGGCAATTAGAGGCTATAAAATTGGTCACCGAATGATTTTGTGGCAGCTTTATATTCTGTTGCAACACACTTGGACTTTGAATCTTCTTGTTTGAATGGAGCTTCTTTACATGGAAAGTATAGCAACTTCCTTCATTATTTTAAAAAATTAGGGAAGAGTTATTTCTGGACAAAGATGAGTTACAATCACAGTCTCAAACCTCTCATTTTTGTTCCCCAGTAGAGACCATTTCCCCCAGAGATCATCCAGCCACATTACCCTTTCCAGTAGCTACAAGGAGTCCTAGACAAAAACAGACACTTCAGAGACTGACATTCAGACTTCTGAACTACTTGAGGTTCATTTTTTTCTGTACCATCTCTCAGTGTTTGAGAGGCAAGGGATCATAGGGTCATTCTCTTCTAAATATATTTATGAACTTGCAGAAGTGATTATTTTTCTGTTTTTATCAATTATTAATTTCCAGCTTTTTGCAGATAAGCCAAAGAAAGTGAAATCAACTTAAAAAACCAAACCAAAACAACCCCAAACCAGCAGGCTTTACTGCTGCATAATCAACTGAAAAGCTGCTAATGAAGCAACAATCACAAATGGTCTTGGCCAGAAAAAATTATTATCAACTGCCTCAAAATTTGATCACAGAGTCTCCCCAAGCACAAAGAAAGATGGCATGGTACAAGTCGTTTGCTAGTAAAGCCAGCACAGTCTCATTGCACTTAACGATCCTGACAGGCAACTTCAGGATCTCCATCTGGGACAGCCCAAGGTGGAGCCACCCTCCCAGCCCCTGAAGGTCGAGGGATGACTTTTTCCAAACCATCCAAAAAGGCTGAGGCACTTCAGCATCATTTTCAGACACATCTTTTAAGATAGATGGGTATTTTCAGCATGTTTTACAGGACATCATCAAAGAGAAGTTACCAGCACAAATGCCATTCAAGGCTACTTATTCTCAGCATTTTCCCCTGTACTGACAAGCCCATGGGTACTGCAGACCAATTCCAGCTAAAAAACTGAAAGCTGGCCACTGCTGAAATACTGCGTAAAAAGCAGTCACCTTAAAAACCCTCCCTGCCGCTGTTTTATTTCTTATTATTAACTCAGCAAATAAAAAAAGTCATGACGGTAACAACATTTTATTGCCCTGTGAAGAACTACGTAAAACTGCAAAAATATGTAAATAAGACTTTCTAGAGTAAGACAGGTGTTTAGTACTTGCTTAAGCAGTATGAGTGCCTAGCCTGGGGTTATTTCCAGAAAATAAAATCTCTGTAATGTCTGAGGTAGTTGCAGCTAAATGTGGACTAGCTCTGCCGTTCCCAGGCACGGTGGCCCCTTGTGTCCCAGGCCGTGTCAGACATCTCGAGCTCATGAGAAAGAGCAGATGGCAGCATCACTCAGCAACTGGGCAGGAGCAGCAGCCCCCTTTACAGTAGCCTGGTGGCCACAGCCCCAGCCAGCCACCCCTCACTGCTGCTCAGGAGTGGCCAGAGCAGGAGGCCGGGAGGCCCTGCTGTGGGCTGCATCGCTTTGGACGCAGAATTTTCTTTTGCAAACAAGCTCAGTCAGAGCCCTAACAGGATGGTGGTTGCTTGCAGAGAAAAATTGAGAAGACAAATCAACTTCATACCTTTGAGTGAAACATGAAGGAAAAATCATACTTTACACTTTTGGAGGCTTCAGATTTGGTGAAAACAAGGAAGGAGTTCATGAAAGACTGATTGCCCAGTTTGTTTTATGCATGAGCCCCAGCATTCCTAGCACGTGCAGTTACAGCTTGTTTTCAAAGAGACCAATTATTTCATTAAAACATCATCTTCACACTTCCACATTTGCTATAACAAGTCTCCTCTTCATCCTTCTGGCCTGATAGTTTGCCGTTCTTTTTTGGTTTAAAAGCAATGAAAAGAGAGCCAAATGAAAAAAAACAGTCTTTGTAATATCTATAATTTACTAACAGCTAGTAAAATCTGGGATTTAGGATCTGTCCCTTCTCCTCTGCAAAGTAAAGGAATACTGCAGGACTTCAAACACCTTGGTATAAGACCCATGGCAGCTCAGGCAGCCAGGAAGGATCTGTGTGGCAGGATGCTCTTGCAGGTACAAGGACATCAAACAAGGGTTTGAAACAAGCCTGTGCCTGGGAACTTGAAGGGTAAGATGAGGAAGCAATAGGAGCGAAAGCTCCTTGAACTGTCTAATACTGCCTCTAATGTTTCACTATCTGTAAGACACCCAAGGAGGCTACATAAGATGTCTAGTTTATACACAGCAGAAACAGAAAGCTGGCTGATGGGGTGGGGTAAAGGGAGAAAGAGGGGAAGGGAAAATAGCTGAAGAACCCTCAAAAGTAGTCAAAAGAATGACTACAGAGAAGATTTCTTCCAGACAAGAAACATAAATAAAGCATAATACAGTAAAACGTTATAATCAGAAAATAGAGTTCAGAGTAAGCATCTCACTTTGCAGCATAAATCTTTGATACAAATAAAGATGTTTGAGCAATCACAATCCCTGTGACGAAGCAGAAAGCAGAAGCCTTGGTGCCTGCCTGTGCAGGAATGAAGTGCTGCAGTCTTGGCACTCGGTGGAGAGATGCTATCAGGGGTTGCCACGGAAACTGGAGGATGCAGACCCAGCAGCTTTGACTTTGCATATACTGACAGTGAGTTCAGCTGGAGACGAGACACCGAGAACACTGGTGGTTTCCTCCAGCTCCCAGGCAGGACTGAGATGGGGCTGTATTTGGAGCTTTCCTCCAGTCAAGCCTCCTGCCTCCACAGCCCACCTTCCGTGTGCTCCCATCCGTGTACTGGCACAACCGCCCGTGCATGCACCCCATTTTCCTCCTCCTTCCTTGCAGGTTAGACAATGCACTCATTTTCCCCTCCCGTTGGTTCCATCCAGGTTCCTCCTCACTGAGCTGCCATGTGACAGCTTTTAAGTAGTTTTGAGTTTTCTGGACAGGGATATTCTCTGGAAGCAGAGCTAATTTCTAATTAAAGTTCCTTTCATGGCAGAGGGAGCCCTGATATCCCACCTCCCTTTACAAACCTGGAGAGAGCAAGAAATCAGATTTGTACAGATCTGGAAAAGATCACTTTAAGAGTTTGCTGTAATTTTATTTTTTTTTTTTTATGAAAACAGCCTTGATTCAGAGGGAACATGTCATACAGAAGAGTCCACCACCAGGTGAATTACTGACACCTTTAGCAACATTGCTCTTACCTTATTATCTAATCTGCTACGGAACACATTGTTGTGGGTTGGAGAAGAGATCCCCTTTTTCCCCTCAAAACCCTGAAGCAATGTAAATTTAATTAAAAATGTCCCTTTAGGATAAATTTCTACTTATTCACTTATTTATACACACCTTAAGGCAGCACTATTTGCCCATAAATGTTATGCATATTAATCCAAATGCAATCTTAAAAAATTTGCGTGCAGGTTTCCTGTAAAATTTTCCTGTTGTTGCACCACTGAAGCTGAGATCCTAATGTCACAGAGCTGTAACATAGTTTTCCTTCAGTGAAATGGCATTCCAAAGCCCTGCATTAGGTCCTCCAGAAAAATAAAATTAATTCTCATAAAACCTACAACAGTTATATCTCATACAAGGAGCAGAACAAATCAGCACTGGGCATTTATGCTGCATAAGAATAACTGTGCAGGCAGATCCCAGCAGCGTTATTTTCATTGCAGATTTGCATCCCCCTCCCCCGCCCCGAAAAGATTATTCAGATGTGACACAGGCAGATCAAATATGCCTAATGTGTGAAGTGACCACCGACAAAAGATATTTCTGGAAGGGAGATTTTTAGCTGGTGGCAAGAGATAGCACAAGGCAATTTTAAGTGACAGACTAGTACTCCTGCTTTGATTTAACACCCCTTCTCTGTACAGGTGACTTTCATTTTCAAATTTAGACTCATTTCTTTCATATTATTTGCAAAGTGAGAAAGACTTAAGGCCAGTTTGTTTGACAGGATGGCAGCTGTCACTCCATGTAAGCAGACCCCGAAATGAAAGAGCAATCCAGCACATGGAAATAGAAAGTCCTGACACTTTAATTATCTGAAGAGATTACAAGATGAAAGTCTTCCTTGAGGCAAATGTATATTAGTATTGATATAGTCATTGTGCTTTTCAGTAAGAGAAATAGGAGTCTGTATTTACATAAGAAACTATAGTGTCTGAGATCTTTAAATATATTTATGGAAATGATTCTGAATTACAGCATTTACAAAATAAAAACAAGCTTGAATAAATATTCAGTCCATTAAATAAGATTTTTTTTTTTTTCACAGAAGCAACTTTTTGTGCATATTTATTTCACAATTGAAGTTTGTTGTATCTTTATCCTATAAAAGAAGCATTAAATTTGTTGGTTTCTTTTCTAAAAATAAAACTGCAATAATCATTGCAATGTGAAGCCTGAGATTTAAGCCTGAATAAGTATCATTGCTTGCACCACATTACCCACCTCCCACCAATCGCCCAACCCCACGCCTTTCCAAACTCTGGTGATTCCATGGGAAGGATTTCAGGGAAATCATAATAATAAAAAAATATAAATAAGGTGAGGATAACACATCATAGCTGACATTGTCTACAGACAGCATCATAAGGCTTGTGCATTACACATAAACTAAGTGAAGCTGTTTCATCTGATTCAAAACAACAGTAGTGCCAAACTGTTCTACCCTTATATGGCTCATTAACACTGAATATTAAACCATTTAAAGGGAACGCCCCCCCCCCAATAAATTAAAAAAAAAAATAAAAATCAACACTGGCCAGTTTTGCTTTATCATTTTGAATTACGACCCTTCTTGAGCATGGTACCGCAAACAACTTCCTTTTTTGTATTTATCACTTTGAAACACAGTGTGTAACACTGCGAGTCAGGAAAGGGGATACAGCAAAGAGCTCTTGATCTCGTTTCCTCTGTAACCACAGCACTCACTGTCTTGCTTTTCATGTGGCTAACTCAAAGCATGTCCAAATGCCTTTGAAACCTCAGTGCTCAGGGAGCTCTTACTGCAAATAGTTTGTGCAAGATCAGAGCATGAATCCATGTGAGTCTTACTTCTTTCCAAGTGGAGATAAAAATTAATCCCTGGTGTTTCAAATAAATACAAACATTTTCTGAGTTGTTAGCATGAGTGAAGTAACAGTATGCAATATTTTACACAGTTACTCTGCCAAATGTGGACAACAAGTACCCTTCTCTGGTTGACCATTCTGTAGGACCTTTTGAATATATCGTTACATATTTGTCATTTTAAAAACTGTTTTAAAAACTCAGTGTGGGAGAAATACTTTGTCACATCTACTGAATTTTGCTGCTAAGCTCTTTAAAAAATATGCATTTAAGTAGTAATTCATTCGGTAACCATTTCCTCTGAAGTTTAAGTTTTAAATGCTGATATAGAAACCAAAGCTCTGTGTTATACCTTTATTAACACAATATAGCATAAATGATGAAGATTATAAATACCTCCAAAACTCCAAAATATGGAACTGGAAGTTGTAAAACTTAATTTTTAGAAGACAACTTGGAGTTATTGCTTTGCTTGGTAAATGAAAGGCAACAGAAATATACTGCTTCAGGACCTTCAGTGCTTCCTATGTGATTCACAGAACATTTTGCCTTTGTAAATACAAATATGGATTTGAAATAGTTTTGCTTTAATTAATCCTAGCATAGGTAGCAAAAATCTAGTAATGGGAACGTTAAACCGCAGCAGGAGGGAGAGCGCTGACATCCACAGCCATGCTGGTATTCTAGTGAGCACAGAAGTGTCCGAGCTTTGGGACTAATTTGCTGGGATGGACTAGTTAACCGGCTACTCTGTTCCTAGCATGTAAGATAAGCAGCAATGCTTGTTCAATTCTGAGCCCTATTTCCTTCCACACAGTGCATTTGTTCTGCATATGGCATCGTAACATTAATGTTATAAATTTATGGAAGACTGTACTGTAGCCTTAGAGCTACAGACGCTTCATACTTCCCTTTAGCAGCTTAGTAAAATGCAATAAAAACTGTCTGTACAAAATTTATAATAATGGATGTCAAAGCCTACATGCCCTCACGAGGTCCCTCTTTCAAGATAATTCTTGGCTTAGGTCAAATATATCAGTCCGTGTAAGACTCCAGAAGACACACCAGTAGTTTAATATGTCAGATACCAGATTTGTCACTATAGAAAGGAGTGACATGGAACATGTAACAGTGAGTGCAAACACGGACAGGCTTCATCTGACCATAACGAGGTAATGGAGCAGAGTGGGAGGAACAGCGGGAACAGAAGATCTGAAAAACAAGAGGGAAATTTCACCTTAGTTCCTCTGAAGAACTGAATGGGACAAAACTGATTTTAAAAGAGGGGAGAGAAGATCGTACCAGCTGGGCTTTTGTGCATTGGCAACACCACCCTCCTCAGCATAGCAAGTGAAAGCAGGCAATTCACAAGCCTGCCCACCGATTAACCTGTGCTTAGCCTCCCTGACGCTGGCGCCCAAGCACTGACATTAGCCAAGGCAGCTCCACCAGAGATGAAAAGATGCCTGTCTCTCCATTGGTTTTAAAGAAAGATTCAGGGAATATCTGTGAATATCTCCAGAGTTCCTACTTCTGCAAGTCCACTACAAAGTTAACAAAACCAGCTTCTCTACACTCTTCCTTTTTAACTTGTACAGCAGCAAGCAAGCGAAATGGGATTGCAGATTTTGGCTTCCACAGGCACATGATTGCTTTATTCTCCCTCGCTCCCTCTTCCTCCCCCACAAACTTGCAAAGCAGCAGCCCTACACACCACAGTCATCCTGCAAAGGTTTAGAAAGAAAGCAAAGGACACGTTGTCCCTGCAGCTGAGCTGCGCATCACCCCTCACAGTGCAGGCTGCTGCAGCTCGTTAAAGCTTAGAGCAGTAGCCCACAGTGACTCTGGATTTGGGGCATTCGTTCCAGGATCTCAACAGGGAGCTCTGCTTTTTAGCAGACAAATGCTCATTGCTGTATAAATGTCCCCCCCTCCCCCCCTCCCACTTTCTAAACATAAGCTCAGCAGTTGATAGCCAAGACATACAAAAACACTTGTGACTTGAAAACCCTGGCCAAGCACACACATTTTGCTGTGCAGCTGAGTTTCTGTGGTACGCATAAATTTTCTGTTCTCTTTGGAGGATAGTTTCTCATGTTTGACTGAGTCATTACCTTGCCACAGCTCCGACAGTGGTGTTTCCTGCGAATGACTGTGAAAGGAGCCTTGCATGCAGTGCAGAAGCTGCAAACTTCATCTGGAACCCAGTCAGGAGGATCTGTCAGAAACAAAGCCACAAAAGGGAACATAAATCAAAAGGGAATAAACACAAACATGTGATTTCCAGATCCTCAAGAGAGTAGGGAGAATAAAATATAACAGCAACTGCTTTCATCTGAGTTTCTCCAACTGCTTTGTGAACAGGCAGCTAGGTGAGTTTGGGATGCCCAGGAGGTCTTGACTCCCCCCTTCCTCTGCCAGGTGCCCACCTTTGGGCAGAGCACATCAGGCACTGAAACAGCACACAGCAGCTTTGGACTCGAAATGAAATATATCCTGTTCAAATGAAAGTGACAGAGAGAAGGCAGTGAGCAAAATAAAGAATGAAGACAAGAGACTGTTAAAGCAGAGCTGGAACACAGGTGTTCGTCAACACAACCAGCCATCAAAACAAGCTTAGAGCTGAGATCATTCCCAGCCTCTTCAGCCCTCCCTACAGAAAGGCTGACAGCTTCTCTGCAATTAGGCAAGCAACTGTACAGATAATAAACTCGAAGCCTGATTACTGTCTGCTAAACTATTAGGACTCTTACTGGAAGTCAGCAGTAACTACAGCAAAACCACAAAATCAAGTGTACGAGACGTAATAAAGGAAGATTTCGACCATTATCCTGAACAGCATGTTTCAGTTGTTTATTTCTTCTGCGAGCTCTCTAACCTCTCATAAAAGTCAAGCAGGGAAACGATTTGGTTTTGGCAAAGCAGAAGGTATTAGGCTCACTTCTGTTGAGCTGCTTCTGCTAGTGACAGGCTGACATGACCTCAGAGAGTCTAAAATTACAAGTGTAGAAATGATGTAGCCGATTGCTTAATTAAGTTGTTAAAAATCTAATGAAGGGCAAAGCAAGTTCTATCCAGAAGGAATCCATGGACACAGCAAACAACTGCTGGATGTATTTACCCAAGTTCCCTGTAAGCAACTTCTCTCTGAGTATTACTTACAGTATGCAACCCATGCAATTGCTGATTTATAAACCTGACAAGCAAGATCCCTGCCTCAAGGAGCATATTATCAAACAACAAAATATATGGTGCAGTTAATGCAGAGGTCAAGAGGGCTACAGGTACACACAGAAAGATAATTAAAAATCCATTGTATTGTTCAAATATAACCATGACCAGTTTTCATGTTTGTCACATGGCAACATTTGTCAAATTTGTTAAGTAAAAAGGATATAGCATTCAATGCAGTAAATGGTCAAAAAGCAGATTAATAAAAACAAAGAAAACTTTGAACCTTGACTCATCTTTTACAAGCTTCTCTCAACTATTTTGGAAGTCAAGCGAGTTTAAGGAAGCAGTCTTTCACTTCATGAACAAACTAGTCTGATAAAGGTCACAACTATAGGGACAGCAACCAAAACCAAAGTCTGTGTGCAGAGAAATGACCAATGTGAAAAAAAGGAGATTGCACATAGCAGCCTTCACCTCAGGCCTGGGAACAGTTCACCAGAAAGTGTTCTGTGGGGACACAAGGCTACAAATTCCCACTTCAAAAGCAGGATTCCCTTCAGCAGCAGAGATGCAGGACTGCCAGCTTAAGTCGAGGCATTAATACCAGTGAAACCAATACATTTTCTTTCCCAATTCTTTTTGTTCTCTGCAACCTCCCTACCTACTACATGTTACTTGCCCAGTGAAACTTACTCCTGTTACTCGTTTATGATGTCAATTTTGAAAACTCCCTATCAATTTCACAAGAATCTCTGATCAAAAACCATGGCAAGCCTGATGACCTTGGAGCAGCTCCATGTTCTCCATCCAGGAGGTCCCTTGGGTTATCACATATATTCCAAACAAAGCCAAAACCAATATTCCTGTTTAAAACTTGCCATTAGACTACATAGCCTTTATTACATTTTCAGGCATTTAACTATCCCATTGATTCTCACTAATTTTAAAGACAGCAAAATTTAGGAAGTTATTCAAGCTCCCAGGTCTCCTTCCCAAACGAACACAGAGCTGGTGGAAGCAGGTTTGGTGAGATGCCTATTTTGCTACCGATGCTTTATCAACTGCATTATAATGTGGGTTACCACGTTCATCTAGATACTAATTTTAAAATTCACAGAAAAGCCACAAAACACAGGCCCTTTTTGTACAAACTGCAGCATGCCAATATGAACTGCAACTTCCGCAGCAGCTAGTACCATAATCGCTCCTTTCCTTAGATCATGATTAGTCCAGACACATTATGAGCTAAGCACAACCTCACCACAAAGACTCTGGAGCTCATCAACAGAAACCAGCTTTCTTATCAGGTGTTTACGATTTGATTGTCCGTCCATTCCCCCCCCTCCCCCCCAGTTGACCTTGAAGTGCAATGTTGAAAAAGCTATTTTTTAATTGACCATGTATGGATTTAATTTTCTCCAGTGATAAATAAAAAGAAAAATTGCACCACCACCACCCCCCCAAAGAAACAGCAAATTTATTTTGGAAACAACCTTATAAACTCGTAATAGTCATAAATCCATAGTTCCTGGTAACAGCATTACTGGACTGCCAGATGAATTAACCTGCAAACTTTGTTTTTATAATTGCATAAAAAAAAAAAAATCACATCTTAGTGGTACTCTATGTATAGAAACAGTATAAGCCTCTCTACAGAATGTTCTCCCACATTAGAGGGACTCTCTTTACCTCCACATTGGTGTCACGGTCAGCTGATTCACCACATTAACACATCAGTAGAGTGAGCTAAAGGGCACATTTTCCCCCAGACAGTGACTCAACAACAGTAAGGCCCTCTGACGGGGCTACATGGCCAGCCCCATGTCCTGTTGATTCTGGGTTTTAGTGCCCTCCTAACATCCCAATTGCTCACACCAGGATCTGCTGCACTGCAGCACACCCCCAAATAGTAACACTTAGTTATGTAACAGCTTTTAACATTCAAAATGCTGTACAAACATTAATTGCTTTAATCCTCATCATCCAGCTACAGTCAGTAAGTGTGTGGGGAGAAATCAGGAGTGAAACATCTTGCCCAAAATCATATAGTGGTGCTGGCTTAAGATAACATTTGAAATAAGAAACTTTGGGCCATCAGCCCTATGCCTTTGCTTCCAGTTGTGACCAAGAAAGTCCTTACACTGAATACAAACACAGAGGCTCCATTTTGAGAGTATGCCCTTAGAAATTAAATGCAATCCCGGATGGGAGCCGCAGTGCTCACACTGACAGGAAGGATGAAGCCCTGAATGACTCAGTCTCTCTGAGCCCATGCAAGCCCCAGTGGCAGTGGGATCACACCCCCAGGTCCCCTTCACAAGCCTCATCT
This sequence comes from Strix aluco, assembly GCF_031877795.1. Classification (NCBI taxonomy): domain Eukaryota; kingdom Metazoa; phylum Chordata; class Aves; order Strigiformes; family Strigidae; genus Strix; species Strix aluco. The sequence goes on from NC_133934.1 coordinate 9,995,659, forward strand.
CACTCAACCTTGGGAGCAGCCTCTCTGACTTACATATATTAATGATTGAGTCATCAGGCTTTTTATAGAAGAGGTTTTTGAAATATTCTCTGAACAGCAGTCTCATGAGGGGATACAGCTTCAATATGAGGAGCAGAGTGAGTTACACAAATTAAACCCCTAGCATTAGCCTGAAGACGTGCGGGAAGCAGGGCAGCAGCACTGCACCCATTGGCTTTTTATGTTATAGTCCTTCTCCAGGCTATGCTGCTCGATTAGCTCTGCATGCAGCAGCAAATGGAAACATCCAGCCTCTAAAGCACTATCTGCCTGTGCTTCAGGGATTTGTATAAGGAATGGAGGGAAAACCTTGTTCGTGGGATAATTGGCCAACTGCTTTATCATGCAATGAGAGGTAAGAGAAGTCTGTTGGGAAGCAGATGAAGACCACAGTACAAACATCAAAGAGGAGGAGAAAGGAAGGGAAGGGATTAACGAGACAGGAAAACTACAGAAATAACTTTTAGAAAACATTAAAAGCGTGTACGGAAAAAAAAAATCAGAGAAAGAAAAAGAAACAAGTATTTAAATGAATAAGAAACAAGTTTAGGGAAAGGATAAGGCACAAGATAAAATTAAATAGCGTGAAGACTGAAAAAGACATTTAAAAAGGAAAAACAGTATTCCCAACTCTTAACTATTCAAAAATCTTGCACTATGGTATCTCTTAAATCATGAAATTTTATGGTCTTTTTAGTAGTTTTATGCTGTAGATTTTAAAATTCACCTTTGCATGTCTATGCAACCTCATTAGCTAAAAGAGTTTTCTGCTTTTAAAAAAAGTCTCACATAAATCCAAGATGCTGCAGCTTTAAGAAAACCATAATCATGATAAAAAAATCATAGGCATTGTAAACTGTCAAAAAGCACATGCGAATTAATTTTGCTTAAATATGTGCAACAGACCTACTGCAATTCCATCTAATCTTAGAAAATCAAGAAGAACATCTGTGTCCCAGAGCACAAGAGGAAGAGAGCCTGGACCTGGACCCATCAACAGTGTTGAGTGAAACAACATCAGACCAGAAAGGTTAAGTTCATTTGGTGATGCTGGGACACAAGAGACTGGGGCGGGGAGGGAAACAATCCCAAAGTTGTTGGAGCTTGCAGAAGGCCTAGTCTAACAAATCTATACTCTGGTAGAAAACAAAAATCAGAAACATGCACACCATGACTCCCTGTTGAAGAGCAGCTACTAAACCCTAAGTTGTGGTGGCTGCATTACAGCCAGGCAATTCAGAGAACAGACCCTTTCTGCATCTTTTGTTTTTATCAAAGATTCCTAATGCAGAACTCAAACTGGAAGTTCCTCCTGCATCAATGTGTATTAGATTTTAGAGCACATCATGCATAACCCTGATTATATTTTACCAAACTGACATTAAGAGGGCTGTTCCTACAGCAGCCTGTGGAACTTACACCGCTGCAGCCGTCAAAGCGCATTATCCTCACAGCTGCGAAAAAAGGTCAGATGGGCTTGCTGCAGCTCTTCTGATGAAAGCAGGAATTGTACATTCTCACAGTTTTAAGTATGGAAAGTAGAGAACTAAGGCAACATGACTTCACCCCTCACTTCAACTGCCACGGTAAGATGAGCCTTTTCGTCCCTTATCACAGATGATTTTCCGCATGTCATTCTGAGCAATCTCTGACTTTTATATAAGAGTCCTAGGAGGCAATCGTACCAAAGTAATCTTTACCTTTGCACAGTAGATTCAGTGTTGATTACAGCTGGCTTGACATTTTTCAATAAAAATAAATTTTCTGCTTCAACAATATTGTTTGATTAAAATTTCAGGGGTGAGGGAGAACACAGAGGTACAGACTTATTAGGTTCAAGTACAGCTCTTGTCAAACAGTTTTCTTAAGATGGAGTTTCCATGCAAATCTAGAAAGCTTTCACCAAAGCATGGAGCTCTGCAGTCTGGGGCTCAAGCCTCCGCTCTGCCTGACTCAGCACGACCTTGAACAATGACATCCTGTGTCCATTCTGTACAGGTACATGATCAGCAACTCATTCTTTGGCAAAATAATTATTTACATAAAATGGAACAACTCTGGTAGAAAACACTGACTTCCACTGGGATATAGTTCAAATCTTTACTTTAAATCAGATGGACCAGAGACTTGGATCTTCTGTATAACTGTTACTAGGAGTCTTTCTCTGTAAGAGCTACCAACCATTATAAACTTGAAGCAAGTTGATAATGTAGGTCTACATACTACATACCAGAAGAACACTCACTACATGTATTTTTAGGGCAAAAAAATTTCAAACCTAATCAAAATCCCAGCTATGTCACTGTGGACCTGAATAAGCCTGTGCTTTACAGTACCCTACAGGATATTTTCTCCTCCTGCAATGAAGTCTCAACAAGTTCCATGCGGTGCTGACAGAGAGGGATAGTCTTCAAAGAGGTAAAAGGCTCTCAGCAAGTTCTTAAAATGTAAGTCAGATCAAATTATTGCAGTACAACCTAAAACCTGTACAAAATCCTGTAATTTTACATGCGTGATTAAATATGTTCAGTTGATTATAAAACATTGCCTCAATATGGAAAACTTGATGCTAGATTACTCTCTTGCAGGGTAAGCAGAGCTGCTGAATAAGGAGAAAGCAAAAAGTTATGCAGACAGAGTATGTTTGGCCACTGAACTGTGCAACAATTTAACTTCTTTCATTTAGAAAGTGTTGCTGGTCATCATTATAAATAATAGAGTAGCCATAGGCGTGTAGAGGACAAAGGAAAAATTGAAGCATTCAGCTAGGGTTGACAGCTAATTCTGGACTCACGGTGATTAGATTCTGCACATACAGTAGCATGGGTGGGTTTTCTTGACCTTGTGACTTCTTATTGCAACAAGAACAAGAGCCCGAGCCTTGGGACCATAAATTACTGAACTGTGGTCGTGCTGCTGGTTGGAGAGCAGGGAGGACTTGTGACTAGACAAGAGCTGGTGGGCTGGAATATTACAAGATGGAAAGGGACCAAGGAGAAGTAGCGTGCTGTTCGCAGCAAACAGATGCTAACACCATTTGGCACAGACAGATATTTGTACTGGCATCCACAGCAAATCCATTACGGCTGGAGTTACAACTATGTGGTAGCAAGCAAGGCAGTTCTGTATAGATGCTAGAGGGATAAGGAGTGAAAATGAACGTATGGTTGCAGAGAGAGGTGCAATGCTATGGCAAATATTTTCATGGAACACAAACAGCTTCATAATGCTTTCTGTTCTTCCTTGAAAAAAATCTTCTGATATCTAGATGTCTCATGTTTATTTCCCAGACAAGAAGTGTAACTCACTTTTCTTAGCCAGCCTGCAGCTTCTTGACATTGACAATTAAAAATTTCACCTTCCCTCAATCACAACAAATCTTCCTGAGTAATAAATTGCCAAAAATTACATGTATGGTCAAAACTCAGATTTGCCAAAGTTCACTATTAAAATCATCAAGCCAACAAAGATAAACATAATGCTCCCAAATAGGGTGAGCAGGGGGACTTATGCTTGATCATATTCACAGATTGATAAAGAAATAAATACATAAAAATCCTTATCAAGACAAAAAAAGAAGTTACTCTCTGTGTATACCTATGTATATATATGGGAACTCATTGGCAAATACAAAGCATTTTTTGTGTTGGGGCTAGAAATACCATCCCAGACATCTAAATGGCAGAAAGACATCAAACTTCTACTTCGCTGATGTTTGGGGTTTTTTTTAAAGCTGTAATACACATTAAGAACAACGCAGCTCTGTCCCAGCAAGGATACATTTATACTAGGTTACCTAACAGTCATTTTCTTACATTTTCAAATGTGGAGGTTTCCTTTAATTCGTGTGTGACCCACGCTACCCACTCTCAGCCCTGTGCAAACTTCTTGGCCAGCTTATTATCCAAGAGTGGTTTGTCCCAAACTGGAGCTCAGGAACTCTCCAATAACCTTCTCCCTATGCTGCCTCGTAGCTCACCAGGACACAGGGAGAAAGGCATTACCACAAAAGGTCCTGGAACACAGGCCCCTTCCGCTGTTACTGCAATTCAGAGCAAGCACCACTGGTAGCAAAGAGCCCAACCTGCTTTTTTCTGAGCAGCTGCCACTAAAATTTTCTCTGAGTTTATACACAGAATTTTGTCCCCACTGGCTGCCATCTCCATAATACAACCAGGGCATGAAATTTTACTATATTTAAAACTTATTTACGGAATATTGTATAAATTCATCTTACATTCTAGGAAAATATAAATGTATTTGTTTTACATTCTCTCCCTATAAAAATACAGCACTTGTTATACTCTATGAAGTATAAATATATATGCTTCCTTGGAAAAAAGTCCTAGACCATTAGGACAGCAAAGATGAACATATAGACCATAGGCTCATCTGTCCTTTCAAAAATGCTTTTGTTTTGGAATGCCAATTAATCTCTAGTTTACTGCATTTCAACCTTCAGAGGGTCACAGGATTTAACTCTTACACCCTTTCCAATGTCAGTTTGCTCATAATAAACACTCATATTTGTTTTACAACCGAGACCAGCTGGTGGGTTTTATATACAGCAAGAATGAGAAATCTGACAAAAACAAGTGATTCATCTTCACAATCTTAGTAGAGGCTGGAACCTTCAGTAGAATCTTAAAACTACTCATTTATTTGTTCAGGTTGCTGGGCTTGCTTTCTTTTTTTTATTACCATTGATTGGATGCAATCTGAGACATTTGGTACTTTCAGTAAGAGGGATTTATTTGATAAATGGAAAAAGCTTTCCTGGCAGGTAGCTTGCTGGACTTTCTCAATTTGATACATGCTCATGTTCTGCCACAATGGCAGAAGGGAGGAGCTAGTGGTGTGCTCATTTGCTTTAAATTGTCTTCACTTTCAGTTGAAATCATTAAGAGTGACCCAAAGTATAGAAATGACGTACAAAAAAGGATGTAATTAATTTTGGTGCAATGCTGTCATATTGGTGCAACGTTCTCAGACATTGCATTGAACCCATTTACAGTGATAACTGCGGTATACTCCTGTTGGTGGCCTGTGGCCCAGATTTGGCCTGGAGGACAAACCCATCAGGCTTGCTGCAAGAAATAGGGCACAATGTTCATGCAACAAAGGTTGCCTTAACCACCATACATCTTCCACCTGCACTCAAACATCACCCAAAGCCAGAGGCTGTTGCTTCCACAGTGGCCAGCAAAAATGAGGTAGGTGGGAAGGGGTTGTAAGAGGGAAAAGGCACATGGCTGTTGAGATTAAAATATTGCTGTAAATTTATGCCTCATGTTGGATGCCTTAGGGATAGCAAAACCATGTATCCTCTTAACTATCACTGCATACCTCAGTAGAAGAAAAATCTGTACAGCATTGCCAGCAATGACAACTTGTGACCTGAAGGGACAGGGGCCTGCAGTGTATTGGAGGTGAGGGGACAGAATGGGTGTTTCTACAGTTCCCACAGATTCAACAATTGACCCACTTAGATGCCCCTTTTTGTAGACCTTTTGTGGTTTGTTCTGGTTTGGAAGGTGGAGCTCATCTCCATGCTCCCCAGCACCCTCTGTCTCTTTGTGATACAGAAAATTCTTGCAAATGTGAAAGCCAAATAACAGCAGAATACACTTGTTAGTTCACATAGTGAGAGGAGCTGTGCTGATGTGTACAAGTACGTATTTACAGCATAACCACTTACAAGTCAAGTAAGACTCCCAGGGAGAGTCTGCAAGGAGATTGATTCCAACATGCCCAAGCGTTCCCAGTGAGCAAGCATGGGTATCAAAAGCAGAGTAACTGCAGGAGCACTGGCTAACTGGCTGTTTAGAGGATGTGCTAGCATGGGAAAACATTGTGCCAAGGCAGCCAAGTTCATTCTGGCATCCAAGTCTACTTATTCAAAAGGGACTTGGTTATCCCACAAGGCTCTGCTTGCCGTTATGCAGGCATATCTGAAGCACCTGCTATTTCGGAACAAAGATGCAGGCAAGAGGGCTGTTTTTGCTCTAGTTATCTGCATATGCTATTAATACTACAGGTTGGGTTTTACCATTCACTTATGGCATGGACGTAACTGATTCACACTGCCCGGGTGCTGCAGGTGCCTCCGTAATTCCAAAGATTCCCCTTTACTGCACTCCTATTCAGCCATAACATCACCTAAGCACCCACACTGTTGTCTTCTATTTCAGTAAATAACATCCCAAGCCATAGGCTGTACTTCTCCAAACAGAAACCTTCCCTGTGCCAACAGAAGATGCCATGAAAAGCTGAAGAACCTTAAAAGCCGAGTAACATGCCAGGAAAGTGAAGTGACTTTGTTGTGACAAAATGTACATCCGCTGTGAGAAGGTTATTCAGCATCCTGCAGTTCAGAATAACCTGCTTTCAAGTTCTGTAAGTCATATTCAGAGTTATCAGGCATTGATTCAAAACAAAAGAATACGAACTGAAACGGGAGAGAATGAATAATCTCTTGCATTCTTTTCCAATACAGACTATACATGGTAAGGATTTAGCTTCAAGATTTGTTCTTTACTGCACCTTCTGTGACATTCTGAATTATGGCACAATAGAAAAAATCAATTAAAATGACTACTAAATAGTTCCTTATTTGCCACCAAATCATCTTCCTCCAGAAGAGATAATATTTCTACAGTGCATTACACATGAATTAGCCTTACTGTTCTAAATAGATTCGAGATCCTTTAGCCAGCAGCTTCAGAAGAAGGGTGAGCAAGCAAACTATGGGTTTTATATAAGCACAAAATACCTTATAAATATGCAGCATTACTCTAAAACCTAATCTTTTAAGAGGTTTTCCCTCCCTCTGTGATGTCTGATCTTTACTACAAATGACATGAACCAACATTACTTTTCTGTTGGTCACCCCCCCTCTGCATACAAGCAGAGATGTACACTGCTTAGTTCTCAGTCATCCTGCATTCAGAACCTCTCACTGGAAGAACAGCTGTGTACGTGGACAAATAGAAACCATAGATCAAAGTTTTAAAGCACAGGGAAATTACTGCATACTTGAATTTCTGGGAAGCTCAGATACAGTTTCACAGTTGACTTGCATTTCTCACTTGACCACAGAGATACCACCGCTCTGATAATTGGGCTCCTGGTGTGCTGAAACCACCACTTAGCCCTGAAGATCAAAGCTGATTGCCTTCTTGTTTGCTCCATCTCATACATTTACTTTCTCTTTTCTTATTCTCTGATTGCAAGTGCTCCAATATCTTTTAATCCATTTTTTATACAACATTTACCATACCAGGGAAATAGTCCAGAACTGAGTCCTAAGCACTCCTGCAGCAGCTCAGATAAAAAAAGAAAAAAAAAAAACTTTTGAGCTCTCAGAATGCTCAAGTCCTGACCAAAACTTTTGAGATTTACATATGCACTTTCCTTCACTCTTACTATGTATGCAGTGAGATTTGAGTAGCCTCAGCAGCCTTACCTAAAACTAACTTTTTCTTTGAAGTAATATGGTGAAGAATATGAAAATAACCACCAAAATTTTTTGATCAAAGACAAAAATGAAGAAAATACAAAAGGTACTTTTACCATGGGAAAAAGTAGCACCTCCACATATAGCAAACAACATAAAAGATCTCTTTAGATTTAGCTGAGACAACCTTACTTAAGGCTTTGCATTTTACACAGCCCTCTGAAACTTGTCAGATGTAATGTCATACACCATATTAAAGCCTTTACTATACAGAACCCTTCTCCACTGATACAAAGGAATTCATACTGATACAACAATTTGTAGACCAGCGCTTCATGAGGCTGTTAGAAAAAAAAATCTGAAAGAAATACGCTCAGTTTATCATCTGACTGACTCTGAACAACATTTTATATGACAACATTTTATAGTCACTTGCCAGAGCCAAATTTTAAGTTTCTTTTCATTTTAATGATTACTTTTTTCTACATCAGTGTTGTCTCATTTTACTTCTCAGAAGAAAAGAAAGTACCTTCAAAGTCCCCATCTCTGGCTTTTGCTGCAAGTTCTGAGGATGATATACTTTCTTGACATAAAGCACAGTCTTCCAACGCTGCATTCCTTAAACCCTGATTAACTGTAAAACAAACCAAAAAGTACTCAAACTCTCATTTTTCCAATTTGCACTTAAAATATTCATGTTTGGATTTCTGGGATTAGATTACAGTAGCATCTATATATACCTTTTTAGACTTCTTGCTTTTTCTTTGCCCTGACACAAACAGTGTTTTAAGAGTCTCCTCTACTCTTTAGAATGACAACAGAAATGGAGGATGCTGCTATTACAGGACACACAGTCCTCTTCTAGCAGTTTAGCTGCATCCTATCTTTTATTTCCCAATTCTTAACTTGGATCCTTTACAAAGAAGTAGATATGAGAACAAACAGAGATTCCCATGGTGAATCACACACATCAAATCACAGGTATCAAAGAGAGCCTTCATCCCAAAAGTCCCTGACTTTTATTTGCTCATTTTCTTTATGCTTACTTTTGTCAACACCTTTTAAAGTGTAATAGTTCATCCATAAGAAATTATTCCAACCAAGTACTGTTGACTAACATATATTTCCTAGTGATAATTTATTACAGCTCCAGTTTCTTTATTACTCTTATTTGAATGTTCAGGAGCTCTTTGATCCTCTCTTTAGCAAGTCTAACTCCATTTTTTTTTTCCCCAATTAAAAAACCAGTCTCAACATTATGACATCCTGCCACCTTAAAAATGTTGTGGAACTTTCAACCAGAAGTAATAGAGGACTAATGCACACTGTGCAGAGTTGGGTTGGAGGTTTTTCTGCTAACGTCAACCAATTTTTAACTTAGTGTTTCATATAAAATCTTCAGTGCTTTTAAATGAAACTGGGAGAAAGGTAAAGTGAAAGTTTTCAACCATGAGGAAAGGGAGAAAAAAAACCCAGCTCTGATCACCTTCAGATGCTGATAGTTCTAATCATAACGAAGGACAAAGGTAATTGCAGTCTTGCTGGGATGACACGGTTATTTTTAGGTAAGTTAGAAGACTTGCCTCTTTGAAAAAAGAAATAATCAAAATGGTGACAGAACAAATGTCTTGCATTGGCTCATGATCTAGTTCTGGTTTCATTATCTTATTTATCTAGAATTCAAAAGTGAATATTTTTCTATTTTGAAGCCAAATTCAGCATTCTGCAATTTCTTCAGGACAGGCCAGATTTCAGCATCTTATTGAGCATTCTCATCTTATTGTCTGCTTTTTTTACATAGCTATGTAAACTTCAGAATCAAAACACAGGCATCTTGGTAAATTAAAACACGTCCAGTGTGAAACAATACCGGGGGGATGTGTGTGTGTGTGTGGTGTGGGGGGGTGGTGTGTGTGGGGAAATCTATGGAGTCCAAACCCCGCATACATTATGTTATGACTATATGTGCTACAAACACTGTTCTGTTATTACATAGGAATATGGAAATGAGCAGATGCACTCTGAAGGCTCTCTTTCAACATTTGCCTCAAGGCATACTCCTGTGTACCTATACTTCCAGTGACTTCAACCTGTTTACAGTCTGTTTCCATGACTATTTTTTAAAACTTAGGTCAAATCACTATACAGTGAGTCCTGTCAAGAAGTTCACAAAATGTTAAGGAAATTCTAGTCAAATAGTTCATGGATCCCCATGAGGTTACCAGCAGAAATACAGAACTATACAGAACAAACGTTTACATCTGTTTACCTTTCTTTTGTTTTTCCTTGTCTTCCGTTTCAGGTTTGGTTGCCATAACTTCAAACAAGGTCTTTAAGATACTTCTCAGATCACTAGCATAGTTTGTCTGCAGTTGGTCAGCAACGCCTAGGAGTTTGAGAAAATGGGTAAACCATTACTAGACTATTACACCGCCCTTAAAAAGTATTTACATTTGCCCATTGCTACCAGTAATGGCCTCAAATTTATTTCTGAGGGGATCACTTGCTGCTCGTGTTAGGAATAAAAAAAATAAACATTTAAACTAATTTTCTATAATGGCCAAGTTACATTCTCATCCTTATGCTACCTGCAATTTCATACATATCTTCCTTGTTCTTTGGCAGGAAACAGATTCCTTTTGCATCAAAATACAACTGCTGCAACAAATTTCTTCCCTTGAGCACATAAGGACATCACCAAGAAGAAAGAAGCACTTTGAAGTCAAACCTGTTGCATGCCCAACCTCTTCATCATTATAGGTTTAAGATGTCTGCATCGCTGATGCTGTAAGTTCCCATCAGGTAACAGGTCTTTCTAGACCAGTCTGCAGCTTAGGCCCCAAAACACAGCCTTCCTGCAACTTCATCTCTAGTTTGTTCTACCATAACTTTACGTGCACCAAAACAAAAGGATGAATAGTTTTTACGTTCAGAACAAAAGCCTACTCTCCTACCTGAGATACAGACAAAAAGGCGGTGAATAAGATCATTACTGCCATGAAATCTGGATCTGATCTTTTCTCGTGTCGCAATTTTAGCGGCCTGCAAAGCGAGTTGGATTTCTTCCTGATCGATGTCATCAGATGAGCACGAACTTGTCATTAAACTGCTGTCAGACAAAAAAAAAAAGTAATGTAAATCTTCACTCAGTTGTTCAGGATGTTCAGCAAATCCTAAAGGATTTATGACTCAGGCAAGACACTATAGCAAACCGGAACTAATTGCTGTAAATTCTTTTTGAAGTTAATCAACATGCATCTAATCACCATCACATTTGATTTTCCCTCTGTAGCATAGCTGCAAAAAACTTTTAAGCAGAAAATAATTTGTCTGTATTTTACTGCATTTTCTTTAGCTATCACAAAGTGCTATGCCATTTTTCACATTAAATTCTTCTAGAAGTTCAGTCCTGAGAGCATAACTCCACCAAAAATCTGAAAGGGGAATATCAACCTGAAAATGAGAAGGTCAGTTCTGAAGTCAACTTAGAAATTTATTAATGGGAAACTTAATTTGAAAAAAAGAATTTCTGAATTATGTTACCTTAAAATAGTGAGAATAGAATCTAAATATAACCTGACATAAAAAAATAGAAAGAAGAGTTATAAAATATAATTTACACAGTAGAAAGGTAGATTAGTCCCCTTATATACTTAACTGTAGAAATTGCTGAAATGTCAAACTACTGTAAAAGAATGGCTCATCAACTCAAGAGATTAAAATGCATCACCAAATGTCCACTAGAGATTTAAATTTTCTTTTAAAAAACAGATGCATGGTTGCCAGCATTTCTACCACCACACACTGCCTTTATGGAGAGGAAGCTTGAAACAACCTGAGACTGCAGGGACACTTTGGTGGGAATCCTGCTTCTTCAAATATCAGGAATTATGTAAACTATTTGTAAATCCAGCTGTATTTTGGAAAAAAAAAAGTAAGTACTTGGGGAAAAAGTAGCCCTTTGCCAATGCAAAAACCCTTAACTGGGAGTAGAACGCAGGATGTAATTACATTGAAGTCCTAAGGATTCACTGTGTTGACTGAAGATGTGCCTTCTTACTCAACTACATATAGAGACAGAAACACTAAACCATTTTCACCACATATTGGAAAGAAATTAATTTCTCCAATGATACAAAAATTAGAATATTTTACTTAAAATCATACCTTGGCTGTCCAAAACTCCAGCACTTTCTACTATGCAGACAACTACTATGTTAAAAAAAGTTACTGACTGCATAAATAGCATGCATAATGAAGTAGTTTCTAACATATTCTGAGTTTAATCTGCTTTCATTAGGTGCTGAAACATTCACCACCTTGCAGATCCCATCCCTATGGCAATATGCATGAACAGTTATTGCAGGATAAGACATGTAGGTAACATTTATAATTATTTATAACAAAATTTTATAGGATAGAGTTTTGAAATTCTACCTGTAGACTATACAGGTAATCCTTTAAAATGTAAAAATGAATTTATTAGGTCATACAATCTTAAAAGCCCTAGTAAAAACAGAACTGGAAATAAATAAATACATACTGGAGATTAGTTATTGATCGAAATATCAACGGAAAATGTGTAGTGTGAGTACTTTAACCGGCTTCCCATTCTTTCAAAGACAGAGTAAAGAGCAGGCTTGCAAGACATTCATTTTGTTCATGTTACCTACTGCTATTAACAAAAGCAAATTCTTGTAAAAAGGTGTTAGTTCTATGTTTACAGTTCCATCTGCACCATAAGTAAGAAGGTTTATTAAGATACTGAGAACCAAGTGAGAATTATCTCTCTCAATTTTTCCTTTGCTTTTCCATAGGGAGTATAAAATATATATATAATAGCAAGCCTGTCAGTGTGGAAATGTCTGTGTTCAAGACAATGAAAAGGTCATGTAAGAATGTGGTTTATGAAGGAGTAAACTGAAAGGTAGTAAGAGCCAGGAAGCAATTCCTGAATGGCAATGGTATGCAGTTAGATGATTGTTCACACAAATGCTCACATACACAGATAAAGGAGTTGATCTGCCTTGTAACATGGCTAAATGAGGTCTACATTTTTTTTTTTAAAATTAATTGATCTTATAGTGCAAATGTGTGTTATCACTGTAAATTGATCTCCAAGGCAAGCATGGACCTCATGACAGACACAAATGCAGTCTGTGTGTGTAATTATGTAACCCCTATACAATGGCCTCTTGGAAACTCCCAGTAAGCAAAAACCTCAGTGCAGGGGAAAGCAGGGGTGCCGATTCAAGGATGACTCTTCACTTCAAATCACAGTTGAAGAAATATTCCAAAGTAAGTTGTTAAGTGGGCAGAGAGCTATGAAGAGTGCTTTTCAAGAATATAAACTCCTTGGTCCTTACCTGTTTTGCAGAAAGGAAGAAAGGCTCATTCCACAATTCTGACCAAGCTCTGACCAATTTTAATAACAACATTTGCCTTTCCGAGTCTCCTCCAACTGGGAGGAATGAAGTTTTACCTATTTCCTAATTCCTCCAAGGAATGTGGTTTAACCTACTTCTGTTCCAGGCTATTCTGTGTTAGGTTTTGTGGTGTGTCATTAAGACTGGTCATGCCACACCACAAGACTGACTTTTTTGTCCTAAAAATCCCTAGCACAGAGCACATACAAATTGCTTCAGCACTGTGGAATGGAAGGTCAACATGTATGCACACTCACATTTATAACATACTTTTATATGTAGAGTCACATGTCAAGTACAATATCCACATAAAAGAGGTTCAGAATAGAAGATACTTTGCATTTGGGATTGCTTGTGCCACTGCAAAGAGAAAAGTGAATGTTCCAGAATAATTTAAAACTGGACCTAAGAAACACTACAGAGTTAGAAACAATTACTCTGCCTTTACCATCAGGACCAAGTTAGATTTAGACAAAAATGATTTTCAGAGAATGACTAATGACCATCTGTTTCTTACTTTAAAATGCATCTTGTTGTTAGAGAACATAGCCAGAAAATTAGTATTGTAGAGGCAGTCAGAAATACTGTTAAGAACAGAAACATTGCAATTGTTTCAGATAAACAGGAAAAGACAGCTTTTCTTGTAACAAGGTATCTCAAACAGCAGCACTTACATCTATGCAAATATTGAAGATACTAATGATTTTTAAAAATGGATACTACAGAAAATAAACCTGAATTTTTATCTACAGAGTTCAGCTTGCTTGTTCTCCAAATTATTCTTTCAAATAAGTTATTTTTTTAGTTCAATAAGGAATAACCTTTCCTACTTGGCTTATCTAACATGCATAATTTGGCTCAAAATTCTCAGCTGATACCAGATGTGTAGGAAGCATTTCATTAATATCAGACTACACTCAGATCTGGAATGTTTAACTGCTGATATGTACAGAATCAAGCATCACTGCAGAATACAAATAGCCATACTAAGATCCTCATTTTCTCAACTTCTTGGTTGAAGGGAACCCTGCATTACCCGAGAAATTAGGTTAAGAAGAGATAAGACCAAAATAAGCATGGAACTCCCCTTGCAAAATATTTATCATATAAACAATGCTCACATGTATTTGTTTTTCAGACTGTAAAAACATTGAAAAGTTAACATGTCTGAAGGTGAATATCAAGAAATAAGATGTTATGTCAAAGGTGGATTCCAAACATGGAATCTGCTTATACATGATAAAAGAACAGATACCCTTTGGCAGATATAATTAATTAGCTTTTTACCTAACTTGGCTAGCATTTATCTAGCAATTTTAAAATTACTCTCCATTTGTCATGTTAGAAGAGTAGCAAGCTTCTCTCAACACTTTAAAGATGCATTTCTAGAACAGTTACTGGTCTCAAGGTTTGACTGTAAAATTAGTCAAATATGTAAAAGCAAATAAAAGCCAATACAGTAATTGTACATAATGTCACCTTTTACCTGTAAAACCAATCTCTTCACAGCTTTTAAGTGCTAAAAGATACTTGTGAGCCAGGTTAAGCAGTAGTATCCATACATAATGGAAAACAGGGCAGGAACAAGGTTATGACTGACAGTTTCAGAAGTAGCCAGCCATTTTAGGTAACCATCGGTGATACTGTAGGCTTTGAGGTGTATTGTTGGTCATTGACACTCATCCAAAAACAGTAAAAGCAGCAAAGGCTAAAACCGAAGTCAAATGATACAAAGTTGGTCCAAATTTAGGTATTTTACATTTGTGCTCAAAAAATAGTCAACAGCGGTAGAAATCTATGACCACTCATAGATGTTTCCTTCCAAATTTGTCCGGAAGTCTTTGTTTCATTAAACCTGAATTCTGCTCTGAACTGAATGCAGAATGTATGAGATTCTCTGAAAGAATTTCTCATTATTCACAAACTCTCAGAATATCTTAAGTATCCATTAAATATACAGCAGTGGCAGATTTAAAAAATGTAAAAGCTCACTGTATCCCACGTAATGAATACAAAGAAATCAACTGAATTATGTTTTCAAAAGAATAATAGAAAACTTTTTAAAAAGTGGTTTGGTTTTGTTTCTTTGTCTTTAGAAATCTTATATCAAAAGCAGTAGGCGGTCACTACTTGCAAAGGAGAAAACCCAACACACCTATTCTACTATATATGATGCAATTGTGGCACTGAATTTAAAAGGAAAGTAAGACCACCCTCTAAGTCTCTGAATTCAGGCAAGGTTTTTGATTACAACTATTTTTCAGGTATAGATTTCAGGAGATTGTCAGTGGTGCCTTTAAACTGAGAAGGTTCAAGTTCCAGCAAGACAAACTCATCCCAGCTAAATCTAAGAACACACTTAGAAGTTTGATGAACAACGCTACAAATGTTTACTAGAAAAGCATTAACACGTAATTCAGTGACCATCCTTACACCATTTATATTACACAAATACCTGTGACATCAGTGATTCCTATTCACTTGCTCTAGAAATCTCCAAACTGCACAAGCATAGACAGAAGTAGGACACAACTATTTGCAACAAAACAGGTAACACCTTCCTGCTGTAGCATGAATTCAAAGCTTGTGAATCCACTTCACAGTGAATTAAAAATCCATGTATTAAATGGTACCATTCTGATGCAGGTGTTTACCCACTTTGCAAAACCAGAGGGATGCATTTTGAGACAAAAGTTGCTCTTACAGTAGCAGCTGAGACCCCTTTCTATAATAGGGAAATGTGAAAACTTTGCAAAAGGTTTTCTATGATTTCACACATTCCTATTGACGTAGAAGGCCACTGCAATTATAAACTATGCTTAAAGTTTTTACAAAGTGACAGTAGTCCAATTCTTAAATATCAATTATAGTTCATTAAAAAAATTGATGAGAGACTGCCCACAAATGATAAAACAGTGTGGTTCTTTGGACTCAAATGACACCAATTCATTTGCACTAGTTGGCCTTAATGAATCTCTCATGTCCATTACTTAAAATGTCACACATTTTGAATAACTAAGATAAAGATATATACATGTATAGCTATATCATGTACATGAATTTCCCTATATATATATATATGTATATTTTGAATATTCTAGTTCTTACAATATTTCTCAAAAAATATTATCATGAGCTCCCCGGCTTTCATTTTTGTTCATACAGATTTTAGCTAATGGCCACCTTATGCTCTGTGTACAATATCAACTTTTTATCCAACCTATATTTAAGATTTTCTTTCCCATTTGAATTTTTTCATACTTTAAGTAAATAAAAATTTCTAAACCAACTTCAGTAACAGGTACATTCATCCCACTGATATTTGTGTAGGCTGTAACTGGAAATCCCACCACTAACCTGTCAACCTGTTTTTCCCAAGCTGTTACTGTTACTTTTATACTTCATAAGGCTGTAGTCAACTCTGAGTTCCAATTTGAAAAAAAAGGATGAAATAGTTGCTCCAAAAGCCATCTAAAAGTTCAGACAATAGTTGGGAAAAGAGAAAGGTTGTATACATGAGGAATGACAAGAGGAAAGTGATAGGGATTTGGTAAGAGAAGTATGACTCCATGGCAGTAAAAAAAAGTTACTACTTCCCATTCTGCTTTTTGTATACCTCTGGCATTTCTTTTTGGATAATCTCACAATAAACACAATAAACAGCAGGTTAAAACCCTTTGGTTTCTAACACGTA
This sequence comes from Strix aluco, assembly GCF_031877795.1. Lineage (NCBI taxonomy): Eukaryota > Metazoa > Chordata > Aves > Strigiformes > Strigidae > Strix > Strix aluco. Next base: position 10,012,274 of record NC_133934.1, read on the forward strand.
CTAGCTTTGATACGGTTCAGAGGAAAATGGTGAGATTAATGGTTTCCTGCAGTTATTTTAAGTCAAGGGGGTGGCTACACACTCTATTTTAGAGTCATTTAAACCAAATCCAGAACGTCTTATTATTTCAGTAATAGCATATAATTATTTAGCTAAGGACTATATTTTAAGGAATGACCCCAGAAGCTACATTTAAAGCAGACTAAGAAAAGCTTTAATTCAGAACTTTATTTCTTGACTTTTTAATCCTAATATTTTAAGTCAAGAGGGTTTTTAAATGCAATCTCTTAGGTATTTTCTCCCTATTTTAAGAGAAAAGGCTACAGAGGGGAAAAAACCCCAACCTCTGAAGTGTTGACAAGGCTTCAGAACTTTGTCTTAAGAAACAAATAATACAACTGCATGCAAATCCCTCCACCAGTCTATGCGCCACCAGAAGGAGTGGTCTTGAGCAGCATTATTACATGTATTAGTGATACCCAGCGCCATACATGGTAGGACATATGCTAAAAGCCCCATCTGCTGTCAGCCTTCTGAATTCCACAGTAAATTATTTTTTATTCACTGCAAGATTTGCAGAAGCCCCTTCTTAGCTTCTTTTGCCCCAGTAGAGGTGGCCAATCCAAGGTCAGCTGATTAAAATAAGTAATTTGGCTAAGGGGATTAGCCATGTGTCCTAAATGATACCTTCCATCAGGAAAAATTCCTGAGCATTGAAGTCTACTGAATTTGAAATCAACAGCAACAACTTCTGCTCTGCACCCTGGCAGCTTCTGCAGCTGCCTACTCGGTTGAAAGAACATCTTGAATCCTTCCTCAGCTCTTCAAACCTCAAACTGCAGAGCATTCTCACTGTACTTACCATGTTGGACTTCTCAAAGAACACAGCTGTGGAAGCAGCATCTTGCTAAAGAGATCCACCATAAGAGACTCTACCTAGACAACTGGTTTATTCAAACTCATTACCACTCTGGCCTGGGTTTTCAGAAGTATGCAAAGATACTGTATTTCAGATGGGAATTAAAATAAACAACATTGCTAGTGCAAGGTTTATCAACTTTAACAGTGCTCTCTCACAAATAGCTTTTTTGGTCATCATAGATAAAAATTCGTAAGAGTTCATATGAACAAATAACTTAAGAGCATTATCAACAGGCCTGCTTTCTAACCATCAAATTGGATGTCAAATCCTTGCAAGGTACTTCATTTACTGTTTTTCTTAGAACTGAAACCAAAAGGGATAAATCTTGCAAGATACAAGTACTGTAAAAGTCAATAAAAATCAGAACTGAAAATATAAAGTAGAATATTGTTTAGACTCTACTTTTTTTCTTTTCTCAACTCCACCATGACTTTTTTTTCCTAACACTTCCTTGTAATCAAACATTCATTTAAAGCTCTCAAACGTTCACTCACAGTACAAAAGGACAAATTATGAGATTAGAGCACAGAAATACTTAAACTTCAAAAATAATCCTGAACTAGAAGAACTGAAAGTGAAAAACAGAAAATGTGTAGTACTTATGAAAAAATGGTATGTAGTACCAGCTCTGGTATCTGATACAGGGATAGAAATGCATCGGTCTCAGCTTCTACACCTTATCCAGAACTTGACACAGAACAAACAGAACCTGGATACAAATACTTCCAAGGGTAAAGAGTTTAATTTCATTTCATATAGCTCTTCAGCCATGTCCTCTGCAATATGCAAGCACCTACTGGCATAGTAAAAAGTGAATTAATTTAGCATCCAATTCCAGCAGATACTCTCTTGAGTTGCAGCTCGTGGCAGACAAAGATGGAGAAGCGGCACTGAAAAACATTTTCCAGCAAGAGGAACTCTAAGGGATAAGGAAAGTTATTAGCACAGCATTTTCATATCACCTCCATCAATTCCCTCAAAAAATAATACAGAACAACCAGCTGAAGCATTAAAGTATCCTAGGGTCTAGGAGAATCCCACAGGAATGCCATATCCAGCTATGGAAGTCAAAGCTAATTAAAGTATTAGGTGGAGTCTTAAAATTTTAATTAGAATAGAAAGTTTTCTCTTCATTTTTCACCTTCAATGCAGCTGCAAGTATAAGGAAATCGGCTCTTTTTTCCTTCAACTGTGGTTTTACGACATGTCTTGGTTTTAGGCATTGCAAAAGCTCTGCAAAAACTGAGGTTACTATAGTGATTTTAGTTAATTACACATAATCTCAAAACTCCCAAACATGCTATTCTAAGGGTTTTTCTGAGGGAAAAAAAACAATCTGTAAAATAAAATCTAATTTCTGAAAGCTAGTAATTTTTGTTCTATTAGTAGCATAGGGAACACCAAGTGACATTCAGCAACAGATTTTTACACATCATTAAAATGAACACGATTGTAAATGTGTTCAAATTACTATAAGTGAAAATTACAAGTGAACTATGTAGAAACAAGAACACAAACCCATTATTAACACTTTTGTCAGTCTCCAGGCAGATGATATGCCACCTGGAATACAGCCCCCAAATGGCAAATTTTGGGGTGTCTATCAATTTTGCTAGAACAGACTTATTTCCTCTGCCACTGATGCTAGTCAGCTTAAAATACTAACCTATTTCTTGATTTACACAGAGAGGAATATATTTTAGATTTAATTTACTTCAACCATATTGGATATTTTAACATTGCTAAAATATGAAGTTTACCATTTTAATAGGGAAAGATCAAAAAACTTCAGACAACTGAATTTTCACCTTCCAACTGTAATAAGCGCTTGTTAACAAGTACTTCACAGAAGCTCCCTGGGTTATTCCTTGAGAAAATAAAATCTGCATCAGTTACTTGTTACTGAAGACAAAGATATGCATAAAATATACCCAAAAATACCTTGTGGAATTTCCTAAAGGGGAACGTTATAGCAGAGAAAATGCTGCACCATTTGGAGATCTGATTTTTGTGTCTTGCAGGGTGAAGAACAAGATAGGCATGAAACATATCAAGAAGAATCCTGGCGGTGAAAAACTAGAGACATCTGCTTCATTCACATATGTCTCACTGACTAAAATCATAAGCAAAAGCTGACAGACCTCATCAATGCTGACTTTTTGTTTTACTGGTACTGCTCAGTGGTTATTGGGGCAAGTCATTTAGCAACAAAGCAAGAAGACTGTACACAGCAGCCTGTTTATGACTGTATTAATGTGCATATTAATTTCCCTCACACCGCTTGAATGATACAGCTATACAAAACAGCACAGACTTACAGTGCCTAAAACATACACAGACAGTTTGCAGTTCAACATCATTAGGCAGGAACAGCATCTATTCTAGAAGTCATTCTGATTTGCTCAGGGTATAAACCCCTTTCTCTTCCCACAACTCTTCTCACTGAGCTCTTCATTTCTGTGATTCCAGTACAGTACATGTAAAGCCATTACCACCAGCCTTTTTCTGGTTATGAGCAGTTTTTCCATAAAGAATTTTACAGAAAAAAAGGGGAAAGAAAATCTACAGTAATTCATTGCTCAAAACAAAAATGTCAGTACCAAACATTAATGCAGAATTAATCTGTCATTTTACATAGCTTAAATATAACCTGTCCAAGTTAACAATGGTAAAACTGCAAGACAGGAGAACAAGAGACACAGCTGATCAGGTAGACTGTGACATATCAGTTAAAACACATTGTTAAGGTATTTGTTGTCCTCCACCCTATCATCTACAGGATCCCCAGAGTAGTTGTGATCTCATTATTAAAACTTGTAGCTTTGATAGCACAGCTCTGGACTATGAGATGAAAGAACTGAATTCTCCTAGTATAATTCACAGTCTTGGCGAATGACCAAGTTATTACTCTTTCTTATTCCTCTTTGAGGCACTGAGTTCTACTGATGAAAAAGCACAGTATAAAAATCTGGTTTTGTAAGAAACTGTTCACCCACCAGAACTTCACTTGGCCTGCAAGATGGGCAAGAAACTGGCTCATAGGTCACACTCAGTGCTGATCACTGGATTTTACTCAGGCTGGCAGCCTGTCACAAGCGAGGTCCTCCAGGGATTGATACTGGGCCTCATGCTATTCAACATCATCATAAATTACGTGGACGATGGGATTGAAAGCACCATCAAGTTTGCTGATGACACCACACTGGGTGGTGAGGTGGATGCGTCAGAAGGCAAAGCCATCTTACAGAGAGACCTGGACGGGCTGGAAGAGTGAGCTGGCAAGAACAGCATGGAGTTTAGCAGAGACAAGTGCAAGGTCCTGCAGCTGGGATGACACAACCAAAGAGCCCGGTACAGGCCAGGGTCTGTGTGGCTGGGGAGCTGCCTTGCTGAAAGGGACCTGGGGACCTGGTAGACAACAAGCTGAACAGGAGTCAGCAGCAACAGGCTGCTGCAGCCACGAAGGCAAATCAGATCCTGGGCTGCATCCACAGGGGCATCACTAGCAAAGAGAGAGACATGATCATCCCAACGCACCAAGCGCTTGTCAGGCCACACCTGGAGGACTACTGTGTGCAGTTCTGGTCTCCACAATTCAGGAAAGACACAGAGAGACCGAAAAGGGTCCAAAGAAGGGCCATGAAGATGATAGAGTACCTGCCCTACAAGGAGAGACTGAAGGAGTTAGGTCTTTTTTCCCTCAGAGAAAAGAAGGCTCGGGGCGGGGGGAAACCTCATCACAGTATTCCAGTATGTAGAGTGGCTACAAAGAGGACAAAGGCTCTTTCTTCACAAGGAGCCACATGGAGAGGACAAGTTACACCAGGAGAGGTTTCATCTTGATATAAGAAAGAAATTTTTTACACTGAGAAAAATCAATCACTGGAACAAACTCCCCAGGGATGTGATAAGAGTCCCCATCGTTGGAGGTTTTCAAGCTGCAACTGGACAGGGTGCTAGAAAAATCTCATTTAGGCTCCCCTTCCCATGATAGTTTGGACCAAATGATCTTCTGAGGTCCCTTCCAACCTGGGCTATTCTATGACTCTGCTCTGACTGGCAAGGTAGCTTCCAACTGTCTCCTACAAAACACCCTCTATTTCTGAAGCAGGTAATCAAAATTTCATCTCATTTATATACTAAGATAACCTTCCCTGCCTTATTTCACAAGTGTGTTTATGCTAACAGGGATATACTCTAAATGTGTAATAAAGTAAGCAATATCCTTCAGCTATATCCAGCAAGCCAACGACCTTGGGCTCTCCTCACATGTATGTAAATACAGATACAGCTATATAAAATGTCCCACTCTACTTGCTGGCAGAGTCTTGCTGTTTTGGCATAGACTTGAGTCACAATACATTGCAGATACCTCCTTTTGTAGACTGTAAATAACAGCCTAAAACTTCACCACCAATTTTATAAATGCCTAAGTCTGTTGAAAAAATATACCACAAAACACCAATATTTAAGCCATAATGACATATCTAAAACAAAAAAGCGAGTGCTGACCAGGGAAGGCATCTACTATATCATTAAGGTTAGTTTTTATAGTTAGTATTTATATTTAAAGTTATCATTTATTCGCTTATCATAACCTTTAAATGAAAAAGTAGGCTTTACCATGTACTCTAGGCAGGTAAACACTTGAATACAGATTCATCAGTATCTCTTCCTCCCATGCACTGTCTTACACCAAAAACTCCAATGAAGCTTGAAATCATCTAATTATAACAACCTTGTTCTTCAGTTGTCTCACTTTCCCTCATCATTCCCAAAACACCACTTTTCTTCCATTTTCTAGCTCCAGTCTTTCAAAGAACTTAGGTTCATGCCTGACTTTAAGCATATCAAGTTATCTCATTCTGTAAGCTTATGAATAGCCTTCACTTATGTTTCCACTCAATTAATGGCTATATCAGGATTTTGCCCAATAATTCATGCATGTTGAAAGCTGACAAAGTCCTGCAGTTTATTTTTAAAAAGCTACTGACTTTACTACTTCCAACACTGAAATGGATAAGATTCCAGCACTGTATTTTATTAGCTGCCTATTTACAATTCAGTAAGTTATAGTTATATTAAAAATTGTTCTAAAAATTACATTTATGAAAAAAAATTAAAAAGGAAAAACTGGATGGATTGTTTCCTGGAGCTAAGATAAACAATGGACCAATTGCCACTTCCCTGCTGTAGTTAAACATCTCATTTTCACTCAAGTCAACAGCATTATTCAACAGTCAGACTGATTTAACAGAAAACTTCCGCATGCTCTTGCGAGTCTGCATAAAATCAGAGTTTCTCTGAAACCTTCTGAAATACATGGAATATCTTTATTCTTTGCTGAGAAAGCTGACTACCGATATGGGCATCTCAAGTCTGGATACTGCTTAATGAACGTTTTTGCAAAAAAAACATCTTCTGAACTGGGCTGAACATTTAACTTCCTGACCATCAGACCTCTGAGACTTGAAGGAGGAACCTTCTACACAGATCAGGTACCAATGAAATAATAAACCTTTCCTTAACAAAATCATGAGAAGCATTCTGTACCTTTTTTTTTTTTTTTTCAATTTGTGCTCTAGAAACCTTGAGCAAGGTTTTAAAATGTTTTTCAAATTACTGCATGAGCACAGTCAGTAATCAGAGCATGCAATCACAGTTCTCATTTAAGACTGAAAATCTTTGGCCCAGATGGATTTCAACAAATTATACGCTTAACCGAGGTTTCCGCTTTTCTCCATTGACTAAACAGGAAACCTTCGGCAACAAGACTTCTAATTTAGGTATATCAGTTTGGTGCCTAAAATTAGGTGGGATGAATATAGCTCAAAAAATTACACAGCACTGGTTGATGATGGAAAAAGTCTAAGGCAGTAAATCACAGGCTGACTTGAAGCAGCCTCCTTTAACAGGTCTCAAATGGTTCCTACAGTGCTAGCAGCTTTTTTCTCCCAATAAAAACCACAATGGCAAACAATGACCCATAGGTTGAACAGTGTTCTGGGATCCAAGGAGTGGGAATTTTCTTCCTGATTCATCATTTGAAAAACAATAAATGTATACCTATATAGAATTCCATATATATAATATTGTTTCAAATCCATTCAGTCTACGCTATTTAATACGTTAGTAGTTCAGTTCAACACACTCTGCTACTCTGGCTAAGTTGGTTTTGCTACCAGACCCAAATTGTTTGAAGGCACCTGGGTATTTCCAAAACATGCTGCGATCTGACAACACAACTGTGAGCCTCAGTATTGATTATTTAACATCACAAAGGAATTGTTTATGATTCACAGGAGGTTGAAAGGCCAAATAAATGCATTTCAAGAACTCTACATTTAGCTAATTATTTTTCAGATAAAATTGCAGATTTAAATTTCTAATTGTTGTTAAATGAAAACAGCAAGAAATTAAGTACATTAAAATGGCACCTTTCAGAGGAAAAAGAAACAATAAAAAATCAATGCAGGTATTTTGGATATGCACATGACATCAGGAAGAACTCTAATTTCAGAAAAGCACATTTTGTAGAGGTTGTCTTTGCAAGGAACATGCTTGTTGTAGTAAACAAATGATACAAATCTAGACAAGTTCTTGAATAGCCAAATAACACTCAACAGGGGAGCCCCTTAAAAATAATATATAATACAAATAGATGTACTGAATATTACGTTTCTATGCACACAGATCTAGGAACATACTACTGTGAAGCAGACTCCTGAGCTTTTTTTTTTTCTTAAGTCATTGAAAGGAGTTTAAACTTTTTTTAAACTAAGTATTTCAAAAGAGGAAGTGCATATCAGTATAGTCAAGTGGGCACTTAGCTTTTTTTTTTTTAATTGGATCATAAACTACAATAGCTACATCTCTAGCAATATCAATCAGATACAGAAAAACAGGCAACTTAGATTTCTTGCACGACACCCAGGGATGATATAATGCTGTAGTTCAGTGGACAAGACCACAAATGCATATGTACAATTACTGCCTTATAAATCAAACATCAAGCAAAACAAAATTTGAAAAAAGGGAAAAGAGAGATCTAATTTACCTAAGCATCGATACAGTGGCAGCTACAATACTAACTTACAAAGGCAGTCCAGTTAGGCCTTGAAAAGAGGAGGTGCATCTAAGGAATACTTACTTATTCTCACTGCTCCAGTTATCCCTGAAGAATAACTGAGGTTACTTCTATTGTCCACTCAGACATCCCTGTGTGAAATAGTCTTTGATGTATACAGTATTTAGAAAAGGGCAACTGTTGCATGCAGGTAAATTGTTTATTTTTGGAAGAACAGTCAAAAGGAAATGTATTTCAAAATTAAACCACAAAAAACAGTTTTAGTTGCATCTTTCTGCCCTTATTTTAAAAATATGAAACTAAAAAAATTGAGCCTGAAAATGGATACATCCTAAAAAACCAAAATTATTATATGTACTATTTCCTCTATCACTATTAGAAAAGAAATTTCACCCCCTCTTTCTATCCCCAAACCTAGACAAAATTTGGAATTCCTGAAGTTCAAATGAAGTGCTGGGTAGAGATAAACAGATGAAAAAGGGAGGACAAGAAGCAGTGGAAGATGATCTACCTTCACTGAAATAGTGGTATTTCAGTCTGCCTGTACCAGACAAAAAAATGTTACTGCATACAAAGTATGCAATACATCACATACATGTATGTTATACAAATGCCGAAAAAAGCGAAAAATTAATATTTCTGCTTTAGTTACATTCTTCTGCCCTAAACTTTATTCCTCTATTATTCTCATTAAGTGCTCAGAACAAAACTAACTGAAGTTAAAACTCTCATGCAGTTTCAGAATATGAGAATACAAACTAGTATTCTTACCAGTTTTGGCCAACAACACTGTGGAAGTTAAGTTATTGTCAAGTGGAATTCTCCCCTCATTTTACTAGGTGAAACAAAATGGAAAAAAACATGTTTTCTAGAAAGCCAAGACCTAGCTAAGACAAACATTTGGTACTTTTCAAGCTAAAGCCTGAAGTCTCTCAAGAAATGCTATATGGGCAAATAAAAGGGAGATCATGGACATACATAATTCACTGCTGTATGGATTAAAACTTTTCTGTAAATAGTTGCCTTTCAACTGACACAGCACTGAAGAAAACTGCTAGGGGTAAAAAAAGCACCTGCTGTTCAAAAGGAAAAATACTCAGAAGTGTTGCTGTCACTTGATTGTAAATTCAATGAAAATTTTTAACCAAGCATAACCCAATACCATTTGTCAAATCTGACTGTGAAGTGATGTTATTACCTCAGAGCGTATATGCTGGAGAGACTACATGTAGTGACAGAAACACTCTCATAGTCACTGCTGGAGATGGAGCTGAGGGGGGAATCACATAAGCCATCCTGAGAACTGAAAAAACATATGGAAACAAAATGAACTGCTGAAGCGAACAAAGGTAAAAAAACAGAGCACTCTGACAACTCATGGCTTGTCATGGATTATACAGAAATAAGAGTAAACTGGCAGTTGTACTTTCTGGTCTTTGGAAAATGATACAAACCTATTCTGTTTTCTTCCCAAAAAGGACAGACAATTTGGCAAAGTCAGCAGGCACACATACTATAAAAATCTTCAATTTAATTCATGCTATACAGTTAAACCAATCAGCAAAGAACCAAGGATCTTACATTTTCATAGGGTATAGGCTATGGAATAGCATGCCCATGCTTCCAAGTGTCATTTAACATTATAACACAGACATAACAAAACTGAGAGTTCTTAAAGTCACTGCATGTTTCAGGCCAAGACAACCTAAACAAGGAGCTTCAAAAACTTTTGAAATACTGTGTCAAGTTAGATCTATGTTTCCTTCCAACAGGAAGGAAAAAGTCTGTGAGAAAGCAGAAAGCTGACTGTTCAGTGAAGGACATGAAGATAACACACCTACCCCTAAATTTGGTCAGTCCCTGTAACTACCACATATGTACCTCAAATTTTGTGCTGGAAGGAGCAGTCCCATGGTAAACCACTAACACTTCATCAGGGGAAATCCACTAGCTACTAAGTAAAATGATATGACTAATTTAAATGAATGGTACACAACTTGTCTCTGACATCCCTGGGCTAATGAAAAGCTTTTAAGTAGTACATAATTTTACATTTTACACCATGTTATCAACATATATTAGGATTCGAAGATTAGAGTAGTTCCGTAGTGCTTATAAAACTGTCTCGGAAAGACCAGTTTTTTGTTTCAGTAGCAATTTACTGCTCAGCTGCTGGAAATTCCACAAGCTCAAAAAAATTAAATAACACTAGCAAAGAAAATATGTGGTCCTGAGCAGAGGTATCAAAGCTGTATTGGCTCTAGGCAGTGCAGAAGAATCATTCGAGCCTGCTGAACTCAAATGTTCAGTTCACAGAAATCTTTGGACAACGGCAGAAAGAAACCTAATAAATACCTTTAGTTAAAGGAGATGTAATTATATAGGTCAGGATTATTTTACCTCAATTCTTCACAACTACTAACAGGTTTTTTTTATGCTCTTTTGATTTGTAGGCGTATGCGGGGTACCTATTCAAACCAGCTACGTTCCAAAATCTCTTCTTCAATTAAATTTACTACTGTAGCTATTTTTGCAGCTAGAAGTCTGGAAGAAGGCTTAAGGGGAAAGCAGTGTACGGAAGGTATGTGCTCTAATCCCACTAAGAAATAATAGGATTTGTTTGCATACCTCCCACTAATCGCTTGGAAAATGTACCCCTTCATGTTCCTCATTTCTGATTGCCAATTTGAAAATAAATCCCAAGTGTACTACACTTTAGTTGAAAGGAAAGCAGTCACAACTGGAAAATAATTTTATCGGACTTGAACAAAAATCTATTTAACTTTCATTCGCTTTATATAATTTCCCTTGCTAATTCTGCTCATTATGAAGAGATAGATGCATTTAAACAAAGGCTTACTCTTTTATAGCTCATCACCTTTACCCATCCAATCTGACAATATGGTCATGCTACTAAAATGTACTTTTACTATCTGTTTTATGGCAGCCAGATGATATTAAAAAACCATTAGCATGTGATTTCCCAGCATGATTGAGCAGGAGAAACTGTCTTGCAAAGACGAAATATATTGTTATACACTTTTCTAAGAACTGAACCTTCTCATACTTCTTTGGGGAGTTAAATGCTATGCTAAAACATAAACCAAAGCAACCACCACCCTAAGTACTATCTCTCTATTAGAAGCAGATTTTATTGTCATCATTGTCCCCAGTCATGAAATCACCTTCTATCCTGAGCTAACTTTGTGCAGTGGACAGTCCAAGCCAGAAGGCAAAACAATAAAGGCGGCACAAAGTGCTAGACCTTGATGGTAAGTAAACCTGATGAGTAACCTCTGAACATAATGGCCCACAACCAGCTTACATTATCAACGATCTCAATGCTATCTTTCATTTTCATCTTCACAGATGTTCTCTGACCAGCTTACAAGCCTCATCTCAGAGCTCTTCTCCATACTTCTTATCCCCTCATTTGAATCCTCTCCCACATCTAACCAGTCACTATCAGCATAACTTCTCATCAGCTCCACTATCTCATCTCTTTTTAAGCCTTGTCATAACACCGTTTGCCATTCTAAACTGCTTCATAAATGTCTTCATTTTCCATTACTCCATCTTTTAATCTGTGCGCAAACCTGGCCATGCTGAGCCATCCACTGATTTCAGGATTAGATATCCATCTGGTCAGTCATCCTTTGGCAATGTAAAGTATTTGGACACACTTGACACAAATAATGCTCACAGAGGTTAGGTTTGTTGTAATAAAGGATGTGTAGCTTGGACTATTACCAAGTGTAAACATTTTTCTCACTCCTGTGTACCAATACAGACTGAATTTTTGTACCAGAAATAATATTTGCTATTTACAAAGCTTATTTCTGTTTCATATTCAGGCTGTAACTCTTCAGATAAGAAATTCTGTGTCTATTTAGTACCAAGAAATGGGACTCCAATAATAACTCTGTTTATACCTTCTCAGTGTTATACTAAATAACTTTTTTTTTTTTAAAGAAACCAACCAAAAAAAGAGACTCCTGACATACTGCATTCCTTCTCAGTACACACAGACTCAGGATACCTCTTTGTAGAATTTTCTTCTCATTAGTATCTGCCTGAAGATTTGCTCAGCTTTTCTAAGATGCTGGTAGATCCTGAGGTGAATTGACCTGCTTTTCCCAACTCATGATTCCTGTCATCAGCTGATGGTAGCTTGGCTCATGTGTTCATTAGCATAATTATAAGAAGAGAAGGTATGTGCACACAGACACATTTTGTAGCTGATAGCAGCTAACCCTTTCTTCCCACACCAGCCCACAGGCGACCTGAACTTCACCACATCTCATGCTCATTTGAAATTAATGCCATGTTGGATTGGGATCCACAGGACTGTTTAAACTGAGTAAGGTGGCACAAGTTTGTTTCATTTGTGAGGTCTTAAACGCCTACAGTGCTATTTTAAAGATTACATTCTAGCATGGGATAAAACAAGCATCCACGCTCAAAATAGTATTCTTCAGCACTTCCAATAAGAATACAGAAAATAAAGATTGGAGGCAACAGAGCAAAGTGACATGGGGTGATGTGGCTGCCTCTTTTCATGGAATACTGGCAGAATGAACTAACAAACCATTTATTTAAAGCTGTTGGACATTTTTTGTAACTATTTTAGGCAAAAACCAAACTGAAAGCCACCTTTATCCTGGGTTTGGGCACTTTTCTACTGGAATGTGTTTCCAGCCTCTTACAGTAAATTAAATCTCTGGCTGTTTCAGGGGAAGGTTTCTTCATGAATGTTATTACTTGAGTTACAGTCACATTCCATGTTACTTTAGTTAATTGGCACAGATCTTCCCTATGCCACACTACGTGAGAGCTAAGTCTAAAGCTTCATGTGTCACCTATATCAAATCCACTCAAATAAGTGGCTCTTAAAACTCTATTTTACCTCCTATACTCATTTCAGGAACCCATGTTGACAGTTAATACAGTTCACTGTTGCTGCATTTGATATATGGACCTAGTAAAAGGGAGCTGGTCAAAACACTGACACCTTTTATTTGCATGCTAAAGCTTCGTAACAGCAGTTGTATCAGATACTGCACAAAATCAGCATTCAACAGACAAGGTCAAACACTACCACTTTTGAGATGTGTATCGTTAAAAAGAAGGGGAGGAGGGATTGAAAAAATTCATTTATACTGAATCTGAATTTGGCCAATTGCACAAAGAAAAGAAACAGAATACTAGAAGGAGAACAGAAGAATTTCAGTCAAGAGCCAAAGGATTGCTTAAAGGAAATTTTGCCATTGGAAGGCTGATATTTTTTTCCAAATCTACTACTTCCTTCTTGCTGATTAGAAGTTTTCTTATACCTGAATAGCTAAAGACTAATCGATTCAAGACACTAAGCAGACATGTTTTTATTTATGTGAATATGCACAGCTGTCCATTAAATTTTATGGAAAAGGCCACTTGGTCATGTAAAGACACAATTTTCTTAACTCTTACTGTGATGGGAATATTATAGGGAAAGCATGAATTTAAGACATTTAATCAAGTTAATTTGCACTGCAATATCAATTAATCTAGTTTTGATAAAGAAACACTTATAGAATCAAATGCTATAAACCGAAAAACAAGCTAGAAAGGTAATTTGTGGTGTTTTGGCTTTTTTAAAATGTAAATGCTAGCCATGCCAAAAGTATAAATGCTTCTTTTCCATGCATTTATAAAAGTGGAATGACTTATCTTACAGCTGTTGTACTGAAAACATGCACACGTCACATGTTGCTAAGGAGTGAACAAAATAAAATACAGACAAAAAACAAAATTAGAAACCAACTACATAAAACAGGTGTTCATCTTCTTTACAAAGTCATTCTAATATGTTGAGGAAGTAAAATTTTAAATATATTACAATATAGACTATTGTACAATTTTACAATTGTACAATTACAATTATACAATTTTAGACTACAGAATTGCAACACTAAGAAACAGGACAGCTTGAGTACCAAGCTGGACAAGAAGAAATGATTCATTTTATTCTAGAACTGCAATACAGATCAGCAAACAGCAAAACATACTTTTCCAAGGATGCCTCATTCCTCCTCCTTACACTGCAAAAGCATATGGAAAAATAATCTATTTTTTAAGCCCCCACAAATAAATGCAAACAGCACCAGCATCTAACAGCCAATGGACACAGCTAGAGCTTGCAGAAAGTGTGAAGATAAGTTTTCCTCACTACCAATTTCAGCTTGATTTGCCAATTCTCAGGTGCAATGTAAAAGACTTCAAGACTACACTCGCCAAATAGATCAAGGAAGATGGCAAAAAAAACCAAGGGTATAATTTAAGCTACGCATAATAGACCTGCAGCAGAAAAGAGAGAAACTATGATTCAGAAACCTTTTTTATATCAGACCTGTTTTAAGGTCAGTATGTAGATAAACAAGCATGCAACAGAACCAGGTATTTAAAACAAACATCAAAACACTAGCATTGTGTGACAATATGAAACAAGCTGCCAAAACTTCACAAAACATGTAGAAGAACGAGCAATTTTACAACAACCCTTCAAGTCTGGAAAGAACAGAAAGTCGAGTATTTCCAAAACACCAAAAAACCCATGATCTTCACTCTCTGTAATTTTCCTTCCCCTTGGAAAAAGCAGAAGAATACTATGACAGAATGAGCACTTCAAAAATCTGCATAGCTTGCTTCCAGTTGGAAAAAAGACATACTAGATACAGATCTAAAGATTGGTTTAGGGGTTAACTTATGTCCCTTTTTACCCCAAATGCTGCTTTGTCATAGGTTTAGGATCTTCTGTGCTATTATTAGATTATTTCCCCCCTTTAACAGTTTGTTTTGCATATAACAGCCTTTACTTATCACATTGTCCCTTCAGCAGATCAGATACTGTCTCATATTTGCATCTCAATGCTGCTCCCCAAGACTCTCAGTGTCCTTTGTGTTTTATGTCTTTGAGATACTGAGAAGCAAATAATGGAGAACGATATAACATCAGCTATGACTTCAAAACCGAAGTAGTAGACATGTCAATACCCAAATCTTAAGTAGAATAGTATTTAATCTGTATTTTAAACCTCACTGAATATTGAGGCTAGATAGAGAAGCCTGAAATACCAAGTATTTTAGGTTTAAGGATTACAGTAAACCTGACTGGACCATGGAAATTATACCTACAATGTCATATTGCATAGTATAAGAACTGATTTACTAAAAGAAACAGTTTGTATCAGAACACTTGACAGCTGTTTGATTCAGACAAGGGAAAGAAAATTTTCTTCTCCTAGTTGGTGACTTACAGTAACTAGAAAGTAAATACATTTATCAATTTGATGAATGAGCATATCCTGCAGCTATTTCATATATATTAGAGTGCTTATTGTTCTAGCTAATGGGTCCATCATTCTGAAAATAATCTACTGTCTCCAACATTTCCCCTATGGTTAAGTTGGTATTCACAAGCATGTAATAGGGAGCAGTCGCAGAAGCCTAATGTGATCTTCCAATTTAAAAATACCATTGAAAAGCAGTGATTAGTCACTGCGCAGGCAGAATGAGTAAGAAAAGGTCCACAAAGTTCTGTTTTGTAACTGAATTATCTCTTTTACTGATGACATGACTAGTGATTCAGAGGCAAGAACCAAACCTATATATAGACATATGAGAAAACTAAGGATCTACACATGTATAATTTTTAATCTAGTCCTCAGTAGATCCCCAGCATCTCTGTCTCTCACAGAATATACTGAAAGAGTTAATATTAGAACATTTCTAAATAAAGGAGCAACAATCTAGTAACAAAATACCTCCATCCTTATTTCTCCACTTCTGGGAAGATGGAATATTTGCCAATTAGTAACAGATGTACTGTAGTCCAATAACAAATAGACAGAATTAGAAGTAATCAACAAAGTAGCAGTGGAAGACACAATGGTGAAAACAGACAAAACTCACTAATTTGTTAAAAAAAATATTCAAAAATATTCACCCAAGAGTTTTAGAACTCAAGAATTAATCGGATGAATTAAGTTCTCATTTAAAACTTTGTTGATACCTGGAGTTTAAAGGTGGCAATCTCTAAAAATTATAAAGACTCCAAGGGGATTCAAACAACTCTAGTTCTGTGAGCTGAAGTTCGTACCAAGCAACTTAGCAGAATATATCAAAAGCATAAATAGGTAGGCAATAATGAGGAAGTCTGCCTGGAAAGAAGTAACATGGCTTCTGCCACAGGAACCTCTTGGGAGCTCTCTGAAGGGGTCAAGAAGCTTGAAGAACTGTGATTCAGCTGGTAGCCTCTGGATTTCCAAAGTTTCTGTCAAAATACCTCACTAAAGGCTTTTCAGAAAACTAAGGACCTATAGAATAAGAGAAAGGGGCCCAAAATGGAGAAATAATTCTTAACTATAAATAGGGAGGAGCTGTTACATGACCACTTCTCAGAAGAGCATGATGTCACCGATGAAGTTCATTTGGGAGTTTGTTTTCACATATGATCTGCAAAAATGGGGATAGCAATGAGGTCTGAAAGGTTCCTACAGATGCAAAATTATTCAGGGTAATAACAACAAGAGCAGACTGAAAAACTGCACAGGATCTTGAAGTCTGAATAACAGGCAATACAGCAAGGTGATATTCAACTGGTAAACACAGGGAGAACAACTTTAGCATCAGATATAGAATGACAGCCTCTGAGCTCACAATCAGGATCTTGGGGCTTTGGCACACAACTTCAGAAAACCCATCAGCTCACCACCTGGCAAAATATCCAAAGTCAAATATTGGGAGCCATTGGAAAAACAACAGAAAATAATTATGCCACTGTGCAAGTCCATGGTTTGCTCATATCCTGAGTAAGCCTAGTTCCGATTCACTTATTGCTAAGAGGAAATAGTATAATTGAAAAAGGTTTAGAGCAAGACAAAAGGAATGATCAAAGCTATAGACAACTTCTGATCAAGTAGGCTGGGACTTTTCCAACCTGAAAAAGTAACCACATAGGTGAAGTGTGACTGAGATCTACAAAAATCACAACCGGCACGAAGAAGCCAAACAGGAACTAGGAGCCATTCAACGAAGCTGTAACAAGCCAGGTCCAGAACAAACAAAAGGACACAGAGGAACACAGACCTATAGAACTCTCTGTAAAAGGACAATTCTCATACAAAGTTTTTATATAATGTTAACGGAGGCTGGACGAGTATGTGAAGAAAAGGTTATTACATCCACAAACCATGAGAGGCTGAAAAAAAGCTTATATATGTAATTTTATTTTAAAGACTTGATCTCACAAATTTCATGTAATATCCTATTCAAGGCAAAAATTAGTAAACAAACTGAGTTTTATAAACAACGTATGATTTATTAGGACACTAATTAAGCATAATTACTTTTAAGCAATATTCCACTTCAAGTGTTGCAAAAGCATGAAATGTCCAAAGGATTTGTGAATTACTTCTTAAAATGAAGTCCATTCAGGAACCATGTTGCAAGGCCTTGAATATGGTAAGACTTGCAAGCCTAAGATAGCAAATACACAGAATAATGAGGAAGATAAAACTACTTTCTCAAAAGTCAAGTTTTGTGCATCCTAAATTGTGTTTTGCTGTAAGAGAAATTAACTCCAGTGCAAAAAATTCTAGATTCTATTTCCACTACCAGTAAAATGTTTCATAATTCAATTGGTATGTTACTAAAAAAAAATGTTTATTTCTGTAGCCTTTATATTGTGGTAATGCTTCACAGTTCAGTCTATCCCCACTGCATTGTCCTGAGCTCTATACACCTGTAACAGAAGCTGCATCACACAATCTCCACAGAACTGACAATGAGGCACAAAGGAAGCAAGCTGTCACAGAAATACAGAGAACAACAATAACTTCTACTTAATTTCTTCCCTCTGCTTTATAATATTAATACTTCAGGGAAACTGAGGACATTACTCACTACAAAACAAGTTATCACCTAAACAGTAAACCAAAATGAAGTCTGGTTTCCTACTGATGTGTGTAGGATCCCTAATGTCTAATCAAAGTTGACCTGAAGCATGGCGTTTTCTTTAACACAACTATTGTTATGGTCTCTCCCTGTTATCTGGTTCCTTATTGTCATTAAAGATGTAGAACTGTAATCCATGACCTCTATTGTTCTATCAGCTTTGGTTGAAGTGATTCAATAGGTTTAAAAGCTGCTTCTGCACTCTGTTAGGCTCCTTCAGCACCAAAACATTCACAAATACCCTTGTGCCCACAAGTAATATGATCAGATCAACCCCATTCTCTCAGAAGAAGATGTGTTTAGATCCCAATTTAATCCCATGCATTGATGCAAGTTAACTTTATAGTATCTCAGACACACTTTTCCTGCAAAACAGCAGAGTACAATAGAGTTAATGACCCCGATAGTGTTGAGCAGCAATGCACTCTTTGTTACATTGAGCTACTAAGATTAGTGTACTTGATTTCAATGATATAGAGACATTATATGATTAAAATTCATGTGTTCTCCAAATGTTTTCCAAAAAAGCTGATTAAGTCCAACAAAAAGCTACTCATATTAAAAAAAGTATACTGAAAAATTCCTTAATCCTTCAAAACACTATTTTCTTTAAAAGCAACATTAATTATACACCAATCACTAAAGGATATAAGAACTTACATGCAAATTACTACCAAAACTTCAAGTTGCTCTTACCTTGAACTAGATCTTGACTTCACATCTTCCTTTGCTGTCCTTTCACTACTAGCATCTTCATTGTTGTCTAGTTTTTTCTCACATGGTTGTTTTCTCTTCTCCCACTTCTGCTGATTTGAGATGCTTTCTGCTTCTTGTGTGTCATTTTCTGCTCCTACCTGTGAACCTGAGGAATGTGCCAGGCACTTAGAGGAGATTGGCAGTTTTTGCTCTTCTCTGCCAAAGTCTCTTTCTGCTAACAAAGCAGAAGTTTCAGGTTTTAATGTTTCCTGTGCAGGGACTGAATTGTCCAAGTTATCTACATGGTCCATTTCTTTAGACTTTACTAATGCGTATGAAGCATTTACAACACCTCCTGCAGAATGTTTAGTCTTTAAACCTTCAACACTGTCCTCCCTGCTGTCTTCACAGCTGCCACAACACACACAGGAATTAATTAGACAGTTTGTGGCAGCTATACTGAGTTTATGGGATTCATCCTCCTCCTCATTTGCTAATGGATTAGCAGATCCAGGAACACAACTAATAGCTGCTTCCGGAGTTGTTACTGGGGATTCTGAGCTAGAGGGAGATTTAGGATTGAATATTACGGTAGCAGATATTTTCATTCCCCCTGTCCTGTGAGCTATCACTTCTGCCATTTCTGCATCATCAGCATATGCATCCCAGCCATTGAGGTATAACTGTGAGTCCGGACCTTCTAGACAGCTGCATGAATTCTGAACTGAAATGCCAGACATCTGTTTGCTATCTTCAATATTGTTATTATTGCTTAAGTCACTTGCAGCATCTTTTAAAAGCAAAGTTTCCTCTGTCTGATGGCTGTTCTCCGACAGCAAAGCATCTCTATATTGCAGGTTCTGTTTTGAATCATGGCAAGGGTTATTCACCCAAGCAAAAGTATCACTTACTGAATCCAACCCAGCAAGAGCTTCTCCTGCTCCATCTAGGTCATCCATAAAAAACACTCTGTCCTCTTCATCAGTTAAATTGTCAAGATGGTGTCTTGTTGGTGAAGCTTCTGTGCTAGAACTATTTCTTAGGCTAGGTCTGTGAGCTGGAGACTGACAGATGCTTGGAGGGGAAAGCAGAGAAGACATTTCATCTCCAACTCTGTGTACCATCCTATTCAGCTGTTCTAGCTCCTGTTCATCATACTGCATAGAACAAGCCAGCTCAGCCTCTGTGTTTTCAGCTTTTGCTGAAAGCTCCTTAGCAGGCAAAGTCGTAGTTATGCCCGGTGCAATGACAGAGGGTACTTCAGGATTCGCTCTGACAGGAAAGTCCACATCTTGAGAGATGCAGAGGTTACGTTCCAGTGTGTGCAGTTCATCCTCAGTTAATGTCTGAAGTAGATCCCTGAAAATTAAGAAATACACACATCACTTGGCCTTTACAATCATCGGAGGCACTGATGTTACAGGTTTTAAAAAAGCTTTTACTGTTAGTACAGAAATCCGGAACTTGGGGGCACAGAGTACTTTCAGCTGTATAACTCAAGGTGCACTTGGTATTCATATTCAGAACACAATAGCTGATGCCTGAATCTGAGATTACTCATGCAAATACAAGGTACCAACTTATTTATCTCCTTGCAACAAAGCCCCAAAATAAATCAAAACACACCCAAAAATGGATCTTTCCCCCTCCCCATCTACTTATAGTGAAAGTGTTACCCACAATTAGATATAGTCATTTTTTTAATTCACAAATTTGACTTCAACTAACAAACCAATTTGCCATCCTTCATACTAGATTCTGAAAATTATTCTGCAAAAAAGTACTGTAGAAGTTTCATACCATTATATTGTCAGATAAAAAGAATTCATTAAAAATAGTAATATCGCTTATGCAACACTGACATCTTGGAAGCCTGTTCACTGAAACAGGGATTGGAAGTGGGTTCTCTCCCGCCTCAAACACTAACTCAGTCATTAGGGAGTTAAGCTTCTGCATGATGTTAAGAATCAGGCAGGCCTAAAAGCAAACGTTTAGGTATTTACTAAACTATATTTTCTTGAGGCATGCAGCATCTCCAGTGTTACCAAGTGTCATCAGTATTGCAGTTCAGGACTATGAGCACCTAGAAACAAAGTGTTATTTGAGGTTGTTTAAGTGCTGTACAACTTTAAAACAAATACATTGACACAGCAGCACTTAATTTTACCTCTGAATTTGATTTACACTGTGCTTCTCAACTAGAAACCACATATAAAAATATCCTCTGTCAAGAACTGTTGTCAACATTTTCAAAGGCCAGCAAGTATATTTTGGCATAAATTAATGGATGGGAAAAGCAAGATCCTCTACTTAAACAGAGGCTAGGAGTCCATTATTCCTCATGTGGTTAGAAATCATTGGCTAGCAGGTGACGTAGAGCTGGCACACTGATAATAAGCTCATATTAAAGGAATTCCCTTAAAGCAGTAACTTCAGTCTAAACAAGAGGACAAAAAAAAAAAACCCTAAGAAACATTCAACACATCTCACATCTTGATTTCCAGTCAATGGCTTTCATTCTTAACTTGTTAACTCAAAGATTCAATATTTTTCCAAGTACTATCACTAAAAGATCAAATTGCCCCAAAAATAAGTCACTAGTATCTGACTTGTATATCAGCTACTCTACAATTTTTAAAAAAAGGTAACAGTTTAAATAAGCATGCTCAAGTCAGAATAAGTATAGAACACATTTTTATGGTTATATGCATTCCATACAATTAGCATCTTCTTTTTTTTTAAAAAAATACACTTTTATATAGGAGTTATATGGCCCTGAAAAAAATTCTAGTACCTTGTAAGATCAATTGCACCATTCTATCCTCCTCTTTTCACTCGTTCCCATAGTCTCTAATAGAGAAGTCAGTATTTCTTTAAATCATTCCATATGTATCTTTGCGTGTGAAGTTGGACAATTTTTTCAATTATAAATGAGTAAGAAAGGGAAATAGCCAATCTGGTAGGCCCGCTTACCTAATAAAGCTGTAAACCAGTATTGCTATCTGGCACACTCGAACGTTTTAAAATACCTACACATTCCTTTCTTTTGTCTAAACAGTATATGACAATACCATCTCATTACTCAGATTTTTTTATTTAAACAGTAATCAGTGTCTGTAAGAGATTAAGCATTTTAACATCACCATAAAAACAAACTGACAGAGAATGGTTTATGTTTTAATGTCAACATAAAAATAGCTGTGTTCTTGTTTATTTTTGAAAGAATGATACCAATATAGTAAATACAAACATGGAATAACATGATTTTTGCCATGAGGTTTTGTATTATGAATTTTCAGTTTGTCAGTTTTTACAGAAATGTTGTGATGTAAGTTTATATAAGCAGAAACAAATTAATGTGGGGTTTTTAGAAACAGTTGCGTTTATAAACTTAAAAATCCACAACAGAGTAAGAACACAAACACAACAGTGGAGGGTTTAAGTTTGTCCCTCCCTTATGAAAAGATATTAAAAACATAAGATATTTCTGGGTCAGGTCGGGGTCCATAAAGCAGAGAAGCCTTTCTCTGACAACAGATTCTAAGGAAGAGTGTAAGAATGGGACAAGCACACAGTGATCTCTGCTAAGTGCATCCTAACTGGCTTCCAGCAGCCTGTAGGTCAGGGATTTCTGAACTAAGGTGGCATTCTTGCATGGATAAAAATGTGCATGTCGAACTGATCAGAAGCCAACTGCTTAAACATCAGCTATGCTTCTCCATACACCACAGTCATACCCTCTTCTCAAAACAGAAGAATTATTGACTTCTACAAATATAGACTACACTAGCAACATTCAAAGGAATTTGCTTTCCATCCAAGCTCATTAGCATAACTGGGAATGAAATGGGCCCATCTAAAAATCTAAGATTGAATCTTCTGACTTTCAGCATCTGGCCTGGGGTTTTATTCAGTTTCCAGAACATTGCATGGCAGCACCCAGGATTCCTGAATGTCTGGGTGCTCAAAACTGCTCTGATTCCTTTCTGAAGACACAGAGAGCCTGACTGCTCAAACGTATCTGATACGGGTTTCACACATTCACTGTAAAGTAAGGACTGGAAAATACACATTTGCTTTATGCTGGCTAGCTTCAGCGACTTGAGTAATGAACTCTTTGTCTCTGCCAATAACAGTACCTCAAAATTTAACAATTGTGTGCAGTTTTGAGGATAACTAAATAAAGCTGATAAAAATTTAAAAAGTCAATGAAATCAGCTGACTGTTCTCATGTCTTTCTAGGTGAGTCAGATCCATGCTGCCTTACAAGAGTTCCTATACATAATCAGTTGGATTACATGTGGTAGTTCACCACCCCTGTTATTTCAGTAGAGAAATAATCCTGCTTTAAATTCAAAAGAAATACGCTCTTTTTCCCAAATCAAACCCCAGAAATCTTGCTGTTAACAAATACAGCTTGTTCTAAAATAGGTGCAGACAATTATCTTCACTTCTTTGCATAAAAACCCCTAGACTTACTGGGCTGTTCTAAATACAAGTTTCCTTGCAAGATGACAAATGTTTGATCAACAGTTATCTTTTGATACACTGTATATTAGATTATACAGGATTCACTGCCAACAGTGAACATTGGTATGTTTTAAAATGCTTATGTAGACATTGAGAATAAAAATTAACGTCAACCAGTATACAGAAAGAAATGTTAAATCTCACTACTGAAGGTTTAAAACTAAACATCAGGCATCATTACTGAACCATAAGGTTTAATTGGACTGTAGCTACTTCCACAGTTCACGTCCTTTCTGCTGAAGCATCTGTAACTCATCATTGGATCCAAGCAAGTGCTGGAAAAAAGAATTTCTCCCTCTGCTTTCATTATTTAGAAGCCGCAGGTAAAGAGAGCTTCTGCAATCCACCCTGACAGCAGCGGTGTGCTTCCTTCTCGCAGGTTTTAGAAAACACTGAATTTTAAAAAAGCATGTTGAGGTTTCACCTGCTTTTACTCTTTTTGGCATAACAACACAGGAAGGCAATCTAGCCTTTAAAATATGAAGAACATTTTTCTTCCAGTGGCTACAGCCACTGGCAGAAAACAAGGCAAGTTCTTGATATGTACTCTGCTTGTTACAAGCAGTAGCAGAAATTTACGCTCCCTATTGCAAAACCAATAAACATATTTTATTCTACTGCCAATATTGAGGGTGCAGAAATTACTTATTCAAAGATCTGAGGCCAGAAGTCCATTTAAAGACAAATTTGGCTAAATAGATGACCGGGCCACAAAAACCCAAGTGCACTGATCTCACACATTCTCCAGGTCTCCTTCATTAACTTTGTTCCTATTCTAACTAGAATTTTAAACTGTCTGTTTCCAGAGAACAGCATCATAGTTACTGCCAGCCTGTGCTTCAGTTCATGCTCTGAATGGAGCATAAACAGCTGTCTATGAAGCTGCCATCATAAGAACACGATGCAGGTACAGGAATGCAATTTGCATCCTCCTGCTTCCGCAGTGCTGAGCACGCCAAGGTCTGCAGATCTGCTCTGATACAGCAACACTGAGAAATCAACACTGACCAATATCACTGGTACTCCTTTACTGCAAAACTTTTAAAACCAACTCAAAGTCTTAAACACAGACATCTTGTAAAAACTAACCAGTTTCCCCTCAATCACTGTGCACACTTTAAAAGCATATGAGTTTCACACCCACCCCCCACGAACATTCTTGAACACACCGACAACAGGTATACTGCATTTGATTTCTAGTCAATGATACAGAAAGCTTTCAGTGTACTTAAAATGGTACAATCCTCTGATTCTGCACAACTTGATCTGCAATCTGCTTGATTCTGCACCATCAAAATTCATAGGGACCCTACCATCAATTCTAATGGTCCAGAAACAAGCAGCAGGCAAGCAGAGGGCTCTGAAAAAAAGGGCAGAATGAAGGAGTACTGCAAAATCCCAGGTTTGCTCAGCTCTGAAAATCTCCATATAATAGCCTCAAATGTACATATAGCATAGGTATTTTTAATCACAAGAATGTTTAGTGTCACAGGCATCTAAATTAAATACCTACACATATACCAGATGACATGGTTTTGTATACTTACTAGGCAGATTACAGTCATTTGGCAGAAATGGTTCAAATGGCTTAGTTTAAAAGAAACAGAGATAACACCACTATATTATTATGCATTGGTAGATATATAAAATACCAATGTTCATGTTTCACATCAAAAATAACAATCAACACAAGCACCTGCTTAGATTTTAATTAAAACATTCAAAGTCATCATCTGCTGCTCAACCTTACCAAAACCTAAACAAGAACCCATACTACTTTTGCTCAGAGAGTCTCTACAACCTCTATTGTTTCCAAAGTTGCCAGACACCAATAGGACACCAAAAATTTTCCTAGCCATTTGATATTTTTCTCTGCTAGTTCTGATTTAATTATGTGGATCCATATTAATACAGTACTTATCATTGCCTTTAACAGTAGGGATGTTTAAGGATAATACAGCTTACAAATTACCTGTAATCCTACAATGTAAGCTGTATATTTGCTGTTACTCTAAATTAAAATATTTAGTTGGCTAAAAAGTTATAGAACTTCAGAAAAATTCACTGGGAAGTGATCGTATTCTGCAATAATATGCTGTTCTATTTTCTTACAACAGGCACACAACTACAATAGAATATACAACGACTTTAACAGAAGACTACTTGAATCTATTTTCACTCCTTAACTACTGGTGAGGGAGACTGAAGACTCCTGGAAAAAATGCTCCCCTTTTGCTGGAGAACAGAAATATCAAGTATCTCATTCCATCTTCCCTTATAGGTTTCTGTGAACATTCTCACTGAGTTGGAACTGCAGCCTTATAAGTTA
This sequence comes from Strix aluco, assembly GCF_031877795.1. Classification (NCBI taxonomy): domain Eukaryota; kingdom Metazoa; phylum Chordata; class Aves; order Strigiformes; family Strigidae; genus Strix; species Strix aluco. Next base: position 10,037,831 of record NC_133934.1, read on the forward strand.
AAAAAAAAAAATCTGTGATAACAAAACCAAGAAATAAATCTAGACAGCTTAGGTACTTTAACAGTAATTTAATTACCCTACATGAACCACACAGTTATTTGTAACTCACTGCTATTTTCATTCAATGTATTTTTCATTCAAGAATATAACTAAATGATCTTTTTGAGACCAGTTCTTCAAAATATTCAAGTTCCTTGACACTCCTTCAATTCAGAGATCTCACTGCCAGACATAAAATTTCACTATATGTCTTAACTTGCTTTAATTTTTGCTCTGATCGATGTTATCTCACTAAGAACACTTCACAAACTTTGTCTCCTAGACATCTGAAATCACATTTCTTAATGCTCATTTAACAGAATAAATGTCTAAAGTTTATCAGAACTTTTTCCAAAAACTAATCTGAAAGAGTCTTATTTTTTGAAGTCTGCATTGAAAATTGTAGTTATTGAACAAACAAGCATTTTACTAATGTGTTTTCAACCCAAGCATTAAGTTTGGAGTAACTGAAAATTAAATGGACTAAGCAATAAACTGACTTCATTGATTTTCATTTTCTGTGTTGTGAAATGTAAGGAGTAAGCAGAAAGAACAGATTATAAGTAGTATATTAGCTTGTAAGTATTCTTTTTGCTTTAGACAGCCATTGGAATACTGGTGAAAATTTCCATGATAGCTATATTTTGGGAGTAAGGTATTTTAATGTAAACTTCATGAACTTTTAAAGCTTCAGTACCATTAAAGGTTTTTTTTCCCCTCTAACTTAAGGTTTGCTCCTCAATTCATGTTGTTCTTTACTCAGTGTTTTATAAAACCGCAATCACTCAAAAAACCCCAAACATGTTGATTTGTCTGAGATTAATTCTGAGATTTCAATATGAATATCATTAATGTACCTAAAAATAAAACTGTATTCCTTCAAGACAGAAATATTAGGAAATCTTTAAGGGACACAAAAGGATGTGGTCTGGCTATTCATAAAACCTGACTTCAGAAACAGGCTCCTCTCTGAACCATCCCTGACAGATTGCATTCTCCCCCAGGAGATGCCCCACCTCTAACAGGTGAGAGGAAATTAATCAGGATAAACTTGTGTACATCAAAACTGTTCTTACATCAAACTGTCATCATAACATACAGGGAAGGCGATAAATAGGTGAAAATTGGACACACTAATGAAAAACTTCTGTCAAATTATCTCTAGAAATTTCTAGGAACAAAATTTGCAGTTGGCATATAAATTTGAATTCTAAGGAAATAATAGGGCTTACGGATTTAGAAAACAGGTTTTTTGTTTTAACACTCGGATAAAGTATCTTAAGGGTGAATATAAAAAAACCTGAATATAAAGATCCTTTAAGGATACAGCTTCATTTCTCCAAAGTAATGGATCAGTCTTCTAAAGACCTCAACTATGAAAAAAATATTTTAATTCTCTTTATACTTGAGCCAAAGCCTACATATCTCCAATGGTTACCAAGACTGAAGCACTGTGAAAACAGGTATATATAAAATGATCCATCCTGTAAAAACAGACCCACAATATGAAAAACCAATGGTAACTTCTATTAAATTAAGAATCATCTGAGTACTGCATCACAATGTAATGAGAAAATGTCATAAGCATGGCTAAACAGAAACATTGATGCTAATTAGAAACAGGATCTCCAAAAATAAACTGCAACTTCAGTATTTCAGGCATCATCCAACCATAAGGAAAATCTGAAATGTAATAAAATAGTAGTCAGAAAAAAATAAAACTATCAGAGATGAAAAGTTCAGAAAACTCCCATAAAATGAAAAACTACATTTAGTTATTTCATGGGTGTATCAGGCAGATGAGAGGAAAACACAGTTTATGGTTAACATAGCAAACAAACACTTTTCTAGGCATTTATGATTTATTTTTAAGCCTCTGATATTCACTTCAGAAGAGAAGCAGTTACAACTATCTTTTATTACTTGCCTTATTTTTCTTAGCAAAGTGTGAAAAGGTCTGAAGAGCTCAGACATATCTTCTGGTTTATGGTCCAAATTTAATGGTCCCTCGGAGTAGACAACAAGGCCACTGTAATTCAAAACACATGCATGAACACACACAAAAATGAAAATTTCATTATACAGAGCAACTACTAAGGAGTCAGAAAAGCAACTGTACATAAACATTAAAACTACACTCAAATTACATATTGTTATGTTGGTTTTTGTCATATTCACCCACAAGTAGAATTAAATGCTATTTAAAGCAACAGGAAAAAAATCCCCTTCCTTCTGTCCACCCTCCCTTAAATATGGGACAAAAAGCAATGGAAGCATAAGGGGAAGAACGTATATTTATTTCATTGCTACAGCTGACCCATTAAAAAAAAACCCACAAGAAACTGATTATCAAGTAAGTTGTGGAAAGTCCACTGAATTAAGAGAGATTGCAAATGGCTTTTTCTTTCCAGTCTAAATAATTTCTAGGTAAGATAGTTGACTCTTGTGCTCCTATTTTCTACCTCTAAGATAAATACAACCTGGCATTAACATGTGGTAAAAAAGAACACACATTTTCTAAATCACATAAAACACATTTTGATAATACCATGCTCCTAAATCAACGCAGGATTTGTAGAAATTTCCTTGGAAAGAGGTTAGTTCATGATCCTGAAAACATCCGTGTCCTTCACTGTAGATATCTCAATAGTTCCTCCTGACCAAATCACTACTGCCCAAACCTGTTTGTGCGTCAGGGATTAAACAAAATTCACCTTCTTCACCATATCTGCTGCATCGTACTGCATACTCATACTGTGTCTGAGAAAGCGGATTCTACCCATACCAGGCACCACTGTGCTTAAAACTATTTAATCCTCTGCCCACTGCAAAAACAACGTATGTTTCTCAAAGGCAAATCCATCACCTGTTCTCACACTCGAGATAACACGGATTTTAGTTTTTCCAGGCCATTTTCCCCTTCTTGCCCTTACAGTCAGTGCTCAGTTACCCACAGTAGTTCAAAGGTATGCTCCTTTTCTTACACTCACATGTTGCTTCAGAGAGCTTTCTAGCCATTTCACATCCAAGTCATCCAGAGCAATGGGGACTAACAAGATTGTTCGTATCTTTTGTTCACTGGCTGTTCGCTAGCAAGCACCCTGCATGACCACTGAAGGCTCTCTGAGACACAGTGGCAAAGCTGATGTCACAAGTTACACGAATCCCACTGAAGTATTTAAAAAAAAAAAAGGACCACTTACACTCTGTTTACCATCTGGGAAATACTGCTCTTTTTCTTCTGTTTATAAACCCAGAGCCTGGCTTATGCCCTGGTAGCAGTATAGTACCGTGGTCTCCCATCAGGCTGGAAGATGGCCATCAGAAAGTTCAGAATTGTCAAGGTAACATAGGGTCCAAGAAATCTGACCATTAAACTTGATCAACACTGCTTTGGGGACTAGGGTTTTGAGGGCAGGAGCAGGGAAAGGGGAGAAGAGAAAGAGAAAAGTTGCTTCTTTTGCAAGTCACCTTTTTTTTTTCCAATGGCTTAAGAGAAATTATCCTGTTACCAAGGATACTTAACTTCAATTTATTTTTTTTTTTAAGCTTTCTGATCTTCAACAAGCAGGCTACCACAAAGCAAAGTAGTTATTGCTGACTCATGTCCTATGTTCTGCCCAAATAAATGTTACTTCTTTGTTTGGAAGCTTGAGGCTGCTCTCACTGAACTTCTAACTGATGCAAAATCACCATTCCTTTGGCTTTCAGGTACAGTTTGCTTTCCATAGGGTTTAACTCTCAGAAGAAATTAAAAAAAATTTAAGTGGGCTGGAGTGCTACAAAAAAACCTTATGAAATGTCCTTTGTATATGTATGACCTTTGAAAAAGTTCTGAATCAATGCTTGAATATAGTTGTAACACGGAAAGAACTAAAAATTGGAGAAAACTGTCTTAATATTTCCTACTAGGTTCAAAGTTCACCGACACCTGTTAACACACTAGGCAACATACACTATATTGTGTATTGTAAACTGATGTCTGGAAAGAAACCTTAGACAAAAATGACTCTGAAAAGTACTCCTTAAAGCTTTGCTATTAGAGGACTGAGGGCATCCAGCACTTCTCCTTGCCCCAGACCCATCCTTCTCATTAAGACACGGAGCAACAGCATGACAACTTTGTGTTGCGTCTGTCTTGCATTTAAAGGCCTCTCCTTTCACAGTCCAAATAAAAGGCTTGCATTTCTTCCAGACAACACAGATCTGGATGGTGTAGTTTTTCTGTTGAACTTCACATGGCAATGATTTATTTTCAAATCACTGGATACTTTGGAGCAGTTAAACTTTTTTCTCTTCTCCCTCTCTGTCCTCCTCTAATTTGGGATAGACAGCATGTGTTTTTCAGACAGCCCTCGGTTTTCCAGTTAGTCATGATGTACTCTTCTTCACTGTGCCTTCCAGCAGCTTCAAACTGAGTTCTCACATTCCCGTTGTCTTTTTGATAATCAGATTATTACTGTTATTATTTTTAGAATGACAGTTTCAGACAATAGCCTATTTAACAGGAACAATAAACCACAGGGATTTCCTGAGGAGAAGTGTATTACACTCAGGATTTGAGGTTTCTTATTTCCCTCATTTATACTACTTACATTAGCTGACTTTAAAACATTCACAATGGTAAAATATTAAAAATATGCTGGCTTTATTCCAGAGAAACTGCTGTCTTATTAAATCATGAAGACTCATTAGGAAAAATGCATCTGATTTGTTCAATACTGCAAAAACTGTATGAAGCAAGAACACTTGTTTTAATTTAGTTGTCTTGGGTTGTCAAATACAGGGTACAAATCTACACATAAGTTAATACTTTCCTTGGAAAAAGACTTAAGCCTAACTCAGTGGTCACAATGCAGTTTGTCATGACAACTCTTTTTGAACCTAGAGTCATTAAGAAAAAAACACAATTCCTGTTGACAACTTTTGAAGACTTGTAACCTTAGGTCATATTATTTTTGAGTGACACAAAATATGTGCTTTCAAAAAATATTTCTGACAAAGCGACATTTTAAAATTTCTTTCTGGAGGATGACTGATCAATTGTTCCAGATTCCTGTTTTCTATATTTAAAGTTCTACCTTCTCTTTTCTTTTTTTTTCCTCTTGATATTCTACATAAAACCAGTAATGATTTAAACCAAAACATAATCCTCTTACTTGAGTTTAAAGAAAGTACAAGCAAACTCTGTGGAAAAAAAAAAACCGTCAGAATTCTGAACAAAATTTTTGAAATCTTCAGCAAATCTTTAAATCAGGCAGAGTGGGGAGTAGTTAAAAAAATTACTTACCATACAATGGCTAATCTTGGAATTGTAAACATTAAAGCTGGTTCATAGTCATCTATCATATCTTGAGTGAGGTATCCAAGCCTTAAGGCTCTAAGCAGAAGAACAAGGTTATTTAGTAAGAGATCAAACTCTTGAAGAATACATTTCAACAGGAAAATTTTGAAAAAATTGTTCTAAGCCAAACCAAACCAAATTGATAGTATTTAACTCATGAACTACTTTTTGTACCAACTAAAACACTATTTATATAACTGACTGCTGTAGTCTCTGCCTCAAAAAAATATTAATATAAGAAAAAAAAAATCTTCAAACACTTAAAACTTTTATAGCCATCCAAAACCAAAATAATTTTTATGCCATTTTCCCCTTTTCTTTACTATTTCATGCCAGACTTCAGCTTGTTACTGAAAACCACTGGTGCTTAGAATTTTTCAATTAAAAGAAACATTTTTCAAGTAATAAGAAAAAATATTTGGTTTCATTTTCAAATAAAATTTGCTATAATCATCTAGGTCAACCCCTCCTGAACTAATAAACCAGACTAAAAAAACCTAGTTCTGTACAGAGACTATTATTGAAGTGTAAGGATTTAATATTTGGGGGACACTTCACAGTCCTCTAATAACTTTTCAAATATCTTAAGCCCCTTTTAGACTAAAACCCAGTTTGTTATGACTTGGCTATGCTTTTCAGGTTTCTTCACAATTTCTTAATTTCCTTCCAAGTTTTGTAACATCCTCAAATTTCTTCTCTGATTTGTCCATATCTGTGAGTAATATAACACTCAAAACTGCACACTAGTCCCACTGAGATCTGACTGGTTCCAAAAAGAATAGAAATAACTTTTTCTTATTCCTTATCAGTACTTGTCTTGCCAATACTGCTGGTGGTGAACAGCAACACAACCACAAAGCACTGGTTTGTACTAACAGTGGATGGACTCAGTGTGTGGCCCGCTCAACTTGTTCCCACCCAACTCCTTGTTCCCTCCTACAGTCCACTGCCAGATTATCCAAAGCTGCAAATGAGAAACCACCTTTTTCCTCTTACTGAGCAAATATATGTATATATAGTAGCTCTCTGACTGATGGAAGGTAATTTCTCCTACTTGTGACCATTTTGAGTTGTAATCCTATCTTTTAAAATGCCTGAAACACCTCTGATCTTGGTGTCATCTAGAGACTGTGGCAGTGTGCTCCGTACTCCTTGATTTCTTAAGAAAAGTATCGACCACACCAGATCCAGGGTCCTACTTCACAAATTCTCCTAATACAACAGTAAAACCAACACTTACTCTAGAGTGTGTTTTACAGTCAATTGGTCTCTAACAATTCCACCCAGACTACAGTTCACTAGTTTCCTTCTGAGAACAGTGTTGCACTGCTCAAAACCTCACTAGAGCTGAGTATTTTGCATGCTGTTCCCCAGTACTGCCCACCTGCTAGGCTAGTTACTCTCACAGAGGGGGGGGAAAAAAAAAAAGAAAAAAAAAGAGAAGTTCAACACAGTACATTACAAATTCAAATCTTCTTTATCACTTTATACTCCTAAAAGAACTTAGGAATTGCTGGAGTGTTAGGGTTTTTTTTAACATCGTCTCTCCATTCATATAGAGTCAAGCTCCAGTCCTCTAAGATCCTCAAAGAGCCTTTACAAGTTCTTTATGAAAATCACCAGAGGTTCACAGATTATTTGAATCACATCCCCATGTATTCTTGCATGAAGTATTATTAAATCTTGATGCCTGAAACAGATTTAGCTTATTTAAATGCTGTCTTTGTTTACACATCTATAACTAGGCATACCAACAATATTGTTATTGTTGGATTATTAACTTTTGGTGTTTTTTTGTCTAGAAAACAAAAAGCATAGGCTTGTGCCAGGTAAGCATCCTTAATGCTTTTTAACTTTGTACTTGGATACTTACTAGAAAAGCAAAATACCTGGTGTTTTATGATGCTTCTTAAGGACTACAGTTCATAGTGTTTCTACAAAAAGCTCAAAGTAAACACAGAAATTAAAATCTAGTATGTAACTAAAATGCTTACCTCTCCACGGTTTCACAGAAAAGTACGATTACCTCTTGCTGTACATAATATTCTTTCGGAGACTTCACAGGTACCATGGCTGACACATAACTACAAAGATTATAAAATAACATACTACTATTTTACACGCTTTAATGATTCAGTTTATAAAAACAAATGCAGGACAAATTATATTAGAAACCTAACCTTTCCTGCAGCATTCTGAAAGCACTCACTATGGAAATTGTAGAGTCTAAGAATCAAAAGAAATGCAGCTGATTTACTGCAGATTGAGGCAGTGGAACTCAGTAGTAATTTAGAAATATAATTACACACAGTTAGCAATCAGAACTACATACTGTGTGGCACGGGTAGGTAGGTCCTAAAAGGATCTTTATTGCTGCATCAAAGAATAGCTTAGTCTTTCCTTAAGAAAAAAAAAAAAAAAAACAACTAAAACACACATTTTATCTAGAAAGGTTTCACCTGAAATTATATTAGTGAATTTCAGTTACCCAGCAGAGACAATTTAGGAAACTTAAAAGTTGGCCTTGTTTCTACGTGGAATTACATGCAAAAGCACTAATTCACAAGGTAAGAAACACTGCTAAAAGTGGTTTTCTGTAACTATATTACTTAGTCATTTGTAGACTACAGGTAACACAGGAAGGGAAAAAGTTCTTCGCAAAGTAACGGCATAGAAGAATGCTGTATGTAGACAGTTGGTATGGACAGGCCAGAAACTGTGCATAAGCACTACCAAGAACCAGTTGCTGATTGTCATCAGTGTCTGCACTCAAAAATCACACTTAAAAAACACATTTTTAGCCAATGCCTTCAAGTAAAATGTTTTTCAATGTAACAGCATAATGATGGTTTTTTGAATCAGAAAAAAATTGCTTACCTGAGTAAAGTAATACAAGAGAATATAAATACTGCAGAAGGACAAACAATAATGGGAAACAAGACAGTCTATGGATTATTCCCAAGAAAAATCTAACATACCACCCAATTCTAAAAAACCTGTTCTGCTGAGGGTAGGAATAGCTGTATCATATTGGATCCATAAACAAACTTGTCCAGTATCCTGTCTATAACTATGCCCAGCACCACAAACATCTACCAGACATGTAGGAAGCTGGCGTAAATTCTGAAGCACAATGCAAGACTTGGTCAATGTGACCTTTGATCCAATAAGCAGTTACTTTACTCACCCCAAAAGCAGTTATTTTTATTTTTGCTATAAACCTCCAAGCCATTTTTCAATCACAAGTTTTTAAATCAGTGAGTTCCTGTGGTTAATTATGGCTTGTGTAAAAGCACTTCCTTCATCAGATTTCAATTTGCCTTATTAAATTGAGTAGGTACATCTTGCTTGTATCTCTAAGCACAAGAGAACAAAACCTCATAATCTCTAGACTATTTGTTATCATACTTTTTTTTTTTTAATGTCTCTTATTTGTCGCCTTTCCTCTGACAAAGAAAACATTAAGGGAAGCGATTTATGGCTTCCTTTTGTGTCTTGGAAAACCTTCCTCAAATGCCATATGCCAGTATGCAAATGGAAGATTATAGTTCAGTTGAAGAGAGCAAATGTTGATTGCTAAAAAGCTATTTAATTTTCTTTTCATTATTGCTACACTGGAAGGAAAAATCTAACAATATAACAAATTACTGAAGAATTCAAATACCATGATAAAAAAAATCACATATTTTTTCCATATAAAAGAATACAGAACAAAACAGCCAACTTCCAAAAACCAACAAGCCCCACAACAGCTGTAGTAGCCAAGACAATGCTCACAACACATTTACTTTGGAACTTTTACCTTAATTCAAATTCAGCAAAAAGGACATCAAAATGCTTGAGTGAATCTTTCATTTTTTCTGTGTAGAGGTTCAAATCCCTTAAGGCCTGGTCACGAATGATATTTCTAACTTCCTCTAGGCTTCGGGTCAGATCCTTGGCCAAGGGCCTCATAGCCATACTCTCAATTTCACGATTCATAATAATTGAACCAGCAGCCAAACACTATGAAATACATTAAGAGAGAAAATATTGTTACAAAGTTACTTTTATGTTTTAAAAAACCCACAAGGTGTGATATTTACTACTTTGAACAAGGGCAGTACTTAGCCCCAACTTGTTGCAAATTATTAAACAAGTGAAGATTTAAGAATGGTATGCCAGGAGCCATTAAGTCTTCATGTAAAAGGTTAGGGAGCAGCTCAGAGACATAAGAACAGGGGGAGGTTCAAGTAGAAGAACCACAGAGCTGACAGAAGAACTTAAAAAAGCTCTTCTCCCACTAGTTAGGCAGTAAGTATTGGTAGGATATATACTCTATGTACACAAGGATTGCTTGCATAAGAGGGATGCGAATCCAGCTCAAGTACGATCAAAGGACTGTTTTGATTCAGGCTAAACTGCTTGATTTTGTAAAATAAATCTATTCCTTACAAAAAGAACAGAAATTCTCTAACTATGATGCCTTTTGCAGCAAAACTGGTCACACTGGCTATCAGACCAGGGATCCAGGTAGACCAGTATCCTGCCTCCCACAGAAGCCATGCATGTAACTTATAGGAAAGAACATAAAGTCCAGATCACATAGTGATTCTTCCCTTTCAGTTTCTGGAAATCAGCTATTTAAGACACTCCTTGCCCCAGGAATTATACACTGAATTCTCCTGACCAGCTCACAAAGACATTAAAAGTAGATTTTAACTGTAACACATGAAAAAAACTTTAAAATACTGCTTTTAAAACCAAGCTATTTAACAACCTTTGCTGCTGGGTTTATTCCTTTAAGGATACATGTGAAAGACAAGAAGTACTGATATAAATCATACTTTCTGTATTAATGGAAATATTTTTATTAACTGAAAATATACAAGGTTGTTCTAGTTTCAGAGTTATAATTTTCTGATTTTTTTCCCCCCATCTTCATTTGCAGCTCTGTGTCCCTTCCTTCTCCCTTGCACTCCCCTCAAGAGGAGGCATTTCTGCAGCTCTGTATGGGTGACACAATCCCAGCCCTTGCTCAGCAGCCCAATGCACTAATTAGTGTTCTAAGGACACTCAGAAGATCATGTTCTTACCTCTTATCAGCCAAAGCACTATTTGTGGCCAAGTGTGGATAAGGCAGGTCTTACTGCTGATATGCATTCTTAGTCTGGTAATGATTGCACTGACAAGGACACATAAGTGTATATTCATAACAGTCAATACAGTTGTCTTTACTACATGAATTTACAGGAGAAAACTGTAGTATGAGTTACCATTACTTCATCACTGCATATATTACTTTCTCTGAAACCAACAGGTCTCTCTAACCTGTTGGTTTGATTTGGAGACAGTGAAAGTTTGATTTGGAAAGAGTAAAAGCATTAGTTTATGTAACACAAACAGTAAATAAAGGGAGACTTTTTTTTCCCCTCCTAGAAGATACTGGCTGTCTGTGATTCCCTCAAGCATTTTCCACAATGCAAGGAGAAGTTACTGCATTGGCTGGTGTTTTTCCTGTTTGTTTGCTGTAATCCCAGCTTTAGTCCCTTAGAGTAAGAAAGCATAATGGGATTCACAGGGATTCATTACAGATGGTTGTAGAAAGAATGACTCCATCTTCTCCTACTTAACTACCAAGGAAGTACCATTAAGGCAACATGTGAGGTTGTCAGCATTTTAAAACAGAGCACGGCATCACCTAGATGATGGCTGTGAAGGTCATATGATAATGAGAAGAAAAACTGCTGCTGTTTTTGCCGAGGACAGGATTATAAAGCACTGACATATCAAATTCATTTTGTAAATTCTATGCAGGACTTCCCTGACTCAGAGGAACCTACAATTAACAACTATCAAAAGAAAGTTTCAGAAACTCAACATATGGAGGCATATTGGACTGAACAAGATAGGAACTATTGATGGAGAGCATACACTTCAAAAAGAAAAGAGGAACTGGTAGAGAAAAGAATGGACAATAACAGGAACCAAAAAACTGCTTCAGATACAGGAAAGGCAAAGCTGGAAACAATACTACAACATGTTGTTGTGCAGTGGGATGTCTAGACTACTCCCCCCTCGACTCTCAACAGATTCATGGTGCTTGAAGTTACTGTCAGTCCAGCAGACCTGAAGACACTAAGCTCATCATTAAAGATGCCACAGTGATTTTTTTTTTTAATTTTTTTTAGCCAGACATCAGTACTGATCAATAAGTATCTTCCATATCACATCCTTTTTTCTGACACTTCAGGCTTCCCTTGGTTAAAATAATTAAAGCTTATTCACTGCAAAAATCCCCTGTTCCTACAGGTTGCTGTAGACGCACATCTTTGAAAGGAACTAGGTAGGAGAAAAGTGGACTTTGGTGTTTTGCACAGAAACCATTGTATTTTTAGCATACACAAGAAAAAAGTGAGTTACATGCAACAAATGTCAGCTCAAAGTTATGTATGTTTAGCATGAGTTATAGCATAATATAGCCATTAAAGTGACAGCATGCACTTATATTTATTGGAGATAAGTGAATTTTATTGGTATAGAATTCCCCTATATATCTTAATTTAAGATTTTCAAAGCATGAGATGCGAGATGGCCCGTCAGGATTAAAAAAATAGAAATCAAGAATATTAATCAGATGCTAAATTCACAAAAGAATAGTTTTTAAGAAGGGGTCATAATGACAGCAGACAATTATGAAAATAAACTGGTATGCTGTTAGCCCAACCAATACCAATACCATAGTTAAAGAATCCCCTTCCACTGAGCATCCAGACAAAGTTCCCAAAGATGTTTGCTTGGCTATGTAATTATATGTACCATTTTCAGAAGTCTCCAGATGTAAACTTCTGGCTTTATGTCACAAAAAAACCTGTCCATTAACCCCAAGTAACAGAAATAGGAGAGACTTACTTCTGCTCCAAACCAAAGCTGTCCTGCAAGGTTGTCATGGCGTATTTCCTCTGGAAACTTAACACAAAAGTCTCTGTTGGCCCGTTCATGTGGAATGCATTCATCCATGATTTGATTTATGATGTTCAAAACATTATCCTGAAGCAAAATACACGATAGCATATATACTGTTCCCACAGAAATCCCACAAAGTATTTTCTAACTTTCAAAAAAATTTATTAGTGAGGCACTAATTAAGATAGAAAATGCAGTATTTAGCTCTTATGGTTATCACACACAGAGAGAAAACAACGAGGAGAATATTGCATAGAAAGAAGAGTGGCCAACTTCACTGGTTTTAGTTTCCCTAGAGACTGTTTCTCAGATTCACTGCACTTTGACTACTTTAGTGGGACTTCTGATGAGGAGGCATGATTTGAAGAGCTCTTCACCTCCAACTATCTAACTATAAAATAACAGTAAATAAACGAGAAGTAAATTAGGCTTCTCTCATTTCCTCTCACCAGCCCGATGATACGCACTTCATTCTTCCCAAAAAGAACACATGACAGAGTACCCTGGAGACATTACAAAATTAGTTATATTGGCACCACTGGGGTTGAATAGACTTAAACTCATCCTGAGAATCTAAAGCAGGTCGTTTCCATACTTGAGTCCCCAGTGGGCAAGGGCTGGCCCTCCTGCCTGCCTTCTCACCCCCTGGACATCCAGGAGGATAAGGGGACACTGCACAAGTTAGAGAGTCTTAGTAACTGCTCATATCTATGTCTGCACCAGGACAAAGATCAAAGACCTATAACCAGCTTCTTGATATGCACTAAATAATCTGTATTTATTTATTTCAAAAAGACAATTTTCACATATCCCTGCTGGGAACTGCACAGAATTTGATTAACATAATAAAGGTAGGTTCAGAGCATGAAAAAGGCTGAGTGTTTTCATTAAAGATGTTTTGTCTGTCTCATCCTTCTTCCATTATTTATAGAATTCATATTCTATTTAAAATATATTTCAGACAAATAAAAACAAAATTGTCTGTATAGAACTGTTTAACAGACAGAACTGCTTTAAGTCTACATTTGACTTTTATTTTCCTCTGCATTTAAAAAATAATAGGAGAGAGAAGTTTTGAAGAAACCTGCCCCTTTACTATGTTCCCCACTGAGAAGGACAAAACCTACTTTAGGTACAAAGAAAGATTTACATTCTCTGTAATTTCAGTGCAGACTGCTGTAACTGCTGTTGCCACAAAATAATCTTAACATTAATGCTATAATCACAGTTGTCTTCATCCAAAATAAATAAATTAACCATTGATAATGTTTATGACACATTGGTAGAAGGTACTTTATGCATTCACAATTAAAACATTTTTACATAAATGTATTTTTTGCAAGTCTGTCATAAGGAAGCACATTCCATTTCAATTAAGTTGTTAAAAACAAGCACACACCTCATACATATAAAATACAATGGCACACAATATTCAACCATCTTCTCTAGAAACAAATCTGAAAACCAAATGTTCTGTAGCTCCTCCATGGCACCACGACACAGATGTGGCCAGCAGGTATGATAAGCGACAAGGAAACAAAGCTAGATTCACTGACATAAAATAATTAGAGATGCACTCCCTCACTCTGCTGGGTATAACATACTGCCAGGATTAGTGGGACACTTGGACTCCTTGGAATCCAAAGAGATGCCCATTGTAGAAACTGAGTGAAAATACCACCTCACAATATCCCCTAGTGTAACTGCAAGGGGAACTGGAAGATGACAAGACAGAGCAAAGATGCCCACACCCTGTTTCAGCACCACCATCCTGAACCACTGGCTGAAGAACAAACCAGACTGCCACCACCTCCCCTCTCCAGGATAAAGTGGAGACAGTCAAGGAATCATGTGCAAATTAGTACAATGCTTCAGTGTGAGAAAAAGCAGACTAAGAGCAAGTTTCTTATTTTCCTTCCTCGCATGTCTTAATTCCTATATTGAGTATACTCCTCTCATCATTATTTAACTAGATCTAGCTGGGGATCCCAAAATACTGTGAAAGTAGGTGCCATACAGAAATCAACTCCAAAACCACTTAGTTCCTACCCAAAGTTACAGAGCAAAGAATGAAACCAAGGATTAAAGCATTTACATTGTAGAAGAGCACAAGTCACTCTTGACATTTTAAATCAGTTATTACTGATCTCTTTTGAGATGAGGTGCTTTGCCCGTAGCTCCCACTTTATCACCAGAGTAATACAAGCTGGCACATTAGAATGAAAAAGTCAGATTTCTGTTTTCAGGGAATTAATAAGTGTTTGCAAAGATCTTTTAGCACTGGAGAGATACAGTGCTAAAAAGAAATCCTACCAGTTAAATTTTACAAAAGCTGCTGGAAATACAAAGAAATATTAAAGCAAGGAACTTTAAGAAGAATTATATTTGAATCTGATTCTATCAGATTTTAAATAATCCAATTCTATTTTATTTTAGGACATGATATTCCAACTTATTTTACTTGTCAAACTTGAATATGGGAAAACGCATTTTTCAATCTCCTGCTTTTTTTCGAATATGATGAGACCCATATTGAAAAGCTTTCCTCCCTAAAATTTATTTTTACTTTAATGCATTATTTTTCAAATACAATCTTATTTTACTGCAGCTACAAATCAGACTGAATCCCCTTTTTATAATCACCTATATATATATATATATATTCAAAATTCCTGATATATCAAAGAACCTTTTATGCAGGACTCATACCTGGCCAAGCAACTGCTCTGTATTTTTTTCCTGCTTTCCTAATCATTATACCTGTAAAAAAGTACTAAGATTCTGTCTAAATCATCTCAGCAGATGATTATTATAAGCATCATGAAATTTTGTACCTTAATGCACTTAAATATTGCAACAGGATATAATAGTTAAACTTTTTACAAAGCAAGTATAATACTGATTATTTCAGTATATAATTTGTTTACCACCTAAATGACATTTAACATTCTTTCTCATTTCTGCAATATCCCTATAATCTCTAGATGCTTCTGCTACACAGCACTCAAGACCTACCAACACATCTCCATGTATGCCAGACTTCCTGGGTCACATTAAAAAAAAAGTTATTTTTAACTTGTACAATACTAGCAAGTTAAACCATAGGTAATTAGAGTTTTAATATAGACTTCCCAATGAAGATAAATCACAATAACTCAATCTCTGGTCTAGCACCAGTTGTTTGTAAAGTTACCTGGCTTCACGTAGGCAGCTGGTCATTTTGCAAAACGCTAAGTGAAAAAGCCAATTAAAAAGATGAGCATCTTTTCCTGCATAGTCTAGTGGTGATACTAGAAGATTAAGGAAAGAATAGTTGATGTAACTTCGCCATTTAGTGTATAAATGCTGAAAAATTTCTACAAAGTGAATTGGTTTTGCTGTTTCAAGATACGGAATTTCCGAAATTCTCTCATTTTCTATAGGGCTTATTTTATCCTACTACAGGGGAAAAAACAAAACAAAACAAAACAACAAAACAGTTCTCCATCACTTTCCTTCTCTTCCATTCCTTCTTATGACACCCAGAGCAGAGTAACCTAAATAGGAAATCTGGAATACTTGCTCCCATAATGACTTCAAATCTCAGCTGCTTTGTAACTGGAAGGATGCCAGCCAATTCAGACAGACTATCCAATGCATTGTAAGCAAATTAGTCTTTTCTTTAAAAGAGCTTCAAGAAACATTCAATTTAGTTAATTACAGTATTCTGCTTTGTAAGCTAAGAACGAATGGGTTCGGATACATGGTAACATTGAGGTTTTGCTCTAATTTAAGCAACAGAAATCAATTAGTTGAAATTGAAGTAGTAAATCTTTCACTTGATCCATCTTTCTACATAAAAGCCTCTGGATTTTAATGTATCCTTTGGTGTATGTATCTGTTATCTTTTGGTTCATTTGCATACCAGGATGAGCACGGTTTTGTTTCAGCTGCTCTTTTTTAGGCTTTCCAGCAGCACAACAGGCAGCCACTGCAGACATTCTGCTTTGGGATTTACTCCAAGTTCC
The DNA here is from genome assembly GCF_031877795.1 of Strix aluco. Classification (NCBI taxonomy): domain Eukaryota; kingdom Metazoa; phylum Chordata; class Aves; order Strigiformes; family Strigidae; genus Strix; species Strix aluco. The sequence goes on from NC_133934.1 coordinate 10,054,166, forward strand.
TCATTTCCTGGAAAACAGAGCTCAGTGTTTCACATAACAGAGAGCACTTATATTTTATTTTGATAGGAAAGATAATGAGTGGTAGTGAGACAATGTATGTAGTTAGCCACAGTAGAGGACAAAAAGTTAATCTATTTCTGGCCCAGCAGTAATTGGCCATATACTCAATAACCAGAGCATAAAGCTAACAGCAACTGCTGCATTAGCTTTCGCAATAGGTACAAAAAGAAAGCCAATAACTTCATCTTACTTATGCTCTAAAATGTATGTTTAGATCAACAAAAGGCAGACTTATCTACTCTTTCGTACATGTCCTTGATAAAATCTGTGCTGCTCTTACATGCTATTAAGTTTAACATGACCTTCCTGAGGTCTTTTGCAAGATTTCTTCAGAGGAAGATAACTTCCTGTTCAGTACCTCTTTAATATCCTTTTTTTTGAATTATTGGTAAAATCTAGCCAAGGTAACAGAGTCTGTGATAATATCACCATGAGCTTAAGAGATGGTATTTTAGCCTCTTCATTTAAATATATCCTTCACATTTTTCATTTCTTTTACTGGCTTGACATTCAGCTGCAAGACCTCCTTCAACATCACATTTATGGCAAACAGAAGCTATTGATGAACACAAATTAAGGCCAAACATAAAGGAAGATTTTGTTGTAACTAAAGCAATTAGCTCATATTCAGGTTTTTATGGGTTACTTACATTAACAGAAGAAACCAATAATAAGGTGACACACTCTTTGATGTAAGTAACAGGATTTCAAAGGACACCCAAAATTGTTGGCTTCAGAACCCAGCAGGGTACCTACAGATGCTGTTTCAACCATCACAGATCCAAAGTCTCTCTCCAAACAGCAACAAGTTCCACCACTTTCTCCCCATCCAGCCCATCTTGCACAGATCCCAAAGGCCGTGCTTTCAGTCTCTCTTTTGCCTCATCAGCTATTTGACTATTTCCCACTGTCAACTTCCAGATGCTCCACTTCCTAAAACTAACGTAGGTTTTTTCCATGTGTGAACTTTGGGCAGTAGTTCCTAGTTTAACCTAGCCCATTGTAGAGCAGTAACAAAATTCATCATAAATTAAAGGCCATTTGGGTCTCTAGCAATTTAAATTGCTCTATCTCCCCAGCCCAGCACCAATCATTGTTGCAGTTTGTGTTGAACTGCAACATCAAAGCTTCTCTTCCTGAACTGTCTTACTGGTGTACCCTCATGAGGGCACTAAACACTCCAAACATCACAGATTTATTAATGGAAATTTTGATCTTGCCTCCTGCATATATTCAAAATCTATTATGCATACACTGAATAATTACATCTCACTAAGTGGAGCGATTGTTAGATATGCAGCGGTGAACACTGGCACACCAATTTTCAAACAGAAGAGGTCACATATTTGAGCACAGCTTCCAATAAAAATGGTTCTTTAACAAAGATGTAGTACTTACTTAGTGGCTAAAATGACATTTTTCACTAAGCCAGTGTGTACTCCTTTGACAAATTACATTGAAATTGAACTTATATCTGTTCTGAACATCTCTGTTTCTGACACGAAGACCTAATCATGGAATTCATTTCCCTCTTTTCTTACTAGCCACACAAATATAGCTCAGTAAATAAAAGAGGAACCCCCATTTACAGAAGGGCTGTTTAAGACCAACTTGAGAGACCGCATTAAGTGCAGCATTGTTACAGGGCATCATCATGTCTCTGCAGAAAAAAGCATTTTCAGATCACAAAAATCTAAGTGCTCCTGACACTACCATAAGGGGGAAAAAAAAAAAAAAAAGCTGTTTTACTCCTCCACACCAAAAAGCCATTAACTAATATTAGACAGGGCTGTCTCTACTGAAATGAAGTACGCCCAAACTTGTACCGAAAGACTGTTCTCAGTACAGAGCTCTTCAACCAAGCCTCCCTTTATCACTAAGAGACAACTTAAGAACTTTGTCCACAGTGAATCAAAATATTACTAGATAAATATCACATTCTGTGATTCTGTGAAAATAGTACTAGATAAATATCATGGATACAGACATGTTCCTACAGCAGTGTATACAAACTTATGCCTTTTCTATAAAGACTCTAAAATGCTTGTCTTATATTAAAAGACATTTGAAAAGAATCCAGCAAGTAACCTGGTATACTAACACCCTCTTTTACATAGTTTCATAGCAACAGAAGGATAAAAGACATTCACTTTGAACGTGGGTATCTGCTGCAATAAACCTAAAACGGGCTTTCGCTTGTACCAGTACCAGGCAACTGCCTTCCTACCACGGCACAGTGATCCCAAAACGGCCCTAAAATGTACTTCAAGATTTCCCAAGCACAGAAGTATTTCAGCCTGGTACAGAGCTCACACCGCCCTCTTTGTACCACTCCAAAGCTGTGCCACAGCTGAGGCCATGACCAGAACAGAGTCAATCATGACTTACTGCCACCCTTGCTTGGCCTTCCCCTGCTGCAGCGTGAAAGCATCATGCATCCCCAACACATTCAGTGCTGAGCTGGTGTGGAGCCAGCTTTCCTCCCTACAGTTCTCTACTGCAAATAAATTCCCTGACCTGCAGTGTACAGCATTTTCAATCCACTCTTCCCACAGTCTTGGTTAACAGGCAGTTTCTCCGAATGACCTATTTGATCCATATGAGCAAGTAGAAACACATGAAAAAGCTTGTTAACATGGGAAACCACAATTCAAGACTAGAGTAGTAAACATTATTACGACCCTTTTTTCAAAGAAAAAAATATCTTACAATATTAATCACTCTCTACATAAGATCAAATATGAATCCAAAATGCAGAAAGGAAATAAAATTCTTGTTAGTTGATAGAGTTGTACTGATGGCCCAACTTACGGTGAAGCATTTTATATTTTCTAGCCATCATGCTAATCATTCTATAGTGAAAAATAATACACATGACCAAAAGTATCCCAACAACAATGAAGAAAAGCTGTTAGACAAGATTTAAAAAGACACAATTTCTGTAATTTACTAATTAGAAATGTTTATTGCTGCATATTTGGTTTCTTCCTAGCTATACCATTCCACTGTGTGGTGGGCTGACCCTAGCTGGACACCAGGTGCCCAAAGCTGTTCTATCACTCCCCCTCCTCAACTGAAAAAGGGAGAAGAAAAGATAGCAAAAGGCTCATGAGTTGAAATCAGGACAGGGAGAGATCACTCAACCATTACCATCACGGGCAGAAGAGACTTTACACTGATTGCTTAAGATTTCTGGGGAAAAAAGGTAAATTTGAAATCTGCTTTTGTGGCCTAAGTCCAACAGAAGAAAAATCAACTTCTGATACTTACAGACTATTTAGTGTATTTCGCACAAGTATACTCAAGTTCATTTTCTTAATTCACAGTGCTCTGAAGTATAGTAAAGACATATGAAAGGGTTGACAAACCTGCATGTTTTCAAAAGAAATGTTACAAGCTTTCACTCAGTTGCATACCCAAATAGCAAACAGGTACCTGACAACAACTGTCTGAAGATATCAGGCAACACAGATAAGACATCTGTTGGAACAATGCAACTCACACAAGTAATCATTACTAGGAGTAATCAAATGACAAACACTGTAATCACTTACAAAACAACTGAACTGGAGATGAAACTATAGGAAAACAACTTAAAGTTCTACTATCACAGATAAACAGTACAGCAGAAGTGTGCATTGTCCAGAATTTAAGGTTAATCTTGACATCATCACTTTAAAAATGCTTTTCTTCTCAGTTTCACTCACTTTTCCCCACTCAAATTAAATTGGAAGAGATTGTATGAGAGAGATTTTTGCTTTGAACAAGGCTTGGCTTACTCTCCAGTAGCCAACTGCCCAATCCTTCTGGCACGAATTTCTAGCTTTCCTACATCAAATCTCTTAAATACATTGCTTATGAGAAATTCTCTGGAGCCCACCAGCCCTGTTGTATTTCGGAAAAAGCCTCACAAAAAGAAAACAAGTATGATTCCCTCCTCACACAGATCAATAAGTAACGCCCAGGAGTTCTGATACAACTGAACAGGCTGGACTGGATCTGCTTTCAGTTCCTACTTCATCCCTCTACTGTTAACAAATACCTTCCTCTACTACAGTTTCTAAACTTTGGGAACATGAAGGCTTCTTTCAATCAACCTCTTCCCTCAATCTCAATAATTATCCTGCTGTCTCCTTCATTGACCTCCACTAACATAACTAATATAATGTCTCAAGGGTTGCAAATTAAGCAGAGTAGAAAGACCTGGCCATTACTTTAGCTAAAAGTATTCCTGGCTCAATCCACACTGTTTAACCTTTGTATCAATTAACAAAATAACATCAGAAATAGATTCTTGCCAACTTCTAACCAATCATTAGATTTCAGAATCCAGCAGGGAGTTTCTAACATCTTTAGTCTAACTTGTCTCGTTTAACGAGATCTATATCTGCTTAATTCTACAAGAAAATGTTCCTGGACGGACAGACGCAATCAAACATGAAAACATCGCACCCCTGAACTGTTCATTGTTCACAGTGATTATGGTACATACTCCCAGTTTGCTCTTGTCAGGAATGTTAATGAATACAATTAGTATTTCTTAGATAACTTACTGCCAATCCACTATGACACCAGCATTGTCCTACGAGTTATTTAACAGCTCTTCACAGATACCTTCTTCATCAAGGGATTCTCATTAATGCTGACTTTTTTAAAAATTGCTTTCTCTTCAGCATGGATACAATTCAGATAAGGTACAGAATAAAACGGCTTTTTTTTTCCCCCCTAGAAACTCATTATTCTCATACCACTTAAACTTATCAGAAAATAGGAGACACCTTCAGATAAGTTTCTTTTACACCTGAAATAGAAAGCCACTTTTCATCAAAGACAGTCAGCAAACAGCGTAAGGCCATTTTACAGTGTAGGCGTCAGGCAGCAAGGCCAACTTGAGAAGTCAGGTCCTTATCTCACCTACTTTGCAGCTTTTGTTCCCGTCTCCAGGCTGTCACAGGCTGTCTCACCCGCACTCTCAGCTTACTCTACAGAGGGCATATGTGAATGGTTTCAGTGCACTGATCCATAGTAACCCAGCTCATTTCCTGTTAAAGTGCACAGAATGACCCTGAAAATACATGCATCAGTACAGCTAAAGACATGGTTTCCTAGAGGTCTAAAGCTGACCACAGCTTAAACTTGCTATGGATAAGGATCTACACACCCACCGCTCTTCTCTCCGCTTCTGTCTGCAGATACTCCTCCAGCTCTATGTCAGCACTTTCACGCCATCGTGCATCCACACACACAGTGAATCAACATGACCATTTGGCTGAGAGTATGACACCACCAAAGCCTCCTCTACAACCAGACTCCCAGGTGATCCCACCCGTTCCATGGCTGTTCACCCACTGGCTGGATCACAAGCCAGGCTCCTGGAGCACACGGACTGGTGCTGGAAGGAAGGACGGACAGACAAGGCTATCTCTTTTGGTAGTACCACAGTCTGAAATCAGTTTAAGCTAATGGGAAGCTGTGCACTTTGAGAGGGTGCCACGCTGAACTATGAGGATGGGAACAAGAATAGTGTAAATTTGAAATGAAAACCTTTAAATTGTCACTGCCAATGGACCATGGAATTATGCCTAAGGAACTGTGGCATACTATGTGTGATAACACAGAAATACACATTTGTGCAGATTTTTTTTATAAAATCAAAGTTTATCTTGTTTGCCCATACTCAACCATATATCCAAGCAATAAAGCTAAGGGATTTACTGAAACTGAAGTCTTTATAACATTTCTACTGAGTGCCCAAGGGATTGCTTGAATCAAAGACTGGGCAATCCGCATGCACAGCCGCTGAAGTTATCATAGGACTCTGACCAAAACCACTCAAATTTACGTAAATATTTTTTGTGAAATCATTTTATGCATTTCCATTAATACAGTTATGAAACCTAGCAGTGTTAATCCAGTGCACTGGTAGATTTAAAAGCCTTTACCTGCTAAGAGAGAAAAAACACACTTTGCATTAAGAAACAGTGGAAAATCTGATCTCACTGAACAGAGCTAATTGAGAGAGTTATGTTGAATTTCTGCAGCTGTAGACAGCAAAGACAGACCAATGTGCTATTATACCGCCAATAAAGAGTTATATCCAACAACAGTTCAACTGAAAACGCAGAGCCCAAATCTTTGGGAGACCTCTACTCTAACACAGAGTGTTCAGGCCTAGGATCATTTCTACTAGCCGTATCTTTTAAATGAGTGATTTAAGGATCTCCTAAGAATTTATGCAAAGATAATACTGCCTTCCTGTTGAGAAATGCCCTCAAATTTTTCTTTTCTCAACTATAAAATATACTTTTAGACTCTTAATTGCATTGCAGAATAAGCCAGACAACCACAAATATGTTAATTAGATCTACTGAGAGAACTCTTCGCATTCCAGCTACAGGGTTAAATTTTCCAGTCAAATTTGCAAAACCCCTATGGAGGACAATAGTACAAATAATAAAGAGGGCTGACACTGAGGCCAGAGGTTTGAAAACAGAAAATATTTTTTAATCCCAGTTATCATGCAAGTCAAAAGTAGACATGACTCTGCAAGCCTGCTAGAATTCAGCCATGTTTATTTATGAGCCTACATCAGACCTAACCAGAAAAAAAACCAAAGACCTTCTCACAGTATCAGAACAATTCTAAAGCAAAAATTACAAGAGCTTACATCAATAAGACAGTTTATCTCAGCACCTCAGTTGCACAAATCAATTCAACAAGCTTTGCAGCCTGAAGATGATCACTTATGCTTCTACATGAACTACTACATTGTTTTATTATAAGCACTATGTAAGTGGAACAACAACAACTTTAGCAATAGTTACAGATACCCTGGGGCAACTGAGAAATCAAAGAATACAAGTATCTGTTGCTTGGTATTTGTTTAAGTAATCTTCATGCACAGAAACCCTGAGAACTAAAAATGTATTCTCAGGGCAAAACCAGGAACTTACATTGTGTACGTCACAGTAGTATCAACAGCACTATAGCTTTTAAATTATGTTCTGGGCTTTTTTCTGAACTATGGAACAAGGAACAGTATTTGCCTATAAAGGAAGTTAGCTTTATTTACTTTGCAGTGGGAAGAACCATGTACTTGGGGTAATACTGCTGTTCATCTCAGCAATACTTTGACATGTTGAAAAAAATCATGCTACTATGTAAAAACTGGAAATCCTGTAGGAGAAAGTAGATGGCATTAGCAAAAAGGTATGCATTCTTAACCAACACAGCACGCATTCTTCATAATTCATTTCACACAACTATTTATTTCCCAAAGCCTTTAAAATGGGAAGTTTTTATGTGTGCAAGCAGCGCAAAAGCATGTAGCAGCAAAGCCTAACATCTGACGCCTGCTCTCCAACATCAAACCTTTCCTTATCACAAGCTGTTTTCACATCAACCATTTAAACTTCTTTGAAGCAATACTAACTTGCTAATACAGGTAATTCTTTAAAAGAGTACTTTTTTAAATGACCGTCTTAAAGCCTGCATTTTTTCTACCAAGAACATTGTGCTGCAATGAGCCCACACAAATTCTTTCCAAAGCATAAGTTTGAGGCAGAAAACAATCCCTGTATCTTTACACCACAAAAGCAACTCAGAGTTATGACTAAACAATTTAAGCTTCTCCTCCTCTCTAATTATAGAATTACAATGACTGAACAAAGCTACCCTAATGGGTAAAGTTTATTTTCTTCCCATCACCTTGAACTGCAGCTGTTCAATTAGTAGTTTATTGTTAAAGTATACACTAACAGTAACAACAGGACCTATTGTTTCAAACTCCAAAATATTTTGTAATCCCTACTTCTAAAAGTCCTTGCTGTGCTCAATGCATAATATACGTAGATAAACATCTAAAGGCTTCTTTTTGTTTAATGAAAACTTATTTATGACAACCTGACACATAAGAAAACAAGGTTGCACAATATTCCACACACTATTCCTCATAATAATCCATTATTCATATTTGAAATATATACAAATAATGTTATAGTATTGGTGTTATATTCCTTGAAAATAGATTTAATAGTTAATGATTCATGAAGTATTTCATAATGAAAAAGCCAGCCTTTATTTTAACTGTCAAGTATGTTAAGGTTACAATAAAAATTCAATTTCACTACTAAGAACTGTCTTTAAAAAAATAATTTGCCCTCTAGTCTTTATCATATTTCTCCAGCATTAAAGAAAAATCAAATGAAAGGGGTTTTTTTCCTCATACAATTAAGTGAAAAAGCTTTTAATAAAAGAAAACAGACTTAATCCCCAAGAACAGAAATATCACCAAATAAATTATTTGCATGTATTGTTAATCTTGCTAACATGGTGCCACCACATGCATATGGAGGAAAGAAGGCAAATTGCAGTATATTTAAGTCATGAGACTACATAAACAATTCAGTGGCTGACACTAGAATTTATCCCTCTTTGCAACAGTAAAGAAAAAATTTGAAAAGGAGAAATATAGCAGAGCTGACAGCAATCCTCTGATGGCACTGTTGAAGAATGTGGGAGAAGTATAAAGCCCCTGATAATCACACACGTCACATTACATTAATTCCTACAGAATTGGATCTGGTAGAGTCTCATACTTAACAAATGCTGAGAAAAGTCAGTTTTAAAATGACCTGGCTCCACCATCCTCATTTAGCCTTCAAATGCTCTGGGAACTACACCAGTGTGTCTCAGGTCCACTGTGTCAATATTCAATCAAGATACCAACATGTTTGGTTTACTTAATATAAAAAGTATGATCTGGGGCAAATAATCATGCATTAAGAAATGAAATATCATCTTATCTTCTTAAATAAAATGTTAAAAGACTTCATAACCTCATAAATTAAGAGTGTTCTATAGCCAGGTTCTCTTTCACAAATAATAAAATACCGTTTTTTAAAGTTTGAACAAAACTGGTGACACCTGGACAAAAAAGAGAATACTGTTCTAAGTACAAATAAAATGTTAGTCTTGCTCTCCTGTTATCCCCTCATGCTTTAAATGGATGACCACCTGTCCTGGTCTCGGCTGGGATAGAGTTTAATTTTCTCTTGAGCTGGGAGGGGGCAAAGCCAGAACACCAGACCTGGATTGGCCAATGGAGTATTCCACATGATGTGACGTTATGCTCAGAATATAGAGGAGGCAGGTTCCCTCTCGCTTCCGAGTTTACAACAGCAGGATCGTTGTTCTTTTGAGTATCAGTCAGCAGGCGGTGAGCAGCCACATTGTGCATTACCTGTTTGTATCTTATATTATTGTTATTGCTTTGTTTTAGTTCAATCACTAAACTGTTTTTTTATCTCAACCTATGAGTTTCCTTATGTGTCTCCAGTCCTGTCCCTCATTCACCAGGTGGGAGGAGAGTGAACAACCGGCTGTATGGTCTTTGGCTGCCGGCTGAGTTCAAACCACAACTCCTCCCCAAGGTGGGGCATGAACCCACAAACCTGAGGATTAAGAGGCTCATGCTCTACCAACTGACCTAGCTGGGCCACTGAAGAACATCAAAACAACCAAGAGGTGGATCAAGCTGCTAAGATTAAGGTGGCTTGAGCAGATCTGGACTGGCAACATAAAGGTGAAAAACTTACGGCTCACTGGGCCCATGACTCCTCAGGCCATCAGGGAAGAGATGCAATATATAGATGGGCTTGTGACCGAGGGGTGGACTTCACCATGGACACCATTGGACAGGTTATCCATGAATGGGAGACATGTGCTGCGATCAAGCCGAACGGTTAAAACTCCTTTGGTATGGAAGGCAATGGTCAAACTATAAATACGGGGAGACCTGGCAGATTGATTATATCATGCTCCCACAAACTCAGCACGGCAAATGCTATGTGCTCACAATGGTGGAATCAGCCACCAGATGGTTAGAAACACATGCTGTGCCCCATGCCACTGCCCAGAACACTATTTTAGGCCTTAAGAAGCAAGTCTTGTGGTGGCACCCTGAAAAGAATTGAATCAGATAATGGGATGCATTTCTGAAATAATCTCATAGACACTTGAGCCAAAGAACATGGCACTGAGTGGGTATCACATCCTCTATCACACACCAGCCTCTGGGAAAATTGAGCGGTACGATGGGTTGCTAAAAACTATACTGGGACCGATGGATGGTAGAACTTTCAAACATTGGGCATGCATTTAGCAAACATCACCTGGTTAGTCAATACTAGAGGATCTGCCAACCAGGCTGGCCCTGCTCAAACTTCTACATCCTGTAGATGAGGATAAAGTCCCTGTAGTGCGTATTAAAAAGATGCTGGGGAAGACAGTCTGGGTTATTCCTGCGTTGGGTAAAGGTAAACCCATGTGTGGGATTACTTTTACTTGAGGAGATGGGTGCACTTGGTGGGTAATGCACATGAACGGGGAAGTCCAATGTATGCCTCAAGGGGATTTGATATTAAGTGAAAATAGCCAATAAATTGAAGTGTATTATGTTAATTGCCAAGTGACCCTGCTATTGCCTATCATCATCATTACTGTTGATACATATTATACTAATGGCATCGCATTAATAAAAAAGATGAACTTTGATACGGTCAGGACTGATCTTTTAAAGTGTTTTTCCACAGGAGTTTGCATGCAATGAATGCTGTCATTGTGAGCAGATGGTGCAGTATAACCTCACATCAGAGCCCCTTCAATAACAACCTATGGCTTCCCCAGCATGCACTATTTAATATAATATGATCACATCCCTTTTTTCACTGATAAAAAATTAATTGTATTTTGTATACAAAGATAAGTTCCCTTTTCATTATTTAGCAACTTGTCAATCTAGCTTGAGTTTCACCCTTGTGCATTATTGATTGTCACCTGTGTTGTCATTCCATGCTACACCAACTTTTATTTATTTTTAAATATATATATAAAAAGAAAAAATTTTAAAAAATCACATTCTGAAGATCCTTTCCATTTCCCACTACAGAGAAATCCATGCATGCGCTATGACAGAGTTCACCACAGCTCAGTCATGACTCTCCCCCACTTGGGAAATTTTACTAGGCATTTTTCAAACCCAGCAACAACTTCAGCATTGGGGGTGGGGGGTGGTGGTGGTGTTTGGTTTCTTTTATATTAAAGAAAAAAGCAATCTAGAAATCTGCCCACGTACATGGTGCAAGCTGAGGTAAAAGGCAGCTGGACCGGTTTCCCTGTATCAGGCTGAAACTGGTAATCACCTCCTAGAGTGACCCATTATCAAACATCATCACTGCTTCAATAAGACACCAGAGTACCAGATGAAGAGCTTTCCCTACTTTTAGAATTGTCTTATCCATCCATCTCCAGCTTCAGAAAGCAAATGTTTTCAAGCTTTTAAGATACACAAAAAGCATATTTCAAAGATGAAGAATAGGATACTTGGGTTTTTTTAATTAAAATTTTGATTTTGATTCAGCAAGGCCAAGTGCAAGGTCCTGCACCTGTGTCAGGGAAATCCCCAATATCAATACAGACTAGGGGATGAGTGGATTGAGAACAGCCCTGCAGAGAAGGACTTGGGGGGTATTAGTGGGTAGAAAACTGACTATGGCTGAGCCAGCAATGGGTGCTCGCAGCTCAGAAAGCCAACTGTATCCTGGGCTGCATCAAGAGAAGTGTGGCCAGCAGGGCGAGGGAGGGGATTCTCCCTCTCTACTCCACTCTCGTGAGACCCCACCTGCAGTGCTGTGTCCAGCTCTGAGGGCACCAACACAAGAAGGACATGGAGCTGCTCGAATGGGTCCAGAGGAGGCCACAAAGATGATCAGGGGGCTGGAGCACCTCCCCTGTGAGGACAGGCTGAGGGAGTTGGGGATGTTCAGCCTGGAGAAGAGAAGGCTCCAGGGAGACCCTATAGTGGCCTTACAGTGCTTAAAGTAGGCTACAGGAAAGATGGGGAGGGACTCTTGATCAGGGAGTGTAGGGATAGGACGAGGGGTAATGGTTTTAAATTGAAAGAGGGTAGTTTTAGATAAGATACAAGGAAGAAATTCTTTACTGTGAGGGTGGTGAAACACTGGACCAGGTTCCCCAGAGAGGTTGTGGCTGCCCCCTCCCTGGCAGTGTTCAAGGCCAGGTTGGACAGGGCTTTGGTCTAGTGGAAGGTGTCCCTGCCCATGGCAGGGGGGTTGGAACTTTAAAGTCCCTTTCAACCCAAATCATTCTATGAATCCATGATTTTAACATGCCACTAAGAAAGGAGCCCAGATGGGCTCCCAGCAGCATTTTATCCTTTACTCATTGTTTCTTACAGGCCATTTTTACCCTCTTTCCACACTCTACAGTAAGCTTCTTCAGCCTGCAGGTTTGAACCCCTCTGGAACAGGTATTCCTTTAAAATAAGGACAAAGCTTTGTTTTCATTGACACTTGAATCTCAACTCATCTCATACTGATGCTTTCAGTTGTTAAATTGAGCTGGAAGAAATACGGAGATAAGTCTGGTTGAAACACAGCATTTTTTATAACATTCATCACATTTTATATTGCTACAGAAATTGAGACAGACAAGTGATAACAACAGAACACTGAAATATGCTTCAGCTTTCTCTAAGAGCTCCAATTCCTCAGCAACATTAACTTACACTGTGATAGATAATGAGGTTGAGATTCATACGTCTCTGTTCCTCACTGACTATACGGAGGAGTGACCTATGCAGGAAGGAGCCAACTAAAGGCTACATTTTAAAACCTAATGTTACAGTAAAGCCAAACTGCTGATAGCTGACTTTAAAATGCTGGATTGCCAATCGCAGTAACTCAAGAGGTGCTTCCCAAGCAGGCAAATATCAGGAAAAGAGTGAAGAGCCAGTATAATATGCTACCAGTCAACACAGCATCAATCACTCCTACTAGTGAGCCAGAAACAGTCATGTTTCACAAATATTATAAATTCCCTATTTTACTATTCTGTGGTACAGAACAAGGGGTAACGCAGCCAGGCAAGTCTACAGTTTGCTTCAGGTCAGTGCCCTGACAGGGGCAAATTCCTTCCTAGTGTACTTTAGCAGATCAAATTACACATTGCTGAGACAGAAACTGCAGTTCAAGGAATAATTTTGACAAAACCATGCTGGGAACTGACTCATATGCTATTCTGAGACCTCGCTACTGTAGGCAGAGAAATAATTCTCAGCATACTGAAACAGTAAGCAAGTACTATGATCCTGAAAACATTTTCACAGTGTAAAGTACTTGTGCACAGGTTCAACATTTACCTATCAAGTCCTAACAAAATCTCTGCGTTAGAAACAAAGGGGTTTTCCTGTCTGTACTCTTAAAAAACCAATGAAGTTCTGTAATATCAAACAATAAACCTAATTCCATTTAAATAGTAGGAAATTGTTTTAAACCAGTTTATCAACTCAAGTAACAAGCTATTCATCACTGTGAAAATAGTAATGATCAAGGCAAATTAATTTAGAGCATGATCACAAATGCATGAGTAATTAATTAAAGAGTGTACACAAAGTACCATTACTTCTTATGAAAGTCAATACCACGTGATATTGGAAGCAGCATAGAAAGGCAGTTTGCAAGACCTGTTGATCTTTCAGAAAAATCACACTAAAGATATTTCTCTAGATAATAAAACAAAATAAAATTTCAAAACATCATCTGTTAATCAAGCAGACAATATCAGTAAATCATATGAAAATAAGCAACCCAGGAACAATTAATTAATTTCAAAATCAGATGAAAAGGCAAAAAGTCAAGGGATTTGAGAAATCTCTGTCCCTATGAAACACTAAAATCTGATAGAAAGACTGTCTCTGTATAGTTCATGGAGATAAAAACTGGGAATAACCTGGAAACCTTAATAATACATGGAAAAAAAAGTATAAAATTGGAAAAAAGAAATCATGCAAAAAAAGGGAGTTTGGTTAACTATGTTCTGGGTCACAAGTTCCTTTTCAAAAGCATTGCTTGATGAGTCAGAAAGACCACATACCTAAAAAAAAAGTCTCAGAATTGTGTGATTGTTGTTGCAGATATAACAGAAGTATTGCACAATGTCGCTGTTACCCTACTTTCACATGCACAACGTTCCATTACAAGCATTTTGACCTCAGGGCTAGCTGCTTGTTCTCCATCTTCCTCAAACTCCGCCATACCTTAGGACTAATCCACAATTTTCCTCTTGCCATGAAATATTTGATTAGCAAATACGTACATTCTGAATCCTTACTAAAATAGTGCTCTTTCTCTTTTTTGGCATTTACATGACAAATTCTTAAAAGGAAAAACCAATAAATATTGCTTTCACACAAAGTACTACAAAATAATGTAAGTCCTAATTAGCAAAGCCATTTTTGACATGACATTTGATGATGATCTGACCTATTCTGCTGAACTTTGAAAATTAGAAATTACAAAAATAACTACATGAAAAAACCCAACTATCTCCATCTTTTCTTTCAGCTTTAGCAACAGATTGTTTTAGTAACAGCAATCTGTTTGACAAATGAAAAGAAATTACCAGGCATCAGAAGGTATTAAGAGTCACAAGGTGGTGAGTCACTATATAACAAGCCAAGCAACTGACCAAGGAGCTATCCGAGTCTTCATTTCTTGCATTCCTATAGGTGAAACACTCAGAGAAGCTACTGTTTGAACAGAACAGCTCCTCAAGTCTCCCTATACTACAAGTAACAAATTGGAAAGCCTGTGCACCTGCAGAGAAACAGGGAATAAATTGTCATCTCCAGGGATGCAACCACAAACACGATGATCCTGCACCATGATATTGCTCATCCTCAATTATTATCAGAAAACCTTTCCTAAAAAAAACCGCCTGGAAAGATTTTTGCCTACAATGTTTGTGGAATGTCCATTACTGGAGGTTTGATAAGTATTTGTGAAGAGTGATTTACATACAGCTGATCCATCACACAGAAGACTAAGGTCAGTGACCTTTCAAAATAACTCTCACCTCTATTTTTTACCCTCCAAATCACTGAATTTTGACAGTTATTAAGCTTACAGATTGGTAAACCCTTCAACTTCACAGTTTTCTCCAGGGACAATACAGTAGAAAACTGAAGATATTCAAAGCAGGCAGAAATATTCAAATTGTTTCTGACATAACAATACATTGACTGTCAACTCCTCTGTAAGCGCCCTTCAAAAAACCTACACTTTTAAAATCCAGTTTTCTTGCAAGCAAGCACATAGTATCTGACTTTTTTCTTTTCAGACTCAGCTAACTTAATGTGAATACTTGCTATAATGATCAGGGCACTGTTCTTCAAACTCATCTTAACTTGATTAGTGATGAAACTTTTCCACATAACAAAGTTTGGTACATTTTATTGTTAGTAACAGTAAGAAATTCTACCAAGGGGTGAATCAAAATACAGCCTTTACACTTAACTGCCAGTTTTTACTTGGTGGAGATGTAAATGAATCTTTACTACTAAGGTCCTTCCACTTACAATTCTCCTAGGTCGACAGCAAGTGTTTACTTTTCATACAGAAATCCTCCTACCACCTGAGCATGGCGTATTCTGGACTTGAACACTTTGATTTCAAGTGTTTTTCTCAGATATGACTGGGAGAAGTAGTACCAAAGCATTTGTGCAAGTACGAAGTGTACCACAGAAGTAGTTTCTACCTCTAAAAATTTGAATTTTGTTGTTGAAAAACTTGGTGTAGAATGGCATTCAGCATGACAGGGAGAGTTATATTTTTTCCATTGCTTTTCAATTTCTGAACTTTTTCTTCCTAATAAATCAAATCACAAACCCATCCAAGTTAGAGCTAGATTTGGATGAATTGGTCTTTCCAGTGTCTGGTTCTTCTCCCTTCAAAGTATCACTCAAAGTATAGCCATAGTTACAGCAAATCTCTCAGAAATCTTTGTCTAGGTGAACCAGATTATACAACAGGAACTTAGACACAGATTCATACTTTTGAAATAATTTACAGGTAAAGACCATCTTTTGCTTGGCTCCTCAGTAGCTCCTCTCATCTTCAGGACTATTCACATGAAGCAGGTAACATTCTTTCCAAAAAATCAGCAAAGCTACCAGCTGTCTTCACATAGTTCACTTACTAATGAAAAACTATCAGATTCATGAAGTATGAAAGCTGAGCAGCTATAAAAGAATGGCTACTTTATACTGCCTGAAATTTTCAAATATTTCTCAAGTTCTAATAAGCTCTGTAAGCTTATTTTATATAAAGGAAACAAAGTCTTTAATGTGTGTTCTTATTTAAGGGAAACCATCAACACTCTCAAATGAGATGCAGTAGATTTAATTTATCATGTTTTCAAAAATATACCCTTTAAATTAAGGCATGTATCTACCTACCAAAGGTTCGGTTTAAGGGGATTTGACAATAAAAACTACTTAATACAATAACATACACAAAAATGTCAGTGAAATCAGGAAGGTACCATCTTGATTACCTGACAAGAGCGAAACTGGTTGACTAGCAGTGTACATCTCTGTGGATCTTTTCTTCCATCCAAACTGTCCAGTTCAGCTGCTACTTGATTTAGTTCCTCATCAGCGTAGTAGAACTGAGCAAGGAGCTGCGGGTCTGTTCTCTGTATTGAAGACAGAGACATATACAATATCACATTACTTTTGCAACTAAAACCCCACTTCAGATAATTATATTTATTGTGATTTTTTTTTTTTTTGAAGTGTAAGACATAAGTAGCATGGCAGTAAGGAAAAGAATGATCTTGAGGTATTTACACACAAATTTTTTTCTACTTTGAATTAAAAAAAAACTCTTGCAAAAGAACTTGGAGCATTACTCAGCTACTGTTATCTCCAAAACCAACCGGCATTCTCACTACTTGTGGCATAATTACCTGGTGAAGCAAACAACTGAATCACAAGTTTTGTTTATTAAACAAAAGTACACTTCAGTTCTACAAAAAACAAGACAAAATTGCTTTCCAAGTTAAAACAAACCCCCCAAAATCTATCAAGCAATGTGATAATCTATCAAGCACTGTGGTAACCCCTACAACATGATGCACAGTGCTGCCTGGTCAGAATCCTCACTTTGAGGATCACAAGAATCAAGTCACAGAAGGGAGACGTACTGAAACTACCAGATGCATTAGCTGCACCAAATAGCGAAGACTTCACAAAGCAAATAATATGACTAAATGAAGCATTACAAAGAAAAAATTACACCACAAGTCTTCCAAGTGGCAAAGAACAGAATTATCACAATGGATTTTTGGCCACATTAAAACAAAATAGCAACTATAATATGGAGAACAGAATAATAAAGGAATGCATATCAAAAATATTGAGAAATATTAATAATAAAAGTTTATAAAAGGAAATATTTTAAAAATATTGGAAATTCTGATCCCTGTGAAAGCTTTCATCAAAATATTGGAAAAATAGCACAGATCAGTATGCGGAGAGAGGAGGTAAGAATTTTGACTGTTAAAGGAGTGGAGATACAAGTGGGAGGGAGAAAATAGCTTTTTGTACATGCCAGCAACTTGGCATGGGCCAAGATTCATGGACTCAGATAAGCACAACCTCATATTCTAAAGTAGTCAGTAAAACATACAGAAGATTTGCAGATGATGTGTATAAAATGAAAACAGTGTGTTTTAATCACAGTGTAAGAAACATTAAGACTATACTAACTGTAGACTGGGAATTAGAATTAGTTGTCACTAGATGAAAGAAAAAATGCCTGATACTACAGAAAACAAACAGCTGCAAAGTATCTGAAATTGATTCTTAATGCACTAAAGAATGAAACAACGCAAAAATACTTTTAGAAGGACTAGGTTATGTATAAAATCAGTAAAAATAAAGACCAAGTTGCATGGAAGCAGACTCAAACATTGAAAGAAAAAAATAACATAGGGAAGAACCTCCACATAATGAAAATCTTTGGGTAAAAAAGAAAACATTGTTTTTATAAACTAAAAAAAAAGCAGAAGCATAGAAATTACCAAGCAGCAACACATTTTAAATGACAACTAATGAAGATGTACAAGATAAGTACAGAGCACAACATGTACCAACAGAAACAAGTGTAACAGTGAAGAAATTAGTCAACAGCAAAACAGAAGATAACATCACTTCAAAAGACAACATCACCAAATACAACAAATGGCAAAGGACAAAACCACTGAGGGTGTAATGAGGAAGCATATGTTGTGAACCATAACATTTTCTATCTGAAACACAAAACATTTACACTACTGTAAAAGGATAAAATACCGAAGTTCTTAAGGAATGAGCATGTGGATGCAGCGACATCAGAAATGCTGCTGGTAGCAAACCACAGGTTTAGAGCACTAATAGACATGATAAAGGTCTACTGGAGAGCTGAATCTTGTGCTTCACATACACCCAGTCATGCAGCGTCAGTCCAGAAGACATGAGCTGTCTGCTTTCACACAGGAAGATTAGTAGCAAACCTCTGCCAACAGCAACACAGGTTCAGAAGTGGTGAGAGCAAAATAAATGCTGTCAGGAATACTTAAAAAAAAAAGGCAGTTTCATACTTAAAAAAAAATATTTTCAATAGAAGGTCCCACAACATATTGTTAAACTCCCTATTTTAGTGTCCACAAGATACATATTCTGCAGAAGAATTCTTTCAGGCCTTCGTAGCACAACAGATTTAAAACCTGCACAGCTGATTAGTCCCTGGAAAGGAACAATGGAGTATTAACACCTTTTGAAGAGAACAGTATACATCCTCCACACTTGACAGGATCAAGGAGTTAACTGCTACAAGTATTTTATTGCCATAAGACTTAAGGGAAAAGATTTAGTCTTATAAGTGATGCCAAATATGCCCTCAGTGTTACATGCTGAATTGGTTCTCAGTCAGCAATTTAATGAGACAACAATCATCCCTGAAAACAGAAGCACCAACTCCTGTTCCTACACGCCTTATTTGTGCATGAAAATAGTGAATTTAAGGCTACCTTTAACATTGCTGTGAGCCATCACACTGCCCAGTGGCTTCCTACATCACCACATCACCCAAATTCTGAGGCAAGACAGAAACAAAACATCTTTTCAGGCAGCTGAAATGTAGTAATGAAAGTGTTAAGTTTTTTTTTTCTTCTTTAAACAGCCACTTTCTATGAAATAGAGAGCCTTTCCAATCATAAGATTCTTCCTCTTATTCCTTTCAATGCTGTCTTTTATTAAGCAGTTTCAGTACCCGAAGTGTAAGCTGTCAAAAATTTAGTCTTGAATAATGTCTTCACTATAGCCTTGACACAAAGGTGCCCAGGGAGAAATATAAAGCTTGCGATATATGGTCACAGAAACAAACAAAATTCAAAATGAATGCTAATAAGAGGGAGAGCCTATAATTGAGCTACTAAATTTAATTTTGTTTAGTTCTAAACTTCTGTATTTATAAAGCAAGGCTTAGTAAAGCATTTCTTTCAGCATTTCCCCATCCAATTATTTTTATTATTTCTGATTTTTACCTTTTCCTTTAGCATTTATCTACATCCATTAAAACTTTCTAGACAAAGTTGTTAACCAAAGATGCAGGAGTTTATGCGTAGAATTGCGGCAAAGCATGACTGCTGACTTGTAAGCATCTAAATTGCACTGAAGAAGCAAAATATAGCAATGTATTAAGACCGGTCTCAAGTAAGACAAGTAAGGCCGTGATACTCAGCTCCCACATGGCTGATGTTTTAAACTGGAGGAACAGAAGTTTTAATTGAGTTCTCTCTACTGCGTTATGTTTGGCATGGATTAGTAGCATGATCTTTGATTAACTGTGTCAATCATATGTGGTCCCTGGCAAGCTGAAGCTGCATGAAACTAAATCTCTTAGCAGGGGGCCATTTAGAACAAATAACCACAACTTTCTAAATTCAATTTGTTCCAACTGGTACAGCAGAAAATAAGAGATAGCACGCACCATGCTCAAAGCCAATTTTTACTTTCAATTTATGAAAATTATCGTTCAAATAATTCCACCCAAATCACTTATCATTCTTTGGCAAAATAAGAATTAGTAATTCCAATACTCAGCTGCTTAAATTAACAGAATGACTTCATTTGAAAGCACCTAACAGAGAACCTACCACCTACCCTGGTAGCTTGTTTCAGTAATTAATCATTTACCATCAAATGAATGCATCTAATATCTTGTTTTAATTTGCTGGATTTCAACTTCTAGACACTGCTCATTTTGCCTCTTTCCACCACTCCAGCATCGAGTATTTACGTTACTTATATTTGCCTATGTCTGTATCCACAGACTGCGGTAGCCCCTTTAACCATATCACCACTGTAGGTTGCACATACGGTTTCAGGATTTGGGGGGGGGGGGGGGGGGGGGGGGGAATTTTTGTTTGGTTGTTTTTCAAGGGGGTGTGTGTGTGGAAGGTTTTTTGTGTGTGGTGGTATTGTTGTTTTAAATCTGTTATCATCCCACTCTCTGGAGTGTGAGCTATCAAGGTAGGAGTCTCTATAAGTACACCCTGCATTCCTTCTGTCTAACACTTCTTTATATCCCACATGTAATATTCAAAAGGATTCAGCCCACCAAATGGTCCAGGTTATTCTGTGTAGCTATATTGCCAGTGCATAACCTACCATACCACTGGAGTACATTCTCCACAGATTTGAAATCATCACTTCATACATGGGTCATAACTTACTATCCCCATTTGTATGATACACATGGACCATCACCCCAGCCAGTACAAAGACAAGAATCAGCATACCATCGGTTACTTTTTAACATTTAGCCATGTCATGTAATAACACATAATCTTTTTTAATGAAAGATCAGTTACTGAATATTTATTTTAATGATTTTTACTTTTTATTACGTCCCACTCTCATTAGGTCAGAGATGAAAATCAGAAGACTGCCTACCATCCACAAGGTCAGAATAAAACTGTCCACATGAAAAAGCTCTATTAACTATTGAACTGGTTACACTTGGGTTTTGCCCATGAAGTCTTACCAATGAGTAGTGAATAGGCCTAGCGTTAGTTCAGTTTGTTACATAATGGATTCTGATTTGATTTTTCAAAGAGGATTTATATGGACTATAAGAGAATGTTGAAAGGAAAATATCTTAAGAGACTTGTTAGCTACAGGTTATTAGATAAGTAACAGGTCTGTAAGATTACTTATTGCATGTTATCAGATGAAAAGATGCTATTCTCACATCTTGTAAACAAGCTGGTCTATCTAAACCTTAAGCTGTCACTAAAAGAAGTGTCAACTGGGAAAGGAAGAAATTTTAGCACAGACTTCTCAACACAGGACAAAAGTAAACAGCTAGACCAAAAAGTGATACTACAACAAGAAGCTAGGGTGCCAAGAGATCAATCGCAAACCATACAGTAATTCTGTAATTTAATAATCGCCTTGAAAACCACACTTCCATAAATAAGGGTTCTTCTTGGGGAGGATTTCCTCCTTTTGAAACAAACTTGCAAGCATCTTTTGCATGATTTTTAACAACAGTTCTCAAGTATCAATACTGCTTCTTTTTCAAGTAACACACAAAATATGTGTCATCTTATAAACATAACTGACAGCGGCACGTAATTTGAACATTAAAGGAAATGTTTCCCCCAAGTTCCCATGATCCTTTGTAGGGAAGTAATGATATTCTTCAGGCTTTTTCTGTTATACTGACATCACAACAGGAACAGAGTCCCCCCACCACCACCACAGAAAGAGAGACAGAAGACATCATCATCATCCCAAAAGAGCCAACGAACCAAGGGAACCATGCAGACAAGCAAGATACCAGCTAGCAATATAACTACCTTCTGATGCCTGTCAGTTATCCTGTGGAAAATAATCCTCATTTTTGAATTGCTGATCTAAAGGCTTCAGAACAACAGCTAAACCCCAACCCTGCTTAAAATAAAACCCATGGACCTGAGATAAAAGGCTCAAGATCTCCCTAGTTCACTGGCACTTTTCCAGCACTAAGCATTTATGTCTCTCCCACACACTCAAAAACCCTGACTTGATCCCCATGGGAAGAAACTATTCGGAAAAGCATTAATTATGTTTTGCTGATGGTAAATCCAGATTGCTCTTTGACAAGAGAACAAAGCAAAGCTACATCCACCGGGGTAACTTTTCAAGTTGTACTTGGTAATGGTAAAAAGTGCATTTTACACAAGTACATGTATTTTATTACGCATTGCAGTAACTGCATTCACAATGACAGGACAATATTGGGTGAGAGTCCATGTGTGGTACTTTTAACTGCTGTAGGAGCCACATGACACTACCCTTCCTTAGCCAGGAAGGTTAAACAACTGCCTGCTCAACAATTTCTATTCTGCTACAACTCTAACGGCTGAAGGGAAAAGTTTTAGAGAAAGGCCATGGCCTTCAGTAAGGGACAGGGTGGTATAAATGTCTCTATTACTGAGGGCCCAGTTGTTCTCAGTCTAAATCTGCTGTCGACGATATTTTCAGGGAAAGGAAAGGAGCACATTGTCACATAAAGAGGATCAACCTCAAACTTTCCATTCCCTGAAATAAATGCTGCTGTTATCAGACCGTGCCAAATACGAACAATTACTGCATAGCCCAGAAATCAGAAAAGGGACTTCGCAAGTGAAAGCACATTCCCTTTGAGATGGGAATTTGGAAAGGCTATAGGTTAAGAACTTGATCCTACTCTGTAGTGCACAGAAAACGCTGCCTAACATTTCGGAAAACAACTCATTGTATGAGTTGACAACGTGTTCTGTTCACAAGGCAGAATTAGGTCTTAAGCATTTTAAATATAGCCAGTGACGAGGCAATGTAGTATTCTTAAAGCTTACAACTGATGTTGCATGTAACTAGTTTTAAGCTAACTGAACTTAACTAAGACTTACGTAACATTACCAGAAGGGAAAAGTGTTTTGTTCTGAAATAATAGGATTTAGGTGCAAAGTCCTAAGTTTATTCATTGCCAGTGTGAAAAATAACAGACTTACAGTGACAGTAATTTATCCCATTGAAAACTGACTACACCGGTCACAATTGCACTAGTAGGCTTAACTGGTAGATGACAAGTTCCAAAGACTTAAGGTTTTTCTTCAGAAAAGGATACCAGCAAGTTGTTACATCAGTTCATTTTTCACCTCACAGGCAAGCAAATGCACTCACATCCTTCCTTTGGACAGGTCCTTTGAATTTTTCATTGATTTCTAAATGCTAATAAATAACAGTAGGAAACAATCATTCTCTAACAGGTAGGTGAGCCAAAATTTCTGATAGTTAAATTCAAATGGCAAATTTTAGTAGCAAAAATATTTCTTCATGTTAAATGAAGGAGGAACTCTGCTACTCCACATATACAGATGTTTTGGGGGCTTTTTTGTTTGGTTTTTGTTTATCTTATTTAATCTACTGACCACCTGAAGTGCTATATGTTAAGGAAAAAAGGGAAAAAATTCCCTCAACATTCATATTTTGTAGAATCTAATCAAGTCTTAAACTGTTGTTGCACATGCATAGAAAGAAAAAGGACTGAGGTTAATCAGCAATTTGTAAATGGTCATGAGGACATGTGAAAAACAAGCACTGTGAGGAACACTCCAGCCTGGTTAAAGCTTTTCCAGCTGCTCTGTATTTATCTACAGAATATCATTACACAAGCAAGAAAGACAGGTGAACAGCTTGTTAACACAATAAAATGCTAGCAGCACCTTGAGCAAAAAAACCCAGTGAGATAATGATTTATTGGACAACAAAAATCAGGTGGATAAGGTTTTGCAATACTAGCACACTCTCTTCAAACACATTTAAGTGCTTTGCTTCCCCTACAGAATAGTATACCACCAACCCTCCAAAAAAGAAAATCTGATAGTGGTCACACTGAACTAGAGTAGCAAATGTTTGAGACTGCCACGCAGTCGGTTTTCACTCATGATGGATTAAGTCACCATACGAAGTTTCTATTTTTGAGTGTTCATAATATTAATCTAGAAAAGCACGTGCTCAAATCCATATTTTCTGAGGGAAATACATAAGCATACGCTGAACACATATTACTTAAGCTTTCAGACATGCACTCTGCTGAATAGGAGTGCCAGGCTGCTGAACCGCAGCTTCAATTTCTAAGAAGATAGACTTCAGGAAGAAAAAGGATTTTGCCGTGGGGAAGCCCACATGCTAAGCAGGCGTGAGAAGTGATGGAGCAGCCACTTTTTGCATGTGAAGAGTGGGTAACCTGCAATGCTACCTTTTTTGCCTCCCAGATGTGCAGGTCCAATATTTTGCTTCTGCTTAGCAGACCTGGTAGAACACCAGTTTTGCCTTGCTGTTCAGTACCAACCTGTTTTGAACAATCTGCCATATACAGCGTTTTACTTCTGGATCATGAAATAAATGCCTTCGTTAACAAGGGCATAGACAAAACTCTAAGAAGAGGGAAACCTGACCCAGCAACGAGTTCAAGCCTGCTGACTATGAAAGAGTTACTCCGTAGTCTTTCTCAGGTAGTGACAGGCATAGCACATTCCTTAGGTTTCTTCATATTGAAAGTGCATCTTTATTTTTCTTTACCTCAGCAAACTTGCTTATGAGTCTGAGTTGTTCTGTATCATATTTTAGTAAGAGCACAGTCATCTGTGTAAAGTTGCTCATACATAACCTCATTTGCCTTGTAGGAGGCTTTCAACAAGCTCAGGTTGAACACCTTACCAGATGTTCAGGATTTAACTACCTTGGCATCATACCACTAGCACAATCAATCATTGCAACAAAAAGATTTAATCAGAACTTTGTTCCAAAACACATCTGTTCAAGCCCAGTGATGAAAGAAACTGCTCTTACAGCCCTCAGCACAGAAACTTTTCCCAGCTTCTGCCTTCTGACAAAAACGTCAAGTGAACATCTGTGTAAGTAAAGTGTAAGTAAATATTTTGATCTTATTTCTACTATTTCAGCTAAAATACATAAACAAGTAGCTTTGAGTGCCATCAAACTGGGTTTCCTATTCTGTTTTCCAGATAATAGCAAACTTCAGTTGATGTTCATCTGGTGCTCACTACAGCACCTATCTGTGGAGATTCATCCATGTCTAATAACGAATGGACTCAAGATGAAGTCCTTCAGTTGGAGCATTTAACACCATCACTCTTTGCAGAAAATGTCCACCTCCTTTTAGGTAGAGACCTACATAAAGTTTTAGGAAACTTTCAGGAACTTTCATTGCTTTTAAGGACTTGATACTGAGATTAGTATCCTTTTTCCAAGCATGCTTGAACATCAACAGTGGCTTTGAAAATTACCAGAAGATGGACAAGAAGAGTGACAAGAAAGGCACCACACAGACCAACAGCAGGACCACAGAGGACTTTAAACCATACTGAAAACTTTTGAAACGGTATTCAAATACACAAGAAACATGTATTTGCTGGAAGACAGTAAACTGAGTGACAGTGCATGGGAGAAAACTCCCCTGCATCCCTGCTCCTACCTCCTGCTGAATCGAATCTTTTTGCTCAATTAAGCATTCCTGGGTCTTTTCAGACAATATCCTCAAGGTCTGTCCTTGGTCTCCTGGTCATGCAGAAAATCTCTCCTGGGAAACAAATGGGTTTGTACAGCTATTCCTGTTTTCTGTACTAGCTCAGCATACAATTTCAGTTTGGCCATTTCACCTCATCAGCATGCATGCTGGGTGAGCTGTATCAGTCTTCAGCTATTCCCCCCCCTGCCCCAGCCCTGCCCAAAGTGGTTCCTTTTAAATCAAGACACAGAATGCACGAAAACTAAACAGACATTAAATACAAATATGAATGCTTTTCTGTTATATATTTTCTTAAGATGGACAGTTCTATGTTCATTTATTGAGAGGAAAAATTAAAAAACAAATGAACAACAAAAACACAAAACACCCCCCCAAACCCTCTAGTCACTACATATTAGTGATTCATAGAAGGATTTAAAAATCACATATTGTCTTTTTTGGCAAGATCAAGTTTCTCAGACCTGTTGGCATCCTGCTTAGGTAAATACAAAAACCACAATTATGGTACTACCTATTTAATGAAAAGACGCTTTTCCCACATTCCCAAAAACAGCTTTCAGAGCAGCTGTAATACATAGAGCCTATTGCCTAATTCATCAGCAACATCACTTTCCCATTATAACTATACACATTCAGGTCCTCCCCAAATGCATTATGCAAACTTCTGGTTGCCAATTATTTTCTCTAGTATGCTAAATGACACCAAAAAGAGGTGCATTAATTACAGAACTGCCATTAAAAGCAAGGAAATACATTACCAGTAATGCTTATTGTAATATTTACAATGCTTTGGCAAGAATACGATTCAAATTAGTTTTCCTTTGTTATATTTGATAATAGCATCAAAACACACCACATTGGAGACACCAAAAAAGAAAGAGAAATCTGATCTTTGAAAAATGAAGCATGTTTAAGTAATGCAAAAATATTAACTCATACATGTACAATTCATTTTGATGTAGACACCTACTGCAGGTCTTTATCAGCAGACAATAGTAGCCTTTATCTTCCACTGCAGCTGAACTTCCTTCTCTACAACCACTGCTCTATACAGGCTCTACACCCCAGTCAGACTCCAGAAATGAACACTAACGAGGGACACCATACCAAAATCAGAGCTAGACTCATGACTTCTCTTGGATGTAATGGGGCAAAGAATTCCATTGAGAACAGTGAATATTTTTCTCTGAAGAAAGTAATCAATGTTAAATCAACACGTCAAAAAAGTTTCCTGACATTTCTGAAATCAAAGTTCTTAATTATTCCCAGTAATTTCAAGACTACTCTGAAAATAGATACTAATACCTGCATCCAGACTTATACAGCTGTCAACCTAGTTACATGATCACATTATTTGCCTAGAACATGGGAACTTGCTCCAAAACAGGCAAAAATAACAGTTGTCATCTCCCATCCCTCAGATTTTTCCTGCTCAAGCCTTCCTGTTTTGTGTAACAAACCTAAAATGGACATCAGAACTTGGAAGTACTTTCCCACTGCGGTATCTGCTTGAACCAGACAAGTCTCCCTCCAGCTCAATCAATACTTTGTTGTTCCACTCAAAGGTTCAAAGATGAAAGCTGCAGAAAGACCCCTCCAGATTTGCCATGAGCATGGTGGTACAATTTCCTTCTGAAGGTAGGAGACATCTGTTCAAACCTATTGAACTAAAATCTCTTTTTTGCCCTTACTCGCTACCTTAGAGACAAGCTTGCATCCGAATTCAGCTCCAGTACCTCTAAAGCCTTTTCAGTTTGCTCCCTCCAGCAGCGATTACTGTTGCACCATTCCTGAGTCACAGCTCTGCTTTTATTTTCAACATGGGCAAGCCTGGAGACTGCAAATGCCTATAAAACTTCAGGGACTACCAATAATGATCTACAAAATCTCAAGGCATTATTAAACATAAAAACTTGTTTTTAACATATATATATATAAAAAACACCCAAGGAACTGTGGAGAAATACTTAAAGGAGACCCATATTTTGCACTTCTGTGGCAATTTGCAAACACACTCAAGCAATTAATTGAAAAGTCTTACAATAAAATGCTTTAGGCTATTCCTCCAAGCAGTTAGCTTCTCTAGTCAGGCAACACCTTCCTCATGTACTGAATATTTTACAACTTCTAAAGCTACACTGCTCTTCCTTATCAAAATATAGGTGAAATACAGCATTCCCTTTCAAAGAAAGTGTTGTAGGGACTGAGGGATATTTTGAAACTGCAAATAGACATGTCAATATAATTTAACTCAAGATTTTTTTGTATCTGCTATTTGTTTTCCTTGATATGATTTTTGTATTATTTGTAATTAACAATTCTATACATAGAAAATCATTACAAGATGGGCTAAAACAGAATATATCCAATTAAAGGCTCTGTTCAGGAAGACAAGTTAACTTCAGAGGATGATGTTATCACATGCCAAAATTGCACTGTGAACACAAACACCATTCAAAAATCATGACTAACATCCATAATCATAGTATGTGTTGAGAAACAATTTTTTATTCATTTATTTCTTTGTTTATTTATTTGAGAAAAAAAGCAAGTCCAGAATTTATCAACTGGAGATGGCAGGCAGAAAAATATAGCCTGGAACTGATTAAGTTTGAGGATATACATACATTTTGGAGGGGTATCAAAGATTATTTATATTCAGCAAAACACAATTATGTTTTTGAAATTGAATGAAAACATGGCAATGTAAATCAAGCTGGCATTATACTTCTACTCTACAAGCAGCTACTGCTCAATTGTTCATGTAACTACCTACAACAGTCTAAGGAGTAGTTAGGTCCCAATACAACCTAAGACAAAGTAAAGTGCATTAACTATAAGGGGGGTGTAATTACAGCAAGATGGTAAAAGTATCAACTGATTACAACATGATGACTCATTCTGGGGATATGCATTTATGTGTTTATTCCATATATAGCAAAATAATCTGTAAAAAAAGGCAAAAATTAATTTCCAGGAGAGATATGAATGCAGATTGTTTCAAAAAGACCAGTTTGAGACACGCTGTTTCTGCATTTAAATCACACAAAATCCACATGTGAAATATAGTAGTCATTGTTTAACATGTCACTGTATGCTTAAATACTGCAATGAGGAAGGCAAAAGTACAGGATAGAAAAAAGCCCAAACAAAAGCACCCAGGCTAAGAGAAGCTAAACCCAGTATTAGTGTTGAGAACAGGACAAATGTAGGAAAGAAACATATAATTGAGAAGATGGATTTCTAAGCCCAACACAAACCTCAGCACTCTGAAAAGCATCAAGATCCACAGTAAGCCCAGCCCTTCTCACCCGTATCTTCTAGGCATCAAATCTCAAAGGTAACTTCTAAAGCTATGACAAATGCAGGCCTCCTAACAAGATAAATCCTAGAGTAAATGAGGCAACTTGAATTATGAAAACTGCATTAACAGCTCTTGTATATATCTAATTGTCTTTGTAAAAGACAATTTCAATAAAACTGTCCAAGTTACTTTATTCAATAAAGGAAAAACTACATTACCTGTGAAGTGAGACTCGCTAAATTACCAGAAGAGCCATTACAAACATCTTCATTTCCCAAGAAATAATTTCATTAGACAAAACATGAAAAAACAGGAGACTGATAGACTTCCTAATGATTATATGTTTCTTATCACAAAGATGTTAGCACTTGCGAAAAGCAAATGTGTACATAAAAAGCCCATCTTATAGACCTGGAATTTCTACAAAGGAGCCTAATGAGTCTGTGGTCTGCCACCCCACCGTTATCAGGGTGCCATGCATTCCTCTTGTGTAGCACATGTGTGGCCATGTGTTACTGCCCCAGTTGCACCTGCACTCAGCCCAGGATGCCAGGTGGCCCAACAAAGCCTTGTTACTCCCAACAGAGAACAAATGACAGCACTTGCTCTTACACACTTAATTTCTCCCTGGACATATTGTTACATGAAAAACTTGTTGTACACCACTTAGAGCAAGATACAATGCATGAAAAGATTTGTAAAAGAAAAATCAAAATTTAAACAGAAAAGTTCCTTTTTTCGTCATTCTGCCCAGGCTAATACTGATTCAACATTCCTCCTAATGTATCCTCCTCTGCAACAGATGGGAAAACTCTCCAGCAGAGCACCATTACACATTTCAGC
This sequence comes from Strix aluco, assembly GCF_031877795.1. Classification (NCBI taxonomy): domain Eukaryota; kingdom Metazoa; phylum Chordata; class Aves; order Strigiformes; family Strigidae; genus Strix; species Strix aluco. Next base: position 10,083,857 of record NC_133934.1, read on the forward strand.
AATGAATTACAGAAGACAACATGACTCTCACAAATTTTATTTCACATGCTGAGGAATTTATTCTGACTTGCAGTGGATGATGCCACAATAAAGCCTTGCCTTAGTGTACCTCACCACAACTGTCACTCAATACAGGAGACTGAAATTTGGAAAAAGACAATTGCCCTTACCAAACCCACTCAATCATGTCAGATTCCAAAAAAATAAAACAAACACTGGAGCAAGAATATTGTTATAAAAACTTACCACTTAACAGTAACACTATAGCAAAACAGGTGGAACTACACAAAGCAAGCTTTTCATGCATTCTCTGGAACACCCCAAAGTCTCTCTGTCTGCTAAAAGCCAGATGCACCTAGACCACCACATGCAGCTGCAGCACGTATTAATTTGTTTTGGCAATCTGGTCTTCCTCACTTGCTGAACAATCTCCGCATGTATGAAGCACATCTGCCCGCACTGTACCTCCAAGTTTTTCTACAACACTCTTCCATTTTTCAACCTTCTTCACCCTGCCAATACATAACACATAGCTCCTCACCAAATAACTGAGGCATTAGTGCTGTAAAGGACTTGACAAAGTAAAATACAAAAGGATACCCCAGCGAGTATTTTTAGCTGGAGGTAAGTTATTTAAAATCACTTCCTGAAAAACAGTACTTGCATTGAGAGCAACAGTTCATGAAAAGCAACATGCCAACTGAGGATGGGACCCAGAACATCAGATTTCTTTCAGAGGGAATAAGACAAACCAAACACTTATAGCACTTCACACCAGAACTGTTTTCAAACATACTTCCTCAGTGCCTATTTTTAAAATCAGGCCAAAACCCAGAACTGTACTTAAGGCTAGTGTTCTGTACTCACAGTAATCTAGCCAAGTTTAGGATATTCAGCCCACAACCTGCTATTATCCCAAAGGCTGTTTTGTTGCTCGCATGTCTAGCCTAGACAGAAATAATTTACATTTATCTGAAGGAAAAGTTAAGGAATAAAACATGGTATGTATTCACTGTATCTGGTTATGAGAAATGTTTTTGTGCATAAGGTATTTACACATTAAGGACAACCCCCCTCCTTGCCAGCCCACAGCTGGGGCTGGAATTCCTACAGCAAACATACACACAAAGTCCAAATCTCTTGTAACATGATTCTCTTCAGTAAAGACATATGAGTCTGGTATCATGGTAAGACCTCTGCTACAAGAGATTGTCTAAGGTTCTGGCAACATTTTACCTGGATGCAACACCATAATTTGCAATTTAAAAAAACCCTAACCCAAGAAAACAGTATAGTTCTCTTCATTTTCTATTACATCTCACTATATATCATTTTACCAAGCTTTGTACTATTCTCTCCAGTTATCTCAAATTTACTAGAAAGGCTCAAAAACAAACAAACAAGCCAAAGAGATACGAATTAACCCCCAAGGGAGACACAACCCTAACCAGAGACAGCAGCTAGCACAATCCCAAAAATAAAATATAATCAGGAAGTTACATACTCAAAAAAACAACCTTCCACTAAATAAGTCTTGTACAGGAACTGATAAAATAAAAGAGATACATCATAAGTGTCAGACCATCACTGACATACAGAGATTAGTGGGCAGTGTACTGTTAAAATTTTAGTATCTGTACTTTGGTTGTTTAAAGAACATGAGGTGCCCCCTTCCCTTAAACCAAAAGGAAGTCTGGATTCAGTGCTCTACAAAGCTCTTAGCTCTCAATCACAAATTATCACAAATTTACCATCGCAGTCACTAATATTCTTGTATATACTTGGGAGAGATACGTGCTTGGTAGTGAGAAATTAAGTCTGTCTAGGTCTCCTAACTAAGCTCACATTCTATTGCCTCACATTCTCTTATTGAGTCCACGCAGAGGTTTCTAGACCCTTATCCAGCCTAACCAGATATACCACCTAGACTGGGATAACACGCTCTGAAGATTTTCTCCCCATTCATAAAATCAACACAGTTCCTAGCTGGGAAGAGAGTCAAAAGTAGCAGTTTTTTCAGACTATTTCTTAGGTTCGTCTGTCAGCTTGTGCCAAGAAAAATCTCACTTAGGCATAAACAGCCACAGTATCCCAGGAAGAGAGAGGAAAAAGCACAATGCGGTCCAAAGGAAAAACAAAGTTTGGTACTTTCAAATCATGCCACATTCCCCTGAGAACTGAGCATTAAGGATCCGGTCTAGTTTTAGAGTTTCATATCCAAAGACACTACTACACCTCTGCAAGAGAAAGGCTGCCCAGGCCTACATGAGACCATGAACACAAAGTAAAAAGACCAATTCTGCAAGTGCAAAATATAGCCAGGAATCAACATACGCAGACACTGCCTTCAAAACCTCTCAGTTCTGTGCAGTGGATGGTTCAGCTACAACAAAATACTTCTGAAGTACTGGAAGCTCTGCTACTTGATTCCCCTGTTTGTCCTCTCAGGCCAGACTACTGAGGCAGCCCTCTGCAAACATGTCATTTCTCCTCAGTAAAATAATTATCAGGCTGAAGTGGAAAAGTTGACATCATACCTGATGGTTCCAAACTACACGTGGATTAGCAGCCTTGGCTTATGCCCAAAAAAGCTTACACAAGAAAACAGGTAAGAGGGAAAGAAATAAGTTAAATTCAAGAAAAATTAGTAGTCACTTCCTAAGGAGACAGATGTGCTGTTTTTGTTGGCCAATGCCATAAACTTGCCCTGATAGCTTTGCACCAAATACAAGAAAGATGCCTATGAACTGAGATCAAACCAATCAAGATGAAAACACCAGTAGGACAGTGATAGAGAAAATGGCACAACAAGAGAGAAGGGTCTCCTGGAAATGGCATCTACTATTGAGCTAAGGTAAGAATTATCTTTCAATTTTTTTTTCCTATGACTGATGGAAAAAACTTGGATTAAGCTCTGTTCTGCCTGTAATACAGCTCCACTGAATATACTAAACACATTCCAAAAAACCTAATCCTTACTTGTCTTGAAGGAGGTATTGTCAACGTACAATACCAATGCTCTTGCATCAAGCACAAAAAAAAACCCCAACAGGCCATGATTATTACCTTGAATTCATCAACAAACCAGCAATTACAACATATGTTGCTTTGATTATCAGGAAGCCAGAAGAGAAGAAGTGAAAATGACACTTTCCGTCGAGGAAAGAAAAATACTCTAGTCAGTGGACTTTAATTACTTGTACTAAGTGCAAGTAGTTTTAGTGGTAACATATTGCAGGATGCGTTCAACTGTGGATTTATTTTTCCTAATGCCTTGAAATCACCAAGCATGATGGCATGATGGACATGATGGCAAAAGTTATTCAGAGGACTGAGAAGGAAAGACATGTGTGAGCTCTGTTTACAGGAAAGAACGTTTTCATATATGCTCAGGTTAATTCTTTTGGTGATCCAAAATTTTTTTCCTTGAAACCAAATGCCTAGAAGATTCTCATCAGAATGTACACGGCCATAGAAAGCAGAAATATTTTAACATATACATTTCTAATATGATAGCGGCAAATCCATTTTAAAGTAGCAGATGACCCTCTAATCCTACAGAGTTCACATCTGCACCAGCAGAAGTTCAAATACCATTATTAGGGCATCCAGACATTTCCAAGAAACTTGATATCTAGTTTCTATACCCATAAAGAGCTGTTATGGTTATTTTGGCTCAGTTTAAAAACAAACTACTAAATCACTGCAGGACAAAAAAAACCAAAAAAAGTTTAAAGTTCGTTTATGTGTAAGAACATATTATAATGTAGAATTACACATAAGGTTCCACAGTGACCATTTGCTTCACATAGGAAAGGTTAAACTGCTTAGATAAACCGTTTTGTAAGAAGCTAGAAAATGAACCGTATTCTGTTTTTTATTGTTAGCCATTGCCATTCAGACATCATACTACTCTGCACCAAGATAAATATAAACTTGTTTGCATATATCCAGGTGAAATTTTGCACTGCGTAATAATAAACTACAAAGAAATTTCAAAAAAATGCTAAATAGCTACCACATCCAGCATTCCAGAGCAGAATAAAATACTCCTGTCGAAGAAATAGCTGCATTCCCGTTCTTTCAGCATTCTGCAGCATATGGATGAACAGCCAGGCTGAAGGCAGACTTTGACAGATTTAGAGATTTATATACAAGGGGGAAAAAAAAAAATCTTTGCTGGTTGCCATTGGAAAAGTTCACATAAAGCACCGAAGTGACAGATTGAACTGGTTGCTGATAATGAACTGATGAAACAGAGTGCCTCTTCTTACACAGTTGAAATAAACTTTTTCTTAACTCTTTGCTTATCCTGTTTATCTCCCATACACAGAGCAATTATTTTGCAACATCTACTTTTTCAGTGGCATCTTGAGAATGACAAGTCACTGGCAATAAAACCAATTCTCTCAACACATTTATTAAGGTGGACATGCCAACAAATTCTTAATACCAAGAAGCGGGCATTCATGGGTTTTATGCCACTTCTCATACTTCCTATCTTCCATCTTGTGGTGATTAACAAAAAACCTAATCTCATTTTAGTTCTGCAATAACCTCAGTAATTACAGTTTTCAAAAAACTGCTGTGTCCTTTTCTACAGTTTAATAACTAACATAAATATAATACTTACATTACTGTAGTTCTAAGCAGGCTTCATCATGACCTGGTTATGCTGCCATGTTCCCAAATCATTCTGAGAAACTACCTCTAGCCTCAAGACTTCAACTTCACAGCAAGTTTTAAAGAGAAAAACTGGAGGAAGAACCCCAACAGAAGGTAAGAAACAGACTGGCTTGGTAGATGTGTACAGGGCATTAGTTCCACGCTGCTTTTCCTCCCTTGCCTTTCTGTAATACTGGTTGAAGTCCTTGTCTACTCGCTCAGCTGTTCAGTTTTGCTCTTACCTCTTTTTCAGAAATACCTTTTTTTTTCCCCCCCTGTATGACATATAAATGTAAGGTGTAAGAGCATATTTTGAGACCTAATAAGAGGTTTTGTTTTCAGAAGCTGGCTGCTGCTTATATGTGTAGCCTTCACAACCAATTCGTTGCAGTGCAATAAGTAATTATTTGGATCTGACTTCTATGTCAAGTGGCTACAGGCATGTTATTCTTCCAACATTCAACAGCAAAGCTAAACAAGCCAAAAAAGACAACCTAGAGTTAGTCACCTCTTTTTACTCAGGCTTCTCCAGAAAACAAACCAAACAAAAAAACCCAACACTGTATTCCAGTTGCATTTAGCACATGCTTGATGTCAGGTTCATAGGTTCAATGATGAGCAAGTTACGGAATACAAGACAGCTTAAGTTGCTCCCCATTTTCTTTTAATCAGAAAAAAATCTAGCATTTTGCAAATCTAAAAAGTAGTGTTGTCACTATGGCACTACTATAACATTTATACAGAAGTGTTATAATAGTAAACCTGAAGGTTATTCTTTAAATATGAAGAAACTGGTATTTAGATGTAACTGTGCCAGCAAACCAGACACACTTTTTCAGAGATGCTCTAAACACAACCACCAAGCACACCCATTAACCACATAATTCAGCTCACACAGCATGGGGAGAAAACATTCCCTGCTAACAGGCTCTGTCTACATTACTGCGAGCTACCCATGATGTGTACCCATCAGGTGCAACAGCTGAGAATTATTACAGTAAGAACTCTGCAAACAAGTTCAGCATCTTCTTACAGGTTCACTCAAACCTGTAAACTGACAGATTTTTTTAAAGCACTGTAATGAGAACACAATGTGTTTCATGTGTATTCTATTCGTCCAGTTGCTTCCTGACAATACTGTGAACACTAGGCATCTGCAGCATCCTAGAGCTAGGTGCTCCACAAGTCAGTCATGTGCTGAAGGAAAAATGGTGAACCTTTTGTATGTACTGACCCTGCTTCATACAATGCCCCTTACCTTTCACACTATGAGAAGAAATACAAATCTCTTCCCTGCTCACCACAGTACTCTCACAAAAGCATCTATCATGTCACTTCTGTGTTCTGTATCAAATCTACAGCTAGTAATGAGCTAAGCGGATTAGCCTCATCTAGGTGTTCACATTGAGTTTGCCTGTTAACATACAGACCCTACAAGAAGGAACACTTCAAACTGCAACAGAAACAATGAGCACCAGAGGGGATGGGAGGAAGGTGCAGAAAGCAATGCTTGCTGAGGAAAATGCCTTATTTCAGTGACTAGTGATAGCCAAGAAGGCCCTCTGGCATGCTCAGGCTATCAGTGAACATCCTTGAGCATCAAGGTTTCCTCCAGAACTTTGTTACAAATATTCTGTAAACATATACATACTGAAATACTGGGGAGGGGGGAACAGGGCAGGGGTGGCAATGATTGGCTCTCCCCAGCAAATAACAAGGAAAATTAAGAAAAATGGGAGTGTCTGTTTTAGCAACCAATCTTTATCAATGTCCTCTGCTAAGAGGACACTGCAAGGATGCTGCTGCATATTGTTTACATCACAGGCAGATGTAAATAGGAATATCTTCAAATACACACTGACACTTAAACAGGTTTTAACTTACAGACTAAATATTGGAAAAAGCCCAAGAAATCAAGGCAACAGACTGTAGTACACAAAGCATAGAACCCATTAAGATTTTTTTATGTGCATATAAGAAAGACTTCATGACTCAAAGGACCATCACATACAACAACTCTGACTTAAATCAAAAGCACACAATGCACAAATGTTGTTTAAGCAAGGACAAGTCTAATGAGTCCCTTAGCAGAGAAATTATGCCCATTCAGCCTAACTTCACTGAAGCCTTCAGAGCAGTCACAGCTGGACTGTTACCCCGTAGAAAGACCTGGGCAAGGCCTGCATGAACCAACAGAAAGCACCACTGTGAACCTAACACCTTGGTTATTTTACCCCTGGAGCTGAGTAGCACTTACACAATTTATTAGCAATCATACTGAGTGTTTTGCAGCAGCATTTATTAGATGCTTCAAAGCACAAATTAAAACCATGGCTTAGGAAAATGAGGTAAGAAGTAGACTTTCACAGTTGATGTGTGGTAATTTAATGCACAATAATCTTGGTTCATGACCACATATCTGAATTGAAATGAAACTTCAGGACAATATTCTAAGAAATTTGCATTTTTAGCACAGAAACCAGTGGAACTGAGAATTGCCACCAACTGCAGAATTGGAAAATCCCATTTTCCTCACTGTAGGCAAAAACAGGAAACAAAAACTTGGACTTGTTCTTAGGAATGTGACTATAAAGGAGGAATTAAGAAAAAGAAAATGCTTTGGGCAAAAAGGGTAAAAGAGAAGTCTGCATACACATTTGGAAAATAAGGTTTCAAGGCAGAAGAGGAACCAAACCCCAGACCTGGAAAAGGAAGTTATAATCCAAGCTGGGTTTTGCTATTTTTTTTTATTAAGTTTGTTGTCATGTTATAAAACTTGCTTTCAGATTCATCTAGAGGTGTCACTATCCAAAGTGAAAGTGTGGAACCAATCAAATACACAGTTCATCTTTACACCATTACATACAAGTTTCCTCAATTATTTACTCATAAAAGTAACAAAAAAAAAGTATGCCAACTATGCAGGCAATCTGGATAAATTCGAGTTCCACAAGTAACTTTTTCTTCTTTGTAAAGTGAAAACAATCCAGGCTACCTAAGACCACACAGCACCTCCATCTGATTCTCAGAAAAAGATTTTCGATGTTTTGCAGCGTTGGCACGTCTTTCTCCTTTCTTGAAATCTTCACTAGAGTCAGTTTTACTTAAAACAACTGTTTACAACAACTGTTGATGTAGCATGAAGACTAGAGAAAACACCACCAACACAATAAATGAGATACCCAAACAAGAAGTCTTCATATTTGTATTGGCTTTCCCTATTTGTATAGAAGTGCTCACACGCATTGAAGGAAAAGCAGAACCTTTCAACCAAGAAAATTGGATGAGAAGCCTCCTTATTTACCGCTGTCATAAAAGCTTGCTTATAAATTGCTGCATTTCAGTTTTCAGCTTTACCACACACAACCTCCCCTTTGCTGAAACCCTGTCTCCAAGAAACTTACGCTAATGATTTCTTATGTAAATAAAATTGTTTTTCTACCTAAGCTTGCCCAGTTTTGAAAAAAATATTATTAAAACACAGTAAATGTTTCCGTATCAAGTTCTCTGCTTTTTACAAATCCATTATAAATGGCCATGTTCAAGAGGTATGAAGGAAAACCAGCTACAGTTTTAGGCTGCTGATGCGATACAGATTGTAACCTGAAGCATTGCTGGGCTGGTGACATTTTGGTAAGGAACCATGAGATGAAGAAGCACTAAGCTGAAAACTATATTGATTAAATAAGACAAGGGAAAAAAGATAGAAAAAGAACTGAGGGCCCCAAGGAAACTGCAGGACTTGCATCCTCTTAACTCTTGCAGCTGAGATTTGTAGCCTCAGTCAATTAGTGTTTTCTCTTACTATGTTTCTTTCAGTTTTGTACTATCTATTGAAGTGATTAAACACTGTAGCTCTTAAAAAGACATTTTACAAACTTTTTCATAATTCAGAAGCTGTGCAAAATACTATAAAAAATCAAAATAAGATGAAAAAGCCAAATGAGTCAACAAATAGATTAAATAAGGAATGGGCCTCCCTGATCTTAATTCTATTTTAACTTTCATGTTTTGTGAATGATGCAAAAACTATCAACTTTGGGCCTGGCAGTGCTGCTGACTGCTGTATGAGTATCTGTTACCAACATTAGCACTGAATCCCTCCGAGACTGTGGAGCAGTCCTAGCCTTTAACAATATGGTTACAGCCTTTAATTTTACCCTGCAACTGTATGATTAAATTGAATAAAACTGGTCTACCCTGTGACTCACACAAGAAGTAATCATGAACATTTGTTGCACTAGACCCATAACATGCCTGTCTTGCACGTGGAAAATTAAGGTAATATTTCACTCACAGCACTCATTGCAAAGCATTGTGGCACAGAAGAACATTGTGAAAACAAAGCTATAAGTGTTTATAAAGCACTTGGCGATCTTGGATAAAAGATATTATAATTAAAAATTAAATTACTCTGAATTAGTGGAAGGCATTTTGCATCCTTCCCTAACAGAGCTCATACCCCCATGCATGGTACCACCACAACGCTCCCCACTTTCATGGAGCCTGCAGGGCCAGAATCCAAGTTAATTCCAAAGTTAAACCTTGCCTGAAGTTACAGATCTGAAACTATTGTAGCTGAGGAAATTCAGCTTTTTTACTTAACTAGGGCTGAGACACAATGCAAAATCTGAAACTTTTCAGTTTCACTTAGGTTAGTAATCAATACGATAACCCTTCAGTGAGCTCAAAAAGTACTGCTACCGTAACTTTTTATCATTTTATATAATCAATACTTGCAGAAAAAAATATCACGACTAAGCAGTAAGGTTACTGAAACATTCAAATTAAAATTGTGAACACCTGTTCAGAGGATTTTTATTACTTGTGAGCCAAGTTAAAAAAGTCCAGCAAGCTTTGCTGAAATAATTTTTCATGTATACAGCAATCATTTCATACAACAGAAGACCTATATTTCACATTTTAAAGCCCACTACATCTGAAACTGTACAGACAACAGTGCAATGGTTTCCACAGTGAAAGAAAAATGGCTCTAAGGTGGCACTGACATCAGGAATTCACTGTACAACTATCCATATGTATATTATCTTTTGACCTAAAAAGACTACAACTCTGTTTAAGATGAGACTCTTGGTACTTCTGAATATGGCGAGGACAGTGATAACCATAAAAATAAGTTACACACATGAGCTATTGCATAATTTGGTGGCATCAAAAGTTATTCCTAACTTGCCTTTACCATCAAAAGAGGTGTCTGAAAAATAGCAGCTTCAGCGATCAGTTCGGTGAAGACACCACAAGAAACTGTGGAAATGAATGGAGAAGCAAGTTGATCTTCCAAACTTTTACTAGAGGCTTGAAGATAGAGCAACAAGTTGGCAAAACGATAATATAATGCCTGGGAAGTGATGACTGTGTATGCCACACATTTAGCTAACTGCATTGGATACCTGGTTGTGAAGCATCCTTCAACAGCAACTGGATGGTTCAAGCAGTAAGTGTTCATAAGTGTGTTTGACATGAGCAAGCTAGATGCTAAAAATCAAAAAATCCACCAAAGACATAGGATACTGAATTACATCAGTCAGGTGGTAGGACTTGACCACATAAAACTGGTAGTTCTAACCAGTCTTATACTATAACTTTTTCCCCCTCCCCCTCCCCTCAACTGAACATGGAAGACTTGCAGAACGACATTCAACTTTTACACAGCCGAGTTCAGGGCAGACAGTGTCCCTCACCACTTTTTTGGTTACCCAAAACAAGAGAACCGCTTGTCTTTATTATCTCTACTGACAAGAGAAAACTACCCTGCCAAAAGCTAAAGCGTCCCTTCTCACTAGCCTTCTAAATGTTGCACAAAACAGGGAAATTATGTTGGCATGCTTAACACAGAACTACAAAAACCTGAGCAAACCAGAATATACAGGTCTATTACAGTTACATAAATTTACATTCAGATTCTGAAAAAAAATACTTCAGGTAAAAAGCTCGTAGATCTTAGAAATAACATCTTCCTCCTTTTGCCATCTAAATAGGAAAGGCAAGTAAGAAAGATACAACAATTGTTTTAAAACAGGTTGGGTTGGAAGAGACTTTTAAAGGGCATCTTCTCCAACTCCCCTGCTGTGGGCAGGGGCATCCTTCACTAGATCAGGTTGCTCAATAGATTTCCCTATTTAAAGCATTAAATTCTGTTCTAGCCTTGACTGAGCATCTCGTGCTTTTTCAGAGCGTGTTATTGCTGCCAGTGGTTGCATAAGAGAATTACTGAGATTTTCAGAAATGCCACCAGAAGTAAAAAAACCCCATAACCCTAGGAACAAACTGGAAATTCAATTATCTGCAACTTTTCCCAGATACATTATTTTTCATAAGCAATAATCTGGAATTATGTTTAACATGCTCCCTCTAAAGCAAAAATCCATTTTTAAAAATTATGCATTTGTACAATTTCAATTATCTGTAAATACACAACTCAGTTTCTACAATGTCTGACAGATAAAAACCAGACAAGTAATATAAGGGGCCTGGCACATTTGGAAAGTTCCTTCCATCTTCAGCTAAAAAAGAAAAGATCAGTTAGGCTCCAAATTCAGAGTTCTGCTGTGAGTCTAATGCAGGCCCTCTAGCAGCGAGATTATGTGATTATTTCTGGATGCCGCAGTCATGTGGTTGCACAGCAAAGCTTTTGTCGGAAACATGACACAATCCCATTGCATTCAAACTGCCGGCAGCAACTTGCAGTTTTGCATTTTCCTAAAACACACCCACAGTGACAGTAAATACATACCAGCTTTTCAGTGCTAGGGTCTCAACTAGTCAGAGTTTATATTCCTTGCTGCAGTAAATCTAAAGGCTCATTTCTCTCTAGTTTTTTCTACTGTGTATCACTTCAGGTGCATGTTCACTGGGTCCCACTAAATCAGAGAGCATTAATATCCACCCCTCCCAAACCACCCCTGCTTGAGGAAGCCCAGCTAAAGACTGCAGAATAAGGAATTTTAAAAGTTTGGGTTGGTATTTACTCTTACAGGATCTTTCCCTCAGGTACAAACAGAACTCACGATAGTCAACCTACATAGTACTATAGAATATTTTGCACAGTACGTGATTATCTTGCCCCATAAGGCATCTATTTGGATATTGCATATATTCAATGTCACCCCTTCAGAGACAGATTTTTTTTTTCCAAACATCATATAGTCTCTCATTGTACTTTTCAGAATAACACCAGACTTGCTAAAAATATTTCACATTATTACATCTTAAAGACCAACTCACTTGTTTAACTTGCTTTTACTACTTCTGCCTCTCAAACTGCCTTAACTCAGGGTATTTACACATTCAAGCGCTACATGTACTTTAAAACAAGGAAATAGTTAAAGCACATACAGAATACTAACCACTAGGTATACAATTGACAGCTTCTACAAAAACTGACTATGAAACTAAGTATGTTAGATGCTAAACAACAAAATATATTTGGAATAGAACATGCTATGGAAATACACATATTTAGCTCCTATCGCATGACTCATCACTTGTTTTCTTTTACCTATACTACATACTCACTGCTGGGCGCATGGAGTACTAGACAATACTTGATCTAATTACCTGATTTCAGGATAACTGGCATTCAGCCATAAAAAAAAAAAATCAAATCTTGTAGTTCAGTACTCACATGGTATATTTTTGCAGCACTTAGTTTTCTTTCTGAAAGCTCATAGAAGAAATGCTCAGCAAATAAAACCGATTCCCATCTAACAAAGTTTAGCGAAATGCTATTAAATACAAAACCTCTTATTAAGAGTCATAGAAACCTATGGACACTGAAGGAGTGCCCCAGAATATGTGAGAAAGGATTCTGTAAGGAAAAAAACCTCCTATTCCCACTTTCAAATCGACTGATTTAACAACCTTAGGGAGTGGGCTTTCCTGCATCTATTAACACAGCTTACTCATTTGCTATGCAAAGAGCATAGGTCAATCAGTAGTCACTGAAGCCCTCCTAGAAGAAAGCTCCTAAATTGTGGCTGTAACACCCACCAATAGGGCTCTTGGCTGGAAGTGGAGTCAGAAGTTATTTACCAACAGTAATTCTAACACAGAGTTCATACTTCAGCCTTTGCTAATTCCTGTAATAAAAGTGCAAGTTATGCTGGCAAAAAACGTTCTTTGCCCTGTTTCTGTTAGCCAGACTGAGGGCCATATGTTGTACCAGTGCAACTCTTCCCCTGAAACCCTCCCCAAACTCTTCAGCAGTTTCTTCTGATGTTTGTTCTAACAGCAAGGTGTGTGATTTCATCCCATTGCAGCCAACATCCCCAGGAGATCAAGGCTTTTCTGGCATACCTGGCTGAACTCAGCACATGTCTGCATGCAGAAGCTCAGAATAGCATACAGGGGGTGAGGCAGAGTTTAATGCACACTCAACTACAGCTGAATGCATGAGCAGCAATTCCCTTTTTTTCCTTGGGAACACACTAAATGAGCCAAGCTGTAATGAGCTCTGTTTTAATTGGGTAATGACTTTAAAAGTTCTAAAAAAACAACTCAGAAAATGAAGAGCATCTGCATAATGAAAGCTGGAAAAATAATATTTTGCACTTTTGGTATCTACAGGTCTGAGTTTAAAGAAAAAGTGGAGCTATCAAATTCTGACAAATAACAGCACACAATCATTAAGCATCCTGCTCACAGTCAGACAGCACAATTACAAGCTACAACAGGGAATACTGAGAGCTCACAAGCTATCTGAAGCTTCTGGGAGTTGTGTTAAACATGGGTGGATACGAGATAAAACACAGCCCCAAGCTCGAACTGGACAGCCAAGACCAGTGCCTTCTTGATATCTTCTTGCATCCTTGTACAGCATCTACAAAACCATTCTATAGTTAGAAATTAGAAACCATTATTTAATTAGAAATTCAGCCGTAGAATACAGATACATACCACCTTTTAAAGCTTTTAGTTACAAATATGCCACAAAAAGCATCTTATTTTTTTAACCTGTTTACAATAAACCACAAAAATTAATAAAAATATTTTTAATGGCATGAAGTTTAGTGAAATACTGTTTTCTTAATAAGCTGAAATAATACTTCTGAGAGGAAGAGAAGAAACAGGTGGGAGCAAAAGCAAAGACTGCTGCATTTCAAGAAAAGTGATCATGTGTATTGATGCATCATTAAATGTAAAGGTTCCTTTACCATTTTCAGGATAGATTGTCTTCTTAAGCCTAAAAAGTTTCAGGTACTTTGCAACTGATTCCATTATCTTAAACCTTCTAAGATTTTTCTCCTACTATAATTATATGAACAAACTAAAACTTCTTTTTATCAGTTCCTGACTGTTATTGTTAGTATCTTCCTACGGCATCAAATAGAGTTCAGGTATTGACTGTGCATTTCAAAGGCTTTCAACTTCGAATAAAAACATCCAGACCTGTTGACATGATATTTCTCAAAACTAGTTCTGAACTGGAATACAAATCTGAAGATACAGCCTCTCAAGCAGGTCACCATGCAGTCTCACGTGGAACCCTTTGAGAGAGAGAGAACTAATGCTGACTGATGGCATAAATACCGTTTTGAAAGAGAAAGACCAAGAAGACATGGGACAATCTTAATTCACAGTAAACATTTAAATTCTGTGTGCTACTAGGATGGGCAAAACAGTCCCAAGTCTGAATAAAAGCATCGCAAGACTCACTTAGGACTATGCTAAAGTAGTACCTATGACTGCAGCATCTAGTAAGATTTCTTCTTGGCTTTGTGAGTTAATTGTCACTAGAAAATTCCAGTTCATCATTCATGTCCATAACACAAACATCGTATTTTGAACATTGCACTTGAGTGCTGCTATTTTGTCAAGGCTATTAACATTCCACCCAGCATCGCAAGTTGACCTCATTATACACACCTTTAAAAAAATAAAAATTACAGCATTAATAAACCTGCCAGAGATTACTGATTGCAAAGTCACTTTTTTCATCAATACGTAAAAGATATTGACAGTAAACAGCAGAAACACAAGAAAAATGTTTATGGTATTGTTTAGCTATTATGGACCCATTTGATGAGCAGATTTGTTCACTGTAACTCTCAGCCCTTCCCATGGCTAATCAGAATCTTTGTAACTGCCCTGTTTATCAATCAGTAACAGAATATAAGACTCAAGCAGTAAAAGAAAATGTACTTCCAACTTCCTTTTCTCACTTTCAGTAATTTCTCTTGACTCTGCTTCTGTCATATTAATTCAGCTATTTAATTCCTGGACTTCATGACTATAGAACTGCATTTACATCTTGTAAATATGCAACTTTAACTTCACTGAGTGTACATCTCTAATTATGCTGATATGTAGCAATACGGTACCGTAACTCCCTCAAGTAAAAACCGCATCTGAAGTTGCATCTGGTTCATTTTAAAGGGAACTTGAACAGAACACTAAAATGCATCAAGTACCCTATTTATCTCAGGAGATGCTAAGATACCAAATGATGATCTGCATTCTGCATTAAACATTTATCTGACAGTCTGGTATTTTTCTTTAATATTGAACCTGCTCACCAACTTTAACTTTTAATTTTTCTCGTGTTAAAGTAGAAGCCCTGATACATCTCTGTTTATAGTTTAATGCACCTACTTATCCATGCAGAAAAACAGTTCCAAAGTCAAATTTTATTAATTTGCTCACGAGAGACTGTCTATAATTAATTATGTCCTCCACTGACAAATTAATACAGAATTCTTCCATTCTGTATCTCTCACTCTGTAAATACAGGTTACACAGACAGCATATTCCAAAGACAAATTTCCAAATCCTCAAACATAGTCTCTCTGATAGTTTATCCATTCAGCTGAGCACAAGAACAGTCTGACAATAACAGAGAGGCATTAGCTCATTAAACAAACCTTTTCTAAAAAGCAACAGCAGACACCACTAGCATCAGCAGCCCATTTCCATAGTTGCTCTAAAAAAACCCCACACAGCCTCACTGTGGTTTTTCCCAGACAGGTCCTAAACTTCGTTTAAAAGCCTGTCTTGCACCTTCAACACCACCAGCTTGACCAGGACTAGGGCTAGAGAGCACAGAACAAGCTATCACACATACTGGCTTCTATCACGTGCATCCTCATCAGCTACACGAACCCCTTAAAAATGCTTAAGCATCCTTTACCTTGCAACTGCCTCGATAAATCCCTCCCTCTGAGAGCAGGAGACTAGGTCCTCTAGACTAGGAGACTAGGAGGTTTGGCCTCACATTCATCCTCTATCTCCAATGGCTCTTTGAGCCTATCCAGTATCAGCTGCCCAGTGGAAGAGTTTGTAGGGGGTTGACTGCAGTCAGCAGTCAAACACCCACCCTGCCTTTTACCTGCGACCTTCTCCCAGTGGATGGCGTGAGAAATAGAAGGAAGACAAAAAGTCTCATGGATTGGATAATGACAGTTTAATAAGAAAAAAAGGAATTCATTCACTGCTACCCACCAGCAGGCAGATGTCCAGCAGCTTCCTGGGAAGTGGAGCCTAAGCACAGGTAATGCTTGCTTGTAAAGACAAATGCTGTAACCACAAGTATCCTCCCCCAACTCCCCCAGCTCCTCCCTTCCCTGAGCTTTCACTCCTGAGCAGTGTCATACAGCATAGAATATCCCTTGGTCACCTGGGGTCAGTTATCCTGGCTGTGTCCCCTGCCAACTTCTTGACAACCCCCAATGTAGTCACCTTCTTTGCTGTGTTACCAGCACTGTTTCAGCCACCAATGCAAAGCACAGCACCATACCTGCTGCTACTCAGAAAGTTAACTTAGTAACTCCATCCCAGCCAAAGTACAGAGTTATTACATGTCTCTGAAGTTCCAGGTATCAATGTAAAACTTGTTTCTTCAGTCCCAGAATCCTGACTGCAATATGCTTTTCCATCACTACCCTGAAAAACAGGAGGGGGGGATAAGGACCTCTAAAAGGGTCTCTCAATCTTTAAACAGGCATTTTCAGAATTTTTTTTTAACATTTTAATTGTGCATAACTTCCTTATCTAGAAGTCAGTGACAGTTTCTTGAAGTCACTTCACATCCTGCCTACCAGAGAGCAGAGGACCACAAATGGCAGAGGCAGGCCTGAGACAAAAAAGCAAGCTCACGGAAGTGACAGATATGCAATGGGTGTGTTTTGTTTTGCTGGAGGAGTTGTTGTTTGGTTAATTTAAAAAAACAAAAGAAAACCCAAAAAACTATAAAGCTAATTCATCACAAGATACTTAGGCACTGCTAGGCAGAAAGCAAGAGAGGAATGCAAGATACTCCTTAGTAAAGTTAACATTACTCATCCCTTCGAGTCCTACCACTTTTGTGCAAGTCAGTTGACACAACTCTGGGGTTGTATTTTGGGGTTTATACTATTGTTCCCTTGCTTTCCAAAGTTATGAAGCTGGAGACACTCTTTTTGGGGTTTTGGGGGTTTTTTTTGTTTGTTTGTTTTTTTTGGTGGGGTTGGGCTTTTTCAGGGGTTTCAATATCCAAGTTAAACCACAACAATTACATTAACAACTTTGCAATCACTGGGCATATAGTTAATTCCCAGGATTTTTAATTAAAGTGGATTTGGAAGAGAATTCTTTAATCAAAACTATCAATTATCTGCTACACAAACTAACCAACTTTAGGCAGGTTTCACTATAATGAACATTAAAGATGAAGTACAAGGAGGGGGGCCTTTTACTATTTTGAAAATGCATCTTTGTACCTTTTGTTTTCTTCCACAGATCTGTGAAACCCTAAAGATGACAAACTATAAGATGATGGGACATCTTCCTAAATAAACTTTGTCAGGATGCTTTTTCATTGTTAAATTCTGCTTAGCTAATGACAAGCTATTCTCCACAATTTCTTCCTTAAGCCATTACCATAATAAAACCTGGTGACATTTAGAGCCAAGGAAACCCATCTGCTAACACATGGACAGCTAGTATTTTTGACAGCCTAATTTTCATCAAGGACAGGAGAAGAAATGATCTCTTGCTAACACCACATATATCATGAATGAGATCAGCCTGTGCTTTTCATTATTCTACATGAATTACATTTGGAAAGGAAAATGTATTGCTGCATTAATACATCTCATTGTGCGTCAGCATCATGTGTAATTGTACAAGTTTGAAGGCAGAAAGAAGTAAGGGAAAGGGATTTCTTAGGGGAAATCAGGAAATGAGTGGTGGATGACTCAAACTTATGTACTCAGATTTGTAACTATCTTCTTACGTATAAATTAAAAGAGACAATTCAAATTTAATTCATGTATTAGAAAATTTGGAAGAGATGATGATACACATTTTAGTCCATAACAACAGGTCCCCATCCTAGCACTGCCTACTTACAAACTCCAAAAGTACTATAAAGGTTATAGGTTGTATAGAAGAGACAAATCTTTGCATAACCAATAGCATAGCCTCAGGCCTGAGTTCGTATATTGAAAGATAAAAACTCTGTACATTCCATAAAGTACTATAGAGAAACAAAGAAACATATTAAGTGAAACAAAGTAGATTTATTGAAGATTCTGTCATACCATCACCACAGAAGGCTGAGTCCCCCCATAGTGTTTCACCCAGCTCTGGGGTAGAAGCAGTGCCAAACTCCCCTTCACACAGCCTGTGTATCCTGCGACTCCCACAAACACACCACGAGCATTTAAAAAACAAACAAACAAAACACACAACCAAAATGATTAAAAAATTAATGTCTCCCTCCTCAGGTCCATGTATAGATTCATGGGCATATCTACAAGGACATAGGCACATCTACAAGGAACATGTTAACTGAGTAAGTTTATTCTGTTATCACAGAAATTAGAAAATAATAGTTATGAGATATGGAACAAAATCCTACTTCCTCTCATGCATCAACAGCTTTGTTATCAGATTTCAATTACAAAAGTATCTGCATCACATTTCTAAGCCATCCAGTATACAGTATTTGAGAATACTGACCTAAGTCTTAGGTATAATGAAACTAACACAAATTAAATAAACCATGGTCATCTAGAAAGAGGCTAATTCAGTGCAAATCTGTGAGTAACAGCTTATTTTGTCTGCAGGCTACTGTACATTGTGGTCTCTGCACAAGTTGCTCACCCAATCAAGCTGATCACCTGATCACCCCTTAGTAAATACACTAAGTTTAACCTTGCAATTCAACACATTGTGCCAGAACTTGCTACAAGGCGAGCAAAAATATTGTGCTGCTTTATAAATCACTTCTTCACAGGCAACAGTGGCAATAAAAGCGCACTAACAAAACTGCTGTGAGGATAAATGCATTTTAAAAAGCACAAACACCTTTAAATCCCCCTAAGGGGCCACAGACAGTACAAATTCATATTACTCAGTTTAATTCAACTTGAGGATCATTGCCTATTGTGTGCCTATTGACACACAAAAAGCTAAATAAAGGATGGTTGGGATCACTTCTACCTTCTCTTCCTGCAGCCTGCAGTGGACACTGAAGAACACACAGCCCATTCCAACAAAACCCCTGTACCTCCCACCATGACAAAAAAAAAAAAGAGAAAGGGACAACTACAGAAAATAAGGTGTATTCAAGTAGCATACTGAGGAAAGAAAAACAAAAACAAGCTGTAACTTTTAATGAAATTATTTTCTGTTCTCCTGGAGCCTCCGCACTTACGTTAGCTTAAATGGTCTGGTCATTTCAATCTACAGCTTGACAAGAGCCTTGCTTTAGTGACTGACATGCAGCTACAAACCACCCCCAGAATAACACATGTATCAGGATGGTAAATGCCATTAAAGTAAAATAGAAGGATGAGAGAGATAGAACAGGAAAATATTTCTGAACAGTTTAGTACCAAAATTGGTTAAGTGAAGTTTTCCATTCTTTAAGCCAACTATTTTGAATTCCTCCTTATACATCTTATCTCTTCTCTCACACAGCAGTTTCTCTAAATGAGCAGAATACAAAGGGTTAAGAAAAAAAGCGAGTGTCAAGCACACCTGTGTTCAACTTAGTGTCTTGAGAAAGTTTTTGATATAAAATAAAAAAAACATTTGGTCCTATTTGGAATTTCTTTTAGCACAGTAATAAACAGAGTTTTTACTACTGGTTATAAATTCTCTTTATGCCTGTATGGTATAGAACAGTAGGCTCAAGCAATTTTTAAACAAATATACTCTAACCTTGCATTTCCAAAGTTACAATTACATGAAACACTGACAGCTTTCATGACTGACATGGCAGTCAGACTTGATTTATATTCCAAATTTCTCCTAGTAGTTATGGACATGCAAATCATTTTACTTTTTCAATTATAGACATGAATCTGAAATTATGTGAACTAGGCATGGTGAATCTATGACAATCACTTGCACGCTCAAAACATGAATATTCAAAGTTATATCTTACAGACACATTGCAAAGTAGAGCAACAAGCTCCACTCACTGAGTTATATATTCTCCTGTTTCATAATCTTATATAATTACTGGAGTTTATTGAATTTTTTTCCTAAGTATATTTTTAAACTAGCAAAGGTTGACACTGATTTTTTTTGTGTGCTCTCACTGAATAGCACGTCAAATATGCCATTTGAGATTTTAAATTTTTAGCTTTACAGTTTAAATTATTAGCCTTCAAAAGCCTGCATGTGGATTTACAAGTGCTGTCTGAAGAATTCACTTGAGCAGCTTTAAAATACTGAGAAGGAGACAGCACAACATCTGTCCATGACAGGCTGCTGAAAACCAGGCACCAAGCCAAGCACTCCCCAAAGTTCCAGCCCAGCAAAATCAGACAATCTTGAACAGCTGTAAACAGTAAAGCAAGAACTGCTTTTAACATTAAATCAAAGAAACAAAATCTTGCAATAAGCATGTAGCAGTTGCTCCTTGAAGTTTACCAAAGAAATGAGGCACAACTTATCTAGTCCATATCACTGTATTACAGCTTATTACAGTTTTACTGATGAAGATATATTTGTGGGTTTTTTAAATTACATTAGATTTAAACTATGGGGAGGGCTTCATCACTTTGCAAAACTAAAGTGATCCTTCTCTGAAGAGTTCACTATGCAAATTTACAGGAGAAAAACTAGACAGAGCAAACCTGTAGAAGTAAAAAGGACAACAAAGTTAGACTTTAGGATGCTTTTGTCCATTAGCTTCGTATATCCCAAACCTTCCCAGAGATTTCAGCTGTCTTTTGGGGGTTTGTTTTTCTCTTAAGGAAACAAGAGTAAAAGTTATATTACAATGAAAACTACAGAATGGAGTGAAAAAGGCTTGTAAGATCAGAGGTAAGCAGAGGTGTAGGGACATGAAAGAAACAAAGGAAATTCTGAAAGTGGAGTTCTAAAAGGAAATTCTAAAAGATGCTTAACTCCTAGTGAAAGTAGAAGGAAAAAACTTAAACAACAAAAATAGCGTTGGTTTTATTACGTAAAAGAAAGCCAGAATGTTTCAAGAAGAGAATGAAAGTATCACCTCCTTCAATACCAAAAAAACTCAAAAGGCTTTTTCTAGTAATAACAAGTACAAGTAAACTGGTTTTGAACATGTTGCATTAAAAACTAAAATCTCAAAACATGAATTCTTGAGCTACAAAATAAACTTTAAGTGAAATTTTACCTAAACATGCATAGTCCCATGTTTTCAGTACCTCAAAACGGTGTTCCACTATCAGGTTTTTTCTTCTGTATAATAATTTAACTAGATTTTTCTTTTCCTGCCAGAACGCTGTCAAACCGTACAAGATCAAAGTCAAAGGAAAAAATAAATTTAAAAAAATAATCACACCATCTTCAATTGCCTTTTCTTTTAATGTGTGATATCATATGTTAAGACTGCATAACAGTCAAGGGATGACATGTGAAAGATCCAGAGTAAGCCTTTGGGATACCTGAGGGGGTGCCACAGTGCAACTGACTTTTCCATGCACTGTGGCCTTGTGTGTCAGGTGCACCGGTTGGCGTCACACGAGGTTTGAGAGAGGAACAGATATCGCAGCCCAGCCAAATGGGAATGCAGTGCAGAAGCCATCTGTGTGAACCTGATATTCAAAGCGCATGACACAAGAAGTCTGCAAGATACAAACCTGACTGTGGAAAAAGCTCAGTGCCATAAGATCTGGGAAGAGCTGATGATGGAACCGAAGGAGACCCCTGCAAGGCTGGATTGTCGACAAGTGCAGTTGAACAGGTCTGGCAACATTAATTAAAACTGTGTAATAAGGTACTTCTTAGATACACATCCTGACTTCCTATTTATTTCCTGGTGCTTTCAAAGCACTGACAGAGCCCTGTACCACTACTGCAGGAGGCTGCTACTGCTCTTGCACTGTGCTGCAGTAATAGGGTGAAGTGAGGTGTTCAAACGGAGCTTCCAAAATACAAATGCCTAGTGACAGGCAACATGCTCAGGAGGAACCTGCACACAGTAATTACCTTCCCTGTCAGTCTAAAACAAACCAACCATAATCTCTCAAAACCTGTACAAGCTCACTGACTTTTTTATTTTTTGTTATTATTACCTTTTATTTTTTAAGATTAGGTGGTATTTAAAAGGCTGCTCCCTTGTTGTTCTGAATATCCTTCCTTGGTTTTATTTTGGTCATGAAAGGGACAGTTTGTTATTGAAAACTTCATACATACTCTTGTCTTAGTATGTGAGTAAACGGTATAAATAAAGTTTAACTAGTTTTCATTTGAAATATAAAAGGAAAGGCTTATCTGAGCTGACTGACAGCTTGGAGGAAAGCAGAACTGCTAGTTTAATCAGAGGAACACAGGAGTGATGGGATGGAACTAAAATGGTGATTTCACATTAAAAATAAGATCTAATTTAACTCATGGCTGCCACGCAATGAAGTACTGGAGAATACTCTTCTGAATGTCATTCACCTTCAAGACAAACTATTTTTGTTAGTGTGTCATGGGAAACAATACAGCCTTGAAGTGCCACAGTAAAAATAAAACTAGCATCCCTAGACTTCCCCCTAATATAGCAGATATTGACAAACTAATTTTTTCCATTAATCTTCACAGGTTTGCACTGAATCTATTTTGTATCTTCTGCTGACCCAAGAACCAGGCCTACACCAACACTGAGAAATATCTAAGTTACAACGGGCAGTGTTCAGTCCTGCTCAGAGAAAACACAAGTTATCATCATCTTATAGACTTAATGAAAAGAAACCAGAATTCATACCACAAGCTTCTTTGGCAAAATAGGATTTAAATGGCACCTTTTCCCCTAATGGCAGCTACATGCAATATGACACTTCAATTGTATCTGTAATGTACAAGTTACAGTTGTCTGCCTTTTACACCTAACTTTATAAGATGCTTTAGAGAGTTAAAACTAAATTATTAAAATACCATCCCAAAGCAACATGAAATAATTTAAATAAACTCGACAAACCCAGTAATTATCACAAAACTCATCCAAGATTAGAAAAGGGGACTCTTCCTACAAACCATCGTGCTGCTGGTTTTAGAAATTATGTATTAGGTTACAGGGACTGGTGTCAGGAGTGGCTGGAGGAGCAAGCAGAAACCACCAAAAAATATCTGGAAGAGAAATTTCTCAAAAACACACAGGTGTGCCATAGACTAACTAGGGATAAGGATACTCAGAATAAGCAGTCTCCAATGTACACAAAGAGCTAATGCTCAGCCACCTTGCTGTGCTACCTTTCTATATGTTTACACATTATGAGCAAAATGCTGATGGGAACTTATGACTTGTATATTTATCCATTACAAGACCTAAATTCTTGTCTTTATGTGAAACATGACAATGAACAACTATCAGCATCTATCATCATGTCCCAGCCTCCAAATCTTGGTACAAATCAATATATATTGGAGGTACTGCAAAGCAGTTCATTTGTTTTTTTGAAATGATATTAAACAAAATTGCTTGAACAATGTGTATGCCTTCTAGGAACTACTATAATGGTAATATCTTAATACCAGTATTGATGGTACAATACATGATGCTACAGAATCTTACTGTTTCAATGGAAAAAAAAAACCCAAACCACAAAACTTCATAAATATTTGTAGCTAGACTGAGGGAGATGAGAAGGGCTAAGATGAAGTTTCTACTCAGACACCCGAGTGTCTATTTGAGGAAAAGAAAATACACAAAACAAGCATTACTCAAGAGATCAGCCAGCAACTGCAGCATCCCTTTTGCCCTGGACATTACTCAGGTGATGTTTTCATAACCTGTGTTACGAAACACAGAATAAATTCCCTCTCCCAGCTAACAGTACTTCTCATCGCCATGCTTGTGCTCATCACTCACCTCTCCAGAATCTCCTTTTCTCTCCCAACCTACCATACACCTCAGGGCTGTTACACTTTGCTCTGAACTTCCTGAATATTTTGAGAGAGAAAGAGCTTTAGGATTTTCACTCATAAATAGGGGAACAAGATATGCCTAGCATGTTAATTAATCCCATAAGCAGGTCAGCTACAGCCAAGCTTTTTATGATTACATAGCAGGAGGAAAAAAAAAAAAAAAAACAAACAAACAACCAGGAGTTCCCATCAGGGAGCAAAGCAAACAACACAAGCTGGGTATTACTGTCCTACTGCAGAGAGCTGACCTTTCAATATTAAACAAAACCTCCTACATATGCTCGAGTTCAGTGGCTCCAGCAGGAAAACAGAAAGAATGAAGTAGCTTATGTGTCTGCTACAACAGCAAAGAGGGAAGCAGTAGAAAACAGCACCAAATAAGTATACATGGTCACAGTAACCAATCAAGGTATTACTTTAGGTGACCATATGAATCTAAATGCAGATGAGAAAAAAAAAAGTATTACTTGGTACAGTCAATGAAAATACTGACTTAAGAGAAAAATATGACAGCAGTCCACTCAAACTGTTTTGTATCAGTGGATGTACAGGAAGGCTGTGTCATATTGATGCTATGCCAAAAGCATTTGCAAGAAGAGACACAGATTAAGAGGCAAAGTCTACTCAGTCTGAAATGGCACAGCAGAGAGAACCAAGGGAAAAAATCAGGACGGTGGGACTATCCAAAAAACAATCAAGAAACATGGTAAGCAAGAGCTAATGCAGAAAAACACTGCGAGGTGCTGGACATAGGTTGAACTTGAACAGAAATGCTCAAGAAACTTTTTTCAGTATAGTGAGCTTGTTCACTCATCCTCTTCACAGGACAGAAAAAGCTACAAACAACAGAGAACTAGAGCAAGGACATCCTCTTCTTTTCTAGGTCCTCTCCAGCATTTGCATTCAGCACAGTATCACCTTGATGCAGCTACACAACACTTCTAGACATATCTCCTAAATCTGAGCTCTAGATCTTCCCAAGAGGGGCACAGCTGCCTATGTCACCTCTTTGTTAATGGTGCTCACATCTGCAGAAATCCTACCAGCAGGCACCAGGGGTGGATCTTGCCTCAACGTCCCTGGGCCAGCCAAAGCCCTGGACCGGAGGGGGCCGGCTACCGCCTTGGCCCTCTCTCCCAGCAGCTCAGAGCTTGGGGCAGGTGTGCTGGCACCACGTTCTCCTCCAGAAAAGGCTCTCCCCAGCACTTCACCTACAATCAAGTATCAAGCAATTGAACTGCATCTTTTCAGTGAATTGAGCTGTTAAATAAATATAAGAGTAAAAAGAAAAATGCTGTAAGACAAGATGGGTTTTTTTAATACAGTGAAATTTCCTCCTTATAGCTGAGTGTAGTGTGCCAAGTTTATTTTTAAAATGCCTTCAGGACTAAACCTCAGAAAATAGAGCTTTGCAGATGAGAGTACCACTAGTTCCTTTAAAGTTGCACACAACAATCTATATAGTATCAGGAGCCACAAACAGAAAAATCACAGAAGATAAAATTATTTTATATTGGTAGAGAAATTGGACTGTTCAAAAAGACTAACACTAACTTACACTACAGAGTACCTACCACACTATCTGCTAGTGTTAAGGGAACGTCAGGAATATTTCCATTATAATACTGATGTTTTCAATTTATCACAACTCTCCAGAGCAAGCTCAGAAAGCATCTCTCACAATAAGCAATCTCCCTGCCCCTCCCCCCCCCAAAGGTTTAAACAGGGGGAGTTCAGTTATGTTAAAGCAAGTGAAAAAAAATAACCTTCTCTCACAAAGAAAAATAATACTTGAAATGTAAAGCAATTACAAGCAGTTCTAGAAGTAATAATTCTGAACTCAAGAGATGAAGTCGGCACATTAATATCCACCTCTGGCAAAGCCAAGAGACAAGCAAATTGTTCCACAAACATCTCTAGCTTATTGCTAGCTGTGATGATTTTGTGACAACTTACTGTAACTGTGTGCTTTTAAAAAGCACAGAGCAGAAGCTACTGTGAAGCTGAGCTTTATTTTACAGTAATATTTACAGTATTTCGCAACCTTCATAGTCACATTGTACCTGCAAGGGAAGACCTACCTGGTACGTGGACTTGATCAAAACAACCACATTTCAAGGTTCAATTTTAGGGTAGTGCTTCTGTTAAACATTCACGTTTCCTTACAGATATATATTTCCATGAAATTCAAACTCTTTAAACAATAACTAGGTTATTGTCACCGTACAAAAATCGACATATATCAGAATGAGAATGAACTCCTGAATACTTCAGAGAACCTTAATTAATAAAGGAATGAAGAAAAGTGGAAGCCTCAACACACTGAGTGAAGGTTTTCAGATGAGGTGACTTTGGAAACCTCTTCTTTTGGATGGTCAACTTTCGATGTCTTTAAAAGAACTTTATTTCAAATCAAGATGAACACTTACACCTAGAGAATAGAATTTTTAAGAGCAAGTCAGACATGTAATATATTAATATACCTGAATTGTCACAATCCTTTGTAGTCTCCTTGCCTATTCACTGGACCAAATATTTCCTTTCCAGACCCTCTCACAGTTATAAACCAAAGCAAAACATAAAAGCATTCAGAAATCTTCTCATTTCCCAATAAAACTGACCATTGACAGTTTTCGGAAAGCCAAGGACAAGAAAGAAGGACTTTCAAGCCATTCAGTATATTTTCTTAGAATGATTCTAAATACTATTTTATTAAGTACTTGCAATGGAACCATGACTCTTTCTTTTTTCCTGAGGTCATTGTAATGTCAAGGACTTCATTAACTACTTTGAGTCTGGCAACTTTTACCAGCCTGCTTCCTAAAATGAAGGTCAATTTTTTGCACTTACCTCTTATTCAATATTCAAATGACTGCACATATTAAAAAGGTAGCCATAAAAATGGTCTCAGACACAATGAAAAACATCATATGGTACAGCGTTATTGTAAAGAGATTGCTGTAACTAATTTCCAGTGTGTATGTTCCACAGAAAGTTTAACGTTGTTCATAGAATTCATCATGAGATATGAACAAGAAATTCCAAGGCAAGAGCTTTTCTTATCGAACAAGACACAAGATTTCAGCCAGAGAAAGTTCTTCCATCAGTCAACCCACAGAGGAGGAGGTTAGATCACTAGTCAATTTACAAGAGTAACTACGGAGCAAGACTGGGTTAAGAGAAGCAGGTTACAGTCTCAGCTCAGCTTTTAACAAGCCCTTTATCCTCCATTTCAATTTTCCACTGGAGATTAGGTTTATCTTCACCTGTAGATATGAAAGCTCCTGAAAGGAGACATACTGCATAGTTTTTAATCAATAAGATGCAATTTAAAACTTAATTCCTCCAAAGTACATTAAGAAAGCACAAAAAAGGGGATTCAGTTCTCCAAATCTAATTGCATGCATCTGTACTCCAAACTCAAGTCTCAATACACAAAATAGAATTTTATAAAAAGATCACTGACTTCTCTTACCTAACAAGCAGAGCCTACTAAATCAGACCACTAACTAAGGAAAAAGAAGAATAAAGAACTACTTCATTCTTCTTTGAAGCACACACAAAAACAACTATGCCAGCAGGCTAACATCAACCCCGAAAAAGACCATTCAAGTTCAGGTATTTTGTATACCTGCTTATTTCTACTGCAGACTCATCTTTAAAAATGAGGTGGTTTACATATTCATTTCTCTTGAAAAAGATAAATCTTCCATTAAAAAAGACATTATGAGCAGTTTATATCAATAATAACAATTCTTTAATCCTTTGAATCCTTAACACAAAGGTAGCACAAGGCTTCAGTGGTGGCAAGGAAGACAAAACCAGATCAAGACAGACACTGACCCACACATTCTAAAATGCAAAGAAAAGCGTAAGATAATACCTCACATCATCTTCTCCCAAGCATCAGAGTTTAAATGCTTCTAAGAGTAATGATGGAAGGTCAGAAAAATACTCAAAGTATATAATTTCTGATCAAAGCTTAAATACTGTTATAGCTATAATGCAATCCACTTTTATTTTAGAAGTTGTTCCTGGAAGTCCTTATGAACAATTACAACAACCAGATATGAAAGAAAGATGGGAAGAGTACAGGTATGAACATTATACCATAGCAAGTGGATTCCCTTTCAGGCCATACAACTCCTGCACTACCCTCCCACATCTGTTTGAGACTGGACAAGTTTCTTTATGGAATTCCTGAACACATCCAATAAACAGCTTCAAGATTCTAAAAGTGGTTTTTTTGTTCAATCTGTTGTGTTGTACTTTTTTTGCAGCACTGAAGTATTAGCCAACTTTGCAAATTTTTCCAGGGTGTTTTATTTTGTTTAGGTTTTTGTTTTACTTCAGGGTTTTTTTTGTCACAGCTATGTTGTTTCTTAATATTTAAAAAACAAAGTATATGAAGAGCTAAAATGAGAATGACAAAAAACACCCTTCTGATGATGCAGTATACTGATGATATCCAGATCTGCAGTATAGTTGGGGCTGTATCAACATTTCATTGGAGGCAACTCCACAATTTAAATGTTTGTCTTCTGTGTCTCGGCCTTACAGAGCACGTTTTCCCCAAACCAGCTCCAGCTGATGAAGCTTTATACTATTCATGTTATACAGAACCCTAAAGAAAAAGCTGGTCACTGTAACAGTCACGATAAATCCAATACAGAATCTGACATAACAAATAATCTCATAGACCATCATTTTGTACTTAAACCATCCCAAAATTATAATAATCATGAAAGTACAAATTGTTTATAATAGTCAAAGATGGAATAAACACGAAATCCCCATTCCTCTTGCTGCAAAGCTGCTTACTGAAGTTATAATGTGCATCATTCAAACTTCCAACTTGGGGTTTGTTGAAACATCACATTTGCTGTTTCTAAATGCAGTCTGCTTGTCTGAAATTTTTAACCAAGATACAAAAATCAATGTTATATAAAGCACTCTTTCCTGATACTGATGATGCATAATATGAGTCACCACTTCAAAGCCTCCAACACACCACACAAGCCACGTTCTTTTAAGTTGCAAATAAACCCTACAGTGGTTTCTCCTGTCTTGCTTCTAACCAAGCATCCTCAGTTCCCAACAGCAAATTGTAACTTTGCCAGTCAGGAGAAAAGATCTACAAGCAGAAATGAAAGCTTCTAAACAATACATACATTTTCTTTAACTCAAAATGCAAATATTTCCCAGACCTGTCATTTTTTAAGCTTTTAAAAAAAGGCTAGAAAAAAACCAAGTCACCAATGAAATGTTAATATTGTATCTTTTTTAATTTCTTTTTCTGGATTTTCACCATGAATTTGTGGTGTGGTTCCATGATCTGTAACACAAGCAGCAAGGGGCGGGGGGAACAAAGAAAAAGAAAGGTTCAAAGCATCTGAAAGTTTAGGCACACAAGTTACTGTGTCATCTGGCTTACAGCAACTGCTGTGCACGCTCTTCACCAGTGGCAAACGCCAGGCAGAGTTAAGGATTCACTCAAGAGAAGAGGGTTAAGCTAAAGTAACTTCACTGTTGCAAGAATTACTAGACATCTGATGATGTACAATAACCTGTTGGTATTACTTGGCCACAAAAAACTGAAAGAGGGGAAACCCTCTTATTTGAACAGGGGAAAAAAAAAGTTATTCTTGCTCAGAAAATGATCATTCCTTCTTGGCTGGTGACAAATTCATCAATAAGAAATTCTCTCTCACTGGGTTTCAAGCACTGGCACACCCTATCCACCTGGGCTGTACACACACCTGCACATGATGTTTACTAGTGTCCAGCCAGATATCTCCTTCAGCCCTGGCAACAGATGATGCAGATGTGGGTCATGAAGAGCCCAGCACTAAGAGGGCACTGCCGCAATAGTCCAGTTAGGCACCCACCAAGATTCGTATGTTTTCTTCACTTAACATTGACAAGAACTCCTTTTAAAAAAAAAAAAAATGTTTCCAAGAAGTCATACTGTCCACCTTTCAAAAAAGAAAAAATCACCACTAAGCAGTTAATATTACCAAGGCTTTTAATTTTCTCATTAACTTACCAGCTTAAGCTTCCTCAAAAATATGGACTCTGAAAACATACACTAGGAAGAGTGCAAGTACTGTAGCATAATGACATCTGATGGTAGTGCAACTGCTCTAGTTCAGCAGAAATCAAAAGTTCAATAACTACATTACATGTACAGATGTAAATTAAATAGCTTATTAGCTAAAAGTAAGGCTTGGAAAAATCTCCCAGTAGATAATCCTCTTCAAGTACACATCAGGATTTCTACTTTGTCATTACAACACTGTAACAACGTAGTCAATATATGGGTATAGATAAATGTGTACACCTGCATAGACACACACATAAATTTATAAACAAATACACTCAAGGAAGTCACAAAAGAAAGGCAACACTTTGGATGGTATTTCCAAACAACAAGAAAGTGAAAGGATGGCCAGACTAACTGAAACAGCCCTGCCAGTGGAAAATGAGACAGATGCCATGGATCATCCCAAACCTACAGAACTGAGGGATACAGCACAAACGAGAGATGATGCTCCACTAGAAGTAGTAAATCTCATCAGAAAATAATGGAATTACCTTTCCTAGAGAACTATTTCTGTCATCTTTTGCCATAAGGACTAGTGTGCACAAAGCACATCTGTATGTCTAAGGACTTAGAACAGAGAAGCAGCACTAGTGAGGGGCTCACAACTGTCTGAATTGATTCCTCCCCAGGGTTCATTTTAGAAGAAAAAGTATATAGTAACAAACATCCAAATAACATATGTTCTAAAACATTTTCATCTTTTTCCTTCTTCAAGAGGAATTCCAACTGGAACAAGGTCACTGTTCCTCTTTTGCTTTCCAGTGTCACAATCCATAAGGTCTTGCTTTCTATCACTGAAGCAAAAAATGTTACCTATGTGTATTGGATCATCTCTGATGAATACTGATGGTGCTGTACGCTGTAGAAGTAGCTTTATTCTTGTTTCTACTTAGACTATTTTAAAAATTTACCAATTTCTCAGTTGTGTTCACATAATTTCTGGTAAGGCCATGATGAAAGTCATGTGAAATTCTAGGCTATTAAAAGAAATTGTTTCTTCAAGAAAGTGCTGTTTCGTGATGAAATACACTGTTGTTAACTAGTGTTAATCATTTAATTTGTAATTTACAAGTATAAAATTCAAGGGTGGCTTTTTGGTCAAATATTATATTCTTTTTACATCCAAGCTTCTATTGCAGTTGAGCCAAAACCAGTGAAAAAACAGCAAGAGTTAGTACATATCACAGCTGAGTTCTGACAACAGTGTTAGCACCTTGTGAATAAAGCATGCTATCAGTTATGCAAAAGTAACCCCACCAAAAATAACAAGTTACGAATATATATAAAATTGCTGTGAATGGTAGTAATGGCAGTACTCAAGTACTTATCTTCAGTATGTTGACTGCACTGAATTTTACAAGATCCTCACACTTCCAGCCATAAAATGGTTTTTTGGGTTGTTGGGTTTTGGGCGGGTTTTTTTGGGTTGGGTTTTTTTTTGCTTTTTTTTTTTTTTTTAACTAAGACTTAAGCAGACATTATAATCTTTTCTTGTAACCAGAGGACAGGTGGAAAGCTAGCTGAGATGCCTAACATGCCTGTTGGCATTCTAATGTGAATTTATAATTTCAAAATTAGTAGCAGGTTAAGGAACTTTCCTGCTCACTATCTTCTCACTTGGTTTCTTCCTCAACCCCCACCCCCTTCTTTTCACTCCGCAACTTCAATTCCAGCACAGTTCAACTGCAACATCACTAGAGATGTGAGGTGCAGGGAAGATAAAAATACAAGGAGGTTAAAACGTCATGATTAACAGGAGACAAACCCTGATACTGCCTTAGGAACAGAAATTCTGAATATATTCTGAAGATATACTAATATCTGAACTAAAAAAACCCACCTTAGTTTGTAACTCTCCAACACTTTTCCACATAGCAGAAAGACCAACTCATTTTCCTATCCTGAACAACATCATGAGCATTAGCCAATATAACATCCTAAACTCGAACTTGCTGATACAAGAGTTCAGCTTCCTTCCACTAGGAAGCAGTGTTAAACCAACGAATAAATGGTTGGGATGAAGTGACCTAGCTCTAGACTAGATTCAGAGAAATTGGCAGTACTCATTCGATGTGTAGCAATCCAGCAAAAGTAGTATCATTTATCATCTAAACGACCAGTCACAGAAAGCATTGAACTCAAGTTCCTTGGTATACAAGAAGGAATCTGAGAGACTGGTAATCAACTGACCTCCTATTCACTAAAGAACAGGAGACAAAGTCTAGAAGGGGCAGATCTCAATCTACAGTCCATCAGCATTTAGAATTTGGTACTCCAGATCAAACTGAGAAAGCCATATGTAGACTTAAATAAACTACATACAGCTAGCATATTATGAATTCAAAATTCCAAGTTACACAATTTAGCATTATTATACTTTTTTAGAAGTTAGACTCTATCAGAAAAGCTACTCCAGAACTACACTGTAGTACTAATTTAAGTAAAAAAAAAGATGACAATGCAATCAACTCCTATGAACATTACTTACTGGTTTTATTAACTTAGTTCCTGCATGGATTACTTTCTAGAATAAGTGAGTTTAGCATCAGCACGAAATTCAGCCTAAATTATTACTGCTCCTAAAATTAGAATTAACTAGGACAAAAACTGCCCACTCAGAGTAAGTCAGTACAACCTTGGTAAAAAAGTAAAAAATTCAATACATGTTAAAATGGAAATGATACTGCATTAACCTCAAGGAATATCTGCAGCCAGAATTAAAGTTTACCCTGTACAACTAACCTTCTTCAGGTTCAGTCTACTTCTCTCTCAAAAAAAAATGACGATTTCCCTGCACAACTACTTTCTCTTGCCTTCACTACTAATCCCACATTTATTCACAGTGATAAGATGGCAACAAGAAAACAAAGAATATAACATTTGCTTGTAGCATACTATTTAACAAGTGTCTCAGACCTGCTCTGTCATGATATATTAAATAAATGTTCTATTTTACCTTTTGAGAAAGTATGAAAAACAAGGGTTTTTTAATTAACATGTTAATAAATAACAACTAATTCCTCTGAAAGCCATCACATTTTTTAAAACAGATTATAATACTGCATGTGTCACATTATAACCTAAAAGATAGTCACACAGGGTTATGACAGCACACCACATTTTTCTGCTCTCCACTATTGGTACCAGGGTTTGACAGAACACATGCTTTAAGAAGTTGCTGTTTCAAACTTGTATCCATGGAGGAAAGAAATCACAAAGTTCAGCAGCTCTCAAGTTCTCAAACCATACAGATCAATGTTGTTTTAGTATGATTTTGTCAAACATCCTCTCTAGAGATAGCATGAGAAGTGTGGCTGTGACCCTACTCACCATCTCCCTTCCTGCCCACAGCTGTAGTGTGCAATGTGGCACTCAAGGTTCAGGACAAACTATTGCTTATCCGCACACCCCCCCCCGACATAGGTCTATAGTTTGCATGTATTTCTTTCTACAAGTTCCATTTTTTCTTTTAAACGTTTAAGAAAATGCAAAAAGAGCAAAGTGTTTTCAGATTAAACAGTTTATGGGCACAGATATTCTGCCATTTCTAACCCCTTTTTAACACAAGAAATCTGCTGAGCAGGACACACGTCTTGAAGTCAAGGTACGTACATTTCCCAGTGCTGTCACCCACTGAGCAAGCTTCAACAATCACCTCCACAGCTCTGAATGAAATCATCTTTCCCCCCCCCGGCAATGATTAACATGTTGTCAACAGCTAAACTGAAAAGACTTACAATATTTAGCTAAGTACGTCAGCAAAATCTTCCATAAAACATCCCATCCAATCTTTCTTGCTCCAGAATGGACCTCCAGTGAGAGTCATAAAGCATGCTACAGAGTCGGAACACACCAGCAATCAGAGGTTTCAACAAGCTAGTGAGACATGATACCTCCTCCTCCAGCAACAGAGCAGATGGAAATCACATCTCAAGCATCCGTGTCCGCACACACACACAGAGTTTCTCAAAGGCAGGGTCCCTCCCTGGGAAGCATGGCCTTCACATGCAGGAACTCTGCAGAGGAATCCATATCCCAGTGGCAACCAAGGAAAAAGGCTTAGGGAAGAAGCCACACAGCTTGGGCTCATGGGGCTTTGCAGAACTCTGAACCACACAGTCACACCCACAAAAAGCTTCCCATATCAAATGACAACCGTGGCTGTAGATTCCTGGTTTAGGGAATAGCTTTTCCACCACATCACTTCTTGCCATGAACACCAACTTGTACAAATGCAAGAAGGAAAAAGATCAGAAATTATATTACAGGATAAATGACCAACATATGCAAGTATTGCATCTTTCCCTACACTCTCTTCACCTTGAACAAAGCTAGAAGTGAGTAGAACAATGTAGAAACCGCTAAGTGTAAACGAAAAGAAGCTACAAAACATCTGACTCAAAAATAGCACAAACTGAAATAGAAGAAACATCTGATAACCAAGCAGTTATTTTCCTGAGCTTGGACTTGAGAGGACATACCTAATGGATCACCTGAACAGTGAGAGTCAAGAAAAAGAAGACAAGTTAGCCAAAGGCATTACATCAGCACACATAAATTAAAGCACGTTAAACTCTTGTAAGGACATTCCCTCCAGGAAGATCAACCTGAAAATCAAAGGCAGGCCATCTTCTCTGCAAATGGGCATAATGCACTTTAACTTACAGGCATTAATTTCTCGTCTGTAGTTAATTGTATAAACTCTCCTGAATGTGACTGGATAAGCAATCCCTTAAATATACTAAATGGCATAAAAGAAAAGAGTGACCACTAACGTCTCAAAAAAACTACCTAATAATTGGCAAAACTGTAGAAGATGTAAAAATACGAGATTTGAATAGAAGTTTCAGAACTTTTTTCTTCCAGGAAGAACAGCATTAAAAACCTCTAAGGCATAATGCAGCATCCTCCTCAAACGCCTGCAAGCAGGACATTGCCTGCTGGTAGGTCCATGCAGACTCTTTCTCCACTGGCTTTTGTTACACGTTATTCAAGAACTCCCTTCCCCCTAGAAGCCCCCACCCCACACCCTTTGCAGCATTGCAAAAATGCAGATGAACAACTGATACAAGACAAGCCTACAGTGCACCATATGGTGCATATTTCTAACAAAAACAGATTTGAAAATAAAGTTTAACCATGGCCTCTTGGAGTATTCACAGGTTTCAGTTTTATAAAAAACTTACCTGGACTCATTTATTTCGCTTTGGGCAGCAGAATTATGACAATATATTTTTCTCTAACTAGTACAGAAGGCTTACCATCTTCTAGACTACTTGATTCAGTATTAACATACCAAAACTACCGCTTGCCTAAGGATACCACAGTGTCCTTGGTGCTTTCAGCCTTAAGCCAACTCGCATTGGTTTTAAAATCAGTTTATCCCCATCTTTAAGTAAAGATAATTTCAGTGAGATGTCATGCCCTCCCCTTCATACATTTGAAACCTATCACACATTTTTAAGAAGTTAAATTCTAATACAGCTGACCAAAAACAATCAAATGAAGGCCACACTGAGATGCCTATTATCCTGACATTTGAAGTACAGAACTGAATAAACTAACACACCTAAAAAATTCAAACAATAGATTTTATTAAGTTGCAGATAGCACTACAGTTACTTTGTTTTATGCTTCAGTGTACTTCAGAAATCACACAGAAATTTCACATAATCTCAGCTGGTGCCTTATGCACATGCTTTAATAAAGAAGAATAAAGTTTAACTAAGTTAATTCAGTGATGACATTTTCAAGAATAAGACCTAAAGTATTTATTAGTTACCTAGTCTATCTGTAAAGAAAAAATATCCCCATCCTTGCTCCATAATGCTATCTCCATAAGCAAAACTCAGAATGGCAAGATTCTTTTAGGCTACCCTTGCAAACTTTCATTGCATACGTTACCTTTCAACAAGCATATAACAGGTCTATTTCTGTTCTGCTGATTCCAAGATTTCTCTTGCAAAAGTCTGTCAAATTTATCAAACACTGAAAGCACAGAACATGCAGTAGCAGAAAAATTTGGAAGGTTCAAAACCTTTACAAGAAAACATTTAAGATAGTGTCAAGACTTATTTCAGAACTAAAGATTTATTTAAAGGCTTTAAGCTACTGCTGAACAAAGCAAAGGATCCTCTTCACAACATGAAAATGGTAGGTAATAGTTATTGCCAATGAACAACTGCATCTTCCTGCAAGGCTTGGATTTCATTGTTCAGTCACATTATGTGCTGGTTTGCAGTGTGTCACTGATGACAGCAGAAAGTTAGGACTAGGGTTGTTCATAAAGAATGCAGGTTCTGTACAGTTATTTCAAGTAATCTTTTGCAAAAAGCATTCCTTTGAAGAACCATTCACTGATTCAGTTTTGTCAGCTGATTCGTGCCAAGCATGGACAACCCTCTAAGAGATGGCTACGCAGAGTCAGTGCACCTCGCCATGTGAACAGCACTTCTGCAACTCTGAGCTCAATGTAGTTTAGTTTCCTGACTTACTTTTAGGATACATTTCTCTAGTGTCAAATGAGAGACAAACCCCACACTGAAGCTTTCTTTGCAGCTATGAACTGCAGCTACGGACTTTAAATAGTTACCAAATTTATTCTGCCACAGCCAGCGAGACAACAGCTCTAACTCCTCACAGCAGTCACACCTATTTTTTTTAAATCATTGCTACACTGTAAATACAAGAAATATGTTGCATGAGCAACATTAAAAAAGAGCAAGATAACATCAAAATTATTTACACAAAAGTAACTGTTAGTTATAATGACAACTTTCCTATTTACTCCATTTTAAACGCTTCATCTAAAACAGAATTTACAAAAACTTTTAAGCCATGAATCAAGCATGACAGCACTCAGGTTTATATTTGAACAATTTTTTTTGTTTTGTTTCTTTAAATAACCAGGAGAACTATTTCTCTCATAATCACTTCAAATCTTATCTCTTCCAGTTTTAAAATGCTGCCCAGTTTCTGTTCTTCCATGAACAGCCTAAAAGGCATATTTAAGATCTAAACTAAAAAAGCAGACCCTGATAAAGGTCAGTATCCCCTTACACCACATGAAGATTTGGTCTCTTCCTAATCAAAGACAGTATTTGTTCTTCCATCACTTCCATACTAGAAATATCATGGCAAGGCAACTGCAATACAATGAAGGTTTTATGAAGTATGTCAGAAGAGCATAAGACAAGCAAGAAAAGGTAAGTTAGAATTTTCATACTGAATTCCTACCTGCAGTTTCAGACACTTTATTTAACAGCATTATTTCAAATGGTAGGATTCAAACTTGAGTTTTTTGTCAGTGAATTATCACACTTAACATGTACAAAAAAATTCCATCCCTTCTGAAAAACCAAATAAAGTCAAATTATACAGTGTAGCTAACTAAAACCACTTGTCTATTTCTAGACAGGAAAACACACCAATACACTGAAACAGTTGTCACATAAAACATCACAAATTCTTTACTGGAATTATGTTAAAGTCCATATTTAATGTAATATTTGAAATTGCTCATAGAAGTTTAAGATTCAGAACAGGCTGTGGCTTATTTTGTAAAGCACTTTGCACTCTGGTCCCTTAATAATTTTTGTCATGTAGTCAATGATTTAACCACAGTAGTCTTATCATGGAGTTGCTAACTAGAACAGAAGAAAAAAAAGTTGTATCAAAAATCTCTGGCATTTTCCCTTAAAAAGATATTCAATGTTTCAAAAAATTTATAATAGGACACATAACTAGTCAAAATAATCTCCAAATCAGACATATTTACCATAGGTTTCTTGGTAGCCAAACTACCACAATAAATCCCCTATGAAGCTCTATTTTGTTCATGTATTCCTCAGATTACCAGATGCAAAAAACATCCCACCACCCTTCAGGATTTAAGAAGAAAATTGTTCAGAACACTGGAAAAAAGTAATAAATATCTTACAGCTACTTGGTTTCACTTCCCACATAGCCACAGTATTTTGAATTTGATTGATTGCTTTATTTCCTCTCTCCTCACATTTTGATGGGGATAATCCCTCCTTTAAAAGCATACAATATCTTAGTAAATATAAATAAATTTGAACTTCCACACTTCTCATTCTTTTGCCAACATCATTTCTAAATCTATCATTGTCTTATCAACTCCCCTATGTTAAAGTAAAAATCTACTTTCCAGATTAAAATCAAAATTAAGGAAGAAAACGCACATTTCAAGTAAATAATAACTTGGACATTTCCCAAATAAAGACCTGGTAAGTCTTAAAAACATGAAACTGTTCTAAAAGTTGGTCAAACACTCATGAAGCAGTTCTGCTAAGCACAGGCTCAATCAGGAGCTCCATTAGGTGCTTTGAAATACAAATTCCCACAAGCTGTTTCATGTGGCATACACAGCTCCTGTACACTGTACCAAAAAAACAGACCATTACTAAATTGCATTAAATTATCATCTTAATGCACTCCCCAAAGCACAGAAAGATAATCTGACCTTAAATTCAGAGGAAAACAGAAAATGAATGAGAATATTGTAATAATTTTCTTTGCTATTGGAAGTAAAATAGACATGACTTTCAATAGATTGCATGTGGGTTTGACCCCTCAAAACAAATGCCTAAGCTGAAATTGAACAGATTCAAAGAATAATGGCTTTAATAATGCTGTGAAAGCTTTCAGGGGTTCTCATTTAATATCATATTTTTTGTGCAACACTAACCATCAACTGACAGAAGCTTTAACTACTAATTAAGGATAGAGAATACCAAAAAGAACAAAGTCAGAAGGCAAAAAATAAATTGTGTCCCCGTATCTCAACATAACTTATATTTTTTTTTTCCTACTGAAACCTGTTCATTGAAAAAATTTCATTTAGAATTTACTCTGAGGTAGGATTCCCCCCCTATTCACTAGTACATATTTTGGAAAAGCAGATCGTACTTCTGGGGTTAATGTTGCTCAACAGAGACTTTTAGAACATGTTAAGGAGAGAAGTCTAAACAACTCATCTTTTTGGGTTTTTAGTAAACAATCTTCTCAAAAGTGCTCGATCATCACTCCTGTACACAACTTAGTGATTTTGTATTACTCTCCTACAAGAAGTGAAATCTGTCTCAAGACCCAACACCAGAACTCCTGGTTTCTAGGCCCATGTGCCAATTCAGTCGTGTTTAAAAGCCTGCCACAACACTAGCTTTATTTAGCTCTTCGCTGGAGAAAACAAAAAACCACAAGAGACAGATATCAAAGAATGCACTCTAAAAAGCTAGAAATCCTTTTAATTGCTAAACCCATTACTTTAAACTATATGGCAACTCTAACAGTTACATACTCTACAGAAAAAGCTCTTGATGCCCTACCTTCTTGTAGCATTTTCCAGCTTGTTTTCAGAATGGCTGCCCACCTGTAGGTGCCAACAGCAATAAAACCCCATCCAGACATTAGCACAAAACAGTGAATGTTTCAACACTAGCTGCTAACCATATAAATAACACAAGAGGTTTTCCACCAAAAAATTCATTGGCATTCAGTGGACAGGACCAAGTATTAGCAGCTTTTATTGCCTTTACTTCACTTGATACGTCTCACTGTGACCAAGTCACTTCTACTATGTGGCAAGAGTGATGCATCCTTCCTCTATCATTGTATCTGTTGCAGGTTACACATCGTCCGTGTGTTTAAAAATTGCAGGCATACCATGGTCCCTCAAACATCAGAATATAAGATGTAATTTCAGTCATTTGTGATCTTGCACATCTATCTGTAGTGGTAGCAGTTTTGGGGCTCAGGCCTATAATGAAGCTTTGTGGAGCCTGGCTGGAAAACTGAGGAGCTATCAACAAACTTCAAATTTATTTCTCCAAAGGAAAACAGTAAGGGAGAAAAGGGATTGCAATTGAAGGACTTAAGAGCAGGGGATGTTGATGTTTTGGTTTCTTTAATTTCACTATAAAAAACATCCTGCAGGATGAGAAAAAAATGCACTCTACATAGACTTACCTTGCCAACAGCTGGCCTTTTACACTGCACATGTACCATGTCTTTGATCCTAACCAGCTATAAAAGTGTGTGCTGCTTAGACAGAAAAAAAACTAGCAAAAAAGGCAAAATTTATCTTTATGAGTACTCTTTATCTCCATCTGCTGCTCAGCTAAACTTTTCAAAGAGAAAGAAGAATTCCAAGAGAGATTAGTAGAAACCAGTTTCGTCATAAGTTTAAACATTTATGAAACTTAATTTACCTAACTCTTTCGTGAACTGTTTAAGCAAAGCAGTAAGCACTGTCATTTGATAGGTTATGCTGCTTATTCAGTTATCACTCACAGACACTTCTATAGCTGGGAACGAATAGTATTAAAACAAATAACAAGAAATACCCCAAACCTGGTAAAGCCTGAGAGGCCAAATAAAAAAAAACAAAAACCCCTCTATCTACTTCCCTGCAGTCTTTGCTACCTGTCCTAATTCCACACGAAAACAGCTTCACGCAGAGATTCATTTCTCAAAAGTTGCTGGAAACATTTCAAACAAAACAACAAAAACCCACCCACCAAACACATTTGACTGATTTTCAGTGATGTTATTGTGTTAAAATTCTATGATAAGACTTCTGTTAAAACATTAAAGCAACATTTTAGTTTCTACCTTTTGTACTCTATTTGTATTAAGATGCATTCCTAAGGCCTGCTAAAATCTGTGCTTAAAATGCTAAATCGTAAGATTGGAAACAGTAGTTTAAGGTGACATTTTCAGCTGTTTTCAAAAGTTACCTAGTTCCCTTGTACTAAAGGGTTATATACGTTTGGATGTACACAGCTTCTTTCACTAATTCTGATAACCAAAAATTCATGTTAAAAATCGACATACTGCAGCTAGAAAGCATTTTTGCTCTGTATATATTAAGATGCAGAACATGTAAATTTAAGTAAACTGTTGTTAGACATTCAAATGTTCTAGTTTTAAAAGTTATGGAAGTTCTTTGTAGAGAAAGTTGTTCAGACAACTGTTGATGAGCAACAGTGGTTTTCAGCTAGCAACTACATACTACAGATAGCAAGGAAACAGCATACTTAATTAAAAGTGTTGTTACTTGCTGAACTCTTTCAGAAGTATTTCATGTCCAGTTGTCAACACACACAGAGTAGCCTCCACTTCAGATGTGCATTCAGTTTATGTACTAAGTGATTTTATAAATTAATTACTATACTGAAGGCTAATTACCTAAGGAGATTTACATGGTCAGTTATTAGAAAACACCTCTGAGAATAACTTAAGCTGTTCAACCTCACTGCCACAGTTTGGAGAATCTGTTTCTGCACATCACAATGCTAGCTGATGCTATGAAATTGCTAAATTGCAAAATACTTCAACTGGCTGCACCAACATCTCCTGTAACTGCATGAGGGATGTCACATAAGAGACAGAAAGGCTACTGAAAGCTCAGTCACAGGGCAGGTAGATCACACTGTCCTGGTTTCAGCTGGAATAAAGTTAATTTTCTTCCTAGTAGCTGGTATAGTGGTGTGTTTTGGACTTAGGGTGAGAATAACGTTGATAACACACTGATGTTTTAGTTGTTGCTAAGCAGTGTTTATCCTAAACCAAGGACTTTACAGCTTCTCATACTGCCCTGCCAGCAGAGGCTGCGGGTGAACAGCTGGGATGGCTGACCCGAACAAGCCAAAGAGCTATTCCATACCGTATGGTGTCATGCCCTGTATATAAACTGAGGGGAGCTGGCCAGGATTGGTGGTGAGCAATTGTATCATGCATCACTTGTTTTGTCTGTTCTACTATTATTAGTATTTTCTCTTCCTTTTCTGTCCTATTAAACTGCCTTTATCTCAACCCATAAGCTTCAATTTTTTTTTCTGACTCTCTCCCCCATCCCACTGAGGTGGGGGAGTGAATGAGCAGCTGCATGGTGCTTAATTGCTAGCTGGGGTTAAACCACAAACACACACAAATTTGGGTTTTATTATTTTACTTTTAATGAAGAAAGAAAACACTAGTTAGACATGCTTATGCCCAAATACAGGAAAACAAGTTATTACCACTGTGACTACATTTCCAAACATTATGTTCTATTAATGATCTTTTCCTAGTCACACTGTAAAAAGCTTAGTCAGGAAAAAAATAAAAAAAAAAATCTGTCTGAAAGTCTTAGCCCAGATAATAACTTCCAAAAGCTGGGTATGAAGTTTTACCACCAGTGAAGTAAATGAGAGAGTTCCCTTTGACTTGGAAGAGGACCAGGATATCACTCTGAATAATAAATATCACTCTGAAAATAAATACTTATTTTTCAATCATTTAGCACAATTTAGTGCTAATCTAGTGCTAAACTAGGGCAAATCTAGTCTTGTTGAAAGAGAGGAATAGGCCATGATTCCTAAAGAAATCGAATTTATTAAGAAGGGGTGATCTGACTATTTTAAAGCAGTTCAGGAGAAAATTAAACTCGTGAACAATGTAGATAAACATCCCTAAAGCAAAAAACATAACTACATTTTACCCTAAATTTATTGAAGGGAAAAGACAAAGTGAAGCAACACCCATAAATATTCAAATTTGGGATTAGTACTCTAATCAGATTAATTCAGATCTAAGAGGCAATCTTCTGCCTTTTTCCTGTGACAAATTGAGAGCTCTACTTTACCATACTGTTAATTCAAGCTGTAACCCAAGCTTTGGGTTCCATTCTCGTAAGACCTTTTGCTTCAGTTCACCAACTCTTTAGAAAAAGCTACTAAAAATACCAGTTAAAACTCAAACATTGCTGATGTTCAGATTAACAAGAGAGTGGAGATACAACATGGGCTAATCTAGCCACTTTGCGTAATTTCAGTTATTCCCCAAGGTGATTACCTCAAGGTATACAAGTTAAATACATGAATGCCAAGTACCGTAAAATACTGAAATCAAGACAACTTCGGGTTACTTTGTTTTTAGGAAAAGGCCTAAATTAGGCAGTCTTGAGCTAGCTATATCTAAATGTGCCTTTTACGTGACAATGATCAAAAGGGTGAATGTAATGTATTGGTAGACCCTTGCTAGCTTTAGCCAAATCAACTCAAGCAATGGAAATTAAGATATTGATGGTTACAAACTCCAGAAGCAGCCCATCAAAATCCTCATAACTACTTTAACCCACACCAACTCAACATTCAAGCTATATGTAAACCATACTAAAATCATCCCTTTCTTCTGCTGAGAGCTCTGGGAGATGACAATCAAGAGCATGCTGAATGGGGCCTGAAAACCCTAACTATCTTTCACAAAGAAGTTATTTTGGCTAGTTCCTGGTATTAAGAAGAATCTGTCACAAATGTTTTTCATTTTATGATGGAGCAGCTAGTCCTGGAAAGCATTTCCAGGAATACAAACACCAGGAAAATCACCACAGGTTCACCAAGGGGAAGTCAAGCTTGACCAACCTGATAAACTCCTGCAATGAAATGACTGGCCTGATCAACAAGTGGAAACTAACCTGGCCTTCAGTAAGACCTTTGACGCTGTCTCCCATAAGATCCTCATAAATAAGCTGCATGGGTGAGCAGACTGTGAGGTGGACTGAAAATTGGCTGAGCAGCTGGGCCCAGAGGGTGATCAGTAGCACAGTCTAGTTGAAGGTCAGTAACTAGAGATGTATTCCAGGGGTCAATACTGGGTCCAGTCTTGTTTAAACATCTTCATTAATGATCTGGATGATGGGCAGACTCAGTAAGTCTGCTGATAAGACAAAACTGCAAGGAGTGGCTGATATGCCAGAAGGACATGCTGCTACCCAGGACCACCTCAACAGCCTGGAGATGGGCTGAAAGGAACCTCATGAAGCTTAAAAAGAAGTGCAAAGTCCTGCACCATGGGAAAGAACAACCCCATGCACAAATATATGCTGGGGTTATAGCAGCCTGAAAGCAGAAAAGCAGCTAGAAAGCTTGGCAGAAAAGGACCTGGGGGTCCTGGTGGA
Organism: Strix aluco; assembly: GCF_031877795.1. Lineage (NCBI taxonomy): Eukaryota > Metazoa > Chordata > Aves > Strigiformes > Strigidae > Strix > Strix aluco. The sequence goes on from NC_133934.1 coordinate 10,127,932, forward strand.
CAAGTTGAACATAAGCCAGCAGTGTGCCCTTGTGGCAAAGAAGGCTAATGGTAGCCTGAGCTGTAAGGGCAAAGAAGGCTAATGGTAGCCTGAGCTGCCTTAGACAAAGTGTTGCCAGCACTGGTGAGGCCACCCCTGGAGCGCTGTACCCAGTTGTGGGCTTCCCAGTACAAGAGAGACATGGACAGACTGGAGACAGTCCAGCAAATGGCCATGAAGATAATGAAGGGACTGGAGCATCTCTCCTATTAAGAAAGTCACAGAGCTGGGTCAGTTCAGCCTGGAGAAGACTCAGCGGGGGATCTTATCAATGTATATAAATATCTGATGAGAGTGTGCAAAGATGACAGAAACAGGCTCTTTCCAGTGCTGCCCAGTGAAAGGCCCAGAGGCAATGGGCACAAACAAACACAGGAGGTTCCCTCTGAACATCAGGAAACACTTTTTTACCATGAGTGTGATCGAGCACTGGCACAAGTTGCCCAGAGAGGTTGTGGAGTCTCCATCCTTGAGATATCCAAAAGCTGTCTGGACACAGTCCTGGGCAAGTGGTTCTGGATGGCCCCATTTGAGCAGGGGAGCATGAACAAGATGACCTCCAGAACTCCCTTCCAACCTCATCCATTCTGCAGTTCAGGTGAGAAGCAATGTATAGAGACACAAAACAAAGATAACGATCCTTTCTCGGCTGACATGACAAAATTATACCTAATACCTGCAAAATTAAATGCCAAAATATATCATGTTATGTTTAAAATAACAACATTCCAATCCTGGAAAGTTATTTTCTTCCAACAATCCAACTAAACCAGTAAGTTACCTTAAAATAGATGCATTATTTTCCAGTCCTCAAACAAAATAAGCCATAAAAAAGTGTGAATTTTCTGAAATTGGATTTCACCTCGAGACAGTTGCTACCATTAGCAGCAATTACCAACAAAAATTACATTTACAAAAGCTCTATGAAAGCAGCTAAACATAAACCAAGTTGTGGCAAGTCTTACTTAAAAAGCTCTAACAAGTCTTTTAATTTTATTCTCAGAAGCCATAATACCTTTAAAACAAAAATTCAGGGTAGCTGACACTGGTTTCATGATATAAAAGGACAAAGTGACAGGAAAAAAACAGTAACATAACATGATGAGCATTGTGATTGTCCTCCAGTGTCTTTCAGACTTATTTGAATTTTTTCTTACACAAGACTGACTTTAGGAAAGGTCAGAAACTGGAGGAATCCTATATAGCATATACAAATTGCTATTATTCATTTCCATTCTCCAACATCTCTAAAATCTTCAGTAAAATAATTATTTTACGTGCAAAACCCAAAAGTACTTCTTATGAAGAAAATAATACTACTTCAAATGCTGAGAGCAGACTCCTCGGCTCACTTCAGGAATTCCAAGAGGAGTATTCACAGAACCTAGACTTGCAGGAACGTGACTTGCCCTGCTTAGGAGTCAGCAGAGAGAACAGGAGAGAAGAGCTCTTCTAGATGGCAAGTCACACTAAAAACTAACTACAGATGCTACAGACTGTCTCCCACAGAAGTGTCTTTCACTTCCTTGATGTGGGAAGCAGACTAGCTTCACTAGGCTAAAGTTAGCCTTTGAATAGCTTTGCAATACCTCTTCCCTTAGGAAAAGGAGGCAATATTTCTTCCTCCCTGCAACTCTTGTGAAGCCTACATAATTGCACCTATTCTCAGACTGTTTGCAAATGGAAAAGACAGAAAAAGTCAATATAGTTTTGTTCTAAAGCTCTACAGTTTTCAGAAAATAAGGCTGTTCAAGGTGTGCTCTATGGCAGTAGCACACAGACATTAAACACAAGACTGGCAGAGGCAGCAGCAACTCTGTCCTAGGCTCTCTTCACATGCAAATCTCTCTTAAGGAACTACCTACAAAAAGGCTGAATTCTTGTATTCCTTCTTCATCAACTTATAGGTACCTTCTGGAAGCCTCTACTGCAATAATTCATAAGAATAAATAGCTCCACTCTGGACGTAGGTTACTTTCATTACCGAAAACAAGCCATAACTTTCTCTGCAGGGAAAACTTTCTCATTACAAACTTTTCTAAAAATAGCCTAAAGCCTATGCAACTTCTCATGAAAAGAAAACCCCTGGATGCTGCAAAAAGATATTTTAGAAGCCAAAGTAGACCACAAACTAAATCAGTAAATGCAGCTATATTCAGAGTATCCACAGTCAAAGCTTCTGAGTAAAAAAAGCTATTTTCCCAGAATTTCCCCCACCAAAACTGATGATTCCTCATGTTGATCATAAAAAACCCCACCAAAACCCACAAACCCACACCATACACCCACGCATAAGCCTGGCAAGAAGATTTAGAATGAAACAGAATCAACACTTTTGCAAGGTGTATGGTCCAATAATCAAGTATCAGCCACTGAATATAAAAAGCTATCTGTCAAAACCTGTCCTTCCTCAATAAAGGATCTGAAAAAAAACAAACCATAATTGGCCTTCTTATTTTCTGACATTTCTGAAAAGAAAAAGAAAATACATTCATTTTACTGCCTCATTCAATAGCTTTGGTTACTTCATGTGTAATTAGGGTATCTCTCAGATCTTCGATTGGCTTCTGCTTTGGCCTGAGGGAATCTCATTCAATATGGAAGAAGGCGAAGGCTTTAATTGTGCTTTATAAGAAGTTCATGAATCCATAGGCTTGGAAAAGTTAATTTCTCCAGTATTACAATGGAAGAGTACTAACAAGTTACCTCTAACAAGAAACTTGAAGTCCTAAAAAAGGTGCATTTCTGGTACTGAAATAAGCACCTATCTATGAAATAAAGTGTTTAAAACTAAGTATCATTCATATAAGGAGTATCAAATAAGATTTCCCTTCAATACCTAAGGAATGAGCCAATGACCACCTCACAGAAGAGTAGAGAACACTAGGAGAACCAAAAAAATCTGTTTTACTGAGATGAAGAAGCAAGGAGGATTCAGAGAAGCTTAGAAAGATACAGGGTAAAATACAATTATGCATAAATATGTAAGCTTGTAAAGGACAATAAGTTCATAAACTACCGACATTATTTTCTTCCATTAAGGACAGAAGTCCGGTCAACTCCCTTCTACCACAAGACTAGTCTAGTGAAGACAGCAGAACCACCTCTTCACCCTGTCTCATGTGGCATTCTTACTAGCAAACTGAAGGAACACAGTCTAGATAAAGTTGCCCTGAGATAAAGAGATTTAACTTCTTGGGGAAATTTAAAGTATACACTATTTGCTGTTCAAATCTGGGCATGTTTCAAGTGCTGCCATGGGCCCATTTCTATACAGTTTTAAAAGATGAAGTGTGGATATAGTCCATTTATATGTCAATTAGATTAAGGCATGAGAAATGATTTGAAGAGCAGGAAAATAATTTACATTTGAATAAACTGACTCAATTTCAGTGATGAACTTAAATGACTTGCTCTAGCCAAAAGAGTAATCCATTACTCTGAATCCTCCTCCCCCATTCCTGCATACCTGGCTGGCTCCTATTCAGTTCTTGAAAGAGACTACAGCTCATCTGGCCTTTCACTGTCAAACTGATTTAATCAGCCAATCTGGAGGGGAAAAAAAAAAAAACAACAACCAAAGACAACAAAAAAGTTTTCCAAGGGGCAGGAAGGAGTGTGGAAAGAGGTCAGAGTTCAGGTCTCCTTACACATCTCTGAACCGCTTTCTTCTCGCTGAGTCAGCTCAGCAAGGGCGCCAACAAATGCCAAAGTCAAAGCTGGGGAAGCAGTGGGGCCGAGGCAGAGGGTGAGAAATGGTCACTGCACACTGTATGACTGGGTCAACTGTGTCATCTTATCAAGTTCACTGTATTAACATACATGATCTGAAAAACAACAGGATGATATCTACAAAATTGCAAAGTGGAAAGTACTCATGAAGACCAGGTTCTAATGAGTGAGGAATGCAAAGACAGATCAGCTAATTACAACATGTCATCGACCAAATGTCATAACACCAATAAAAATATGATAACATGTAAACTACCAGAGATGTGCATTCTAGTCCATACTACAACTCTTGCGGTCTTAGTTGAAGCCCTGCCTATCAAGCTTTATGGAAGAACTACATCCCAAACTAGAGAAGGAGCAGGAAAGAAACAACAATAGGAGGTTTCAAACAACACAGCCTATAAAAGTATTTTTTTTAACAAGAGAGCTCATTTAGGACAGGGAGGTGGGAAAAAACCCCAAAAGCACACAAAACAAAAAACCACAAATACTGCCATTCCAGTAAAGAAAAAGTTAATAGAGTTTTTTCCATGTCTCTTTGGGATTAAGAGAGGAATAAACAAGATTAATTTGCAGGGAAAAAAAATTATTGGTGTTGAGAGTTGAAAGGGAATTAATTATGAAAGAAAAGCAATAGATTGTCCAAAGAAATGGTGTAAACCATTTTTTGCCACATTTGAAGAACAGGACAGAAATGAGCCGTTGTAGCAGAGGCAGCCAAGAGCATCCAGGGGTGCATTATGTAGACAGTTGCCAGTGGGTCGAGGGAGGTGATCCTTTCCAGTCAGCACTGGTGATACATCTGAAGTGCTGGGTCCAGTTCTGGACTTCCCAGTACAAGACAGGCATGAACATACTGGACAGAGTCCAACAAAGGGCCACAAAGATTCATGCCCTGGAACATTTGTCATACAGGGACAGAGCTGCGACTGTTTCAGCCTGGAGAAGAGAATGCTCAGAGTTGATCTTATGAATGTGTATAAATATCTGATGGGAGGGTGGAAAGAAGACTGAGACAGACTTACCTTAGTGATATCCAGTGAGAGCAAGAGGTAGTAGATACAAATTGAAATACAGGAAACACTTTTTCACTGTAAGGGTGATGGAGCACAGGTTGCCCAGAGGGGTTGTGGAGTCTCCATCCTTGGAGGCATTCACAACCTGACTAGACATGGTCCTGAGAAACTGGGATGGACTAGACCATCTCCACTGGTCCCTTCCAATCTCATCCTTTCTACAATTCTGTGATTTTTTGCACAGTTGTAAATTCATCTACCAAAAGCTATGATATTATAGTATCACCCAAAGCCAGGCAATTCTACACAGACACAGTAGAGAAAATTCCCATGTGCTTCATTAGTTATCATTACAGTATTCTGATCATTTAAAGATACTGAAGAAACACAAAGAAGGCTTGACATGATCCTGGTATATACAGTGTCATTGATTTAATAAGACATTATAGAAAAAAAAGTTACTGTTGTATGTTAAGAACAGTATTCACCTATGAAAACAAATCGCAAGATGTCCATGGCTCAGTTGTGCGGTCTCGAACACCTTAGAACACACCATTCTGCAATCTAGTATGGCTCACAAATTAGGGAAGGTCATGCTGTTCAACAGCAGATTAGAAGAAACCCATATGTATGCAAAAAGCCCATAGCCTTGGAAGTACACTAGGCCCCATGCTTTGTCAACCTGACCCGAATCTATGTCCCAGCACGGCACCAGTGATTAGTCTGTTGCTGAACATGGAGCTCTTAAATGACTCACAGGTGACCAAATCTTGGAAACTTGTCATCATAAGGCAGTAAACTGGCAGTTCAACAGGGGACATATTAAGCTTTTCTCCCCAGTTTATTAACTAGCATTATTTGCCCATCATACAGAACTAATTGTCACCCAATTCCCATTGGACATGCTTTTCTTTACTTTTCAGCCTGAACTGCACTGAACCTACAGCACTTGCTGAGAGTTTTCTATGCAGGAGAGGTGCAGTAGGATAATAGACACAGAAGGTCTATAACATGCTAATTAATTATTTTCCCTAATGATCTACCATTGTACTCTGATGGGCCTGGAGAGCAGTATAAAGCACCTGGATACTTAATTTTCCTTTTTGGATATTCATACCACTAATCTATCACCAGAAATGTACAAAGCTCATTTAAATATTATTATGAGGCTGCAGAGGGTGCTCCAACACTGCTTATAGACAGTTTCTATTAAATCCCCACATTCCACAGCAAATCACTCATTGGTTTTTCAGAAGTAATCAGAATTTGAAAAAAAATTTAAGACAGATTAAGATGACATTTCCCCTAACATCTTGTTTTATCCAGGGAGAAAGTGATACGAATGAAATTCTTTTCCTCTCACCAACAGAAGGTGTTCTGAGTGGGAATAACATCTAGGAAGGCAGCACTTCTCCATAACATTGCCTTTTTCTTGCACCTAAGATATGAAATACCTAATTGCTCCACATGGACTGTGGAGTGGGGAAAGCAGGCACATAGACATGGAAACACATACCATCAGCCATATTGCTCTCAAGTTGCTTAAGCAAATAACCTCCCTAGAAGAAACTTCTGTTGCTTTAAGAGTAACTCCTCAAAAACCACAAAGCTTTTAGCTCTTTTTGTGAGGAGTCAACACCACTATAAAGCGCCCTCAGCACAGAATGCAGTGGCTTGTGCAGACAGTGTTTTACTCTTGAGGGGCAGGAATTCACAAAATAAAAGTATCTCTACTTGGGTATCCCAGATCTTACTTTTGTATTTAACACTGCAGAAGTTTTATTTTCTAGCTTTCAAGGAAGCAAAGTTCAGACAAAAAACCAACACCTTCTTTTGGCTAAAATTAAATTTAACAAGAATTTTTACTTCTCCCCTTTCTTACAGTTTTTTTTTTTTTTTTTTTTCAATCTCATTCCAGTTAAGCACAGTGAAAAATGTTACATTGTCTGACAATACTGCCATTTAAATATATTAATTCTGAGCCAGCTGATGAAAATTAAATAGAGGAAAAGCTTTTAAAGACCTTGAAATTAATTTTTTTTAAACGTTGAAATAGCATAATTAGCTGATCCTTCACTTTACTGGCTTCAAGCCCCAAATTAGCAAATTCTAGGTTTGACAATTCATGTATTGAACTTGAAACCGAACAGATACGCCAAACACACAATGAAGCGTTAACCAAATACTTTAGTACCTTCACAATCCTTTTTGGAAAGGACAGCTTGCTCTAAGCATCAAGTAGTTCAAGAATGTGAAAAGCCTGCCCTTTCATAGCTCACTGCCTTGCCTCACTACTTCTACAGAGTTTCACTTCCAGCAAGTGATATCTGTGCCTTTGTCACTGCAAGATTACTAGCATTAACATTTTATATAAAAAGTCCGCAGCTTAATGTCACCTAAAAATAACTTTGGGTGAACCTGTTTTACAGTAAAAACTGAATTAGAAGTCCAACTCTTAGTCCCACTTGACTTGACCTGGGTTTCAGACTGCTCTCTGCATTACAGGAATTCACATCTTTCATACATAAGAAAGAGTAATAGAATATGTGCAATTTGGATTAGGGTTTCATTTATATTATGAATGCAACATAAGACACAAGCACTGAAGATACAACTCCATAGTTGGTACAAGGTACCATGCTGCCACCAAAAGAGGAGTTAGTGCTGCCCCTCTCCACAATTAAGCTGATAACTAACTGCAAAATTATATAAACAAAGCAAGTAAGTTTATATTAAAAAGCTGATCCACTGCAAAACACAGCCACATACCTTCCAACACTAACAGTGGGGAATTAAGACAGGAGCACTTGGCCATATTTTGAAGCACCAGCAACGTTTCTGCACTGTCTTGGTTGTCGTAAAATCCGCAAGCAGAACACACAAAGATTCTTGATAGGAGTCATATATTGTGAACACTGGAGAAAAGGAAATACATCTCCCTTTGCTCTGAAGGAATCGCTACTGCACTAATACATTTGACCATATCTTATAATACTTTACAGGAGATATAGGTCATCATGATAGAAAAGTTGCCTAACAAGCAGTAAAAGAAGGGAGTCATAAACAGTATATAATAACAGAGTTAAGTAACCAGAGTTGTGATACGGAGTAACTATAAAAGACTCATGTTCTACCAGACAAGTTTGCCGCAAACAGGTTCAAAGGTTTAGTCATTACTGATAAAACTTTTATCCAACACTCTAAAACCTGGATACATCATAGATGTCAGCATTTAAGAGAGATTTCTAATTCCTATTTTATTATGCAGCATTTAGCACATCAACTTTATTTTACCTAAACCAAACAAAACATAACATCCTGTAAGCAAAATATCCCCCCTCAATGAAATGGATTTTCTGTACTTTGCACTTAGGACTCATGGACAGCTGTCGACTTGGAAGACATGCCCCACCCACCAAGTTACAGAAGCATTTCAGTAGAAACATTCCCCCCCTCCCCAGAAGCTTTGCATGTCAACATACAACAGTGATTTTACCACAAGGGGGAGATGAGAAAGACAGACAGAACTCACTGGAGGCATAGTGAGGCATTGGTTTCAACATGACTAATTAACAGTTGAAAATCACCATTACCTATCTCCCATATGCTGTCATTTGTAAGCAAGAGTTGGACAGTGAATCTTAACATATGGCAACAGTAAGTTGTTCTTCAATCTTTGAATAGCAAAGTACATACAATCTGGTCCACTGCTTCAGCTGTAAAATGTTATTGCAGGGTAACTTAAAAGGAAAAACAATCTCATATAAAGTAGTGGGCAGGAAGAAGGGGAAAAGGAGAAAAAATGGTTACAAAACCCCCAAATTAAGCTTGTCTTGGCTACTGGCTTACATTTAAGGGCACTGAATAACCTTATCTCACCTTCATGGCTCAGTCCCCCATTTGAAAGCTAAGAAGAATGACTATTTGTATTTGAAAGATGCACAGATGATATACAAGTTCTGGACCACACACAACACACAGGCACACTCAGAGATATATATAGACAGAGAAATAACTATAAAAAGAGCTGGAACCAACCTCATAGCATTTTATTGCTTGACCTGACTGATAATAAATGACTCTGGACTTAAGCAAAAATTGTGCTTAGCTTTCTTAGATTAAAACTAATGTTTCCAGGAGAAAGGCTGTCACTGATTAACTCTTCAGGAGCACTCATGAAGTATTATTATGAAGCTTATTAAGCACTGATCAAGCCAACTGAATTTAAATAATGGACTACCTCTTTGTTTCAGGTAGGAAATAAAAGCAGCTAGGCACCTTCAATTCACCTACATTTATTTGTTAACATCAGAGCAGTAGATTATGTATCTGTGTGTAAATATATGTGTACATATAGATTGATATACACATATTACATCAATAAATTAACAGAACATTTCTAATTTAGAGCAAAAAATTCTTTTAATCTTTTTATACCGCAAAACCATGTCATGGCTTTTTAAAGATGCATTCATTCTTTTAAAAGTTGCATCCCAGTTCCATATGTAAAAATACTTTTAAATTCAGAGTTATGAGTTATTTTAACATGAACTTACTGGTTTCTTGTTATCAACTATACAGAGCACTGTCTACTATGAAAGCACCAAATAGTAACTCTCAAAGTTCAACAGGAAAAGAAGAAATCAACTGAAAAATAGATAAGGCTAAGGCTTTCTTAAAGAAACTGTCAAAGGAAATACTGTGGCCAATTAACTGAGAAAATATACCTATTAAAATAACTGGACAAAAAAAAGTAACAAAAACCACCCCAATGACAACAAAAAACTCCACATAAACAAAACCCCACAAAATCAAAAAACAGTTTTATTGAAACTGAGGACATTTTCTCTGGATATAATTTTTTGTCCTCAAATATACTCAATCAACTGCTTAGACAAAACAACTAGCAAAAAACTATCAAAATACAGTAAAACTACAAAAAACACCCTTCCATAAAATACCTCCTAAACACCCCCACGATATCTGAAACCAGATTCTCCAACAGGAACACATCCATTTTGAAGAAAATGCTCAATCATCACTGCAACATAAAGAAAATATTAGCCAAATTAACAATTACACCAGTGAACACCTGTCAGTAAACAATAAACACTTTTAAATGTAAGGCACATCAAATAACCTGCCCTGTTCCAATGATTTGCTGCTGATCATGACATTACATTCCTATACTCAATTTTACACAAAAATTATAAGATAACTATGAGGTGCACAGGAGAATCATTCCTTAAAAGAATCCACTGCTATCTATAGTCTTTAAAACAGATCTCCAGATCTGGCCAGACTTGCCACCAGAAGCACACATATCAAAAACAACCAATGCAAAACCTTCTAATACCTCTTTACAAGCACCCAACGGAGCCTATGAGTACACTTGCAAGAATGCAATACATTCCACCCATGGTATCACATGTCCTTACAGGATCTACACTCATGTAACCACACAACTACCATGTTCAAGGATGAACCAGTCATTACCAAGGGACACAGAAAGACCTAATTACCATTTCCACTTCATCTCTTATGCCTCAGTGAGGACCTGCAAGATTCCTTAAAATACAACGTAAAATAAATCATGGGTTCAAGATGACATTTGTTTGACAGCCCTTTACATTTTTTCCTACTCAATAATATTAGAATAATATTATTCTTCCTTATTCTACAAGGGCTTCCATCCATCTTGCACCAAAAAATGACATAATTTCAATTGCATCAAGATATTTTCGTAAGGCTGTCAACTGGATCAGGTATACTGGTCCAGCTTTAAAAAAAACATTAAATAAAATGCTCAGCAGTGCAGGCACTCACATGAATGAATCTTGAAAATAAAGTAAAAGCAGACAGTGCTTTGAGAGGATTTGGAGGGTTGTATAGGAAGCATGCCAATATGTTCTCATTTGTATGGTAGGAGCACACAAACTCCAGCAACTGGACTAAGACAGCAAGGTGAAATTTCTGCCAAGAGTTTGGTGCTTACAGAAGGAGAATTAGAGAAAGAGGCACTGATATGAGAGCCCATACCATTCCTAAAAGAAATTCCTAGATGACAAACATCCAAAAAGCCACTTGTAGACAAGCATGTAATACCCCATTCATGCTCAGCTCCTTCATGGCCGGAAACAATAACCTGAATAAACTGGGTTTTTGAGTATCTGATGAACTTCAGAAAGTCAGGAAACATTTCCTACATTAAAAGGTTTACAAAGGAAGGTGAGAATTAGAAGAATGCAAAGCAGAAATGCAGAACACCCTGAGCATCCGGTTCGTTTAGCTTCAACCACCTATAATTCCAGAGATCAAAGTGCCAGTCGATGGCAGGAATTAACACATTCCAGCATAAACATCACCCCAATTTAAATTAACCTGTGTCCCATTTGAAAATTAAGAGCAGGCATTCTGAAAGAGTAGGAGAGCAACCCTCTCTTTTTCCTCCCTCAAACTATTTTTCTTACATTTTTATGCCAAGCATTTTCATCCACCCTACCTTCTTCACCTGTCCTTTTCCCCATTTGCCTTCCTTTCATTCATCCACCCAGCACAGTGTACATGGAACTGACAAGATGCTCACTCTTACGTTATTCATTCTGAATGACTATCAAGTATGAGCAAAGGCCCTGCAAGAAAAAAGTAAAAATGAGCTCATGGCTTCCAAAGACAAAGCAAAGTAGAGGCAGTCCCTACATGACGCTCCCAGAGGTCAACTACCCTTGCTGTAGATTGTTACGCACTTCCATAGCCTCACAGCAGAATCCTATTTCCTTTCATAACTCAGTTTCTGACAATCAGCTTTTCAGGGCATCTTATTCCTAAACAGGATCAAAAGCAGTAATACTACATGGAGGAAAGGGTGGTGAATGTAGAGCAGAGTAAGAACCACCATTGATGGGATCAGAAAGATCAAGAAGAATTGCCAGGCTAGAGGCCTGAGGAAGCAATGCAAAGAAGTCACTGACTACTGGGGAGACAAGAAGGAAAATCCTACAGCCTGCAGGGTAGAACAGAAATACAAAGACAGGATATAGTAAGTCTGACCCACATCATCAAAATAAATAAATAAGAGCAAGACCTTCCAGTTATAGCAGCAAGGTATACCAAGAGAGGAAGGCTGTATCTTTAAGCGGTCCAAACATTCTGTCTTCCCCCAAAATTAACTCTTCCCGATATCCTAAATCTAGACCTCTAAACATTGCATTACAACTTTTGTCACTCACTTGTTTTCGAACAGCAGGCAGCTGACACTGCCTCGAAGGAAAACCGTATTCTATTACACTGAGCTATCCATCAGACATAAGTGCTCTGCTTTAGCTGACTTAGGAATAGGTTGAGTTTGTAGGATTCAACAAGTTCAGCTAGCAGGGAATGCAGCAGTTCACTTCCTGAATGCAAGCAGGGGGCATATGGCCATTATACTAACAATCCCCAGCTTGTGGTTTTAGATACAATAAAGAGTTGGAATAGTTTGTACTTTCAAGATGAAAACAAAGACTTGGCTGAGAACAGGTAAAACAGACTCCAATTCAGCAGCATCCTCCAATAAAACAACCAAGCTGGAAAAACCTGCTCTTTCACATGCACTAAGGTTGGTCAGTCTTCAAACATGAGCCAAACTAACATATCCAGGCTTTAATTAATTTATTTTTAACATCATTATTTAAAAATAGTTTTAGTGAATTACTTTAAATGAATGTTGCTAGCACAACTGCCAGGAAAGTAGATCATCGTAACTATTAAAGCAGTGAAATGAAGCATGTCAAAAGTTTTTGCACTGTTTATTTTTCAGTTAGTTCAGAAAAAATATTCTTCTGTGGTCCAACGCAAAGGGAACTTTTGGTGGTTTTTTTTTGTCATTCTTCTAAAGTAACTAGGAAGAATGCATTGTGATGTTTAAAAAATATTTTTTTCTAAATTCTTTTAAGAAGTAGCACATGGGGGGAGGAGAGGGACAGAATCTAAACATGCAAATCAAGTTTCCAAGAGAAAGAACAGAAGATAGTCTACAGGACAAGGGACACATTAGGTCACACCAATAGCTGGCTTGGAAAAGCCTATAAAGAAAATGCTTACCTCACACTAGAATGAAACTCAGCTCTAAGCACTGAGAAGACAGTAGTCATTATGGAGACAAGAAGTATAAATTAATTGAAAATTATTAGACATTTTAAGGAAAAATGTTCGTAAACTATTGAATTATAAGGGTACAATCTGCAGCTCAGCAAACTCCTATGCTGCAGACTACCATAAGTTTAAAAAAAAAAGCCCAGTGGAAATATCAGTTTCTATTCATCTCATCTTTTTTCCCCTAGGCATCTGTTACAGGACACAGAGGAAAAGATAACCACCAGACATCACACCAGGCTAGATGGACCTTTGATCTGATATACTATGACTTTGCTCAGAGTAATCCACATCAAAAATAATTTTGCAAGGTGTATGTATTTCTCTCACACCAGAGTAATTAAGAACAGCTAAGCAATTATCTTACTAGACAACTGCAATAGTTACCTACTTCCCTTTTTCAGACACAGGTAAAATCAAGGCTCAAAAACAATATGACTGCATGTGATTATTTTCAGTCAGCTGCAGAGCCAGAATACAACAGTGAAGAATTAGTTTCCACACTTGTGTTCAAACCACTAGATGGTGCTTCTAAAATAAAGCAATTCAGTATGCAAAACTCTAAAACTGAATAATGTATGATGATTTATAAGTTGCCTTCCTCAGGATTGTTATCAATAACACTGATTAATGTGGTTCAATAGCTGCAGCCTCTGATCAGACAGTAACAAGAATAATTAGGCAGATAATTGAGATCAAAAAGCTGATCATGAAAACAGAGATTTCCAAAAATCCAGTAACTGCTGTTTCCCCAAATAAGAAACACTCCTCATTCTTCTGTCTCTGAAAGTCATTAGATGTTATTTTATGCCATACTTACATTAACGAGTTTTGTTCACGAACTGCTGTGCCCAAAGGCTTTGATTACTGTATGGCACCAGTATAAAGAAGCTTTATGCTACAAATAGGGTTTACCTTTTCTTTCATTCTTCATTTAAGTAGTTTTCTCTAAGACATTTTGCCCAAGACTGAACTCGCTCTAGTTCTCTTCTGTGAAGAGCAAACGTTTCACTTTTAAGATATGGAAATCATAGCCAAAATAAGATGCTAACTGCTTCCTACCTATGATTCTGTAACATCACTCTTCCTTTTTCATTCTCTCCTCCAAAACTAGTCTCAATAGTTGCTTAGCTACCCCAGTAGCTTCGTCCTTTTTCATTTCTGGCCATTTCTATCCATGAATACACCACTTAAAATAATTCTCCCTTTTCCTGCATCTCATTCTGCTGGCCCAACTTTAAAACCACTCTTTGCAGTATGCTAAAACACGTAGTTGACTGCACAGTTTTTTTACTATCTTCTATTCTTCTAAAGTTCAAGCTTCTATTAATCTTTAAAGATCCCTTCCTCTTTTTCTACTTAGAATCAATTTTTTCCTACTAAAATTTCTAAAAACATGTTTCTTCTCTTATTTAAAAAAAAAAAAAAATCACCTTTGACTATTTCCTATTGTCTTGCCCATCTTTAACTTCTGAGTCAGCTCTGCCACTAAGCAACCCTGACAATACTGCTGAGAAAGATTAACGTATGCGCAGCTTTTAATGTTCAACACTCACCTAGGACTTTTTTTTTTTTTAAACACTCCTCATTGTGCAAAGTAATGCAGAAGCTTCTAGAGGTTATTCAATTAATTTTGTCATTGGCTCTCACTTTTCTACTTTAGGGGATTGCTTTGGATCCCCTAGATATGCTCTCTTCCTCTTACTTACATGAGGTCTTCTTCCAAGATACCCATTTACTATCTCTTATTTTAAGCTTTTTTTAAAATTAGCATACTTATCTTTTGCTCAAAGTCCTTTAACAATTATTATCATCAACAATTACTACTAGCTGTGGCTTACTTTCGTAAAGTGCAGCTTAGTAAGACGACCTTAAGAAAGTTAAAGGCTCTATGCACAAACCCAGAAACAAGCCTTGTCCAAGTACCTGCCATTCCACGTATCCCTAAATGTTATTTCTGATTAGACAGCACCATTGCAGAAACATGCTAACAGGCAGCAAGAACGTCTTGTCTTGAAGATGTATCTGCTAACCCAGCTACAGAAAGTAATGATCAGATTTAAAAAAGAAACCAATGAAAAGTATTTCAAAACAAACACCCAGGAAGATAGCAACCACAATTCTCAGCATCTCCAAGCACTCCAGGGGGAGAAGATGCATAGCCTCTGAAGCATGTGAAAGAAGTCTGCTGAGTACCTACTTGTCAGTAAGTGTTCACTCCTAGCTGCAAGTTGGGGCCATTTCCGTAAACCTATCTTCACATCTCCATGGGAGTTACGCAGCCTTTTATTTAAAAGGGACAATAACGGCACAGCTGTACCTTGGTCAATCTTAGAGGAGTGCTAAAAAAAAAACCACCACACAAAACCTCCAGGCTTATGCAAGTCTTGTGAGCATCATTTAACTGGGACAAAGCATTCACAAAGCAGTAACTTTACTACCAATGACTATGAATTTTGTGTGAATTATAGGAACATCACAAATTCTTCAACATCTACCGCAAGAAGTTCGCATTCTTTTACTATGTAAAATAAACTAGCAAAAAAAAAGTTAGGTTACTGAGTGCACAACTGAAATATCAAAAAAAGAAGGTAAGGTCTAATGAAAAAACATATTCCTGGCTTTTGTTCCCCAGGTAAAAACGTATTCTGAGTCACAAATGTAAACAAAATGAGCAATATTTTTTAAAAAATAAAGACATGAAAAATAAACATGCACTGAAGGTGTCTCAGTTTGTTATGCTAAACAGATCAAAAACGTCTTGAAGTTGTTGTTAGACAAAATTCTTTTTCCCCTGTCAAACCCTAAATAGTTCTTTTAAAATATCGATAAACTTGAGCTCAATTCAAAAGAGCTACCCGGTGAGCTAGTTACCCATGCTTTTTTCAAGCTAGTCTCTAGATTTAAGCAGCAACATTCACAGAAATTATTCTGAATACTTTAGATACCAAAAGCATTTCAAAACTCTGCAAAACCAGTCCAGTTCCGTATTTTTGCTGGATGCTCAGATCTGCCTGGGAGCAGGTTCTGACCTGACACCTGTGGAATGCTCCAGCAGCAGAAAGTACAAGATAAGAAATTCCCTGAAGTGACGGGAAATATTTCTATTATACCTGTGCATACAGACAAGTATTTTGATTTAGAAGGAATCGCCCTTTGTCTCAGAAAGGTGGCAGTGCCTGGGAAGCCTGCAGTGTCCTGAAGAGGTCAAACAGAGTAACTATTGTTCCACCAGTGTGCTGCAATTCAAGAACACTATTGCTTCAATTCACTCCTCTGCATTTTCTCCTGGTTCAAAAGCAAACACCAACCTCCCCTCCAAAACTCTAATGCACTGAATCTGCAGTCCCCAAAAGGAAAACACATATTACAGACCACATTTGAAAAATTAAATAACAATCGATGTGGCACAGGAGGTTGGAACAAAATCTCATCTCTGCTCCATCTCGAATACATCAGCTAAAAGTCTGCCTCCTACCAGCTATACAGATCATGTCAGTGCTATTTATTTCATCCTCTGGTTACCTCTGCCATCGGCATTTGATCCGGGTTATTAAAATCTGGTATATCAGCATACCTGAAGAATAGGGCTGGACAGGAAGAGCACTGACTGAACAAGGATTTAGGAAAATCGTGCTGTTCTCGTGACACGCTCATGACATTAGTCAAGACCTTCTACTTCCTACACCCACATTTTCTCTCCCATCCTTGGTATGTTCAGAGATGCAGCAGTTACCAAGTAAATAGCTCTGCCTAGATGCAGGTCCCTGCATCTTACAGTAACTTGATGATTATCCTGATAGTTTCGTAATTCCATCCTGTTAAGCAATATCTGTTCTATTCCATTTCCTTGTCGCCCCCATTTACAAAGATTAAGCTGAATTAATTTACATATTTGGGGGTTGGGGTTTTTTAGTAAGAATTATGAAATAGTTCCCCTGGGATTAAGCTAAACCATGTATTCAGGTTTCTGAACAGGCTGTACTGTGAATTTGCTGCACTCTGATGTCATCCCCCCACCTTCAAAATCATCTCTGAGCAGCAAGCAAAGTCGCAGGGCAAATGCCCGGTACCATCAAAATCCGCTGCCAGGCAGAATTCCAATTACATGATAGTAGGATCTGGAATACTTCAGAAGCAGCATGCCCCATCACTGGTAGCAAAATCGAACTGATAAAATGTAACTGGCATTCGTAGTACCTAACAGAGGATTATAACTAAGCAACCAACATATGTCACTAGTGGTGATAGCCCCCACCAGAATAAATATTCAGAAAAGTAATCTTCAAAATACATTCTACTCAAAACCACTTCAAAATAGACTGTGGAACCCACTAACCATACAGGAAGGAATCCTAGAGATTCCTTGACAAAATAGAAAAGCAAGTAGTATAACCAGGAAAGTTACAGTCTCTAAATGTGACCTTACTTTCTACCAAAAAAAATGCTGTTCAAACTTCTGTGTGTTTAACTATATTACCCATACCAACTCAGTAGGCACATCAGAAAAAATGCTTGTTTCATCGAGGAAGCCACACTACTACAATTTGTCAGTAGCTCATTCTGAATATAAGTACAAAAATTATGTAGTAAGCCACTGAAACTAACAAAAACTATTCCCCCAAAAAATATAAATATACAACAAAAAGGACATGGTGCTGGTTTTAAACCAACAGCAGTAGGTGTTACTGATTTATGAGGCCCGGTGTCATGCGACAGGCTTGGAAAGTTCCTTTACCACAGAACAGTCCTACAGCAATATAAGCGTACACTGTTTGATACAGACCTTGGATGCTGAACATACAGCATACAACAACAGAGCGGTATATTAATAAGTAAGTTTTATCATAAAAAGATGAAATCTCCATTAGCAAGAAAATTAACATGAAATTTAATTAGTTTTGATAAAAAATAGTGATAAAAGCTACATTTACAATGATTTCTTCTGCATTTAAGGTTACCAATATTTCTTTTTGTTTAACTGTTTCTCTTAGTTGTTCCTTCGTGTAAAACATAAATAACAGAGTTTACTGACAGCTACCTGTAATTTGTTACTGTATTTTCAGTTGCTTAATCTCTAAATTATTTTCCTTTCAGTTATTAGCAGCAATATCACACAAGCATGTGTTCTTCAACAGTACTCACCACGCTTATGACTACGTACAAAATCCATAACACCAGAACAATCTGAACTTTCATTCTGCACTATCACCTGGAGCTTTTTTTTTTTTTAAACTCGAGCATACTGGCTGTAATCCGGACTGTGCGCATGGAAGGTTTACAAAAATGAGGCTTAACGCTATTACTGAAATTAAAATCAAGAAAAAAAAGGGTGGCAGTGACAGACAGGGGCAAAAATTAAAACAAATACTTTATAAAGTGAGTAACTATACTGACTGCTGTAATGCCTGGACAAAAAAAGGATGCTGTAGATATAATGCCCTTCATAGGCGTTTTGAACATCACATGTGAGAGAAGATTACTCTCCAGACAGTTGTTATTTAACTCGTGCCAGAAAATAATTTCATTACAAAGCAAGCTATGATTCTTGGATTACTTCCAAGAATTTCAAAGCGAGCAGAAAAGGGCAGAAAATACACACCTACAGAGCACTATTCAACATTTTTTTAACTTAAAAAGTTCGCAGGTGCACGCAGATAGCATGAACAGCCGAACAGGAGCACCTGAACCGTCTCTCCCCGCGTTCAGGCTACACGCAAAGCACAGAAAACAGCCGCGGAGCGTCCAGCGGGGCAGGACTACCCGGGCAGAGCCACCGCCGCGCTGCGGTGCCCAGCGCGGGGCGCGCCGGCAGGTCCGCAGCCCCTCCGGAGGCTCCGCGGGGCCAGCACCCGCCCGGGAGCAACACCGGCGCCGGGGAGAAGCCCCCGCCCGCCCCGGGCCGTGCTCTCTCCAGGTCCAACCGGCACCACGGCACACGCTCTGCTTTGTCATCTCCCCCCCCGCAGCGGGCCAGCCGCTCCGCGCACGCCGGGACGAGCCGCCGGCCCGCTCCGGTGCCTCGCACCGCCCAGCCCCTCCCGCCTCCCCCCCGCGGGCCGTGCCCGGCAGGACCCGTCCGAAAGCCGGCGGAGCCAGCCCCGCTCCGCGCCGACCTCCCGCCACCTCCGCGGCGGCTGCCGGAGGCACCAGCGCGAACCGACCCACGGCCGCCAGCGCCGCGGCTGCGCGCCCGGCTCCGCGTCCCCCCGCCGCGCCTCCGCTCCCAGCCGCGGGGTGAGGGTGACCCCGGGGCGAGGCCAGCGGAGGTACCGCCGGGCAGCGGCGCCCACCCGGAGCCAGCGGCCCCTCACAACTTACCTTGGGTTTGTAGAGCCACTTTCTGAACCTGTTCATCATCACCGCGGCCGCTGCCACCCCGCCGCCGCCGCCTGCCGCTGCCACAGGGGTTGCCGGCTCCCCGCCCGCGACGCTCGGGGGACCGGGGCGAGCCCTGCCCCTTGCCGGGAGGCTCCGCCGGGTCGCCGCCGCCGCCGCCGCCGCTATTGCTGCTGCTCCTCCTCCTCCTCCTCCTCAGGGCAGAGGCCGCCAGCCGCTGCGGAGCGCGGGCGCCGCGCGCGCTGCCCTCAGCGCAGGGACCGGCCGCCGGCTCCGCGGGCTCCGCGCGCTGCTGACAGCCCCCGAACCATCGCGCGGCCGGCGGCAGCGCGCGCCAGCCCCCCCCTCCCGCTCCCCAACCCGGCGCACGCGCAAGGCCAGGCCCACGCTCGCCCTCCCCGCTGGCGCCCGCCACCAATCGGGTGGCGGCCCGAGGGCCTCGCCCCGCCCACCCGGCTGCTCATTTGCGTAACATGCGAAGCGGGCAGGGACGCGACGTGCCCCGGCACGGCCCGCCCCCGGCGGTGCGGTGCGGAGCGGAGCGGAGCGCCGCGGCCCGGTGGATGCCGGGACTCGTACCCTCCTCCGCGGGCTGCGCCGGTCGTGCCCGCTCCAGGACGGCAAACCTGCGCGTGTGGCAGCCTGACCGCAGGGCGGGGCAGCCGGCGGGCTGAGCGCCAGCCGCCCGTCAGCACAACGCTCGAGGAGGGGCGGAACGGGTTTCTTGGCAACGGCGCCAAACAATCGCCGCCATGTTTTTTCCCGGCCGGGTAGTTCTTCGCCGCCGATCGGGCCGTTCCGCAACACGAAGTCGGGCGCGGGGGAGAACTACAGCTCCCAGCAGCCCCTGCGCCCCTTAGCAACGGCGCCGGGCCGCGCCGCCGGCGGTCGCAGCGCGGGGTCTGTGTGGCTGGAGGGTCCGCGCCGCCGCCGCCACCGCGCTGAGAGAGGGGACGGTCAGGTACGGGCCCGGGCGGCGCCGGGCTGAGGGGCCGCCCCGGGGGCAGGGGCCCGCTGCGCGCTCGCGCATTTACCTCAGGCGGCGCCGCCCGTCCTGGGGCCCGGGTTGTCTGTGCAGCAGGGTGGTTGTAGCCGTATATGACACCGCCGAAAACAAAAATGGGTAAAATGCTTGACGCCTGGAAGTGTTAGGTGCCCCGGGCAGGCTTATAACTGCTCCACTCGTTTATTATGTGTTTATAAATACAATAGAAGAGATCAAGGGGGCCTGTGTTATACTGTAGACAGAATCGTTGGGCTCTGCTCCCAGAGTTTTCATTAACTGTTGTGATTTCGGGCGAGCAGCCAGCCTCGGTGTCCTCTGGCTTACCTATCTCGTAAATATGGTACAAATATTGAATTGGAAAGTTCCACAAGATACTAGATAAAAAAATACTGTGTCGAGTCAAGTAAAATAGTTGTAGGTACACAAAACATAGAAATATATGCAAATTAAAAATAAACATAAGATCCAGGCTATAGGTGCTCGGGGTGAACATTTTCCATCTGGTGCTTTGCTGCCTTAGGGGAGGAATCTGCTGAAAAGAGGCTCTGTGCCCAGAACTGCTCCCTGCTACGCTCAGGTGACAGTCACTGATGCAGAAAAGTCCGGAGTAAATAAGAATGGCAGGATGTAACCACTGGGACAACTGTCCTCTGAATTCAGTGGGTCTGCTTCTAGCGCACGGCTGAGAGAAACACCTATTCCATTTTGAGCAGTACCTACTTGATCTGATGGAATTTTGCAGCGAGGCTTAGTTCAGCCCTCTTTTTAAGAAGCTTTCATCAGAAAAAATGCAATTGCAGTCTTTCTAGTCTAGAAACATAGGAGCAAACGTAAAACCTAAAGGAATCTTTCAGGTTATTGAAACCATCCCTGCTATTGTGGCCAGTCTTATCCGATGTAATTGCTTTCAAAATATCTCCAAGCTCCATTGTAAAAGAAGGCTAAATCAGGTTCTTTGAACTGAAATTCTGTATCTGATAATAGAAGAAAATTTCTACCATTTTGTACATAGTATAAATTTATATCATTTTTATACATAGCAATCAGGGTATTCTTTTAAATAGCTGTGTGGAAATAAGGGTGCATGTCATAATGCAAAACATTTTATTCCTGTGTGTTTCAAAGCATTGTTGTTAATACTAGCAATTTGTTTAAATACAATCACAAGTGAAGTTCTTTCTATTAAGAACCCCTATATGTCCAGAGCTCTCAAGGCATTACTTTATGTCTTAGTTTGCATATTCCAGTTTTTGGTGTTAGTGATTGTTATTTGGAGGGGAGGGGTGAATATCAGCATGTACAGAGCATGAGAGCTCAAACTTGTTTCTACTATGCCAGAAGAAAAAATATTTGTCACTGGTAGACCTGTTGGAGCCTGAATTATGATTCAGCCTGAATGAGTACAGGGTTATTTCTCTCTTATCCAAAATCCCTTGTGAGTGTAAGAACCTTGGCAGGTACAGAGAAACAGATCATGATTCTCAGAGGAGTGGAGAAATGGTGATTCCCCCTGTGACAGAGACACAACAGCACCTCTTTTTTTTATTTGCCATCCCTTGTCATGATCAAGCCCTGTTTTGCTGGACTTTTTTTTTTTTAATTGGACATTTTGCCTTGATCATACCAGGTAACTAAATGCCTATATTGAACATAATCACAGACAAACTCTTTTTTTCAGCAGTCTGAGATTAGTAATTAAAAGTGCTGTTTAGGCAATTATTATTGAGTATGACAGTGCTGAAAGGCAGAGTACAAAAACACTGTATTTGGAAACGTTATGATATCCTTTTAAAACAAGAAATTAATTATCTTTACCATGGTGGGAATGAATCATCTTGATCAGGCAGTCTTTTCTAACATCAAAATATGATATATAAAATACAAGAATGATTTTCAAAAATTTGTTTTTATTTTCACTATGGAAAATTACTTCTGTGCTCATTTTTTTGCATTGTTAAAACAGATTAAAGACTTTCAGCCCTGATCATTGCTGTCATTGGTCTTTCATACACAACATGTGCACATGTATAAACAAATGCATTATAGTTCTTGTCATGTTAACATTAAAAGTGAGGTAGCCAGTTCTGCAAACTCTCATGTATACGAGTAAGACATCATTTGAGATAGATGTAATCCAGTCATTTCACAAACAAAGTATCAAGCATAAAAAGTGACCAACTGCTGTGCCTTCAAAAACCTTGACAGTGGCCTAGACTATGGATGTGTTGTGGTCGCTGCCCAGCTTGCTGACCAACACTGTCTCACTGCTTCCTTATCATTCCTCTCTGTTCCTATTCTTTCGTTCTTTTGGAAAAATAGGCTGTTAATAGCAACATGTGATAAGATTTAAGACTCAAATTTCGCTTTCAATTGCGTCTCACTGGGAAGAGCAATGTATTAAATAGGACCTGTGTAGAACATGTGCAAAAATTCATGCTTTTCTCTAGTATTATCTTTAATGATTTTTCATCAAATAACCTGACACAGAAAGCATTTTAGGTATTGTCCTAAGGATCTTTTGAGACATTTGCAGAATAAGAAATATGTAATTATGTCTTCTATTTTATTGATGTTTGTACTGTATTTTCATTTCTCCTGATAGCTTTTCTGAGTAACTGTGATTTTGAAAGCTTGACCTAAATGTTCTCTTCTACATTACTGCAGTATATCTTCTCTATGAGCCTATCAACATACATTATGCTACAACTGAAGGAGGCATGAAAAATTAATTATTTGCTATATTTATAGGATTCTCCATGGTGAAGATGGTCAGCCATGGAAAACATATTGCAATAATAGTCCAACAGCTTAACAAATTTAACCCTGAAAATCAGAGCGTGGAGGATTTCTTGAGTGAATCAGCTAAGATGTTGCAGGTATATTAAGTTTCAGTTCATCTTACATAGCTTACTTTGTTTTACTATGTGATTTTAAGTATAAAGATACCTGTTTTCTAACAGGTTGTTACAATGTTGTAACTTTCATAGATTTTTCTTACAGTGATGCTTTTCATTCATGAGTAAAGTCCAAATTTCTTATGGTTATCACCAGAAAACAAGGAAGTAAAGATCAGAGGGATTGAAAAACTGCTTGAGTAGCAACAAAAACCAGGAAAGCAATAACTTTCTAAAATGGATGTCAGTGGTAGGGAAAGCTTCTCTTCTACTTCTTACTAAGCTGTTTCGTAGTTTCCTATCTCCTTTCCTCCTTCCAAACAGAAGTTTCTGTCAGCAGCACCCATTTGAATGTATAAATGCAGTTTAGAAGCTGACTCACAGGATCAGGTATTCTTGCTTTGAGGACATAAATGACCATCAGAACAGTGGGATGGAAGGCAAGTGACAGTAAATCAACTGCTTGATTTTAATCTAATACTGCGAGTAACCAGACCAAGATTTGCCCATACGTAGCTATACTGGCTGAAGTGGTTCCCATCCTTTCCTGACCGTAGTCTGTCACCTCTTCCCATCACTTTGTCCTCAGTGCCACCCTGACTTGTGCTGATGCAGCTACTGGATTGAATCAGCTTTAGAAAATCACTAAGGGAAGACCGTAATATTGTTTAGACTGCTATTGTCTGTGCGTGCCATGTATTATCAAACTACATTGCCAGAGCTCTGATTCCACGCTCCCATGTAGCTCTGGTGCTCATTTCCAATTCTGACAATAAGGTCTAAAATGCTGCTATCCAGTTAGATAGTCTTTCACATTAATTTTGCATAAACGTAAATGACTGCAAGAATATAAAACTATGGATGTGTGATTTGAAAATCAGAGGCTGAGGCAGTGGATCCATACACATTTCTTGGGTGCTTGCTTTCTTAAACAGTTTCCACTCAGGTCCCTAGTTTCTGACACTGCCTTCCTGCCCTGTAGTAGCGGCATAATTCTTTATGCATTCATATGCTGAATTACATCAGGGAACTGATCCAATTTCAAAATAATAATTTTTCACTGGGCAGAGAGCAGGTAAATTCAGCTACCACTGCTGCCAAAATAAATGCTTGTAAAAATTAACATTCAGATCATTGTTTCTCTCAGCCCAGGAAAGGTGATACAAAGACAAAAGAAGCAGTAACTCCATTAGAGAAACATGAATCTTAAGCTTAATAAAAAACTCTTTCAAAAGGGGGAGAACAGGGAGGATAGCTGATGCCGAAGGTGAAGCAGAAATGTTTCTCTGGGATAGTTTCAGCTCACTTACTACATAATACTTTGCTGCAAATTTATCCAAGGAAGTAAAAAGTAAGATCTGTGTTTATATAAAATTAGCTTTGTTTCAGTACCAAATGGGTGATTATAATTCACCAGGGAAAATTCACTTCTTTCTTTTCTGTTTCATAGTAGGCATATGATCCTAAAAATATGGTAGCATTTTTGTACACATGATTTCCAGGCTTGGCCACTTACCCATTAGCTGGTATTAACTGACCCATGCAGAAACTTCCTCCAGTTTGTATCCTGATTAATGCCATGACTTTAAATCATGGACTAGATTCAAGCCTTTATGTCTCATGCTAGGAGCATGACAAATAACAAAACTAGTGTTGTGTACTACTGACCAGACAAAAATCAGGAGGGTCAGATTCCAAGAGCACAAATATAAATAAGTGCAAGACACAGCTTTCTTTATATTTATTTGCTTACTTATGTATGCAGTATATCAGACTCAACTTTTCTACAGGTTACTATCTTCTTTATTGTATTTGAATGTTTTGTAGTCTGTATGTCCTTCTAATATGATATCTGCTGTGTCTTGTTTAGTTCTTTGATAACCTGTTGGTGACCTACATAAAATACACTTTTTAGCCTATTGTCCAGCAGTTTGTGGTTGTTCCTGGTGAAACGAACAATTCTGGGCTAGGTTATTTCTCTCAAAATAAAAAGGCAGCATGCACAGGTCATTCCAGAATATGTTCAAGGGACTTCAGCACCCCAATGTGTCTCTGCCAGGCTACGGGAGCCACTGCAGATGCCAGTATTATCAAGTACCAGATCCTGGAGATAAGTACCTCTGACAGCCACACATTCTCACCTGAACTGCAAGGACTGGATAGCAAAGGACTTTTGCAGAGCAAAACCTCTGTCAGAATGAAGTAGGTTTCAAAGAGCAATATAAATGTTTGTAGGAGCTGATCGGAAGTAAGTAAAATGACTTGTTCAGAAATCTAATAAATTAAATGAGGAGATGGGCATCCTTGGCTGATCAGAAATGGGGGATGACATCAGTAAAGAATAAGAGATAATAGGTAGAATGGAACCGAGCTGCGAAGCATCTTGATAGCAGACAGGCAGCTTTCGTTTTATGTGCTAGAATCAACTGTGAGATGCCAAGTGGAATAAGTGGGTCAAAACAATGGACTAGGAGAACAATCCTAACAATAACGTTCCAGAAAGACTGGATTAGTTAAACCCAGGAAAGAGATGTTTATTACAGTAAAATGGAAAATTTGGAGACACTACCTTAGCTTTTTAGCTATGAAGCAATAGGAAAACACTACTTGAAACCTACTGTTCAAAAAGAATGAAGAAGACATGCACATAAACTAGTTATGATATCCTGAAGAGTAGTCTACATGAAAGAAGACCTCTGAGGTTATGGGCTTGACTGACAGGGAGAGTGGCAATAGTACCAATAATTGAGGAAAGAAGTAGCATGAGAGCACTGAAGTTTTGTTTTAGCATTGTTGAAATTAAGCTGACAACAACAACACAGAAATGTCACAGAGAGAGGCCAGCATCTTAGACTGTGGTTTAGGGTTCTTACATGATAAATGTGAATATGTTATGCAAGGAAGTTGGATTTAGTCCTAAGGGAGTGAGTCTGGAAGGCACAATCTGTCTCAATCCAGATATCCCTGTCAACTGTCTACCAGGGGCATAAGACCACTCTTGTGCAAATCCTTGAAAATTAAAGCAGTGAAAACTGCTGGTGAAGTGAGGCACAGAAAAAGAAGTGAAAGTGGGCAAGCAAATACATGTTAAAATGAAGGACTTCACAATATGTATATATATAAAAGAGAAAGAGGCATAAAATCCAAAGGGTTGAAGCCATAGGGTGAAAATAGACTTGCTTTGCAAATGATAGCAAGAAGTAACTGGTAGATTCCATATTAGATCTTTTACTAAGTATAGAATCAGTCTTTGTTGAATATTCGGCTCAAAATCCAACACAACATTTCTGTTGGTTTTACTGTGCTGCTGTGAAGGTGACACAGTCCAGGGGTTTGCATAGTGACTCTTCAGAAAGATTTTCTTAATTTCTAGATGATCTAATTTTACTTACATGTAAGCTTAGATACATAATTAAAACAAAAGCCAAAATACATCATTGTGTGAAACATTAATAGTATATTTTGCTCTTTCATAAAGACTCTGTAGAAATTTTTATGTTTTGGCAGTTCACAATGCTTGGGAAGTGGCTGTACTGTAGAGGTTTGGAATACTCTGCTAGCCAAATATTGGACAGATGGAAGAGAAGGATAAAGTGGGTCCTGTTCTAAGCTCCATCATCTTTCTACCCCTGTCCTTTCTCTTACCCTCACTTACTTTCCCAGGTCTCCTCATTTAACCCGTCCCAGTTCCATCTCTTCAAGCTGATTCCAATGCTATTGTCACTGTCCAGCAAGTCCTGCTCACGTCTTTGGTTTTGTTCTGCTCACCTCAAGGCTCTTGCACATTCAGTTCAGGTCTCTACTGTACCTAAATCAAATCAGAAATATATCTCTCTCTTCAAACTGAAGCCCACAGGAGGCAGATGTCACAGAGAAGATAGGCAAGACAGACTCTTCTATCAGTTTGAGCTCCCAGACTGACCCAGCATGGCTTGTCCCAGTCTCATCCTGTACTGTAGTGAAAGCTCTGCTTGCCCTGGGCTGGGCATGGCAAGGGCATACAGAATTTTCAGGGAAGTGTACAAAACACATGCAAATGGATATTTTTCAGTTGGCAAAATGTGCATGGATTTTCAAAAGAAAACCAAAAGGACAAATTTGTAAGGTACTGCTTGGGCCCCATGTGCCACTTTGAAAATACATCCCTAGCTGTTTCCTTTTATTTGATTTCTCACTACTTACTATTTCAAAATAGCTAGTTAAAAAACTGAAAATTTGGCAACTTTCTATCAAATATCAGTTCTTTGCATCAGACTATGTGAGCTGCTCTCATCTTGTTCCTCTTGAATAGCATGGGAGAGTATCCATTAACTTCAACAGAAGCAGAAGCAACCTCTTGATTATTATTAGGTTTATTTCTTAATGCATCTTTATAATTTTATTTAAATATCCGTGTTCCCATCTGAACATATTCTCTCATTGTAGGAAATCTTGTTTCAAGCCTTGAGACAGAAATCTGTTTGGAAAACATCTGGGTGTACAGTCTGCTTCCAGAGCAACTGCCCAAAGTCAGAAGCATTACTCTGTACATACATTGGTGTATATAAGTAGTTGGCCATCTTTATTTACAGAGAAATGATGGCATTAGATACTGCTATCAAGAGTTATTTTTTCTAGCTGTATGTGGGATTTAGCTTTACATAGTCCATTTACAGTAATGGCAGCCGCACATCTAATTCCTGTGTACTGCTTTGGAAAAGCACCTGTCTTTCCCTGTGTTTTTGTAATTGAGGTAGATAAAGCAGATAACATATGCAGTCACTGTTGGAATACATTTTTCTTTTTCACTTATTGCACTTTGCCATCACTCAGTATTTCAATATACAAATAGGGAATCAGGAAATTAGCACTAAAGGAATAGAAAGCGAATTTTAAAGAGCAGAAGTAAACTGTTACTTTGACAGTAGTTCAGGTCTGTCTGAACCACTGTATATATAAAGATAGAATCTTCTTTTGGTGTAATGGAAATGTATAAATAAATTGCTGGACTGCCAGGTAGTTGATAGTGTTTAAAACCAAGGTGTTAAGAGAGACTGCAAGACCACTCAGAAGCAAGAGAGAAAGACACATTCCAGTCTCAGTTCCTCTCTTCCAACTCCTAGTTCACACTTCTATATTGGAGTTAGGGAAACTCACTGTTTAGCCTCCTGTTTTTTAAGAAATACAAATGAAATATGGTAAGGATTTTTAATTCTTGAATAGTAGGAGATAAATAACATGGTTTCCTCTGATTAGAATGTTATGATCAAAATTAGTCTAGAGGTGATTCTGTGTTCAACTCCATACAATTTATTTCTGTGACACGTGATTTTTACATCATAAAAATAATTTCTATTTGTTGTTCTCAGTGAATGATCAGACTTGATTTTCTTCCAGGAAGAAAACTACACTTTGATTTGTAATTCAGTTATTTACAATCTTCATATTTATTGTATTGTAAGTTACGATGTTTATAACATAATATTGGACTTGTTTTTCACTGCAAATATTTTCAATAAGAACATAGGTTCATTAGTAATACGGTGGGTGATTCCTAGTTGCAACAAGCCTTCACCTTCAATCATGAAGAATCATACTGTGTCCCTGAAACCTCCGAAAACCAAATAATAAGTGCAAGTAAATGCTTTTACTTCGATGTTGGGACCTTGTTGCTATTAAATCAGAATTCAGTTTGAATTGTCCTGAATAACACATTAACTTAAAATAATTCTTTGAGTCCATCTTGGTTCTTTAAATTCTTAGTATTCACATTCAAATTTACGTCTCTATTTCTGTTGTTCTTCATTTGAATACCCAGACTACTTCTCCCTGTTTATCTTCCTAAATGCTTTTTAATACTCCTTTCATCAAACAGATGCCATCCAGCTATTATCTTTGTTCTTGTGTACTAAACCCCCTTCATTTTATTAAGTATTCTTCAATTAAATCTATCAAAAATTATCCATATCCAGAGTGATTCTTCATCCAGTGTATATTGTACATAAGGATATAGTTTCATCAGCCCATTTATAGTAATGGATCCATTCATTTTGAAAAAAAGACTAAGTTTTGTACCTAACTGAAGCATTCCAGGCATTTTTTTCTTCCTTGTGACTGTTAGAATCAAGCTTTTGCCACGCTAACAAGAGACAGATTTTAACACAGAAGTTACCATGCAATGTTTGTGCCTTCATGCAAATAACTCCCTTTATTTTCAGTGGAATTATTTGTTTCAATTAGAGTTGCAGCATCAGACCCATCATATTGACCTTTATAAATCCCATCTACTAAAAAGCTTATTTCTGTAAAGTCAGAACTGCCACCCCAAATTCACTGTTTCGCTCCTTTATTCCTCTCATGTTGATAGCAAGATGAACCTGTTTATGAGCTTTCCATTTTGCAAGAACATGGTGTAATTTGGCATAACTCTTCATAGTTCTCATTTGTGTTGGTTCAGCTGTGTGTCTCACACATGCCCACTCAACTGTGAGTAAAATCTCCAAATGTCAGAAGTCATAGATCTAGTTTTAAATATGAAAATAATGTAATGCAAGATTATTTTGATACATGTGATGAAAAAAATCCTACTAAATTATACAAGTCTAATTTGTATTATTAGTTACTGACATAAATGCAGATTAGGATCTTTCTAAGGAAAGGATGGAATCTGAGTTTTCTGCAGTGTCCCACTCATGTGATTTAATATTAAATACAAGGGAAAATAACGTTAACTGTACCTCTTCAAGATGGTCAGCATTATCAGCTGAAGATGAAAGTACTAGCTTGTGACTGCAGCATAGACTGTAAATAGCAGAAGCAGTACATTCTCCTACTTATGTCCTAAGATCGCAGGGTTTTTTCCCCCACTGAAATTACTGGAAGCATTTTCACTGACTTCAGAGGGAAAGAGGACTGGGTTCTGGTGACTGATTCAAAACCCAATGAAGTCAATAGGAATATTTTCCTTCATTTCCACGGCATTTTGATTAGACCCTTGGAGAGGACCAGCACTGATTTCTGAAGCACTATAAATTAATCAGACTGCATCTGCAAAATGTGCATATTCTCACTAGAAATAGACAAATTCAGCACATACTATTACTCAGTTCTCTCAGGAGGTGAAAGCTATTTTATCTTTTTATCAAATATTATCTTCTTTCTAAAATGTTTGTTTCACCTTAAACTAAATCCTTATCATGAGAAGTCTCAGAGCACGGTTGATGTTCCTTTCCTTCCTTCTCTGCAGAAACAAGAGCTTTTCCTTCTCTCCTTACCCATACTTCTCTGATCTCTCTGGCCCTTAAACAGGTCCCATTGTAACCGTCCTTATTACCATACACCCACAGTAGCAAAGCTTGCTTTTTGCAGATACTTCTCCATTTAATTCATGCTGTTTCTTGTACTAACACATGTTGAAAGTTGTTTGTGTACGAAGTCCTATGCTTAAGCTTTCTTACTCAGTCTCTTCTCTCCTTGAAGAAAATTGACTGGTTCCCAGCTACAGCTAAGTGTCAGGGAGCAAGGAAAATAAGTCAATGGAAGCAGGCTAAGGGCATTAAGGATTTCTCAAAAGGGGGAGATAACACCAATCAGCATATATTCAGACAAGACTCACATTTTTTTCACAGGATCAGTCAGGATAATTTCAGACAGGATCATTCTTTTACAACTTAAACACTTGGGAATCAGAAAAAGCTGAAATTCAATGCCATAGAGAGAACACTGCCAGGTATTTGTACAGAAATGGCATTGTGAACACATATAACTGTATTTTACTTATATCCAGTGCAGCCATTGGTCAACACAGTAATATACAGGCTTCCAAAACATTAAAAATATAGGACCATCCAGTATTCATCTACCTTAAATGTACTATGCTTTACACAACAAAACAACAAATAATAAGCTGTAACATTAGAGAGCTTGTTTCCTGAGCATAGAACAGGCATATTTTTCAAGATCTATCTTGTCTTCTGATAAATTTCAGTATTTGATGCAACAGAAGATGCTAGCTGCATGTGTTACCTTCACCTGTAAATTATCTGGCCTTCCTCATGCTGAAGGACTCTCACAACATACTTGCAAACATAGCTAACTGCTAGTTGTTATAGAGAAATACATGCGGTAAAGTATACTTGATAAGAAGGTAGTTTGATGGACAGAACAAAGGCTCACAAATTAGTGTTTATTAATTCTTTTCTTGTTGCCACCAGTGACTTAGTGTGTCGCCTGGGGAAAATCTCTTTGCTCCATACTGTAGTTCCTGCATTAGCAAAATAATATTAGCCAAAAGGAATCTCATTAAACGCAATTAGTGTTAGTGAAGTGTTTTGAGAACCTCATACAAAAGGTGCTATAAATGTACAATCTGCCATCATATTGTACTGTTTCAGGATCATTTGACCACTTCAGAAATATATGCCACAGACATAAACTGCAACAGAAAGCCACACAGAAAGCCACACTTAGCAATTAGTGCTAGCAGTGACACCTACCCAACATATTACTTTCCCAAAGCAATTATGGTTTCAGATATACAGATAAACTGTAAATATGCTTGATTAAATTTGTTGAGAACACAAGGCACTTTCTATGCAGAGAGTATCCTAACTGTTTTAAAGCATTGACTTGGGTTTTGATTCACTAGATTATCAGCAGGGCTTAACCAACAACAGCTCACCTTTGAGTTTCTTATCCAAGTACTGATCCTGCCCAGTCTTGTTTAGCTTATTATGAGTTTTGATGAGATCACTTCCCTGGATGACACAGCTGCAGGCTGCTTAACTATTCTCAATTTTTATATGTAGAAACAGAACACTTAGTACCATTTGTAGTTGAAAGCAGATTCAATTGATGATTTCATGACAAGACTTTCTGGCCTGTGGTCCACAGAATTACCAGTCAGTACTGATGTTCTGGGGCACCAGGGTGCACCTCCTGTCACCTTGTTGCTTAGTTCGAGGCCATGTAGTGGTTATGAACTTTCTTGCTCAGGGAGTAAGCAAGAGTAAGCACTTATTTCTGTGTTTGTCCTAATAACTAACTTCTGACTGACCTGTTAACTCAGAATAGTAAAAGAAATAGAATAAATATAAATATGCAATTGTATTTTTATGCTGTAGTCTGAACTGCCTAGGAGATAGGATTTGGGCACTAGTGTCATCTTGTTAGCTGCTTGTCTACTTTTGATCATCTCTCCAAAGTACATTTGATAAGCACTGGTTTGTTGTAGCACTTCACATATATACGTCAAATTACTCAGCAGGTGAATTCAAAGATTCTAATCAAATATCTTGGAAACAATTTATATTCTAGCTTTCTAGCAGGGATAGTTGTAAGTCTTTGTTGGACTTGTTTGCAATGGGCTTGTCCGGTTTTACCATGGACTTTCTGTTTATTATCAGAGCTACTGTTGTCTGCAGATTGATCTGTTCATGAACAGCAGCATTTGTTCAAGGGGACTGATTGTTTTAGATTCAAAATGTCACAATCTTACTTTTACTGGAACGTCATCCTCTCTCACTTTACCCTTCAGGTATTTAGGTTTTCTTTTGCCTTTTGTGGTGAATTCTCAGATACCTCATATCAAATATGAGATACAGATTTGAGCATTTTGGGGGGGGGGGGGGGGATAAATTTCTGGATTCTCTTTGTCAGTTTTATGAAAGAATTTCCATAAATCTTCATCCAGAAAAGGTATAGTCGGAATGGACTGTGTGCCTCACAAGAATTCTCAGTGCTTAGCAAGATGGCGTCCATGCTTCCCATTGCGTATTTTCAGATGTGTTCAGTCTCTTTCCTCTGCCTTTCTATTTGTGACCATCCTCCATCTAAGCCCTTCTGTATCTCCTGTTTTCCCCTACCTTCCTTTTCACTCCTTTCTCTGTGCTCCTTGTTTGCCACCTCACTCCAGTTGGCTCACATTTTCCCAAATACATTCCCCTTTATCTTTCTCCCATCTCGACCACAAACTGTTGGTTCTTCTTTCTCTAGAGCCCTAATTAAGAATGTAGGTGATATCCTGCTTATTCACACTCAGTCTCTAGTGCTGCCCAGCAGACCTTGTGAACCTTCCGTGTCTCCATGTAATGATGAGTTTGGTTACACTTTGTTTCTTCTTACCCAACATATCTGGGTCACAGAATATATTCAGAGTCATATCTGATTACTTCAGTTATAGAAATAAAGCTTTTCTATCATTTAAACTATTATTAGCCTTAAGGATCTAAAACCAACAAACTGAGCTTGATTCTGTTTCTGTATGTGTATCATTAGTAATATTGTCTATTACGGTTCTGCTAGAGAAGTAGTCAGATGTATTAGTTTAATCCCAGTGGCAGTAAAGAAATTACAAGGATGTATGTAGGTAAAATTTTGCCTGCATACATGTGTATCTGTATATGCATATATAAGTATAGATGGATATGGAGACAATTATATGGAGGCGCTATTTTTTTCTAGTGATGATGCACAAATTGGAAGGAATGAAATCTGGCTTTTGAGCAGGAGTAGGGAAAAAGAATTATGCTTGCTGTGAATGACAACCTGAGAAAATACACTTGGAATGCTTCTGCATCATTTTTTACGTTTAAGAATTGGAACTCTAATTTTAAAGTTTTGCCTTGTATTTGCTCAATCTCAAAGCCCTATATAGTGTCATACATCAGAACACTCACACAGTTCCTTCCAGCAGCCTCTAATAATACCCTTAAACTAGAAATGAATCACATTAGGGAAATAAAGCGATCAAGATGCTAGCAGATAGCCTACTAGGCAAGGTGAACCTTTCATCTGATATATCATTGCAGTTCAATTGTTCCCACATCTTAGAGCTATGGGAGAGATCATATATCAAATGTGGACTATGTGTTTTCAGAAGATGCACTTAGCTTTTTTCTCGGCTTCTTGACTAACCTCTTAAGTCAAAGAATCATTATTGTTTGTCATTTTGTCATAGTGTGGCTGTCCTTTTTCAATTCATGTAATAACAAACTGTTCTGGGTCTCAGATTTTATTGCAGTGTTTAGAGGTGGTTCATACTAGAAGTTTATCTCATGTAGTAACAGATATTCCACAGGTTATTTATTATGATTGAAACTCTCTGTAAAGTTCAGGAGCATTCAAACTTTTTAAAGGGATTATGAGATAGGACCCAAATTACATGCAGCGACCATCTGACCCTCCCTTTTCTGTTCTCTTGTGGTAATGCATGAACATTATGAGTGACTGAGAGTGCAGCTGGATAAGAAACAGTCTGCATCAACAAGAATCCTGGCACTAAAAGGTTTAGTTTAAATTAGTCATATTCTCCAGTATTAGGTTACAGTAGCAGTTGAGTCTTTTCCGTAATCCCGGTCCAGCTTCTCCCCTCAATTTAGTCTCCCCAAGTAGCACTGACTTCACCAACAAAGAACAAGTTTCATCCTGGAAAAGCAAACTCTTACTGAAACTTTCTCATACTCTTGGCTAAGTTAATCATTGCTCATAGCTCAGAGACTTCAAATTTTCTTTGCAGTAACTGTTGACATTCACACATCAAGGCCTTTTAACTAAATGCGTATGTCAGCAGATAAATGGAAAGTTTAACATTGGGGAAGGTTACATTTTACTTAACAAGGTCCATTAATTTGTTAGAACTGCCCATATTTGATAGTATTAGAAATGCGTCAGCCCTACCAGAGGCACTGCTATTTGTTTTTCATGTTTTCCAATTACTTCAAAATGATTGTACTTCTTTTTGTACACAACTAACGTTTTCTTTCCAGAATACATTAATCATTATTAATTTTGTATTTCTATAGACTCTTAACGTGACAGAAGAAAAATTTGTGTTGGATACACTAGCTGGATGCATAGAATATAAATCCTTATTGGATGTAGTAGTCAATGCCTTTTTTGTTCGGGATGGGAGATACTGCTTGATTTCTGAACGTAATCTCTATATAGGTAAGTTTTCTTTAAAACACCAAATGTGTTTACCACAAAACTTTAAAAAAATATCATTTTACTAATGTAGGTCTTAATATTATATTACATTTGAGGCATTGTCATTGTGCCCAATGAAGTATGAGGTACAGAACCTTTTCCAATGGCCTTACGATGTAAAGCCTAAATCCTGAAATTGTTGTTTAGTCTGGACTCTCACAGGTGTTAACTGGAATTTTACCTAAGAAAATTCTGCAGAATATGCCTGCAGATTAGGTAACATGCAGATGGAAAATAGCATTGGTGGCTGGAAGAAGTCTCTTGGAAGAAGCATCCTGGAAGTCTAACTATCACTTTAAAAAATGTTCTTCAGTGATTTCGCTTTATTCTCTTCTATGCAACCTAGTGCCTCTGCCATTCAGGTATGAAATTGTGGAACACAGCTTTGTCTGCTGAGGAACACAGCATGTCTCACTGTATGAAGATACAACTGTCTCTATCCATACATGGGTTTCTTTGTTCCTGACCATCACAATGACATAAATAGACTTCTGTCTGTCTCCATGAATGAGGTCAATTATTTTCCTTTTATTAATTACTCAGTTAGAATCAGTTACAATACAACTATATCTGATCGTATGAGCTAGTTAATCAGAGTAGTTACTACTCCCAAAATTACTTCAGGCATTGAGAAATATATTAAAAAGTAATTTAAAGAATATTTTTATACTGTGCATTTAATACACATATACTGAGGTTGATTTATTAAGTCCATAAATAAATTGGAATCACAAATCGCACTGGCATTGGTTCTCTAAATCAGATATGTTCTGAAGCTTTGTGGGTACTTTGAAAAGTCCAGTCAATTTAATTCAAAGTTGTTGAAAAATGAAAAAAAACCAGATCTGATGTATCTACATTTTATGTTTTAAAAGCTACTAAATTTTTGTGGCAATTCTGGTTGCTTCTGTCACAATCTGAAAAGGAATAGAAATCTAAATCAAAGAGCAAACAGAAAGAAAGCTAAACTGTCAAGGATGAAATTAATAGTATATTGAGTTTATTCTAAATGGTAATGTTTCATTGTCTCCATTTCTCCAAAACCATGTTTTTCAGTGTCTGGAGCACATAAATTATACCTTTAAGCTGAGTGTTGCTATAATTGGATTGTCAGGACTGGTCCACTCAAAAGCCTCCATTAATCATAGGCAGAGGGTAGGCCCCAGAAAATTTTCCTTTATCAACAAGTTGAGAGTCTAAGGTCATCGGCTTACATTTTTCTAAGCTGCTTGTGATTCCCTTTGCCAAGCTGCATTGACACTTAAATGATCAAAGCTGCTTATAAAGGCTGTTGCTATGTGTGAGCAGATTTGAATTTAATAAAGCTTGTAGGAGATAAATGTATATTCTTCTAAGACTGCTTAAATATGTTGCTATGCTAAAGCACAAGATTGAAGCCTAACAATACACTGAGCTGGCTGCAGCACATTGGTCAGAATTTACTGATTTTATCATTACTGCTTGGTAGCAGCTGAAATACTGCAGTGCAAGTGAAGCCTGATTGATCAAAGTGAGTATGGTCAAATGAAAGCTGATACAGGAGCTCATGAACTTTACACGTCTGCAAAAATCTCACAGCACTGACTGTGCCTCTTCCTGTATCGAACTGTACACTTGCCAGAGGGGCGTGCAAAAATCGGGCTTGGACTTCCCAGAGAATGTCACAATTTAAAAACTTCATTTTATTCTAATTCAGAATAAAACCAAAGATTACAACATTTCCTGCAAAATGGTCACTTGCAAAAAAAAAAAAAAAAGGAAAATAAACACTAGAAATATGACAGTTTATGTTTAAAATTTTTGTTATGTATAATAAACTATGATTTTGGAACAGAAGAATAAGAGCTATCCTCTCTGAAAACATTAAAAACAGAGTATGTTGAAAAATTCACTATCAAAGCATTCTTTTATGTCTCCTGTTCACATTACATTCTCTCAGAATAAGCTTGCTTGCACTGAAAATTTTGGTTACACTAAAAGAGAGAGGTTTCCAACAATGTAATACTGTCAGAAACTTTTCAGTCATATCTCTCAGGAGCCATCAGACTCCTATTCTCCCTGTCTTGTTGCCACACTAACACAGAATTTCACAGATGGAATATGCAGATATTTGTGGTATAGGCTGGTACTATTACCCAAAGAAACAAGCCGCCCGTTTTCTCATCACTGGCCACTCATTCTCAACCCTATGTCATACCTTCTCCTGAATTAGAACTTGTGTTCAGCAGCCATCCAGTGAACTGATCAAGAAAGTGCTTCAGGTTAAAATTCACAATCTGTTTTAACTTGGCTGTGTGGGTGACTGTACTTGTCCAGGAGAAGAAACACCAGGAAGTAAAAGGAGGGAATGAGAACAAGCAGTTAGGGGTTGACAGAGCTGCTTATTTTAGTGGTGATGTTGGCATAATGAAATGACTGTGAAATCATGGCAAGATCTTGCCTTTGGCCTTACAGGTTTCCAAACACTGCTATAGTAGATCGCCCAGTTTTACAAACAGACATTTGCAGGCATCAAAAGGACCTCTATGAGTGACTTCAGATAACTACAATTGTTTTACGTTTTTTGTCTAAGTGGCTAAATCCTCAGCTGTTAGAATTCCATAAAGTTGTGTAGATTTGCACTAGCTTGGATCTGTCTGATGAAAGAGATAACTAATTTATATGAACCATAGCGTAGAGTCACGATGCTAATAATGAATATAGGGTTAACATTATAACTTCATGTTACAATTTCTCATTGTCAAGCATTATATTGCTCAGTTAGATAAACAACATCGAAGACTATTTAAAATAAAAGTAACAGTCTAAATCCCAGAGTATGCTGAGAATAGGGTATAGGTTTATTAGAATTCCCTGCTGCATTTTAAATGTATGTATCTTTTGATAGTTATTTGTTATCTGGCTACTTTTCAACTAGAAGAGCTCGGTCTTCAGCACTTCAGCAGAATTGTGAAATCGCTGGACACTGCAAAAATGCAAAAGGTAATGAAAGTACAAAACATGTAAAAAAAAATTAATGATCTCTTCATTGTGTTTGATTAATCAGATGACTTTTCTCAAATTTCAGGATAATTTAAATTCAGAAATTAGTGTTATTTTCTGTTTAAATTCAGAAATTAAATTAGTATTTTGTTATAACAAAACCTGTCAATTTCTATACTTACACAGTGACTCATATTCAGTCAAAGATCAACTTAAAATGTATTTTATATAATCTGAGAAGGTAGAATAATCACATAATTTACAGTTCATGTGATTTATAGTTGTTCCTCTAACTTGCATACTCACTCTTGGCTCTGCTCACATTCTTTCTTTGACTTTAGGCAGGAGAATTTTTTTCCATACACAGTGAATCTACTGAAACTTGCAGTTCTTGCTGATTAGTGTTCTTTTTTCCCTGAACAATCCACTACTACTTCAATTATCAAGCCTATTGTCCTTCCATCACTTCTTCTCCTTCCCAAAAACCAGTTGCTCATTTGGAGTTACACATGTACCAGTTACCCTGTTACAACATACATGCAAATGGCCAAACTATTGCTGCCAAATAGACGGCATGCCAACAGAGTTCTGCCTGCCTTTTCCTCTCTGGAGTCACAAATTTGGGTTTTGCTCCACTACTTGTTTGCTAATTTTCATGAGATCTGTAGAAATATAAATCTCTTCTCTTTCAGAATGGTTGAAAGTGCTGATTATCTTAAAAGTTATATTGTAAAGAGGGATAAACTGAGCAGCAATGCTTTCTTAGGAAACTGGACTAAAAATTAAATTACTGGTGACACAGCATACGTAAACTTTGATCATCCAGATGTTTCAAAGCATAGTTCAAACACAGCATTTGAATAACATATATGGAATTCAAGCGATAGGCAAATTTTAGTAATTAATACTCAAAAGGCTAAGGTTTATCCTTATACTGATTATTTTGAATGTTCATGTGGATGCCAGTGTCTCTTTAATGAGTACAGTTGCTTTGTAATATGTAGGGAGAGAGTAGGTTAGGTTCTCTGCATGACATTTTTAGAAACCCTCTATTCACTTTGTTTTTATGGTCTTATGATGGAAAGTTTTTTATTAGGTTTTTATTTTGTCTCCATTCAGAGACAAAAATGATATATTTCATTAACTGTTAGAAAGAACAGAGAAGTGGCTGGAAGAATTATCATAATCTGGTAGACAGACAAATCACCCTGTCTACAGTGCTCTCCCAGCCCCTTCTTTGGTAAACATCTTAGACACAAGCCACTGGATTGGATGCATCTCGAGCTCATTCAGCTAGCAACACAATCTTCCCACTTCGTGACAGTTATCTCTTGTTGATTCCATTCACCAAGCTTACTATGGCTTTAGCATCAGTGCCCTGATGTTCTATTTCAGATAATTTCTCCTTCCTTGTCTGGAATAACTCTTTTCTGCTGCATTATGCAATGGTCTGCACCTGCTACTTTTCTTCCTGTAGATGTAACTTTGTTTGCTTAAGTATCTTATCAGATCCTCATCACCATGGTACCTAGGTTTTCTTTTCTTGCATTAGACGAGGTTCTTTGTCTCCAAAGTGATGCTAGATTATATTAATGCACCTGCAGCAGAGGATTTAGAAGCAGCATTTGGTCCCCCCAGCAACAGAGACAAAAACAGCAGAAGGTCGATCTGCAGCCTTAGCAACAGAAGTTTTCAGAAATTTGGGATTCTCCTTCAGGATGCTGACCTGTAGACTGTGTCTGAATTCAGTTGAGATGCAGAAAAATTATTCACATATATTTACTTAGATTTACTTTAATTGAAAAATAAATTTTTCTGCACATCACAGGCTGAATGGAATTTTCTTAATCATGCAGATAAACCTTACTCAAATGAGTAGTCTTCAGTTGAATGAGATTGACTTGTGTGAGTAGACCTTTCTCTTAACGGACTGCATGATGGAATCCATTCAAATCAAAGTGTTTCCCTATGATTGATGCATGTTCAGATATTTTCATTCAGGTAAAATATCCAGGCAGAATAATAATGCTACCTCACTAACACATGTTAATCTGCTTGAACAGGAAATCATAAACTCTTGTTCTGTGATGTTAAGAATACATGCAAAAATTCTTTATGGTTGTATAATTATAGAATCATAGGATAAAACCCAATTTTGTAACTTTAGTGTGATTGTTCTTCTAAGAACTTAGCTATGCATTGCTAGCTCGAGCTTATTTTTCTGTTCTACTATTAATGCATGTTATTCTTTTGTATTTGTTGTAAAATGTAAGGGTTTGTATGTTAGAGAAAATACACTGTTGAAATAAAAAGTTGAAGTAAACAGCTTTATAATTTCATAATTGCCTTGTAAAAAAAGCAAAATAACTAGTGTTTTCTTTGTAACATTCAAGAACCTGTTTTGTTCTGTTTCATGTTCCCATTGCTTCTCACAGCAGTAAAGTCCTTTATAAATAACTTCTGAGATCTGCAAAGGAAAATCACTACATAAGAACTGGATATTGTAATTGCTGTTATGATGAGATAGCAAACGGTGTAACAAGACCAGTAAGAAGTAGGACAAGATCAGCCTCATGGTGGACATGGGGATAAAAAAAGTTCAAGTTGGGTCATACAGTGGCAGAAGGACCTGAGACTGTGGCTAGGACACTTTTCTCTACACCTTTAGCTCAAAATACGATCCTCAAGATAGAGTTGCCCATTACAATTTCTTCATAGGAAAGCCCTCTTAAGAGCTTCTTGCTTGCTTTCCTTTTCATTTCTCTGTTGCAGTTGAAAGGTACAGTCCTATGACTGTATGACTGTAAGGTCGTTGAGCTGCCAGAGCTGAAGAACTAAACTACAATAAGAGGGACAGAATCAGCAGAGGAAGAGAGGAGTGGACAGGAATGTCCTTGATTGCATTTGCTACTACAGCAAATAGCTGCGGGTGTGTACAGCCCAAATAATATCATTCTCAGGTGGTAGCTGATCTGTAGGGAGAAACAGAACCTGCTCTTTCTTGCATTTACTTCCTTAAGAGTCAAAAACTTGCGTTGTGAATATAAGGATTTCAGCTTTGCAAATGATGACAGGGATGTAAAGATAGTACCAGATGAGGAAACTTCCCATTTTTTGTTTGGTTTTTTTTTTTTTTCTTAGAAATCTATACAATCCTACTGTGTAAAAATATGTTAAGAATATTAGCAGGGCATGTTCAGATTCTCAGAAGGAAGGTATTAATTCAACCCACGTGTAAAAATGCATTACAAAACAGTCTTTAATTATACACACTTGTCTTGCTACAGCCAGAGTACATTAAAATAGTAAAAATTGGTACAATTCATTTCTGGTGTAATTCCACCACTTCTAGAAGGGAAGTGAATCTTGGTTATCGTGCTCTGTGAGTAGTGAAACTCTTGGAACATTCAAGACAGAGGAGTAAGCAGAATAATGCTGCTACCAAAATGGCTGTCTAGTGACTTGTCTAAGGAGACATGCTAGTAACATCCAGAGAACTTAAAGCTTTGTTTTGCTGCTATAGAAGCAACAACTGCTGATACTGGGATTGCCACCCATGTCACATGTGGCCAAGGACAAAACAGAAATATAAGGGATATTTCCTAGAAATTCGGTTCACAAAATACAAAAGTTTCTGTTGTTAAGAAATGAAATGTGCTATGGCTTCGTGGGTCTTATTCTGCCAACATTTGCCATCTGTGATAGGGATAATCAAAACCAAAACTGTGGATTTTTTGGCTCAGGCAGACTCTGGTCAGAAATGATGTTTGGTAATGCTGCACTGCTGTTTGCAATCCCTGCATTGCCTGGATAACTGTTCCAGGGCTGCATTCAAAGCCTTCTCTAGTATGATGCATATAGGGGCATATCCTTATCGTAGCATTCCTCTAGGGACTGGGACTAACGGTACTGAAATATACATCACAGTATTGATTTCTGATTACACAGTCAACCATTCTCTGTAC
This sequence comes from Strix aluco, assembly GCF_031877795.1. Classification (NCBI taxonomy): domain Eukaryota; kingdom Metazoa; phylum Chordata; class Aves; order Strigiformes; family Strigidae; genus Strix; species Strix aluco. The sequence continues at coordinate 10,170,002 of NC_133934.1, forward strand.
CTCATAGGAGTACCTCATAGCATTTATCAATCACATAATCACCCATTTGTCGTAATGCCGTGTGAAATGTTAATAACCAGTACTTAGCTGGTGTTGCAGTAGGATGCCTCAAAGGGTAGTAGCCAGCTAGAAATCACTGTGTGCCTTTATTATAATTTCATCTGGCTTGAAGAGGTAGTTGAGTTGCAAGTACTTCATAAAAGACAGTTATGGCAAATATTTAGAAGACCTAGATGGAGATCAGTCAGGGAGAGCTGAAACAATATTTCAGAGGCTTAGTTTCATGTGGCAGTGAGGTAGACAACTGACTGAAGCCTCTGAAGATGGACTGGGATATAAAAGAGGAATACTGAGGATACTGAGAGGGAGGAGTTCAGTTTAATGAAATCTAGTGAAAGAAAACTGGAGGATTTACAAATCACCACCTGCAGTATTTCTACATCAACTACTTCTGTGAGCTCTCTGAATACCTAGAAATTTGAAACTAGCTTCACCCCTCGGGGTCTGCCTCATTTTAGGTATATCAGCTCATGTTCAACCTACCCCTGTACACACACTTGCTTACGTGGATTTAAAAGCACATGTTTTATAAACTTTGTATATAGTTTGGGCCTTCCATAAGGTAAGAGGAGTACTTTGGCAGGAAACATGTTCACTGGGTCTATAATTATATATACAGCTAGGATACCTGGATGTAAAATTTTGTTACAATAACTGGTAGAATTAGAGTATATACAAAGTTTTGTTGGAGAGTATGAACTCTGTCTAGACCTCCAGCATTTTATTTATACATTGCACAAGTACAAATTACTATGTTAGGTGAAAAAAGTAATCCAATATGCATGTGCTACAGAGAAAGATCCTCCGTAAGGAGAATGAATGAGTTTCTAGACCAGTGGGATGAAATGCATCCCTTAGCATACACTTAGCAAACTCCACTGAATCTGGAAGCACCAAAAAACCAACTTCTTCACAATTCAACACTTAGTTTATAGCCATGCTTTTAGGGATGAAATATCTTCTTTTGGATAGTGTGTTGATGTGCCAGCATCTGCAATTTTGGGGAAGAGCAGTAGTTCCTAGACAAGAATGGGAATCCAAGGGGTAATATTCATTTAGTCCTTCAGTTGTTGATCAGTCTTTTGACTCTACCAGAAGCACAACAGATGAAAATAGGACTAACTTTACAGGTTAATTCCTTGGAAATGGTCACATCAAGACTACAGATTTCAAGTAGCAGGCTTTCTACACCTGTTGAACATTTGCAGCAAACACCTTGAGTCAAATTGAATTGTAGCTGAATTATTCACAAAGCTCTGAGCCACCTTGGGCTTGGCACCATATGTGAATTAAGAAGCTCCTTGGTAGTCTTTCAGAACTAAAAACTCAATACAAAGACCTACATGGTTCTATGGAAACCAACCTAAGGGAGGGCTGACGCCAAGTCTGAACTAATAAGCTCTGCAGTCTCCATTCGAAGCTTCTCAAGTGACTGCACACTGCTTTCCAGTATGTCTCATAATGTCAATATTATTTAGTGTGCTTTTTCCTATTACTGGGATTATTTGAGCATGGTACTTGCTTGTACTTTCATTTCCAAGAATTTTAATGAAAAAGGTCAGATCCAAGTTTGGAATTCATATTGCTGTAAGTGATACATGCTGAATCTGAGTGCCATTTTTCAAGAGTCTGTTTCAAAAGGCCGTTTGAACAGTTCAAGTTTTAAAGAAAGGCTCTTGACCTTCTGATGAACTCCATTGTGAAACAAAAGTTCAAATGTTAGTTGCTGTTTCTCCAGCATGTAGAGCCCTACAATGTGTTAGTGTGCCAAATTTCAGTCTTCTAGTTTAATGGGAATATGCCAATTATATTTCAATAAAAGAATAAACCATATTGTATAGCAGCTACTATAGTTCTCAGCAGTTCTTTCTGCCCAGTTCCCAGGGAGCTGAAGGGAACTTAAGTAATTCAGGTGCAGTGCCAGGCCTGGCAGGTTTCTGGGCACCATGGATCATCTAGCTATAGATAATCAGGAGCTGATTGTGGGTATATTAGAATCTGAAACTCTATTGTATAATACTAAAATCAGTGTATTGCAGTAGAAATCAGTTTTGAATAAAACCTTTTGTTTCACAATGTTTGAAGCAAATTAAAGATGCATCAACACATCCCCATGTCGTAGCCCCTAGATTTTTTTTTTAGGCCACTAAAAATATTTTACTATTCATGTTTCACAAAATAGGGCTGAAAGACATGGGGCTGTCCTAACAGAACTAAGAGGAACCTACAGATACTGAGCACCTATGACTGTACAGGGTAAAATACAAGCGAGTTCTTCAGCAGTGTTTGTAGTAAAAGCAACTATCTTTTTCTAGTCTTATATACACCATACCTTCAGTATTCATGTTAAAAGAAACCACTTATTATTAGTTTCTTAGATTCTTCTTCAATGCCTTGTATTTGAACACATGGATAAAGGATGAATGGAGTCAGTTCTACGATTCGCTGTATGTAAAAGAGAACTGGATTGATCCACTGCTAAGGTAAGCAGAACTTAAGTAACCTGTAGCCACCTCAAAGTTTAAAAGCTGGGGAAAGCTTCCCCTGAAAGTTCAATTTGCTGTTAAAGTGTTTCTCCTACTGAAGTCACTTGAAAGCCTTCTTGTCTTGGTGAGACTACAGCAATCCCTTTTACTTACCAGAGGCAAGGTTCTCTCATAGAAAAGTCAAGTCCTTTCACAGCTGTTGTACATTTACTGCTCAGTGCCCCTGAATAGATCAAACATCATACTCAAAAAAAATAAAATCAGAAGGTTCAAATTACCTTACAGAGTTAGACTCATGCCTCATAAGTCACTTCAACATCTGTATTGACATTAAACATTTGAAAAAAGATGTTTGACTTCCCTGAGTTTGGCTTTATGCACAGGCTTCTTTATGCTGGTAGTTGTAAAATCCCTTCTGAGCAAATCAGATAAGCATGTAAACAAGTGTTTTAAATTCTTATTTATTTACACAATTGCAGCATCATTTAACAGTTTAAATGCTCTGAGGTGCCAGGTGTGTCCACACATCGGTTATGTAGTGATACAATAGCATGAGTACCCTTGCCAAACTTTCCTGTGAGGGAGTGAGTACCCTTCCCACTTTCATGTGGAGAAACAGTAGCTCTGCAGCCTATTGTGTCCCTTTTTCACTCTTGTTTTTACCCAGGACAGATAAATTAGAACTAGCATTGGTACACCAATGTGACTGCAATCACACATCCTCCTCACTGCAGTCAGTATAGATCAACCCAGAGGATGGCAAACACTGTTAGACAAAAATATGGTACAAACAACGTCAGCTGAAAAAGAGTTTGCATCTAGTTCTGTCGTACCAGTCAGTAGAATTAATCCTTTCACACTATGTAGATTACATTCAATGTAACAAATACATGTTTTGCCTAGAAGTAGTAAATGTAAGCTGTACAAGAACATTAAAGACCATATTTGGTTAACGGGTTTGAAACTTCCTTCAGGGGGCTGAGGATGCGTTGATCAGTCTAATCAGTTCAGTAGCTTAAATTCTTTTAAATATGTCTTTGTATTCCTCTTTCTAATGCCAATGAGGTTAATATAAAGAGTCCTGTTTATTTTAATGGACCTACATTACTTGCAGAAGTTACTTGCAAGCCTCATCCCGTAATGGCAGTACTAGCTAAGGTAACGGTTACATAAACAAGTTCCTGTAAATTTGCATTGTCAGCTGCTTTTTTAAATTCTGGGAAAGCTCCATTGCATGTGTAATACTTAAGGATAGAACACATATAGAGGAGGAATAACTGACATGAAGCAGTCACCATAATTAGCCTGTTATAAGCTGTTTGTGACTTACCTTGAATTCTGCACCTTCCTGTCATCCTTGGAAGAAGTCTGAACCTTCATACGAGTCAAAATCCAAACTCAGAGAAATCAAAACCATCTTGACTGCCCCACAAGGTTCACTGAGGGTTCATTTCCGCATTCACCAAACTCCTTACATCTTTTGATTTTTTTATTAGAACTGCCTGTGCTTTCTGTCAGTTGGCAAAAGTGGCAATACTTAGACCGCTGTTTGTTCATAGTCTCTTCATTTAAGTATGTTAAGAGTGTACTTAGCTTATGACACCTGCTTTTCTGATTCATAGTCTGGTCCTGCTGAAAAACGAACTGGCAACATAGGTGCTTATTCAGTAAAAACTGTGGCTGTTTCACCGCTAGTAATCTGAATGGTCTAGCACCTATAAGAGGTGAAGGAACACAGTCGAACTAAACCATGAGTACAAATTCATAGTCAATTTTATTAAAATTGAATGGCTGAAAGCATTACAGAATTTGCACTGATGCCAACCTCATATACTGCATGTAAAGTTTGTACGAAAAAAAATGAAATAAAATTGAAAAATCTGGTTTTATTTGAAGATGGCAGCCAAAAATACAGCAACTGATTGGACAGCTCACAGATAAATTAAATAATCGTACTACCACTGTCAAGACTTCAACGGTCACTCAGCCGAAGGAATTTAATTTGACTGTACCCAAACCACGTGCCATTCCTATACCTCTGCTAATACCAGTACTGGAAAAAAGGCCACCTGTGAGTGTTTTTCTGCTTTGAGAGATACTAAGTTTTATGTACACTTGTGCACAAAACCATGGTAGGGGAGTTAATAGTCTCTTTAAATATAATTATATAAAATCTGCAACCTTTGACAGATCAACAAGGATTTTTGTAATATTCTGTGTTATTGAAGGTCAGATTTCTTAAAAAAACCAAACTAATTCTTTTCATTTCAGTGAATGTTGTGTAGGCAAATTGTAAGCCAAACAAAGGAAAGGGAAAAGGTTGGTTCCAGTAGTTGTTTTGTGACTTTTGGAGGTAGAACTATACAATGGGTACAAATTTATGACAGTCCCATGATACAAGTATTTCTGGTAGCCCTTGGATTTGTAAGATGTTTGCTTTGGATAATGCACTGAAGCAGCTAATAGAAGAACATTCAAATTAAAATTTTTTATAAACTTTGATTTTTTTGTAGATGAACTCTCATTAAAATAAATGGCAAAGCAATTTCACTGGAGACGAGATGTCTTCTAGGTTTGCAGCTCCTCCTTAAGGGTCGAATTTTATTCCTTTCTATTTGTATTAATGTTGAATCTCTAAAATTAAGGTTTTTCAGTTTAAATTTATTACTCACATATAAATGAGACTAGATTTATCTTTGAAATGCTAAGCTTTTATTTTACTCATTGTCTAAGACTGTGATTCAGTTATACTGGTACAAATCAGAGACACACGATTGGTTTCAAGTTAGCTCACTGGGGTAAGGCAAAGAGGATTTAGGATCAAGCTGCTATGACTAACTTAATAAAGACTCCAAAATCATCTATATTTAAATGCAGTGGGAAGTGAGCTTGGAAGTCATAGTTTTGGGCATTATCTGCCACCTTGTATTAGCACTTCAGGTTTTAAATAATACATGTGTTGAATGCTCTTAGAAACCATTTACATCTTAGGATGGCAGAGCAATTTAATGGCTGTGTGTTATACAGTTAATGGGATTTTACATTGAAACAGCTTAATACCAGGCTCTGAAAAACTGCATTTAATAACTACTTAATCAGTATAGGAATGAGTCATATTGCTGTCATTTTAGTACCTTTATGCTGTGCAGTCCCTCTTAGAATAAATTTGCTTTAATGGGGATGCATTTACTGAAGTTCATTTGTGTTGTTAGGATTATACTAAATTTGGTTTACATTCTGGCCAAGTCTGCAAATTTAAAAGCTTGTGTGAATAGAAAACCATTAGCATAGTAGTGACATATGTTGTGCTCATTTCTGTACCTATCTCAGCAAATTAAGCTTCACTTTAATTTGCCATATTGTTGCCAGTATCATCATTTTAGATCCTGAACAGAGACTGAACAGAGACTGAAAAGACAGCCCAGATCGCAAGAAAGAGTTAGTAAAGTGAGAGCAGGCCATAGTTTTGGCTAGTGTATGGTGGGGGGTTCTATGTAATTGCAAGGAATGCACAGAAATAAAACTCTTCCAGATTACATCCCATAATCTGCTGCAGAATGTTCTCATTCATTTTCTCCCCAAGTTGTTCATTTTATGAGATATGCATTTAAAAATGCATCTGTCAAAGATGCATCTGTCATGCATCTGTCAAAGAACTTGACATGTGCTATATTAGCAGGGTCTATTGTAGTCACAATAACTACAGGTGTAGTTACTGCTCGACTTTGAAACATTGTATGAATTCATAGGGAGGCATCTGGATTTTGAGCAATGACTACTGATAAGTTATTGCATCCCTATGGTGAAATTAGTTCATTCTTATTAATGGGATTATTATTTTAGGTATTTCTTTCTGGTAGGTTGCATTATATTCTATAGTATAGATATAGTAGAGATAAAATGCAAAGTAAGATGAGATGTACCACATACATTGAGTTCAGGGGCTGGGATAGTACTGCTGTGCTGCACACTGAACACATGCTTCCTGGAGGAGAGGATGGGAGATGTGGGTCATTGCAGAAAGCAGGGTAGTTGTCTTAGTGATCTATATTGAGATGGGACTCTCCACTGACCTTGGAAATTTTCATTGGAGTAACATGGGCCTAGAAGGTTAAGATAATCATTTATCATCGCAAACATTCATCAGAAGTGGGGGACACTGAGTGAAAAGGAAAAACACTTTACTTTGAAATTTAGTAATGAAACATTTCACTCTAAATATTTGGTCTAAAGATTATAAATTCTTCACTGTCCTTTGCACACAAGCACATGGATGCGCACATAAGCATGCACATATGCATACACACCTTCATAAATACAATTCTACAAAAAAAAAAAAAGAGTGCTTTAGCTTGAAGTTTGCAAAGAAAACAAATGGAGACAGGTGCTTAAACCTGATAACATGCAAAATGATTGGGACACATGTAATTTCATTTGATATCTTGGCCTTGAGTTACAAATAAAATAAATTCTTTTAATATCAGTGCTGTATTGGAATAATAAGATTATGCAATTATTTTATTTTTAGATTTTCTGTAAGCCAATAATGTAGTTCAAAAAAATAAAAAGGCCGCACTGAGATGTTATTGTAACACCATTCAGCCAAATTTAGTGTATCTTTAAGATATTTTCTTACTATTTCAGCTCTGCCTCATGAGTGGAATTGCTGATTGTTTAAAATAATTAAATGAGTGAATTCATTTGGCCAATACAGAGGATTTTGTTTGCAAATATATAGACTCACCAATATATTTCTCTTTATGATCTTGTTATGTATAAAAATAGAAGCTCTTAATACAATCACATTGCATTAGCTTGCCCTTGTCCGTTTTATGGCAGTAACTTTAAAAAAATAGAGGAGTGATGACTACCAAATTTCAAAATGACTATTCATTTTGCTCTTCCTTAAACTTCTTGTGGTACCTACTTCCTAAATAAACCTCTGGTAAAAGTCTATCCAGAAAGCATAGGTGAGCCTGTCGACTGGCTGGAGAGGAAAAGCAAGGCTGGTGTCTCTTACTCCCAGCACCCTTTCTTTCACATTAGGATTAAGTAGGTACCATTTGGCCTTTTTGATCTCTCTATTGCTGGAATTTAGAGTTTACTTACAGTGACTTATTCATCCTCTTACAGCAACTGAGTAATTGCTGTATTGTCTATCTGTCTGTCTGATTGGTACTCATCACCATGGTATCTGAGGGCTAAATTACAAGGCTAAGATCATTTTTGAAATAGAGCTGATTGATTGAAAAGTCGTCTTAAATTACTTGGAGTAAGCATAGCAGTTTCTGAGGAGAGATTTTCAGCTTACACTGGCAGATGAGTACAGTTTTGCAGGTAAAGCACATGACTAGGAAGAAGAGTGAAATAAATTGATACTCACTGCTTGTGCAACCCTTTGCAAATCCTCTGGGCTTTAATTCCTCCATCCATAAAGGCATAATAAAAATTCTTAGATACTGCTGGGAAATAGTTTCAGTTCTACTTCACTTAAAAAGCTCACAAAAATACTTGAGCAGTCCAATCAGGGCATTTAATTGCTAGCTTTCTCTGTTTGTGCATTTGTTTTGCCTGTAGATAATGATGTCAAATAGCAAAGGCAGTGGAAAGGACATCAGATTCGTGACTTTTTCAAAGCATAGCTCTTTATAGAGTCCAATAAAGCTAGATGGGATCCCCATGTTCCCTAAACTGACCTCCAGTACAATACACATGATCGATTTTCCCCATTAATTCAAGAATTAATTCTGTAACTTCTAATTGAGCTAGAACATTTTTAGCAAGATAAATATTTAAGCAGATGTCCAGTAAACTGACAGACTATCTCACCCACACAGGAAGGAGACATCCAGTCTTTTTTCAGAGTTTGCTCTGGGCAAAATTTGTTGCTCAGGCAAGTATTGAAATCCCCCAGAAGTTTCAGCCTAACTCAAAGCCATACTGTCCCTAATCTCCTGTTGATCCATATGACAGCCAGATGATAAATCTTTCCTGGTCATTTTATCTGTAGCACTTTCTGATATGTGAATGCTTTCCCAAATCTTTGACTAATGCTAGAAGAGCCCTCTCAGTCCTCTACCTCCAAACATTTAATTTACACCTCCAATGGTATGTCCCCACAAGGACATTAGGACAGCCATAGTAAACCAGAGCAAAGGCCCATTTTACCCAGCATTTTTTTCTCTAGCAGTGGCCAAACACAGATGTCTAGAAAGACTACAGGGACAGGACAAGCATAGCTGCTGCTTTTTCCAACCGCCTTCTCAGTCTCCCACATTTCAGCTCAAAGACTTCCTCAGTTACAATGAAGCTCCTGGGTATTTAATAAACTTCAAAGGATGGTCTTCCCTCAACTTCTCTGGCATCTCTGTAACTTGTTGCTACAACCACACACTGGGCCAGTGAGCTCCACAGCTTAACTTTAGTCAGCTGCCCTATCTGGCTGCCAGCGCTGTGAAGCTGAAGTTTATGAGATGCCAAACAGAACTTTTCCCCTTCTGGCAATTTTTTTTTCCCCTTCATAGGGTGTACAGGATTTATTATTTCTTTAGCCTTTCTTTAATACTAGTTTCAGATTTTTCTTTCTGGTCTTTTGACCAGGGGTGATATTACATTGGACAGGACTGAAAAGCCTGGGTAGTCCAGCTAATTGGAATCTGTTCATGTCTTCTACACTGGCACTAATAGAAAAGAATCAATATTTTAAAAATAACTGTAGCTGTTCTGTGGGTTTTTTTCCTGCAAGAATGTGTCGCTTGGAATGTTTTATACCCCATATTGTTGAGATTATTGCCTTTTAATATAGGTTCCTCCAAGCACCTACAAACCTCCAAAGGAAAAAAAGCAACTAGAGGAAATCAAAACAAAAAATCGCCGAAAAGCAGAAGTAAGTGTATTATGTTCTTGTTCTACTCTTTCCTTTCTTCTAAACTGTTTCTTCTGTAATGTTCCATTTTCATAACTGTTAGAACTTCACCTGAAACATATTTGCTTTTGCACCTAATAGCTCCTGGCTTTTTCTCTAGAGTCATGAAGTTTGTATCCCCTGTTCTTTTTCCATCATCCTTATTTTATTATTGTCTGAGACAAGGTCCGCCTTTTATTCACTATACAAATACTGTGTGAGAATTTATGCAAGTAGCCATGCAAGGTAGCAGAAACATGATTACTTTCTTCTCCTCCTTGAAATAGTATAATGGCTCTTTTACTCCCACAGGAAATGCAGATATTTAAGGTATTCACTTAATAATTAAATACAAAATATGTCCAATATTTTTGTTTGTTTTCTATAGTAACTGATAAATAAGCACATCATCACCCGCTGTTTTAAAATACCAGCACATTCTGACTTCGTTTTTGTGCAGATTCCATACTCTCCTTCAGCAGGCTGAGAGAGTGGGAAGTCATCATGATCTGTAGAGAAGCAGAGTACATGGTCTGTGTGTTAAGAGAGCAGGAGAAGGAAGGGCCTGGAAAAATAAAGGAACAGATCTAGTTATTTGATCCAAACTTTGATATAATCCTGTTCAATGACTTGGCTCCTATCATAGTTAAAGCAGATAGTTGTCGCCTCCTCCTTGGAAGGGAATTAATTAACTGTCAGTTTCCACTTTCTTTCTTCCTCCCCACACTGCAGTCACCATATCCAATCGAATAACAGCATTAGCTTGGTAAAAGGCATGCTATTTGACTCCTTTTTATCTGCACTCTCCCACCCCCATTCTGAAAATGCCTTACTCTAGTTTTCACTAGCCAGTACAAGCCCATTTATCACTGTTCTGGGCTCTCCTCATGTCCTTGTGAAAGGGGCATTGGATTCTGTTCCTAAACTATAGTAAATGCTTTAACGTGCAATAGATTCTAGGGGGATAAACTTTGCATTCCTTTTGCTGGCCCATCACATTACCTATGCTTGATATTTCATTATAAAAGAATACAACATTTTTTATCCTTTTATTATTTCCATACTGTGGAGAAAGCACACACGTATTTGTCTGTGTGCTTATTTGTATGTACAAGCTTCCCAGAAAAACTGGGGAGGAAAAGCAAGATATCACACTGCCTATATTGTCAAAAATCTATGACAACTATAAAATCACTTAACAACCAGCCACATTCTTCAGTAGAGAAAATGTATGAATACAAGGAACAAAGGAAAACCACCACAGAAATTATAGCTGCAATAACAGCAGTTTTTGTTGCCTCTGGAATGTTATAAAAGGCATCCACAAAGGTCAGTTCCCAGACTGTTTGCTAAACAAGCTGAAATGTTGGGTCCTAAAAGAAATATGCATTAAAAATGTCGTTTATTTCAGAGCATTTTTGCAGAAGCTATAGTAAGTACCACATCTGAGCATCTGTAAGAAGGAGTGAGAACAGTGGAAGCCATACTCTAGGCAGTTAGGGAAGTGCTGATGTTATGGACAGCGGCTGTCCAGAAAGCCATCAGAAAATCTAGTCTGTGTTTCACAGCTTTGATTAGAGATTTGGTTTACAACCAAAAGAAATAACCAAAAACTGGAAATATGGCTGCTCTTTTAAAATGACAGGTGGAATTACTGTTAGGGGTGTGCCTATTGGAGCAAGCCTTGGGCTCAGATCCCTGATCATAATTTTCTAATTTAATTCAAAAACAAAGCCATTGTTTGTTAGCTATGTGGAAACAATTACTACCTATGGTACTGATGTGCTGTAGATAATTATGAGGCTTTTAAGTGGAATTCTGGATGAACAACATGTTTCATAAGGGCAGACCTATCAAAGGCCTGATGGCCTATGCAAAGGATACGACCAGACAGAACTATGCAGAAAATACAGACTTGCCTACTTCAAGTTTTTAATCAGGAATTAAAATTCATATAAATACTAAGTCAATCTTTCATTAATTGGAAACAAATTAATATACTGGTGGGGCTTCAAGGCTTTTCGATACAGAAAATTCTTATTAGAGAATTTAAATGTACCATAGTCTTTAAGCTAATTGCTTTAATTTTAGGATCTGCTCCTGAAAGCAAATACTAACCAGTTCAGGTGTGCAACCACGAAGTCTGAAAAGGGAGAGGTATGCTACAAAATAATTTATTACCTAAAAATCCCCCATTATAAAGATGAAAAATGACCGAGTATTTAAAGATATATCAAAGTATTTGAAAATTTTTGTTTATTTTGGATTAGGAATTATGTGCTATCATTTATTGCTGTACTGTCATTTCACATCCATATACTAACATTTGCCTTTTTGGATGCATAATTCATAACCCCCTTTTCTCATACTTCTGGTGCTGCTTTATTCTCCTAATTTTGAGACAAGCAGCCTTCCTGTGATACTACTCCCAACAAGTCTCCAAACTGGCAATATTTCTCTAAACCTACATATTATTTTTCCATTAACTTTTATGTCACAGAACAGCCAAGCTGAGGGAATAATAGTCCCATTCATACAGAATTCTTGATTTGGTTGATTCCCAGTTTACAACTATGTCACCAAACTATGTATGTAATATATGCATTTCAGCATCACATCTGCATATTCTATTCACCGTGTTCATCCCCATGGTACCAGACACTTTCACATCAGTATCTATAGCTAACACCATAAAATTAAATTAATAGCCATCAGTAGAATTCTACCACTATTTAATAATTTCATGAAGTATGCTTTGACACCCTGTTTTGTCTTCCCAATATCTATTTCAGTTAAGAGCTGAATATATTCATATACATAGGTAATATTTCATAGTCAAACAAAACATCACTGTTATTTTTTTAGCATTATTTTAGTCAACAAATTTTAGTCAATATTTGGACCTGCCTTTGTATGGTCATTTGATATGAAATATTCCCACTAAATTGGGTGTACATAGCAAGTTTGTGTGGATATAAAATCCAAAATACATCCCCTATGACTGTATTTGTCACTCGAATATTCAAGAGTGATTTTTGGTAAATATCAATATTTTTTGCTGAGTATGTGAAAATCTGTCTCTGAAATGAAAGAATGTATTTTTGGTTTGAACTGCAGAACACACATGACAGTATGAAGAGAAAACCAGCATTCCGGGCTCAAAAGATCCAAAGCAAGGTGAGTAACCTTTAAGATACTGTTGTCAGATGTACTTGAAAACTTTGGAGTGCAAAACACACATGCAAATTCTGTGGTAATACAAACTCTACTGGAATCCATGGTTTTACACTAAGTTCTGTGGCCAGGAGCATTGGATGGATTTGGTCGATGGCTCATAAATTTTGGCCTATGCACCATTAACAATTCACAAAGAAATGGTCAGGGAGCAACAAGAGTGTGGCTACTCCAGGAGGGAAGAGAAACAAGGAGCCAAAGGTAATGAAAGCACAGGCAGTGCCCTCGCCAACCAGGCCACAGTATCTGAAGATGACAAGGTGGGTGGTAGTTGCAGGTTCTGCTGACAGCAAGTTGTCGTTAGACAAAGTAAGGTAACGAGTCGGGTCTGGGGCCCACCCAGGAAGTCCGGTCAGGAGACAAGGCTACAACAGCAACCCAGGTCCATGACAGCTGAAGACAGAACTGGAGAGACAACCAGGAGGAGAATTACCTCCAGCATAATGGGAAAGGACCAAAGCCTGTATCTGAGCTTAAGTGGGTCTCCCAGACCAGTGAGCAGAGGGTATGAGTGGAGGTCCTAGGTGAGACTGGTCAGGGCAATTGAGACCTGTTGGTTTCCTGAGGGCCCTGACAGGTAAGTTCTGTGCAGTTGCACAGTATAACTATATTGTCTTAACAGTGTTTTCAATTACAAAGGGAGAAGTTTTTATGTAAAATGCTAAGGACTGAGAATAGTCCACAGGAAAAAAAAAAAAAGAACTGTAAACCCCTGGTTTAAGAACTCAGCACAGGGACAGAAGAATCTTGTATCCGTAAATCACTGTTTCAAAATGAGATCCTAAAGAATGCTGAGCAATCATTCCAGCTAATGACTGTCTGATACACAATATACAATCAGTCTGAATGTTTGTCTTGTTTCCTGTAGACACATACTGAGGTCATAAAATCCACTATACTGATTGCTTCTCTGCTAGAATTTCCAAGGGTTAGAGAATTGTCAACATGGAAAATGGGCTGTTCAGCCTTACCAGTGTAACACATGAAAACTCACATTGCTAATTCTGCAATAACTGTACTACAGATAAATCTACAGTCTTACATCGTTCAATCTGTCACCTTGTATTTGTTTCAAGTTCATATGCAGAATAATTTAATGTGGAAGCCGTGCTTGTATTGTGACCTTAAATACCTTATGAGCAAGTCTACCTATTCTTTAAAACTATGTAGTTAGGTACAGCTCATAAACACTTTGGAAAGACTGATTCCCTGCTTGGGGACTGGGTATCTGGCAACTATTTCTAAAACAGATCTGGCATTTGTCACATACTGAAGCTGTCTTTAATAACAGTATCACCTACTCAGTCTGCTTGCTTACAATCCAGCAGCATTTAAATTACAGGAAAGTAGTAGGATACCAGTTCCTTCTGCACTCAAAAGAGGGGAAAAAACCCAAAACAGGAAACATTTGCATAGTTAACCCAAACATGCATGACCTGTAATTATGTGGTCTTAGTTCAAGACTATGTATATTCCACTTCCTTTTCTGATAATGTAAAATACCTTAGTGTGGCCTAATGAGAGTCAAACCTTCTGCTTAAATTGCGTAAAGAAAAATATGGATCTGGTACCTTATGGCATTGATCGGGGCCACTTCTAACACCTGCTAGTACCTCCTCTAGGAGCACAATCAGTTTTATCTTGTCTAAACACATTTGCCTTAAAGGTTGGTTAGGTGATATTCAAGATGCTGCTGTAACTTTCAAGCTGAGATAGGGATATTGTTATTGACTTTTAAAATACTTTCTCGTCCTGTTGCCTTCCTGCCTGTGCAACACTGTGAGCAGAGAAATCCTAAGAGGAAGGTTTATCCAAGATGTATAAATAAGATCATAATCTGTCCTCAAATTAATGAAATTATATAATGTTCTAACCAACTAGTATTTTCCTTTCCTCTTTTTAGAACACCCACAGTGTATTAAATATTTTTTTTTTCATTTCAGACACATTTATTATGTGCAGCAGCAATTATTTCTCACTGCTGCTACAAAATATCTATTCATCCTTTTCACTGGAAAAATGAGATGGTACAAATGCATCATCACTGTCTCAATCTGCCTCTTGTTCATATCAAGCCTTCCTCTTTACATATTTATTGGTTTTGGTGAGCTATTGTGTGTTCATTAGGTGGCAATACTGAATACAATTTTCTTCCACAAGAATTACAGTGTTCTGCAGTACTCCTGATTATTTCCATTTTCTCAACTTGAAAAAAGGGAAGATACCTCACGACAAGAAGAGAACAAGTAAAATTCAAAACTTCCTTGATATCACATAACATAGAAGAATCTATTTAGTTATTTTTATTTTTTATATTCTTAAGAGTCCTAGTTATTTTGCCTATATGGGCTGTCATATTTCTGTTTCATTGTCATACAGTCATATTTCTGTTTAATAGACTGGAACTGAAGTTGAAGGTATTTTCATAATCATTTTTAGTTCAGTTCTCTATTCCAAATTATATAGTTAGTAGAGAACATGAAATCTGTATACACAGGTAGTTGCCGAAATACAAAAATTTCTACGTGTGTCAGAGAAAATGTCTACTCAAGTAGACATTTTATACATGGTATAGTGTATAAAATACAGGCTGTGGAGAGAATATTCATATCATGCAGAAGACTTTGCAAAGAGTTGAGAAGTAGACCAAAAGGAAGGAAGGACATCATTAGGCATTAAGAAGAGTAAGTATAGTGAGTCAAACAAAAGAAATAAAATACATTGGTTTGGGTTCTTTTCCTAAATTCTTCAAGATATCATCATTTTGCCAAGAAACAGACAGGTAATTCATTTTTGTCCATTAAAATGTGCCATCTGTGTGGAAAACACAGTAATTCTACTTAGTGAGTTTCTAGGTGATTGCATGTGTTTGTTATCCTCAACCTACCTAATTGATATCAATTATAAAGCATCCTTTTTCCAGTTAGCTTATGTATTTCAGGAGATTGCAGTACATATTTGTGCATACAATATTTGCAGTATATAGCTTGAGTTATTCTGTGCATCTGTTTCTCAGCCACTCATTAAGCTGTTAATTTGGAATTTAAATATATGTTTGAATTCTGAACACCAAACTCATCTGGATTTAGGTCAAATGTGTCATGTCTAAGCTTTGTTTTCTGCAGGAATGATCCCAGCTCTTATCCCACCAACATTGCTTTGCCTCAGTTCAGATCAGGTCTCTTACATGTGTCTGCAAAGGTGATATATTTTTTCTGAATAGCCTACTTGTGCAGGGAACATTTTTAAGCAGCAGAAAGGTTGTTCCCTTCCTCCCTCAGTATTTAGAGGTTGTCTGGAAGTTAGTCCTAAGAAGAACTGCAAAGAAGCCACAGGATCTAGTCCAAGTTACACCATGAGGCCTGGAAGTCACTGGGAAGTACACTGAGAACTGTACTTCACTTCTACTATCTAGAAAATGGATATGGCAATTGGTGATGCCGATCATCTTAGAAATATTTTGAAGTTATAAAAATGATTATTTGTAAAACACTTCTGAGACCTTCCTATGAAAGGTAATGCTCGTGTTTTACTTTAATGGTTTTGGCTAACTTACTGTCTTTCAGCAAAGCAGTTTATTTCCTTTGTCCAAAGCAGATGGAACCTTGCACACTGTGTATATGAGCACTGAAAAAAAAAAAAGAAAGGAAGTGAACACATTCTATGGGATTTGACATGGTCCAAGAGTGATTACAAATTTATAATCCACTTGGGGGACTTTGCTGATTTCTTAAGCAGCTTGAGTGGTTTATGAACAGCATGCAATTTCATTGTGAATGTCAGATTAATGCTAGATGAATGCTTTAAGCAAAATTTACGCTGTCTTAGGTCAATTTATTTAACCCATTGAAATGTTGTTATACTCTGTTTTATGGTTTACATTACTAACTCTAGTATATACATTCCCTTTCCTCACAGATTGACAATATACCTATTAAATTAAATGCTGCAGCTATTTTAAGAGAGGGTGCCCTCTATCAGCGGAAAATGGAACAGGAGCTCAAGAGGTACAATCACGCTTCTTCCTCAGATTATGTTTCACATCCCTGGATGTAGAATAATTAACCACATTAACAATAATTAAGTAAATTCCAGGTAAACTAAAATAATGGATCTGTCATAAGGCATTAGGAAGCTATTCTATAAACACGGTTGACAAAGAGTAAGGTGGACTGATATGAAAGTCTACATTAAAGCCATTGTTTTACTATAGATGCTATACACTGTGACTGTATTCTGATTTAGCACCCTGACTAGTGTTCACTTGCAAAATACAATAAGGATCACTTGTTATATTTATTCTGATTCTCCAGAATAAATAATGACCCAAATACACATCTACTTCTGTGTTC
This sequence comes from Strix aluco, assembly GCF_031877795.1. Taxonomy (NCBI): domain Eukaryota; kingdom Metazoa; phylum Chordata; class Aves; order Strigiformes; family Strigidae; genus Strix; species Strix aluco. Next base: position 10,187,038 of record NC_133934.1, read on the forward strand.
ATTATAAAATATGTCCATTATAAAAGATTTATTATCCACTGCTGTTGATTCACGTGGGCACCAGTGATACAGCCAGGAGCAGTCTGAGGAGTGTCAAGAGGGATTACAGAGCCCTGGTAGCAGCGGTAAGGGACTCTGGAGTGCAAGTAGTTTTTTCATCGATCCTCCTGGTCAAAGGGAAGGAGTTTGAAAGGGCCAGTCAAATCTGTTGAATCGACAAATTGTTATGGGACTGGTGCCACAGGTTCAGCTGCGCTAAGTTCAGCTACTTAGACCCTGGGACTCACTCTGAGAAACCTGGTCTACTGGGGACTGATGGGGTCTATCTGTCAGAGAAGGGGAAGAGCATCCTTGGTCATAGGCTTGCCAAGCTGGTGAGGAGGACTTTAAACTAAAGTAGCCAGGGGAGGGGGACCTCAATCCATCCCACTCCTACCAGTTTGACGCCAGTGCCAGCAATAGATGCCCAGAGCCTGGAGAGGGGTCACAGGTCAGCAGGAGAGCACCTGAAGAGCAGCACAAAGGAATTCCAGCCAGTAAGTCAGCTTCATCAGGGCCCAACTTAAATGCCTCTATGCAAACACACGTAGCATGGGGCAATAACAAGACGAGCTAGAGACATGTGTACAACAGCAGGGCTACGATCTGACTGGCATCACAGAGACATAGTGGGATGACTCCTATGACTGGAGTGTTGGCATGGAAGGATACAGGCTCTTTAGGAAGGACAGGCAGGGGACATGAGGAGGGCATGTTGCCCTCTATGTCAGTGACCAGCTGGAGTGCATGGATCTGTGCCTGGGGATGGATGAGGAGCCAACCGAGAGCTTGTGGTCAGGAATAAATAGAGGGCAGGGACAGGAGATGTTATGGTGGGGGTCTGCTACAGACCACCCGACCAGGAAGACCGAGCAGATGAGGCCCTCCATAGACAGACAAGCCCTGGTCCTCATGGGGGACTTCAACCACCTCAATATCTGTTGGAGGGACAACACTGCAGGGCAGAAGCAATCCAGGAGGTTCCTGGAGTACATTGATGATAACTTCCTTCTCCAACTGATAAAGGAGCCATTGAGGAGAGGTGCTGTGCTGGGCCTTGTTCTCACCAACAAGGAGGAGCTGGAGGGGAGTGTGAAGCTCAAGGGCACCCTTGGCTGCAGTGACCATGAAATGGTGGAGTTCAAGATCCTTAGGGCAGCAAGGAGGGCGTGCAGCAAGCTCACTATGCTGGACTTCAGGAGAGCAGGTTTTGGCCTCTTCAGGGATCTGCTTGGCAGAGTAGCACCTCCCTTACGAGGACAGGCTGAGACAGTTGGGGTTGTTCAGCCTGGAGAAGAGAAGGCTCCAGGGACACCTTATAGCAGCCTTCCAGTACTTAAAGGGGCTACAGGAAAGATGGGGAGGGACTTTTTATAAGGGCATGTAGCAATAGGACAAGGGGTAACAGCCTTAAACTGAAGGAGGGTAGATTTAGACTAGATGTAACAAAGAAATTCTTTACTGTGAGGGTGGTGAGACACTGGAACAGGTTGCCCAGAGAAGCTGTGGCTGCCCCCTCCCTGGCAGTGTTCAAGGCCAGGTAGGATGGGGCTTTGAGCAACCTGGTCTAGTGGAAGGTGTCCCTGCCCATGGCAGGGGGTTGGAACTAGATGGTCTTTAAGGTCCCTTCCAACCCAAACCATTCTATGATTCTATATAAGCCAAATCATTTCATACATCTCAATTTTCTTCAATGGTTTGCGGTCAACTACATGCTAAATTTGATACTTGAACTTGCTTATATGTATATAAAAATACCTGTCCATTTCTATGACAGTGAGATATGGAAGACTAAGATTGTGCTGCTCCACAAGGCAAGATAAGCCAGGAGCTGAGGGTGACAGCAAGGCACGTAGGGACAGTGCCCTGACAAGCAGCTCAGTTCCACAGTACACTGGCAAGGCAGCGGAGCACATCCAGTGACAGGCAGCAGGGTCAGCCAACGGTCCAGTGATTTCTAGATGAGTCCATAGTGACGAGACAGGGCTGAGGTCAAACCAGGAAGCCAAGTCAACAAGGCAGGGTCAACAAGGTACTAGGCTGGGTGCAGGCATACCTACCATGTAGCTTAGGCAAGGACAAAGGCTGTTAACGTCAGCTTAAATGGGGCTCCGGGGGAGAAACTCTACACACACAACAGAACTGCTCATAGCTCTTCCTCACATGGTTCTTTTTACTCCAGTCTGATCCAATGTTATGTGGTTGCACTGCAACAGAGCTGTCTTTGAACACAAGCAATTAAATCCTAGGCAGGGGTGGGGAATAAGAGGTTGCAGGTCCTTTTGGGCTCTGCGGAATCCTGACATAAGGGTTCCTCTGACATTAGGAATCCTTACGCAGCAGCATGGGTTTTCAGCTGACATTAACTAGGGAGAGGGTGACTCCTGAATGGCCACTGCATTCTATAACTAGAATTACAGAACATTTTCACTAATAATTTTAACGAAGATACAACCTATATCATGTCATCTTGACTGAATATTATTTTTAATCCACCTGACTTAGGCTAAGCACTAAATATTGTTGGCATTTTAAGTCCCAGAATGACTGCCTAAGGTTGGATTTAGTCTTTGGACCTAGCAAATTTTGGTATATGGATCAGGATTTTAGTGGTAAGATATGCATCGTTCAGGTTCTGTTACCAGCTACATTACATATGATACTGTCCACTATATCCGGCAGAATTTTGTTCCATTCAGCAAAGGAATAGATTTTCCCTGTAACTTAACACTATTTCATATTAATGAGATTTAATCTTCAGCGGCATTTAACACAAAACAGATACACATATATATATGCATTGGGGAGCAGCAGTAAAACGCAATTCACTGCATTTTTGTGTCTCTGCCCTAGTTCTTGGCTCCTTCACTCCTCTGCTGCAAGGACTTTGATGGGCCTGCCCCAGGGCTTTGCTATGCTTTTCTCTCTCAGCCGGCACAACAAATAAGAATGTGGCTTTGCTTAATTGCTGAATACTTCTTTGCCTCATTACAGCAGTATTATTTATTTGACAAAATACAAACCAGAACAGAATTAGGCAGAAAATATTTTAGTTCCCTATGTTAAAGTGGCCAAGAAGATTGCCGAAGAGAAAAGTTGTTTGTTCTTTCTATCTCTAAGCAAAGTAATCCTCTGAGAAAATGTACATACCTTCAGCCTGATTCTCCCTGCTCCTTATGAGAATCCATATGTAGCTAAAGTTTGCCCTCTCTTGGGGCTTTGTTTTACTGAAAACTTTCAGATCCATGCCCTCATGCGCATTCTTCCAGCCTGGCTTTCCACATAGTAGGAACAGCTCTTACACTGGAATTAAAATTTATCTCTCGAATGACTTTGCTATGACTGCCTTTTTTCTCTACAGAGATCAAATACCTTCTATCACAACAAATTTTGAACCAAGGCAGGGCTGCAGAGCCAGATCCCTAGAATAGCATATTCTTTCCTCTCTATTGCAGAATTGAAAATTTGCTACAAGGGGCTGGAGACCCCTCTGAATTCTTGGAATGGCAAAAACAGATGCGTGGAAAAGATCTGGAAGAACAGCTGTCTGAAGTAGAGTGTAGGAGGCTTCAAGGGAAACTGAGTCATGAAGAGGCAGTTCTAGCCCATCAGAATGTAATTCAAGAAAATAAGATGAAAGCTGATCTAATGAGAGAAAAGGTAATACATACAGCATTGCTCAAATTTTGCTTACATTCAATCAGTGCAAAACATACCACAGATGATACCTACTATAAGAAGGCGTAAAAGTTCTATACAGTGTTTTTACTCACTGGAGTCTGCAAACAATGGAAAAATAGTGCTATAACTTCCAGATACAGCAATGCTTGTACATTAAAGTGTTTGATTTGGTTGATAACACTTGTGAAGAAAATTGAATAAAACAGGGTAAAGCATTCTCCCCTATATTCATGTCATTGTGCATATCCTTTTTGAACAGATACTGAGATACTAAGCACCATTTGCAATGAAATCACCAATATATGACTAATTTCATTATCTTGTTAAAATGAGAGCCACAAATATGAAAGAATTTGTTTTCTTAAACTGTTACAATTCAATTTACTTCATATTATCTGACATGCCTAGATCTCTCTTAGGGGAAAATTCAGTCAGAGAACCCTCTTTGGATCTCTATATATGGAAAACTGAATATTTATGCCAAAAAGTATTTTCACACAGTTTCCTATCTGGCAAACTACAGTTTCCCCAAAACATTGCTAGATCTTTTCATTTTTTTCCCAAACTCACATTACATTTTGCCAGTGCTTCTCCTATAAACTAAACAAGTGATCAAGAAATAACTAATACTATAGATTTTAAAGTCTTCATAGTCACTATCACATGCTTTGCTTTTCTATTAGCCCAGTTTGCTGCTATGCCCTGTAGGCCAGCCAGTACTTTTCTCTTGGCCACCTCTCACAGATGTCTCTGCAGTGTCTCAGCAACTTAAGATGGGACCACAAATGTACAAGATTTTCATAAAGGACATGCTGGAAAAGAGAAACTCCTTTTCTGTCCTATAAAATCTTTCAACCTTTTTTGGCATTGAGTCTTCATGTCTGTTTAGACAGGCTGTAGCAAGAACTTAAAGTGAACCCTAATATGTACAACTGAGCATAGTGTGATCGCTCACAAATCATTGTAATTATTATATTCACCTCAATTTCAGAGCATATGTGTTTTATTTGTTAACAGAAACGTCCCAATATGCATAGATTTGGGGATGTGCAAATCAGACTTGCTCTAACCTGACCAATTCCAGGCAGCTCCCTTCACTTGCCAACAGATGCCAGCAGGGCACTTCATCCATATGGAGATCTCCAGAAGTATGGAGCACCAATTGCCCATTCACCAACAGCTGTCATGCTAACCCTCCTCCTTCTTTTAAAACTCTAGCCTTCCATCTAAAACAGAAAGTACGGTAAGGAATCTAGCCTGGGAAAATCCAGTTTCCTGCTTCCTGATGAACAAAGAAAGGTACATGATAGCCAAAAGTGGATGTTACAGAGATATGACTTAGGCCCAGGAAGATTCTGCAGGCACACAACCACCTGTGTATTAGATTAGGACTCTTCTTGATATCTCACAACCAGATCCAGAGATGGACTTTTGTCTGCTTTTAGAAAAATGTGGGAGTGAACCCTGGAAAATAGCAGTGCAAATGTTAGGGAGTACTGTTGTGGGTAAATAAAACATAGAGAGGGGAACTTAAATCTGGGTCTCTATGTTGTCCCCAGACAATGTCCTTTGTTGGTGATGTAATACTTTGAATTCAATTGCCCTTGCCCTTTTTCAATGATTTGAGGCACTCAGATCATCAGTTATCAGAAGTTTTATTCACCTGTTTGTTTGGGATTTAGAAAGCAGAGTTGATGCACCTGTATGCAGAGAAACGTCTACAGGAACAGAAAGAAATGAGAGAGCTGGTGGAGCAGGTCGTGGAAGGACACAAGAATGCAAAGCAAGCAAAAATAAAGCTCCAGAAATACAAACAGCAGATAGGTATTTATATATTTCCAGAAAAATGAGAGATGATGCCAAATGTCCCCAAATTACTTAATCTTTCTTGTAGTGGGCCAATTAAAGTTTTTACAGAAAGGCAAGGGAGGTTGAGGGAAAGATCCAGGCTATACATTCCCATGAATGCATGAATATGAATTCCAGGAATAAGCTGATAATGTGTAGATTAGAAATTCTAAACTACTGGTCATGGGAATTACTCTTTGTTTATAAGGGAGAAATACAACACTAACATTACACAATTAGTTTCCCTTCCATCTAAACGTAGCATATGTGAATGACTATACTTTTTGTCAAATCAGCTTATGAAGTTCAGATTCTTGTGATTCATATCATCAAGAGAGGATTTGCCTAGCAACCACTGTGAAAGAATCATGGCTCAAGATTATTGTCTTCTCCAGAGAAGACAGTCCAGAGACAACAACTGTAGCTAAGGAAAGAAAAGCCATCTCCTAGAAGGACAGTACCACAAGGGAGAAGGATGTAGCACCTCCAAGACAGACCAGTCATTAGGATGTAGGGAAATAATGTTACTCATCCTCCATTAGTCTTAAAGAAAATTTTTCAGTGAACGCATTAGCTAATGAAGTCCAGGGAGAAGGCTGTTCTGACTGGCATGACTATACACATTCCAATGCGACGCCGTGCATTCACTGTATGAACAGGCTATCGCTAGTTGTGCATATTTTGGTAAGCAGACTTTTCTCTGCTTGTGTATCTCCATACTTGTATCAGTAAGGGTTGAGGTGGGCAGAGGATTTAGCCATTCTGAAATGGGCTAGCAAAGCCTACCAGCCTTTGCAAATCAGTGATTTCTAGGAGATATATATAGCTTGAAAAACTATGAATATTTGCTAGTGTATAATATCCTTCTAGTAAACAACGAAACAGTATGCACTAATTAGAACAGAAATTACAAAGCAGTAATTCAAAGTGTCTACTTTATGTATGTATACAGTATGTTTATGTGCTGAATAGAATGATAGATAGTGGAGGTGGGAAGTACTAATTTGTTTCTCTAATCATTCCTCCCACCAATGACAGACTGTTCCCTCAAGTACCTTTAGATCAGTAGTATTGTTGTTATTCACAAATGCATATGAATTTTCCTCCAGATGGACTACTTGTTAAAATATGCAACCAGCTAATAGAGATTAGTTCTTATCTTTCAGTTCAGGAAGTTTGTGAAGAAAGTCGAGAACTTCTTCGACAAGCTTTAGAAGAAGAGGAGGAGAAGCTTAAGAAAAGATATGAACTAATTCAACAAATACGAGCTATTGAGTCTTTACCAAGTGTCAGACACAAGTTTGTTGATTTAACAGAGGTAAGCTCAAAAGGAACAACTACTGTTTTTTACATAAAGGTATATTGTATATGTTTCACATATTCAGAGGAATTGTGTACTGCATGCAGATATATCACAGTCTGGATGCACAGCATTAAGTACAAGGTGACCCCATGACACAAAGGTTAGATCTGAACTGAAACTTTCACAAAGTCTATAAAATGAAAATTTTACCAGGAAGAGTATTCTGATGGTAAGTGAAATCTTAGTTCCCTTGAAATTTGAATTTTGCCAATAGGATCTGGGTTTCCTGATATCTTTCAAAAAATGACTGGCAAGTAATTACAACATGTTCTATCCATCTTCACAAATTCACAGATTTGTCAGTCCTGAGTAAGGACTGAATGAACACAAAGTTTGGACTGATGTACAGTTGTTCATATTGCAGTGGTGATTGCCATGGTAATTAGCAAAATTAATTTCCTTTGCTTTCAAAACCATCAACATTCAGGTATATGAAAGAGATTGTCAGAAGAACCCAAAACCCGCTGAGCCGTTATGCATGTACTGTGCAAATGACTTGTGTGTGTGTGGTTAAGTCTACAGTAAATGTATCCCAAATGTCTTAGACTTACTGTTGATGCACAACAACTGATATGCCTGAGATTGGGCTTTGCAATGCCCACTTTTGCAGAATTTCCTGACTTGGGCAGCATCATGCAGACATCTGTTTCCTTACCACTAAATCAGAAGCAGGTTAGCTGAAAATACTCTTCCATTTTTCTTATCCACATTGAAAGAATAACATAGAGTAATATAAAATGACACTAGCAATTTTAAATAGAATCCTTTAGTTTTTTTCCTTCTTTTCTTTCATGAGTATTCAAATGAAGATCACAAATTAAAATAATCCATGGCTAGTCTGCAGAAAGCATACAGAAGGAACAGGTCTTCCTTCCATGGGGCTGTTGGAACAGTCAATATGATGCTTTGGTTTTATCTCCTGCTCCTCTGAATAGAAATCAGCCATTCATTGATTCCAAGGCTACCTACTATTTTGCAGCCACCAGATAAATCCCTCATCTCATTTAACAGATTTTAGAATACATTTAATGTTAAAGTGTGAAATAAGTGAACAAAAATAAAATCAGCTCCCCAGATGTCCCATCCTCCAAGTGAACAAGAATAAAATCAGCTCCCCAGATGTGCCATCCTCCTTTACTCTCTTTGGTTGCCTTTATGGCTGCTGCCATCACTTGTCCACTTCTTTTCCAGCCAAAGAAGGCAATTCTCTTTTTTCAAACCCAGACTCACTCCACACATTTGTGGAGAAACATTACTGAACCACAATGGAAAAAGCAGGGGGAGAAAGTGAAGATTACAAAGAATTATTGTACACCACAGATACTGTAAACTGTCTGCATGGAAATGCCAAAAGGTACTTCAATGTATAGGTCTTTTACTGCTTCAGGTAGAGTTGCACATTGTGTCAACCCTAAACAGAGCCCTTAGCATGGTCTCACTGCACATTTGTTACCCAGATGATTCAGTCACAAGATGTAGGCTGCAAAGACACAATGGTATGATGTAGACGGACATGGAAACGTCATTACTTTTTCAATCACAACTGTAAAATAGTGCAGGCTCTCATTCAGGAAAATGAAGGTGACTGGAATGTCAGTAATATCTTATTTTTGAACATAGTTCATTTCATTGCCCTTACAGTGGCTGTTGACTCTTCACATAGAGCTTCCACTGAAATACTGTTTGTTTCTAAGTACAGAATATGGCTTTAAATAGATTTTCCCATCTAGCTTAATTCAAAAGACAAAGCAGAAAAACACAGCAGGTTTCAAGTCATATATGGAAAATTCATTCAAAATTCAAGCTTATCCTAAGTGTAGGGTTACTAAAGTATAAGGTTGCTGAAAATGGAGTGGCCATAAATGCCATACATACTGGAAATACAAGAGAATGGACCTGAATGATATGGATAGACTGTTAGATGGATAAGGAATTGGCTGGATGGCTGCATCCAGAGTTACAGTCAATGGCTCAATGTCCAAGTGGAAACCAGTAATGAGTAGTGTCCCTCAAGGGTCCACACTGGGACCAGTACTATTTAATATCTTCCCTAATGACATAGATAGGGGGATTAAGTGCACCCTCAACAAGTTTGCCGATGGCACCAAGTTGGGTGGTGCAATTGATGCACTTGAGGAAAGGGACCTTGACAGACTTGAGGACTGGGTCCTTGTAAACCTCATGAAGCTCAGCAAGGCCAAGTGCAAGGTCCTGCACCTGGGTCGGGGCAATCCCCAATATCAATACAGACTGGGGGATGACTTGATTGAGAGCAGCCCTGCAGAGAAGGACTTGGGGACATCAGTAGATGAAAAATTCTATATGAGCTGCCAATGCGCAGCCCTGAAAGCCAATTGTATCCTGGGCTGCATGAGAAGAAGCATGACCGACAGGATGCGGGATATGATTCTCCCCCTCTACTCTGCTCTTGTGAGACCCCACCTGGAGTACTGCGTCCAGCTCTGGGGCCCCCAGCATAAGAAAGACATGGACCTGTTAGAGTGGGTCCAGAGGAGGTCACAAAAATGAGCTGAGGGCTGGAGCATCTCTCCTATGAAGAAAGGCTGAGAGAGTTGGGGTTGTTCAGCCTGGAGAAGAGAAGGCTCCAGGGAGACCTTATTGTGGCCTTTCAGTATATAAAGGGGCTTATAAGAAAGATGGAGAAAGATGCTTTACCAAGGCCTGTAGTGACAGGACAAGGGGCAATGGTTTTAAACTTAAACAGGGTAGATTTAGGTTAGATATAAGGAAAAAAATTTTTACAATGAGGGTGATGAGCCACAGGAACAGATTGCTCGGAGAAGCTGGGGATGCCCCCTCCCTGGAAGTGTTCAAGGCCCGGTTAGATGGGGCTCTGAGCAACCTGTTCTCATGAAAGATGTCCCCACCCACAGCAGCGGGATTGGAACTAGATCATCTTTAAAGGTCCCTTCCAACAAAATTGTTCTATGATTCTCTACCTCAACTTCACAGTTCCCTTACACTCACTATTATAATAGCACTCTGAGTGAATTAGCACACCTTTGGTGATAGCTTGCCCTGTTTTTTTCCTTCTACAAAAGGCTTTTTCAGCCTTAGTAAAATTAAGTAGGTGTCCATAAAATTCTCATTCATTCTCATAATTTTTAAAGTACCAGTTCTTCCCCTGATGGCACTTAAGTTGCTTGAACACCAGCATTATCTACTGCATGAGTATAAGACTTCTTATATTTTAGGAACCACTCCACTGTCTTCACTGAGTATTTTTGAAATGCAGATACTCAAAATATTCAGCCTCTACCATTCTATTCTTCTAGGAAATTCTCTTTCCTAGACCTTTTTGGTGTCTGCTTGCCATGCTCAAACACTACCACTGGTATATACGCCTGGTTGCAAAACATTTTCCTTTCACTTCCTGTGAATACAACTTGACGGTTTAAATTCGAGGCAGAGTATTATAGCACTGAGAAGGAGATAAATTATCATTTACTGTTTCAGTAACCTGTGGTAGTACATATTTTTCAGAGATGCAAAAATAAAGACTGCTTAATATTTAACTCTTTTATCAGTCCTCTACTGATGCTACTGGTGAGCATTGTTTAGGTCATGTTTGGTACACATGAGGAGCATGGAAACAGAAACCACTGAGACAAAATTGAAGAGTGAGAATTTAGGTGAAAAAAGAATGATGATCTATTCTTACTGACTCAGCTTCTGGAGCTTTATAAAGAGAAGCTATGGGGACCAAAACTGCAGGAGGGACTCTTGGAAATCTTAAAGGAGTCCCCAGGGATGGCCACCCAAGACACATTCTCCTTCACTGACAAGTTTGTATCATTAGATTCTCCAGACTAACTCAATAATAATCCCTCTTAAGCACAATGTTGTGGCAGCAGAGAGCCAAGTCTGGTTTTTTGTCATACTCTGTTTTGTGGTTTTATTGCCCCTGCCCCTCCTGCCCCACCTTACTGGTTTCTTCATCTCTCTTGGCTTTCCCTCTGTTTCATGGACCCACTGCTCTGAACAAAATGATCACTGGAGGATGAGTACCTGACTAGACTGCTTAGGTGGCATCCCAGACCAGAGAAGAGGGACTGTACCCAGGTCAGCTCGTGCAGCCAAACTGACAGTCTGAGCATCTGTCTATGACAGAGCATCCTTCTCTTTTCCTGTGGTTTTTTTTTTCCTTCCCCTTCATGTTCTGTTTTATGAAAAGCTCAAAAGCAGAAAGGCAACTACTATTCTGTCAACAACTCGCTCAGGGCATTTTTTCCTGCTAAAAAGGATTGCTTGAAAAAATGAAGGCTTTTTAACTGAATAATTTCTCTCCATTAAAAGGATTGTAATGAGTTTTACTTACATATGTTTATCATTACCACTTAATTTCAGTCTGAGAAATACAATCTGGAGGAGCGCTTGTTCTTTTGGATTCCACACATCCCCCCTTCATCCTTTCCAAACTTTGTCATTAATTTTCTGTCACTAATTCTATAGAACTAAGTACACCAAGGTCTTTGTGATTAAATCCTAAGCAGTGTCTCACTCTTAATGTTATACAACTGTAAAGCAAGAGTCATCTTGACTTCCTGCACCCATATATTCCTCTATAACATGCTATGGTACAAGATACGCACCAAAGCTGTGTGCCTAGGTTAAGATGGGCAAAAGAAATTGGGGTGAAATGGATTAAATTTTGCAAAGAACTCTACACAGAAGCTCAGTATTTATGTGGGTTTATGCGAGTTTGCCCTATATGCAGATGTATATATATGTAGACATAGAGAAACAGAGAGTATATGGAAGAGCAAGGGTCAAAAACTTCCAAGGGTTCACAAATCTGTTTAGAAATTATCTGTGTTCATATGCAAACTAAGGTGGAGAAGTCTCTCTTCACATCTCAGAATCAGGCTCATTATCACTGTCATTGCAAAGTGGATATTAAAAAGCCTTCATTAAACATTCGGGTTTGAATATTTTAACTTTGGGCATTAAGATCTGAATTTCCTGGGGACAAAGCATTGTTTAGTTCTGCTCTTTTCAGATAAAAACAGTAGATGCCATCATAGATCAAATCCATACTTTGGAAATAGATAAATACAAAAAAATGCATATTTTTTAGTGTAAAGTATGTTCTGATTTTACAAAGTAAAAAAAAAAAAAAGCAGTTTTACACATTTTAGAACTTCAAAAGTCTAATAAAACTAAAAGATAAGTCAGGTTTTGGGGCAGCAAATATGTTGTATTTATGATTAATCTACTGTATATTTCCAGTATTTTTTCATTAATTGTTTTATGAGCCTTGTGGTTTTTACACATACGAAAAGATAAGCTCTACACCTTAAAAACAGCTTGTAAATAACAGGTTAGGGCATCCCTGTATTTCTTGAAGTCAAAATATATTCAGCATGATTTGGAACACAGTCAAAATATTCTGGTTTTACTCATTTACTGTCCCCTTGGTATTTACAGTGTTATTTAAACCTGTGTTTCATGTTCTTTAGACTGGTGGCCATGGTTTAATTTGTGAAATGTCAATAGTGGAACTACGTGAACGCCTCGCTCTACTCAGAGAAGCACAGAAGGCAGCAGAGGAAGAGAAGAGAGACCAGATAATTCATGAAAAACAAGCTAAGGAACAACTTCTTCTAGACAAACTGGACCAGATTTCCCTGTTCAGAGCAGAACTTGGACGAGCAGCTGCTTTAAAGTCAGTATAAAACAGCATGTGACATTTAAGACATTGCAACTTTGTTAATATTTTGCTAGCCCCTTGAGGAGAAAAACAAGTAGAGAGCAAAATACTGCCCTTTTATAAATCAGTATGACTTTTGGCAAGGATTACACTGGAGGCCTGGATTTCCTTTTCATTCTTGAAAATAATTTGCATCAGATTTAACAAATCTTTTTCATCATTTATGGTTGAAGACACTGTAGGCTAGTGTTGACAGTATTGCCCCAGGATTCAGAGCTAATACTATATCTTGAGAAAGAAGTTCTGACTTTCTTCTGTCCCTTTTCAGCTAATCAGAACTAATTTGATGTTATTAGAATCATTCTAGCTTGCTACTTAAAGTGGTTTCTCATTTTCATCTAAACCAATACATTAGGGCTATAGTTTTCTTCCTTGAACTTCATTTGTTATGTGAAAAGGCAGGCCTTATTCTAGAAGTTAAAAATGTTTTAGGAAGGAGATTTTCTGATAACAATAATAAGTTATAAATTAAATACTTTATAGCAGTAGATCAAAGAGAAAATTCTTTGCTTACAGGCTCTTATGAAATTCTGTATTCATGATTCATATTTATTATTCATTATCATATTTATTATTCATCGTCATAAAGGATCCATAACCATCATAGATGCCTCACATATGGAGAAGACGGGTCCCTTCCACAAAGAGTTTAAAACCTAAGTTAAAGCTCTTTACAAATAAAGCTGAGCAGGAAGAAAGCCTGGGTAAAAGTATAAAATACGGCATACCTCTTGATCTTATGCCATTTTTATTGAATCTTCACTATTTGCCATTGTTTTCTTGCAAGTTGTCTTTCACCTTTTCACTTTTGTGGGTTTGGGAGGTTAGTCCTTGTCTTGCCATATTTATTTTACAAACATGTTCAGGCTGACAGTCTAAAGACATATTCTATCAGGCTAAAAACATATGTCTTCAGACATTCTTAGATTCATGTTTATTGCTGAGATATTGAAGGGGGCTTCTTAGAGTTCAATTCACGTTATTGATTTATCATCCAGTCCTAAATCTCAATTACAGAAGGCAGTATTGATGTATTCATTTAACTAGGTTTCACTAGTCCCAGCTTTAAATTGGTTTGTTGCTGACAGTTAATCTCCAAAGACTGGAGTTTTACTATGTTAGTACTTAAGAAGATAGTTTAATGAATTTAATGAATCAATAACTGCAGCTGCAGTGGATTGACTGCATAGATCAGTGACCCTCTCTTCTATGGCATATATAGAGAAAAGATTTTAGGACTAAAGAACCTGAAATGGAGTTGGAGATGGAAATATACTCTCATCACTAAACATTCAGTGTTGTGAAAGCCTGTGGGAGCAACTTAAGCCACTGCTTTCCACTAGAGATTATTCCAACTAGGCATTAAGAACTTGTATAATACATAAAACCCGTTTCACTAGTAACTACTTAAAGAATTGTTTGTTAAGGTAGATGTGCAGTCTGTGAATTTTGCATAGTAGTGGGCTCCTTTAAAATAGACTCTTTGGCTTAATTCAGATCTAAAACTGTTCTGATCCTGAAATAAGCTATGCTTCAACGAGAAGCTAACTTTGATTCACTTTTTGTCCTGACATTTGAAATTTTTTTTAGAACAGACCAGCATGCCAAAGATAGTTGAATCCAAATGAAATTAAGCACTTAATTTGCAAGCTTCTAGTCAGACTAATGATAAGTAATACAGTAATTTTAACGGAGCCCTGTTTGCTCTCCAAATAAGAAAATACGGTTTCATTATAGACGATGTAAGACATTTCCTTTCAGAGCTCCCAGGCAATCTACGTACATAACTTAGAAGCATCAACTATAAAGAGCCATCATCAAAGTATACCAGGAGTGTTGTTCTTTGGGAGTGTATTTCATGCATTTTCATCCAGAATCCAAATCTAGTGTGATTTCTGTTAATACAGCAATATGGCACACTGGCCTATTTACAAATGCTAGATGCTTTGCTGCAGCTTTTATTTCTCTCTAGTCAAACTATAGGCTTTGTGTGTTAAACCTGATTTACAGATCTTGAATCCTGTAATATCTATCAAGTCATTGTGAGTGATTAATTGCTTGGGCTGTATTATTGATATGCTGCACAGGAGATGTAAAAGGCAAATTTTTATGTTTACAGAATTAATTCATAATTATAGGGATAGAATAGCAAATCTTACCAATGGTCCTCATAAGATATCCTTATGCATCAATATAAAATTACATGTTATATCTTAAATTGTGTTATGTTGAAAGCTACTGCTAATCAGCTAAAGTATGGCAGCTAAGCTTTTTTAAACAAATGTGCTTTAGTTAGTGTCAGCTGGAGTTTAATTGGGTCCCTACCACGCAGGTTCCTTTCAATATTATTTACAAACAGACATACATCAACACAAAAGCAGCACATTGAGCAAGCATATAATGAGCTATATTAAACAAAATAGGAAATGGAACATGAAAAATTACAGAGACATCAGCCCTTAATAGTCTGCAAGCCATGACATCCATCACAGCAGTGGCTTTGTGAGTGCTTGCAGAACACTTAAGAATCAATTCAGTATATATGCAGGAGACCCCTTTAATTGCTAGAATTTCACACAGTTTGAAAATCAGCACTGGCATATGAAGTGGACAAACATTTGAGTTCTCAGCTTTCGAACATGAGCACCAAAAGTTTTACAAATGTTTGAATACATGCTAATGTACTAAAGTTATGTGCCTGTATACTTCAGGTACAATTCCATTTCATTCCAGTGAACTACATCTATTACTGCAAGTAATTTAATGCACTAAGAACCAAGCAACAGATCAAACCAGTTGGTGCTGAGACTCCCTCCATCCACATTATCTGTGGTTGGGGGGTTTTACTTTGGATTGGATTTAGCACAATCTTGGGACTGCGTGCTCTCACCATTCATGTGGTTTAAAACTGTCCAGAGGAGTTACCTCACAAAACTTCACATACTCAATTCCTGGCTCCTCTTCAAGCCCAGCTAGTGAACACCACACCATCCTTTTGTTTGTCCCACATAGATGACAGTAGCACATCCATGCCCCCACCAGTCACTGGCACATATGTAAGGTAGATGGAAGCCAGCCTTATTTCTGTTCTCACTCATGTTCTGGCCTTGTTTGTTTTCCTGCTCATTTTCAAGTGATATGACAGTGCCTGCTGCCCAAGCCTCCTCCCCTCTCCAAGTCAGGGCAACATCCACATGAAGGTTGCAGTTCCAGTGTGGCACTCTGAACTGACACTAATCCTCCTTGACTTCCGTGTACATGAGGAAGATGCACAGACTCCCACCAACACAAAAGTTTACCCCATCCCCATCTCACACTGTGGTAATGGTGTAGCACACTGGGGTCTCAGCACTGGATTACAAACGATGGCGTGTTTGCCAAGGTGGCAAAGCACTCCTTCGCTCTCTGCCTCTGCAGTGCTCAAACCCCTCCTTGACAAGGGGCACTGACCACACACCAGTGCAAGACCTTGAACTGGGGGGGAGTGTGGAAATAGTGTGAGGGCAGCCATGGCAGGAAGATAAGGGAAAAGGCTGGTTACGAGGAGGAAGAGGGAGAGCAAGCAGAAGGGAGGATTATGGATGAATGTGGTTGTCCTTTCTAAGGAGAACAAGCTCCTTTAAGCAGGTGTTCCCTGGACTGTCCAGGTCTGACTTAGGGGGTGAAAGGCCTCCTGGGTGAGGAGGGGAGAATGGAGCCCCATCCTCCAAAACCTGCACCAACACCCTGGCAGCACAACCCTGTGATGCAGCACACAGCTGAGGGAAGGGACACACAAGCACATGGAAGTGGAAAGATGTAACAGGGGAACATGTGCCATGCTATCCCTAGCTGTTGCTAGGGATCCGGGCTGTTGCTTCAGATCTCCAAAACATAGCCTAGAATAATGAAAAAAGGTGAATAATTAGCAATATAAGGGACTTTTGTTTGGTACTTCATAATATTTGTGATTTCATTAATTTTGCAAATTTCATAAATACTTAAGAGTTCTGTATGTGTTTGCAATAAGGAAGTAAGATATAGTTTCTTGGTCCCTACTGCTGGTAATGAGTTCTTCACTAGCATTGAAACAGAAGGAGGAACTTTGTTAGCAATGATGAATCAGAAATATAAATATGTGAAGAGAGGCTGTAAAGAAGACAGAGCCAGGCTCTTCTCAGTGGTGACCAATGAGTGACAATGAGAAGACAATCATTTACATCAGTAAATACTTTTTTACTGTAATGGTGACTGAGCACTGGCACAAGTTGCCCAGAGAGGTTGTGGAGTCTCCATCCTTGAGATATTCAAAAGCCGTCTGGACACGGTCCTGGGCAAGTGGCTCTGGATGGCCCCATTTGAGCAGGGGGGGGGACGACAAGATGACCTCCAGAAGTCCCTTCCAACCTTACCCATTCTGTGATTCTGT
This sequence comes from Strix aluco, assembly GCF_031877795.1. NCBI lineage: Eukaryota > Metazoa > Chordata > Aves > Strigiformes > Strigidae > Strix > Strix aluco. Next base: position 10,204,108 of record NC_133934.1, read on the forward strand.
GAATGAACTTTGATTATACAGATTGATAATCTTTATTTCAAATGAGGAAAACACTGTTACGAATAACAATCACTTCCCCACCTAAAATTAGGTGCTTAATAAATTAATTGTTTTGGGAGTCAGATTTTGAGTGCTTAAATCCCTCACATTAGTACAAAACATAATCAATCTAATAATGTAGTGTTTTTAAATGTCAAAATAATGACTCCCTTAACAGGGAACTGTTAATAGATACATTCATTTTCCTCACTGCAATAACTAAGAATCATATAGTGCAGGAGAGAAAAAAAGGTAAGGTACTGTGAAGTAGACAGCCCTAGTCACTGAAACTGAGGGTATGAGGAAATTTTAAAAATATATATATTTATTGTACTACAAAGCAATACTATTTCTGCTTTTAAAAATACATTTGTGTTTATTGCATAAAACTCCATTTTGTAAGGTGAGCTTATAAATATAGTCCTAACTGCTTAAGTTAATATTTTGATGCCTAGAATGGTCAAGTAGACATTTTTACTCCATCTCCTACAAGTATTGAGTCAGTTAAGAGCTGTCATACCTCTATCTCCTTATATTTTTAATGTACAGCTGGAGTTTGAAAATGTAAATGAAGAGCAAAATGTAGTTTTCAGGAGGAATCCTCCATGCAAATCTTCAAATTCCCCATTTTTTAAACACAGCTGGGAAGACCTAATCCAACTATTTCAAGTGTTTTAATTTCCTGCAGAAAAACCTTTAATGCTGAATTGCTGCTGCTTCAGTTATAGTCCGGATGACCTACTGGACCTACAGTCCATTTGGCCAGATGCTAAATTTCAGGGCAGATAGTTAAATAATTACAAGGGATATGTAAGTAAGAAGACGCTGGACTGTCAAACTCCATGACAACTTTGTAAAATGTGAAGTAAAAAAATACTTATACATTTTAAAAATTCATTACATTTACTAAGGAAATAATTGAGACAACAAATATGGGATGTCAACTGCGGTTTACAATGGCTGGAACATACTTTAAATAGAAAGACCCTTACGTTTTACCCATCACTGATGAAATTGTTCTGTACTTCATCATAGTGAGCCAAAATCTTTCTGCTGTTGACTGTATGTATAGCTTACATGGAAAGTGAATAGAGAATGAAATCAGTGGTAGATTAACACTAAAAGGTACTTTCTGACAAGGTCACTAAGCAAAAACTAGAGTTTGTTAAACCATGTTAAACCATACATATGGACTTCAAAAATATTACAAATTTTTTCAAAGTCTTTGGTAGGAAAATATGTTTTTAATTATGGCAGACTCACAAAGGGACCGAAGACTCTTGTATGAGACCAAAAGAAAAGAAAATCAACAAATTATCTTTTGGAGCAAAGGTTTGACATTACATTTTAGGAACTAGTGCGATTCTTACAGATCGATTTTCATTCAAGGTGCTCATTCAATACTAGTAGCTGGTAAATAAACTTAAAAGTAAAATTAAAATGGTTTCTGCATATTTTTTCCATAAATTATCACATAATTTTCTATTGCATCTGGAGAGCATATTTCTAAGTATGTAGTACCCCATTCAGACTGGCTATTAACCTTACTTCCTTAGGAAATACGTGATATGGGGTGGCAGAGATTGTATGAGCTTTTTCTATCTTGAGTCCTGAAAGTTCTCAACTGACCATCACAGAAGAAGAGAATTTTTAAAATTTCTTTTTTCATTCCTTCCCTTCTTTGTGTTTCTGTTATGATGTGGTGTGGCATCTGAAAATCTATGGGACTGGCAGCTTTCCGGAATAGTGTAGATGAATGGCACATGACTTCATGTAGAAGAGAACTGAATATTACTCTGAGGATAAGAAACTATTCACAGTGTTAATTCAGAAGCAGCTGCTGCTGCTTCATGATGTTAAATCTCTTGCTCTATTTCCTGTAATTGTATTTACAAGAATCTGGATTTGCATGTAAGGAAAGGTTTTGTTGCTTATTCCCACTGACAATATTTAATCATCAAGTATTTACATATTATTATATTCTCCTATATCCCTTGGAATGCAATGCCTTGTTACAATGCACATAGAGATAATCCATGTTCTCAATTAGATTAAGTGAAAGTTCATAATTTTTAGATTTACAGAATAGTGTTAAAATTTAATCTCAGTGTAGCAGAGTATATCACAATATTAAGGAGCATAAAGGAAGTGTTGTCCTAACCAGATAGCATGACACAAACAGCAGAGAAGTTCAGGAAGTGACTCAGGAAAGCAACTGGAAATGTTGGATGTTAAGTGAATCACTATGTAATGTGGTGTAACCTACATGAAGAAGTTGTGAGTAAATTGTGCCAGTTGGGTGAAAGTAAGCAAAAACAGATAAAATGTAAACTCCAGAGGACAGAAAAGTAGCTACAATGGAAGGAAAAAAAAGGAAGACTGTCTGATAACCTCTCTCTCATGCCTTAGTTTTATGCTGCACATGGTGTTACCAATTTATGCTCACCTAGACCAACTAACCTTTATTAATACATCACCATCCCATAGATTCTGAATCTGGGCACTGAGATTCATTTGCCAAGGAATACAGCAATCGAGATGAATAATAATGATCATATAATGAAAACTCCACAGTTCTCACAAGCAAAAAGCTGCAGTTATTATCATAGGTGCTGCACATGCTTTTTCTAAAGAATGTCATGGCAGGCTTGAAATACTTCAGATATTGTCATCATGGCATCCTGTGGGAAGAAATTATTCCATACTGTTTAGTAATGCTGTTCTGTAAACAAGAAGCAAGTTGTGAATATCACATTCAAGCTATATGATTTAAACCTGTTTTGAGTCTAGCTGGTTCCCAGAAGCAAGAGCAAATTCATTATTATCAAAGTAATATATGCCCAGATGGATTTATTCTGTGGGTTGATATTATTTTACCTTCTCATTGCTCTTTTTGATTTTGCAGGCAAGAAGAAAAAAAAAGAAAGTCTCAGTCTGGTGAAAGGCCTATGAAAGATGAACGCATTTTAAACCTGCAGAAAAAGATTCTAGAAAAAAAAATGGAGCGTACAAAGCAAGCAGGACTCTTAAAGATTACCCCCCAGAAAACCAGCATCGCATCAAGGAAGGTCTGGGAGTTACATAAGGAGAAAAGCTCTGCAATAGATCTGCTGTTCACAGACCTTTGCTCAACTGCCAGCACTGGCAAGGGGGGCAGAGGCAGATGGTGCCGTACATGACTGGCAATAGCCTGCTTCCTGCATAGGCACGATTTCTCCAAACCATGGCCTTGACCTCACCTTCTTGTCACACATTCTGCTACCACAGAGCAGGGCTCATCCATACGACACCTAGCTTGCCACTCTTATCCCATCAAAACAGCATCTTACCCCCTGTCTCTAACTTGTCTTTCTCAGCTTCCTATCACCCACACCCCATCACACCAAACTGGGGTGCTCACCCCCTCTCTCACCCAAGGCATGTTACAGTTTATCATTCCCCATGGCTTTCACCTCGCCTTTCCTCAGCCTGGTCCTACATCAGATGGAAGCACCAGTAGCTTTATGCTGGTTCACACTGGTTGTGTTTCCTTGGCAAGTGTCTAAAGTAAGCGGTGAGGAACTGCTGCTCCTGCTGCTGCTGCCGCCTCTGCCATTGCCTCATGCATGCCTAAGATTTAGAAGTGGTTCATATACCAGTAATAGTACATGTACCACAGCATATGGAACACTGCAGTGAACAGTCATGATGGGATCACTTTTAAAAGCTGTACTAGCCCAATGTAAAATTGGAAGTAAATCTCCCAATCCATTAAAATAATACTAACCCTTTACCTATTTTGTGAGAAAGCTAGATGAAGCTGAATTCAATGAAGAGGAAAACTGTATTTTTCAAGTGTGTATAGTTTAAAAACCGAAACAGTGCAATCTTTCAGAGTATCAATGTTTGCTGCCTTCAGAATCCCCATTTCAAGCAAGCAAAACATGTAGGTGCTTATGTAGAGAGCTGGGTGTATCCCTTTCAGCAAAGAAAACATTGAAGACCTATTTGAAGAAAGCATTTCCTAAATTGGGATGGCTTTCTGAACTGAGGTTTTGAACACATGCTTAAATGCTTTGCTGAATGTAGTCCAGAGTAAAGTAGAAGCAATAAATGCAGACTTCAAAGGAAATCAGCCATGTAATTACAAATGTGAGGCATTTTTAAAATAAACAAAGAAAAATTACAAATTCACAACTAGAACTTTTGACTACCTGATGTGGGTCTGTCTGAGTGCTCTGGTGTCATATGAATGAGCAAAAAAGCCAAGGTTTGAAAGTTGTTCCAAAGTTATTGATTTTTCTGTTTCTTGAGTTTAGCGTTACACAGTAAGTCTCTTAAAATGTCACGGTGTTTTTGTTTATGTTCCACTCAAATGATAAGACATCTGTAAAAAAAAAAAAAAAAAAAAGAAAAAAAATCAAGGTTACTATAAAGTATTTAGCTCTTTTGATGTATCTTCCATCAGTGCTGTTCAGCTCTGCATGACCCTATCCAAGTGTTACTGCAGTGAAGTGGCTCAGTTCTGATCTTTATTGTAGTTGAACTGCATATTGCTGAAAATGGTGCTGGTGTGACTATAGGGAAAAAATCCTTCCTTAGTTATAATGCAATAGTTATCTGGCATTCAGTTTGTACTGCTACCTTTTAGGTTCCTCAATAAGTAGAAAAAAAGTGACACTAACCCCTTGTATTGAAGTTCCAGATTGTGGCTTCAGTTAAATTGCGACGGACCTTTGGGCCCAATGGGTTTGTGCTGATACCAGTCAATGTAATGTTTATTTATAAATCACTATTACATTCTTAATAAAACAGAATTTATTTCACAATTTGGAAAACTAACCATAAGAAAACTGTCATTAATGAAAAAAAAAGTATTTTTCTACCATTTTTAAGCAAAGAATCAGATGTAAAAGTAGCAGTTTTCTGTTTGTTCTGAGCTTTTTAGAGAATGCTCCCTTGTGAACCCAGCTTTTGAATCCGCAAACCACTAGTCTGATAGGATTTGTGCAACTGTTCATTTATGGCTTCAAGAATAAACTGTTAGCAAAGAACATAAAGTAGCAGTGTTGAGCAAAGCATCCAGAGGTAGTTTTATCTTGACTTAATATTTGGTGGAGTGTTGCAGCTGTGTTTAATTCACCTTAAACTGGGCAACCCACTTGAGTTACCTTTCTATTCATTCTGCCCAGTTTGATGCTGACAAGTTTCCCAATCATGTTAGCAAATAAACTGTGTTGCCAGCCAGCCAGATTATCAAACAGCAGTTAAGTGTATCCTCTAAAGAGAACCACTGTGTCATCTGTAGTCTGATCATCTGTGTGTCTTTTCTGCAGGATTCTTTGCAATGGAACCACTGGAAAGAACTGGAAGAGAGTCGGGAAAGACAGTTCAAGATCCTTCAACATGGCTTCATGGCCCGAGAGACAGCTCAGAAAATGGCTGCCTATGAGGCAGCAAGAAGTGGAGCCACAGTCTGTATATTGCGCTCTGAAGTAAAATAAAATACATTTGGAACAAATTCAGCCCTGTGGGAAATCTCCCAGTGTGCCTATTTACTACAAGGTTGAATTTTAATCTTTATTTCACCTTTACAGTGTGATTAGAAAAATTTGGGTCATACAGGCACAATAGAATAAAAATATGTTAAGTTTTTTTGTAATAGAATTTTATTTTTATGCTATAACAATACATTTTTTCTGTTAGGATCAAAAGCTCCTTCTTTTCTGTCAGAATTGGAGCTCCTACAATAAAATGGCAAATATCTGGGTAAGAATGTTGAGATCCGTGTTTCTGTTATCATTGTATACTATGCCATGGTTTGCTATGCTCATCTTCCAAATGAATAAAAATCAGGGCAAAATCCAAGCAACATTTGTTTACATATGCATCTTTCCAGAAGGCATGGTCAGCCCAAGTTCCTAACATGTCTGCTTTCATGACAGTAACTGTGTGTAAGAGGATCACCAGCTTTAACACCAGTTTTAGAGGATGAGGGAACAACTGTTTAGAAGGTTTAGATGATACAGGAACTTCAAGGAGCCAGAGTCTAGATTCTAGACCCAGACAGACCATCCTCCTATTCGCAGATGTGAATCTCTTCAGTCTTTAAACAGTGGAAGGAGTACATAACATTACGTGATCTCTTTATGGAGCAGCTTCCAAAAAAGTCAAAATTTTGTTACTCACCTAGAAGATAATTTGCCCTCTATGACAATCTCTATACTGTGTAAAACAGCCTTTGAATCACAAGACTTATTCTAGGCACAAAGCCAAGGAGGATATAAATCTGAATTAAAATCTGCACAGCAGTAAGACTATGTAATGTATTTCTATTTTAACTCAATGCCAGTTACTAAGTGTTTAATTATGGCTATTGCAAATATTTAAATTGAAGGAGACTGTCACTGACATTAGAATCAGGCAGCTGCTTTTAATGCTCTCACATTACATTTCTCACTTTTTACTGAAGGAATTCTAATGGAATTCTTTTGTTGCCATCTAGCTGTGAAGATCACTGCCACAATCCACAAGTTGATAAAATGTGCTGCATTTTTCATTCCAAGTAAATGCTACAGTCGTCCACAAAACCAATGTAGGGCTCATGCTCTGTAGGAAGAGTTAAGGAGCATAGGAAAGTGAAAAGAAGGGATCACAGCAGGAGAACTACAGAGAAGAGGGAACTACGACTCTATGTCTAGTAAGGGATTGTAATAGCTTAAAATGACAGACCCTCAGTGGCAGGGAGTTTACCTTCCTTTGTGGTTGTTCAGCATTCTGTTGCATTGTATTCTGGAAGAACAAAGCCAAGTGCTGACTGTAACACCTTGGTTTTCCAAGCTAGCAATTAACAGGGCTGACAGTCATGGTCCGGGATAGTGCATAGCTGAATAGATCCCCTTAAACTTTTTGATGTGTTTTGTGTTTTAAGAATTTTTTTAAAAAAAAAATCATCATTAAGCAAACAGATAGAAAAGTGTATTTAGGTAGATAATATGGAAATTTCAAAACCCCATCATACAGCATGCTTCTTCCTGTGTGATGTCGGACCCAGTTTTCAAAATTCTCACTGAATTGCAATCAAGCTGATTCATAACTGTTGCCTTCTCCATATTTTCCCTGCTCTCAAATGAAAGGCCTGAGGAATAGAGGAATCTCAATAATCCAGCTGTGGAATTTTTACCTTCAGAAGTCACAGCCCTATTGCTGCTTTAGGATCTTATGCATAAAGTCATCTTCAGAATCAGTGTTTTGAGAACATAAAAGAATGTGAGTCTTCTGGGAAAAACGTCAACATATTCCTATATTAATATTTTTATATCAATATTGATATTTTGCTATTAATATCAATATTTATATTGATACAAATAGCAGTATTGCTATAAATTTTATAGCAATATTGATAAGTTTATATCAATATAGCCTATTGATTTTTCAGTGATGGTAGGTCTTGTGACAGAATACACAGAATAACATAAAAAATACCACATCCCTCCTGACAAACATGGATATCTTGACGTTGGAGGCAGCAGATCCTATCCAGAACCACTCTGCCTCTGGCCACTAGAACACATTCTCTAGTATTCCTGTTCCAGCCATGTGGTACTCAAGAAACCTGAGGTGATCCAATGCAGACCCAGCAAAAGTCTGGTAGGACGTGTTAGCTTTATATTACAAAAGCTGCTGTAATGCCATTGGAGCCAGGTGAGCTTTGAAGCAATACAGCTGCATTCACACTGCTGCCTCAGCTAGTGTCTGTGGCACAGACCACCTGCAACCTGGTTAAGCCACCTTCATGGAAACACAGGTGGATGAATAAATTAACAATTCATTCATTTACACATTTGTTACACTCTTTGCAGCCAAGAAGATGAAGGTAAGTGCACAAGCCTGACTCTTAAATCATCTAACAAAACAGACTTACAGAGGTTTCACCCGTCTGATCTTAGTGCCAGACTCATTAAGAAACTCTTTTAGTGGCAAAAGCTGGCATCCCAGAGGTCTCTTATTTCAATATAAATGGACAGACCACAACAGCCTTCACATGCAACTACGGTGTAACAAGGCCCAGATTACCTGAGGAACACTGAGGGGTTTCTGCCCTGTGATGAGCATCAGAGAGTGCTCACCCCTCGTGTAGCACGGTTGCTGCTGGGTGGTACTTGGCTCCCTCCTCCACATCAGCCCCAGTCATGAGGAAAAGCCCACGCTCAGTGACTGCCTGGCCAGGTAATCCGACCTACCCTAGAGAGCACAGATATTTTATTATTTAAATGAAACCAAAGACACAGAGACGGTTATGTGGCAAGCAAAAAAATATACCTAGGGCAAATCTCAAGCACTGTTCACCCAGGGGATGAGAAAGCAAGAAAAATCACCCAGAAAATCTACAAGTTTCTCTACAAACAGCCAAGCAGCTGGGCATAGGGCAGTGAGATCCAAGAAAGACCAGATGATCCGTGCATTAAGGCAAAGCAGTTGGGAAAAACCCTTTTCAATCGTGAGGGCATTGAAACACCTCTGCAAGTGTTTATAGTGAGTTAAATAGAGGATCTGGGCTAATTACACCACAGGCAACAGGTAACTATCTCCCAAGTCGATGGCTCTGGTGATTTTTGCTCTGTGCATTGGAAACATTTCCACAAGACTGGCACGGGCAGGGAGGGAACCCCCGAAGTTCACACACACACTCCTCCCGGTACAACAACACTGCAGAACCCAGCAAAAGCACAGTCCTGCTTCAGCCACCCCTTCCAGGGTCCGACAGGACAGAATTACCCCTGGAACCGAGGAGAAGTTTCCAAGCGCAGCCGCCCACCCCCCGGGCCATGGCGCCCCGCCGGGAGGGGGCAGCAGGCCGTGGGAGCCCCGCACAGGCCGCACGCCCGCCCCGCCCCCAGCCGCGCGCCAAACTACAACTCCCAGCACGCCCCGGGGCCGGATAAGAGGCTCGCTTCTCTGCGTAATTGACAGGCGCTGCGGCCACTCGGTGAGCCGCAGGGCGGCGGTCTCCCCAATGGCGAGAGAGCGGAGGCGGGTGTTGCCCTACGCCGCTGCCGGGCCGGGCGCTGAGGGTGAGTGCTGGAGGCCGGGGGGCTCTGTCGTGGGGCTGGGAGCGGCGCCCGGGAGCGGCACCGGCACCCCCGGGCCCGTCCTGCTTTTCTGAGGCGCCCGGGGCGGCGGGAGACAGGTGAGGGGAGGGCGGGGAGGGGCGCTGGGAAGGCAGCCGCGCCCGGCCGCGGTGGGGGAGGGGTGGGCCCGGCCGGCGCTGAGGGGAACGGGGGGAGCTGGGGCTTCTTCCGCCGGTGCGCGGAGCGGGGCCGGGCTGGGCCGGCGCTGCTTCCTTCTTCAGGGCGGGGACGGTGACCGGAGCCTCTTCCCCCGGGCGTGGAGCGGAGGCACCGGCGCCCCTCACCCTGAGGGGCTCCCCCTCAGCTGCCCCCGGCCTGCCCTCGCTGAGCCTGGTGTGCCGTGTGGCGTGACCCGCTTCCCCCTCCCCGGGCCTCATGTTATCTTTATTTTTTCATCTCCACCGCTTTGGGGGGCTCCGGGGCCTGAGAGGGCCGCTGCCTGGCCCTCAGGGCTGGTCCTGGCCGCTCCTGCCCTCCCGGCCGGGCGCGGCGGCTCCCCTCACTGCCGGCGGACGGCGGCTCTGAGGTCTGGGGTGCACCTAGGCCTGCGGCCGCGTTCTGCCCCGTATTCCCTCGAAAGCCAGACCATCCGGCCCTTGCAGACAGGCTGCTCAGTCTCCTGTGGTGCTCGCTGGGTCATAAACTGCATCTGCTGCGGGGGCCGTTCAGGGGGTGACCTGAAGTGGCTGAGAGAGACAGGTGCTGGAGAAGGGGCAACGGCGTGCCTCCTCCTCTGGAGGAACAGGAGCGGCTCACTGCATGCGGTAGATCTAGCTGCATGAAGTTGTTAGTCTGTCCTCCCATTTCGTGTGACAGCAGGAGTGGAGGGAACGCTTCTCTTCTACCTCAGCGTCCCCCTGCACCTCCATTACAGGGCGTGAAAAGACTCAACTTCTTTTTTCCTTTCTTCTGTATTTGATTTTGGAACTGTTGAAAGTAAGCTGTAGCCTCTCCTAGAGAAACATGCATCAGCGAGGAGCTTTTCTTCTGGCCAGTCTTCATCTTTCTTTGTTGTTTCTGAAATAGGACATCTGATCAATGAAAAGTTTTGGTATGTCTTATTCTGTGGGTGTCTTGTTAGTTTCTTTGTTTTGGATTTGGTCTTTTTGTTGGTGTTTTTCTTGGTGTTTTTTGTTAGGCTGCTCGTAATCCTATGTCTTATTTGTCTGTAGATGTAGCTGACTGTGTAGACCAGTCAGGCTAGTATATCTCTATGGCAGGCTGTTTATCTCTCATCTTTACTCTTTTTATAGTGCCTCTCACCAAGCTTTTATTGTATAAGACTGCTTGACCTAATTTGGATAAAACATAATAGATTCAGCATCTGTTTTCACTAAAGTTATTGTAGTACATCTGAAAAAATGAGAATGTCTTTAAAGGTGCTGGAAATACACGATAGGGAAGTTTTGAAAGAGTAAAATGGCAGATTACTTGTTCCCTGTGATTAAAAAAAAAAAATGAGACTAGCACTTTGTGATTGGTAGGTGCTTCTTCTGACCACAGAAATTTTTTTTATACATGCTACATCTTTGATACTGTGTTTCCTGTTGTTATGAGTGCAAGGAAAGGTCTTGAGAGTAGAAATGAAAAGCAAAGTCTTAAAGGCATAGCATATGGTGTTTTGACAAATACAATGTATACTGCTTTTGTCACCTGTGCCTTGCACAAACCAAAAATCTAGACTGACATTATTGCTATCTTCAAGTAGTTACATTAGTGTATTTGCAATGTTTAGGGTTATTATGAAGTAAAGTCTGGTTTGTGTTAGTGAGATGGTAAAAATGTCTACTTCTTGCTTAAGCTAATTTGCCTTGATTCATGCCAAGCATGTGGGAGACCAAGACTGTTTCCAGAGTGGTACAAGAAAAGTTTTCAGTTTATGTTATCCAGAGAATCCATTTTTTTGGAATTGTAATACAAACATGTTAAATTAGGTCAACTTGAACTCAGTGAAAATGTTAACTTTTTTATAGAGGAAAAAATTTTAACAGGAGACTTAAAATGGTGAATATGGGAATCAACAGTCTCTTAGTGTAAACATTGTTAACTTAATTGGCTTTACATTTATTTTTCTCAAGTATCTACCTGTACAGAGAAAGATTGGTGGATATAGTCCTTCAAATGCCAGTGAGTGAGTTAGAAAAAATCTTGGGCTTTGTTGTTACAAGGATAACACTACTTAAGCCCTTGGGAGAGCTAAATGACAGGAACAATAACTGCATGTGTGGAGCTCTGTGTATGAGAGGAAGGGGGAGTGGCTTCTTCTGGCACTATCATCCTGCAGTGATGCAATAAAAAGTCTGTTAAAAAAAAAAAAGTTGACAGTATTTATTGGTTGCTAAGTTTTCACATGAAATTTTTTCTTAGTTTTTTAAAAAAATCTTAATTCTAGAACTTTGAATTGATGTCTGAATGCATGTTGCTACAAGTGTAAGAGATGAGCTCATTAAGAGCTTCAGCTGGAGTTGATGCTTATGGGGTGGGGGGGGAGGTTGATGTGGGAACTCTGTTACTGTATAGTCTTGGTGCTGGGTTTCATAGTGACTGGTGGAGAAGGGGCATATAGACCTTATAAATTAATTTGGGCTATCCAGTCCTGTGTAACAAATAATATTATTAAATTGAGTGGTCCTGAGGTTTTGAAGATCCTTCAGGAGCTCTTATTGATGACTATGCCTCTAAATGTGCAAAACTTGGAACTGTTTCGTCCTGTTCTTGTGCACTTCTAACTTGATCTGTGGTATATTCAAGAAAGTAAGATTTGCTTTATTTTTGCTACCTATTCTTACAGTTCAGGTAATTACCTTTCAGTGAAGTTTCCTGAGTAAGCCAATAACACAGGGAAATCTATAGCCCCACAGAAGAGGTTTGTTCTTCCAAGACAATAGTCATGAGGTCATGAGACTCCTTCCATAGTCTTAATAAATTCCAGCAGTCTGATTTTTTTTTTTTAATAAACATGACTCTCCCGAGTTGGGTCATGTTGATACTGATGAACCTGCCTATGGTGATTTATTACAAGGTGGTGTTACAGTGAGGAGCTTCCCTGTGGGTGTCCATTATTAACTTCCTTCTTCAGAAGAAGCTTCTGAAGAGGTTAAGATTTGAGCCATTAACATCCAAAACATTTGTGCCTTATGTGTACTTGCTGTATTAAGTGTAAAGAAAGCCTACTGCCAATGTTGGAAGATCCTGAAAATTAAACCATCTGAATAGCAATAGTGCTCTCTGTCACTTAGTTTGAGAAGTGGCTCTGTCCTGTGTTGCCTTTGAGGTCTGATATTAGATCCTTTGAGACATGTAGTAATCCTATAAATAATCTGTTCCTTGGTATCTTGGTCAAGAAGTGTGTGAGTAAGGTGGTCTTAGCATGACAGGTCTGTTTGGTTTGTTCGTTTGTTTTGGGGGTGGTGTGGTGGTGTTGGGTCTTTTTTCCTGCTGTGATAGCTTTTTGGCACTTAAGCCGCTTGTGAACAAAGAGAATCTGTGCAACATTTTGTGTTTGGAGTCATCCCAGGTGCTTGCCCTATATTTTTAACCCTTTCTAAGGATATGTTGTCAGCATACCATTGCACTAGGTTGTATTCAGTGTTAAATTTGAAAAGCACCCGGTCTTATGAAACTTTCTGGGTGTTTTACATCCAAAACTGTGCTGTCTAGTGAATATATCAGACTTGATTTTTTCTGTCTTTCAGCAGTGCAGATACATGAGTGTATTAGATTGCTCTAAAAAATATTTAAAAACTAACAACTTGTAGTTTAAAATAAGCTTATATAAAGTTTATTTCTTTATAATCCTTAGCTAGATGTGTGTACCAACTAACATTTCCCAGCTTTTTAATGTCCATGTATTTTTTCCAATTCCATATCTCAGGAGAATTGGGGAACATGTCTCTTGGCCTTCTTGATGAAATCAACTTAGAAAAAAAATCTAATCTTCTTAATATACCTCTTATGTTGTTCAGTTTTGTTCATTCTCCTGTTGTGTGCAGAAAATTGCTTTGCCTAAGTTTGTTACAGCTGTTAGGTGAAGATGGTAGCTTGTCTTTGAGCAATTAGTTTCAAAGAGCAGATGTACTAGGTTTAGGGATGATTCTCTTTCTTGCCCCAGTCCTTTATTCTTTGTGCTGTGTGTTCTCCGTGCTCCACCTCCCCCTTTACCTTGTCTCGAGAAACCTTCCAACCTATGAATAATAATCATATAGAGCAAGGAACTTGTATAGCATCTTGAAAATGTGCTCACAGAACAGTTTCTCTGGTTTGTTTTGTATGAGTGCAGAATTAGGCATGGTCTTGTTTTAAAAGTTCTTGTTCCCTATGATAAAAATTCAGTGAAGTGAGTAAAATAGGATCTTCCCAAGAATGTTGGTAAGGCTGGCAGAAAAGCTTTCTTACTTAACAGGTGAAATGAAATCTAGACCTTAGGCACAGTGGGGTGAAGTGTGCAAAGAGAACTCACATTACCTGGATACAGAATATTATGAAAATGGTTGTGTAGGTGAGTCCTGCACTGAGGAAGCAGGAGACTAAAAGTCAGCTCCCAGGTTTCTCTGATAGTAAACTTGGAGCCTTAGTCTTCATCATCCAAAGTGAGAACATAAGGTTATTGCTCACATTTGCAAGAAAAACTCTAGAAAACTATACGTGTAAGTTAGATTTTTTAAAAAAAATCTTAAAATCTTAAAACAAAACTGATAGGGTTCATGTTGGGAGGGGGAGTTATGCATAACAGTTATGAAAATTTCATCTACTGTGACCAGGATCTGCCTGGGGACTCAGTGGTAGTTCAGTCTGGCATATAGCAAGTGGTCCAAGTTTAAAAAAAAAAAAAAATGCAAGCAAAGCATGTTGACTTTAATTTTAGCTTTTGCAATCCAGTACCAGTTTTAAAGTGAAAAAATGGGAGAAATTTGAGTGGCATATTGTGTTGCTTAAAACTGTTCAGAAATATCTTTGGGCTTTGTAAAAGTACTGAATTCAGTGTAAAGATTTTTCTCAAGCATGTTTTGTTTCAATAATGTCACAGTTCAGTGTTAGTGGGTCTCTTAAAGTGAGTGACTTAAGAAATAGAAAGTTTAAGAGGAAAAAATCAGTTGGGCTTACTTTAACTCAAGGTTATGATTGACTACCAGTGCTATGCCATCTTACTGCATGGTCTCAGTGTTTCTTAATCCAAGAATAGTTTAATAGTAAGTGTGCTGGCCATTGCAGTGTAGATCAAGGTCAGCATTGGGAAGACAGTTTTGCAGTTCTTGTTTAACATCACTGTTTTTTCCGTTGTCCCTCTACTATCTCCCCGCCCACCCCAGGTCCTCTTTGTGTGTTGGACACGTAACTGTACCAGGAGCAAGCTTAAAGATGTGAACTTCAGTACCACGTCAGCTACTCATAACTGCCTTAAATCCAGTTATTTCCACTTAGCAGTTCGCTGTTGGGTGGGCAGTGGCTTGTACACCTACACTTACTACAGAGTAGCAACTGTAAATTTGTATTCTCTTGCAGATCTGTGAGTATTTCTAAACTGAAATTTCTCTGCTGCACTTGCTTTAGATTCCTCTCGAGCTGTTCAGCTCCCACCTGCTCAAATCTGGAGATGGGTTGGAGAAGAGAATTGTGTTAATCTGGAATTTTTTGTTCTCTGAAGACGGCTGCTTATGATGGAATTCCCAGTGATTCCTGCCCACATGCAAACATTATTACCTCGGGAGTCAACCAGTTGCTTTTCAGTCAAACTTCACTGGGATTCCTTAGTATTTTTCTGGTTTGCTAACAAACTAGCTTATTCCTCTGTTTAGTTTAGGAAATGGGTAAGAATGACTGAGGCTTCAGGCCCAGCTGCAGGTGTCTGAGGCTCAAAGACCAAACTCTGGGACTTCCCCTCTAGCTTTGGACAGAAACTGGTGCCTCAGGAATGGGAATCTTGGAGAGGGGGTGTGTTTAAGAGGACAAGCATTCCCAATAGGTAATCCTCTCTTCTTTTCTTACAGGTTTGGAAGAACATTGTTCTCAGACCCTGAGAAATCTGGACTCCTGAAGTGTGTTACCAAAAGGACTATAAGGAGTTGAGACTTGTAGCTTCCTTGCAATTACTTCTTTGGTGTTTGTACTTTTCTTACTTTTTCTGTGGTTTTAGAGCAAGAAACACCATGAGCACAGTAAGTATTTTACTACTGAGTGCAAACCTGATTCTTAAAATGTGTTTTTTGAGATACTTCTAGAAATGATATTAAGAGGTTGTAGTGAATACACGGGAACATAAGCGTATTAAAACTTTATGTAACTTCCTGTTCTGTGATACTTCAGATTTCTAATCTGTCTAGGTGCTAGAATAGCTCGGAAATGCTTACAGTGTGAGCAAAAACCTGATATAACAGTGAACTAGTCTTCCAATTTGCAAACCATCACGATATGTTTTTCTTGGTAAGACATCTGGAGCGATGTCTTGTCCTTGATGCGATGTGTTCAGGTAGGAATGACCCATACCACCCTTCGATGCGTATTCCAGCCTTTCCGGGGAGTGTTTTGAGTATCCTTGTGTGCTTTCATTGGTGCTGCAACAGTGAGGGCTACATTAATACTCCTCCTCAATAGAATGCTAAGGCTTTGTTCTCTCTTAGACTCAACGAAAGCGCCGTGGAGGAGCAGTTAATTCCAGGCAAGCTCGGAAACGAAACAGGCTGATGGCTTCCACCGCAGAAATGGCTTCAGAAGCTGAGCCAATCGAACTTGAAGAAAGTGGTAAGCTTGCTTTCTAACTCGGTAAGAACATAAATTGCTTCTGGAGAGTTGGGGTTTCACTTAAGGCGTGTGTTTGCCAGTTTCTAGGCCATTTACTCTTTTAAAAAGCATCTAGTATGGCATCTGTAAACAGCAAACCTACGGACAACTGGTTTTCTTTGTTACCGAGATGCGATACGTTCAGCACTAGTGATAGATGAGTTGTGTAAGAAAGGGACTCTAGCGCTGCTCAAGCTTCTGAATGTCTACTCTGAGCTGGGAGTCACTGCAGCTGCCACTGCAGATGGTGGCAAACTAAGTTTGGGAATTCCCAAGTTTTAAGAAGATAGTTTAAAGATTGCCATTAGTCGTGCCCTGTCCCTCAAGGGAACACGGACAGCATGGTACTGTAACATTATTATATCCTATAGGATTCATGTTTTACTCTGTATGATGAATGTTCTCCTATGTCAGCTGAATAATCTGTTGCTGTGTACCTCCCACGAGCTGTTGTCATACAAAAAACTGTGTGAGGAGCTCAGCTGCTGTTCCTCTCACATTGCAACTTGCAGAACACAGCGGTGGTAATGCTCTATGTGGACTGCTGAGGGCAAAGCTTGAGTGAAATGTTGGATACGTTCTTGAAGAGAAAAGGGATAGGGCAAGGTTGAATCATACCTCAGCCTGGTTCATAGTGGCAGGCAATTTTATTGCTCTGCGATGTCTGATCTTGATTCTAACATTCTCTTTTTTCAGCTGGTGAAGAAGTTGTAGATCTCACATGTGAATCTTCTGAACCTGTAGTCGTTGATCTAACTCACAATGATTCTGTTGTGGTAAGTCGTGAATGGCACACTTATCTAAATCTTGCAGTCAAGTTAGTTTTCTGTTGTGGTCCCTGGTAGGATCTGGCTTTAAGGATAAGTTTTTTAAGTTCAAAGTTGACTTGTGTGTGAAAGCCACGCGTGACAGGTCAACACAGAAGCTGCTCTTGATGTGCACTTACAAATAGCGAGAGGGTAATCTAAAATAGATTGATTGAATACTGAAACCGGGGAGCAGGGAGGAGGGTGTTCAGGTGGTTCATAAGCTGCCTCCACTTCTATCCCTTGGCAGCAGTGTGAGTAGAACCAGAAGCAACCACTTGTTTTCAGAGCAGCAGCTAAGTTACTGCTACTTCTAACATTCTTAATCAAGAGAGGGCTACCCTGCCATTCTTGGCTTGTTCTGTTGTAATTGCTTAGCTTATCTGGTGTTTGGATGTAACACTAGGGGTGCACACCAAAGTCTAATTGTATTTTCTTTTCTCTCCCTTACCATATATATTGATGCAAGATTGTTGAAGGTGAGTTGATGTTTTACAATTGATAATGGAATTGTCCTAAAGTTGGGGGTTTGGGGTTTTTTTGTCTTTTCCTCCAAATTTGAGCAGAATAAATTGAAACTGCATTTACCAAAAGGCAAAGGACAGTGCTAAAGTATCTGGCCAGTGTCTTAGAGAAGAGATCCCATCCATGTTTGTTAATTGCTATCAGAGCTTGTAGAAAGTAGCTGAAATAAAATACATCCAAACTTTTCACAATATGTGTTCTTATTTTCCAAACAACAGAGAAGTTCTGTAAGCCCCAAGCGGACAATAATTTTGTCACTTTTAGCACTGGAATGTCTGCTTTGAATAAAAAAATGTCGAAAGGCTTTTTTAGCCTGTATTGCAGTGAAGAAACTAAAGAAAGTTATTTGTGGTCATAGTATTCCTTTTCATTATCTAGTCTAACACATCTCAGATTTAGTACTGAGTAGTATTAACAAGTGTAGATTTTTTTTTTCACTTTAGGTGGTGTACTAATTATAAGTTTTAAGAAGTTAATCCTTTACACCTTTCAGACCTTGTTCTGATTGTGATATCTGAGATGTATTGGTATGTTGTTCGCTGCTTACTTAGAATATAATCTGTTCTGTGCTCTGAATGAAGCAAGAGCAAGTAAAAAATAGTTGCAATAGAAGTTGCAGCTGTGTACTTATGCAGGAAGGAACTTGAATTTTGTGATGATTTATGTAATTTTAATTGATTAGTGCTTGATTATTGTTACATGTACATGGGAGTTGCAGAGATAATCATGCGGTTTCTAGTTGTTAAAAAGCAAATAGCAATTCTTTAACCTTTGGATGTTACAGAACAGGCAATTTAACACTTTTTTTAATCTCCTTTTATCTTGGGCAATATAACTCCATTTTCAAGTTACCTTAACTCAGGAGGAAGATGATGAAAACTTCTAAGGAGACAGTGCTGAAAGTAGTAGCACAAAGTAGTAAAGTTTAGCATCATACCTGCATAAAGCAGTGAGGAACCACAGCAGCTCTATAACTGACATTTTTAGATTTAAGCATCTCTTCCACCACTTCTGAAACCTTCTGAACAAAGCACTCTGTGTTTACCAGGCCTTTTTGTTGTGTATGTCCTACCTTGTCATGCTACTTGGAAACTTGACTTCAGCCCTCCCTCCCTGTAGCAATTGTTGCAGCTTCTTGACATAGTATTGTAGAATTCTCTTTAGAGAATGCTCCAGAATCAGGAAAGGTAGCTTCCCTTTATCGGGGAGACTTATTCACAGGTAGTGTGACTATATGAAACTTATGGTACTGAGAATCTTTTAAGATGATGTTTTAGCTGTTTGTAGGGTGCATAGAGCAAATGTTCTGTGTTGATATGTAGCAGAATATTCACAATGTCTGGTAGTGTTCAGCCTTAATATTTAGGAAACTAGTTCATTTAAGATTGTTTTTAACCCAGATAAGTGTGGTCCATTTAAAATATGAACCGTTACAGACTATTTATAACCATGCATTTCAAGAATAGTTCTAGGGAGATATATATTATATCTAACTTATGAAAATTAAATTACAGAGAATCAACGACAAAGGAGAAATCTTAGACTAAGAAGCCAGCGACAGTCGGACAGCTGTGTACTGAGTAGCGATGATGAAGATGAAACAAGAGACAATGATGTGTACGTGACAGATAAAGTGTCTCAAGAATTGGGATCACTGGAAGATGAAACTGCAGGTTCAAAGTATGTATGCCTTATGGCCTACCAAACATTGAATTTTGCTTTTCTTATATATACAGGACTAAGCTATATTGCTATAGCCTGGCTTATCTTTGAAGTCTTAGCTTATTCTAGTTAGTTCCCTTTTTTTCAATGAGTACAACATCACATTTTGCATGATGGCCAAATGATACTGTTTGCACTTGAGGACAGAAAGGCAGCCCAAAACAGATGTACAACTTTGCATACAACCTTAAAGATGAGTGTGGGGGTATGGTAGGGAAGGAGGATTAGTCACAGGCCATAGCTCGTAATGTATTGCACTTACTTTTCCTGCTAAGCTCTAGTAGTGATGTTAGATATGGAAATATTTTCATTGATGTCAATGAGACTTGGTATCACAAGACCAGCAGGCAGCAGCCTGGCAAATTCCAGTAAAAACTATTATTCATTTCCTGTTGCTTTTTTACACGCTGTGCCAGTTAACTGCCTTTTTCTCTCGGAGCAGTAACAGTTCTTCCCAAGGCATACTTGCAAGGCGGTTGTGGAGGTAATACTGTTATGGGTGGTGTTCTGTCCCATGTATGTTATGGAGCTCTGGCAGGTTTGCATATGAGATGGTGATCTCGCTGTTTGGGTTAGGTGCCTGCACAGTAAAGACCCCATTCTGCAGAGAAACAGTGAACTCCTGCTGGAGGAGCGCTCCATTATGTTAATAAAGATGTGATGTATTAGACTAATTAAATGAAATCAGGTGTCCATGTGACTAGGGAAGACAAAGAACATGAGAATTGTGGTATAAATATTTTTTAAAGTGATTGGCGGGGTGGGAATACAGGTGTTAATAAAGCCGGTGTGCTTTGAACCTCTTAGGGTACCGGAAGGCGATGTAGGAGAGAACTTGGGTATGGAAATTTTGGGTGTCAGGCCTTTATGCCACCTAAAGGGCTTATACTATGCTAAAACATAGTGTGTTTTGCCAATGGATTTGTAGATTTTTCAATTTTGGTTGTTAAGTATGTAGCTGAATGAATCCCACTAATTAGTTAATATAAAAGCAAAGTTTTGTACCATCAATCTCAAGCTTCTCTGTTAAAGAATGTGCCTTCCTGCTTTGTTTAGGTAAGGCTGAAAGAGCTCAGTGCTGCAGCAGTTAACATTGACAGAAAGGTACCGATGCTGGAGATTGCCACAGAGCCATCTACAGAGTTACTCTGTGATGTTAGTCTACTCTTATGAAGGTTATCATCAATTGTAATTAATTACTGAGTTGGTATTATAGCTGCTGCAAAAAGAATTTGAGCAGTAAAAATGGGAGAATTAATGAACTTAAATTATGTATGTGAAACTAGGGGATAGAAGTTAGTAGTGCTCACTGACTGACTTCACAGGATAAAAGATATCTCATGCTTTCTTTTCCTGTTTAATAAATTACAAACTGTTGCTTAGCGTGGGTGGTGACATAATAGCACCAAGCGTGTATGGTAAAGACTTACGAAAGCAGCTTACTCTGATCATTTGAAATGGAGATTGATTTGTGAGTAAAAGTGGCAGGAAGCTCTTTCTGATGGAGAACATTAGTCAGCACTTACGGTGTGACATATTCCTTACACAGACTAGCTATGTCTGTTAGTAAGTGTGCATGTAATACAGCTGTCCTACTGGCCGAAGGCAGGAGAGGTACATCTCTAGTGGTACCTTAGTAATAGCCACCAAGTTGGTCCTTCTCTAAACTAGAAATTTAGTTCTGCAAATTTTCTCACAGTAGGGTGTTCCTGCCCTATGTTTTGTAAGAAAAGAGTTTTTATATGAATATGTTGCTGGGCTGGGACGTTGCTACATTGGAATAGGGGATGTTTTAATTTTGGACAAGCTCTTTCCCTTCTAGAAAGAATAGTTTCCAAATGACAGCTAGATGCTTTTGTCACAAATCTCTTATTTATGACCTGTTGAAAATTAACACTGCCGTAGGTACACTGCACAGACCTATAGACTGCTGTTACTTGTAATAATAGAGCAGGGTGGCCAACTGCACCTTCCCCCTAATGGAAACCAAGATGCTGTTTCCTTTAGGTAAAAGACACCCTAACTACTTATTAAATGCAACAGACTGAGAGAGTTAAAGGTACGCAGGGAGCTGCAGATGAAATGTGCTGTGGCTAGTCTGTGCAGTCAGATGATTACGTGACTTTTCATGTATTGGACGCCCTCAATGCATGGTGACATTAATGGATGCATGTTCTTTCTGGTTTTGTTCTCTCCACTGCAAGGCCGTCTGGTACCGTTAGCTGTCCGATTTGCATGGATGGCTACTCGGAGGTAAGGATCCACATGCTGCTGTTGGGTCTTTTTTGTCGGAGGGAGAATGGGGCAGAGGATGAGCTGCGCAGCTCTGTTGGGTTATGTGGGGTGCTGCAGGCAGCCGGCCTGAAGTACAGACCTTGGTTTGAAGGTCAAGCTAGCTTGTAACTCCAAGACACTTCTTAGTGGTGTGCGTAGAGCGAGAAACGCTTCCCGAGAGGGCACTGAAAGAAAGATCTCAGTGTTCCTTATTGTTATCACAGTAATGTACTGATTCCAGATACGCCCAGTCCTATTTGCCTCGTGCCAAGAGACCAGCAGAGTTGAATTCTTTACTCCAGGTTCGTGTTGTGGTTTCTTTTCTTCCAGATTGTGCAGAGTGGACGACTGATTGTGTCAACCAAGTGTGGCCATGTCTTCTGCAGCCAGTGCCTCCGCGATTCCCTTAGGAATGCCAACTCCTGCCCAACCTGCAGGAAGAAACTCACTCACAGACAATATCATCCCATTTATATATGAGTACTTGTGTTTCTCAGGACAGACTCAACTGGATTTTTGGGGAAAATGTCATGTTTTCAGTGCTCTGAAGATTTAAAGAGCAGCAGGTTGTGCACACATCCAAATAAAACTGATTTTTTTTTTTTGAGAATAACTTGTACATATATAGACCGCTTTTTTACGGTCCAAGCTGCTGCTTGTCATGTCCCTCATTCTAGAGTTAAATTTAGGACTGTCTCTAAACTAGACCAGCAGCCTATATCAGAAAGGAAGCAGCTAATCCATTTCCTTCTACTTTTTTAATGCTTAAACAAGAGGGGTCTGAATATTTTGTTATTTCTCACTCTTTAAATTATTCCCACCGTCTCATACAGATATGGAATAGTTAGCGCTCAGAATACAGATGAACAATTTGCCATTTCATTACACTTTTCTTTTTATCCTGTAAGAAGCTCATGACTGTATTGCTTTCTGCTATACCATCTTTGCCCGAGTAAGTTCTGTAATGATGGGTTGTTTTATCATCAATCAATATTAAATTGACAGCCACAGTAATGCAATAAAATAACTTGCTGTTAACCAGCAATCCGTTTTTTTAAGCAGAAGGCTTGAACATGTAGATGTCTTTATGAACTCCATGAGATCAAAAGTACGTAGACAAATTGCGGTGTGTACAATGTGAAAATACTTCTTTGAATGTTTTAACTGCCATGAATTCCTGTGTTTAAATCACAACACTGAATCTGTTTTCTAACGTGATGAGATGGTCTCTTGGGTTTGCTACTGTTCTATTGCGCGCTCTCATGATAACTAAGGAGAACATAGTCTTCTCTAGGCTTGCTAGTGATGAATGAGAAGCAAATTGTATGCTGTCCTCTTGTCAGCTGAATACCAAACTACCTACAGATCTTCTTACAGTATCAAGTGTACCCAGCATCATGCTTAAAGTTCTGTGTGTTCACTTTGCTGTTCTCTTCACTTGTTATACTGACACCTGACTGGTTTTTGCCTGGTGCATAGGATTAAAAATTAAATAATTGTATTGCCATGGGTTCAGGAAGTGGAGGCTTTAAAAGATGTTTGGTAGCAACCTTGACTTGGCAGCTTTTTTGAGAGAGAAGTTTAATCTCCCTTTGCCCTGAGGGTTGTCCAGCTTCTTTCAAATGTGCATCTCTAAGAAACAAGAGAAGTAAGATACATGTCCTAGGAGAGAGAGAAAATTCCTCTATTTATCAAAACAGGTATACACAGGTTTATGCAGTCCCCCCCCCTTTTTTTTTTTTCAGGACTGAATTAGAAATGTCTGCTTTAAACCTGTTACAGCTAAAATCTGCAAGCTGATGTGGAACCCCAGATGAGCTGATACAAACAGCATGTAATTACAGTAATTACATGTAGGTGAGATGATAAAAATCAGTATTTTATGATCCACATCTGCAGTAGCCGCATCTGTGAAAAAGTCCAAATTTAAACTCGGACACCTTTTGGCAGTTGGTTGGTTATGAAAACCACTAGAAGCACCACTCTGTGCTCTGGTGCAGCACAATTGTAGGCTGTGTTTAGTTAACATTGGTGTTTGATGTGTTTGCTAACCTGTCCGAGGGGTCTGTAGGAAGCCTTCAGCTAAAGCAGCTCTTTTAATTAGCTGTCTCAAGTTCTGCATTGAAGATTACAACCCAAAACTCAAGGGTTTTTTGTTAGGATGTTTAGGGATGTTTCTGGATGTAGTAATACAGACAGAGTTTTGTTCCATCGAGGTTAGCTTAAGGAATGCAATACCTTCCCACCCTGGTTTGGAATAGCCTTGGTTTGGTGCTGTTATCAGGAATATGCAGTTTCTGCGTTGTGGCAGTATGATAACTGCTAAAAGGTTACATATGTTGAGTTACTGTGTGCTCCCATTGGTAATATGACCTACAAGCAAGGACTACAGCAGTCTTAGGGTAGTGCGGTGCCAACAACGGCTGGCATTCGTGTCCCGAAAAGCAGATAATTGATGAAACAATGCTAAAGATTGCTTAAAGCGTTAATTGCATGAAGAGAAGCAGCCCAACATTAAAACTGTCAAGATATTTAAGGGCCACAGAAACAGCTTTCTGCTGGTACTTAAAGTGGGGGGGAAAAAAAATGACGGCCAGTTTTCCTTGGGTGGCTCCTGTAGGAGAGGGAGGATAAGAGGATTTAAGAGATTGCCTCTGGGGATGAGGGCGAGTCACGTATCCGTGCATCTTTCACAGTGTACTAGCCATAGCCTGAAATGACTTTGCACAACTCCCTCCATGTAAATATCACTTTATAGTTTGTGTCTCAATAAAGAGATCTAACTGAAATTTAGATGTCACAAACTATAAAATATTTAACAAGGAAGTTTTTAGCTTTTTGTGTACCCTGTGAAGTGCCACAGATTTTGTGCATCTCAATTTTAAGTCTCAGTACATGGAAAAATACTAAATTGCATTACATGCTTTTTATAGGGGGGGGGGGGCGGGGGGAACCACGCAATACATTTGAGATCCAGTGCTGTTTCACTTTGGCAAGAACTGCTAGATAATATAAAGATTTTTTTCATTATGTAAATGTATGTCTTGTTGTATATAGTTCAATTTTTCCTGTATTTAATTGTATTCATGTCTGTCTGTCCCATCTATGTTGGACTCTGCTGGTAGGCAAACAGTTCTTTTAACAGGTGGAAATAAAACTATTGATTTGATCAGTCAGAAGTGCTTGTTCTTTTAATCAGACTGTATTAATTGATTTTGGGGGGAAAAGAATATCCTACCTCCCCGAACCTGTTCTTTTGGTCAGGGTGTGTTGTGTGGGGTGAAGAAGGGCGCTGCCTGGGATGGGAGTGGCGAGAGGACGCCGGTGTCGAGCCTGGGGGCGCGGGGGGATGTGGCGGGGGGGGCTCCTGAGTGGGAAACTGCCCACAGAGAGGGCTCACTGCACAGCGCAGCGGGGTGTTGGGGTCTCTCCCTGCTGATGAAGCTCCTGTTGCAGGCACATGCGTGTGAAGCACCATCCTGGAGAGAGGGCAAGGAGGACACTGCGGAGAGCAGCAGGCACGTAGGGGTTTGAAAGTCACTGTAAAGCTGCTTTGGTTTCTTCTCCAAACAAACTAAATGCTCTTGTCCCAATGTTCTTTTCTTGTCCCTCTTATTTGCCTTTCTTACTCAATTTTTTATGAAGTTTCTCCACGTTAAGGAGAAGGAAAAAAAAAAACCACATTTCAGGCTGGCCATCTATGTATGTATAAGCAACTTACAGAGCATGTCCACCAGGATTGTCACCATATGTAAATGCCCTACATCACAGCTCTACTGGAAATCTTACTGGTTCCTTTGGTCTTAGAGCAAGTGTTTTAGGATGGATTTTATGTTGCTGCTAATTAAGCTCATTAAGTGCGTATGTTTTCTGCTGATCCTTGTTTACAGCAGACTGCTGCCTTTCTGCATTTTCTGGTTGCATTGTTCTTCCCTACCCTCTCTGCCCTAGTGCTGGTGATGCTGGGAAAGTTTTACTTTCTGGAAAGAAAAAGGCTACCTATTTTGCAGTATTTCAAAATGAGTGTGCAAAGAGAACTCACGCTGCCTGGGCACGGAATGTTAGGGAAATGATTGCTAGGTAAGTCCTGCACTGAGGGTGCAGGAGACTGAGAGTCAGTTCCCGGCTTTGTCTAGCAGGGAGCAAGCTCAGAGCCTTAGTCTTCTATGTCCCTGTTGAGAACGTAAGGCAATTTTCTCAGATCTGCCAGAAAAACTCTCAAGTAACTATACATGTAAGCGTAGACAATTTTTTTTTAACTTTTCCTGTCATGTGTAGCAGAAATCTTAATGATCTTCTCCCTAATTTTTCCAGCTACTGAAGGTTGGACTAACAGCTCTGTAGTTGCCTGGGTCTTCCCTCATGCCCTTCTTGTAAACTGGAATAACATCAGCTGGCTTGCAGCCGGCAGGGGCATCCCCAGACTCCCCAGACCTTTGGCAGCTGATCAAGAGGGGTCCTGCCATAGCAGCCTCTACCTCCTTCAGTGGCTGAATCCCATCAGGCCCCGTGGACTGGTGAACATTCAGCTGATACAGCTGGTCCCTTACAATTTCAGTGTCCGCAAATGGAAAGATTGTTCCCGCACTCATGGTCCTCCAACTCAGGAGACAGGGCAGCTAAAGGTCGGTCAGTACTAGTAAAGACTGAGGCAAAAAAAAGAGCATTCAATGCCTTCACTTTTTGTTCATCCATATTAGTCAGGTGACCATCTTCAGCAAGTACTGGTCCAATGTTTTCTTTAGCTCTCCTTTAGCTTTTGCAATCCAGTGCCAGTTTCAAAATGAAAAAATGGGAGAAAATTGATGAGTGGTGTACTGTATTGCTTAAAACTGCATAAATATCTTTTTGGGCTTAAAGATTTGTGATTGAAGAAATACAGAGGAAGTTGAAGTGAAAAAAAATCAGTCAGGCTTCCTTGAACTCAAGGTTATGATGGACTACTAGGGCCCTTCCATCCCACTGCATGGTCTTAGTGTTTCTTAATCTGGGAACTGGTTAATAGCCTGCTAAATAGTTTTGATCTTCTACCGACAAAGGAACAACAACAAAAAAAGGGCCAGGGCAGAGATGATGTTTCATGCTTTTAGATGATGTGTTTCTGTGTCCATTGGTGCTCTTGTCAGGTCTTGCCTGAAGTCCGTACAACTCTTGTTTAGAGAAGACTAATTATCTGGAAACTACCAACTCCAGAAATCTGGCATTAGACATGACTTCATTTTGTCTTTGAGGCCATAACATGATGTTGTAACACCTTGACAGCAGTCCTGTACCATCCCTTTTCTGAGACAACAATGTTCATGGTCTACATAGAGTAGACAAGGGCCTATACCATCTGCAAGAGTTTGCCACCTTTTAAGACGATGTAATTATCCAGAGCTGTGACGAGAGCAGTGAGCTAAATCTTCTCGATTGTGCAGGACCATGGAGGACTCACATAGTCAAGCTGCTTTGTCTCAAAAGCAGTGGATTATCCTGAGTTTCTTCCCACTTGTTCACTGAGGTTTGCTTTGTCACAGCTCAGGGAGCATCTTTGGCCTGTTCCTGGCTGTGCCCTCTTTCTGAAGGACTGTGTGCTGGTCTTTGCAGTATAGGTCAAGGTCACTGTCTGGAGCAAGTGGATTTCTGCCTTGCCTTCTTGTTTGACTGCAGTGGAACAGGCCTTCTAGTAAAACTTATCTTTGGATTACATTGCTGAACTATTTCTAAGGTTTGCCAGGGCTTCTGTGCTGTCAAACTTGCAAAAAACATATGAGGACAGGGAATTCTAGATGGTTTCATACCCGTGGAGCAAAAAGCAGCTGTGTGTCAAAGAGGCGTTTTTTTTAAAGATGGATTTGTAACAAAACTTCCTGTGGGCACAGTCATTGGACGCCGAGTTGTCTGTTAAGGCCTTTGGTCTTTTGTGCAGTAAAATGCAAGTTGTCTAGCAGGCTTGATTCTGAGGCTTTATAACCACTTTACTACTTTTATTAAAGAAAATATTTTCCCTACTAATGTGTAATGCTTTGTCTTAGAAATTGGTTATTTGGCTTGTTTGGGGTTCCCCTACTGCCTCCCCCCAGATCCTCACTGTGTGCTGGACACATGATAATTTCACCAGGAGCAAGCTTTAAGATGTGAACGTCAGTACCACACGCAAACATTACCTCGGGAGTCAACCAGTTGCTTTTCAGTCAAACTTCACTGGGATTCCTTAGTATTTTTCTGGTTTGCTAACAAACTAGCTTATTCCTCTGTTTAGTTTAGGAAATGGGTAAGAATGACTGAGGCTTCAGGCCCAGCTGCAGGTGTCTGAGGCTCAAAGACCAAACTCTGGGACTTCCCCTCTAGCTTTGGACAGAAACTGGTGCCTCAGGAATGGGAATCTTGGAGAGGGGGTGTGTTTAAGAGGACAAGCATTCCCAATAGGTAATCCTCTCTCTTCTTTTCTTACAGGTTTGGAAGAACATTGTTCTCAGACCCTGAGAAATCTGGACTCCTGAAGTGTGTTAACCCAAAGGACTATAAGGAGTTGAGACTTGTAGCTTCCTTGCAATTACTTCTTTGGTGTTTGTACTTTTCTTACTTTTTCTGTGGTTTTAGAGCAAGAAACACCATGAGCACAGTAAGTATTTTACTACTGAGTGCAAACCTGATTCTTAAAATGTGTTTTTTGTGATACTTCTAGAAATGATATTAAGAGGTTGTAGTGAATACACGGGAAGATAAGCGTATTAAAACTTTATGTAACTTCCTGTTCTGTGATACTTCAGATTTCTAATCTGTCTAGGTGCTAGAATAGCTCGGAAATGCTTACAGTGTGAGCAAAAACCTGATATAACAGTGAACTAGTCTTCCAATTTGCAAACCATCACAATATGTTTTTTCTTTGTGAGCCAACTGGTAAGATGTATGGAGCGATGTCTTGTCCTTGATGCGATGTGTTCAGGTAGGAATGACCCATACCACCCTTCGATGCGTATTCCAGCCTTTCCGGGGAGTGTTTTGAGTACCCTTGTGTGCTTTCATTGGTGCTGCAACAGTGAGGGCTACATTAATACTCCTCCTCAATAGAATGCTAAGGCTTTGTTCTCTCTTAGACTCAACGAAAGCGCCGTGGAGGAGCAGTTAATTCCAGGCAAGCTCGGAAACGAAACAGGCTGATGGCTTCCACCGCAGAAATGGCTTCAGAAGCTGAGCCAATAGAACTTGAAGAAAGTGGTAAGCTTGCTTTCTAACTCGGTAAGAACATAAATTGCTTCTGGAGAGTTGGGGTTTCACTTAAGGCGTGTGTTTGCCAGTTTCTAGGCCATTTACTCTTTTAAAAAGCATCTAGTATGGCATCTGTAAACAGCAAACCTACGGACAACTGGTTTTCTTTGTTACCGAGATGCGATACGTTCAGCACTAGTGATAGATGAGTTGTGTAAGAAAGGGACTCTAGCGCTGCTCAAGCTTCTGAATGTCTACTCTGAGCTGGGAGTCACTGCAGCTGCCACTGCAGATGGTGGCAAACTAAGTTTGGGAATTCCCAAGTTTTAAGAAGATAGTTTAAAGATTGCCATTAGTTGTGCCCTGTCCCTCAAGGGAACACGGACAGCATGGTACTGTAACATTATTATATCCTATAGGATTCATGTTTTACTCTGTATGATGAACGTTCTCCTATGTCAGCTGAATAATCTGTTGCTGTGTACCTCCCACGAGCTGTTGTCATACAAAAAACTGTGTGAGGAGCTCAGCTGCTGTTCCTCTCACATTGCAACTTGCAGAACACAGCGGTGGTAATGCTCTACGTGGACTGCTGAGGGCAAAGCTTGAGTGAAATGTTGGATACGTGGAAACGCTTCCCGAGAGGGCACTGAAAGAAAGATCTCAGTGTTCCTTATTGTTATCACAGTAATGTACTGATTCCAGATACGCCCAGTCCTATTTGCCTCGTGCCAAGAGACCAGCAGAGTTGAATTCTTTACTCCAGGTTCGTGTTGTGGTTTCTTTTCTTCCAGATTGTGCAGAGTGGACGACTGATTGTGTCAACCAAGTGTGGCCATGTCTTCTGCAGCCAGTGCCTCCGCGATTCCCTTAGGAATGCCAACTCCTGCCCAACCTGCAGGAAGAAACTCACTCACAGACAATATCATCCCATTTATATATGAGTACTTGTGTTTCTCAGGACAGACTCAACTGGATTTTTGGGGAAAATGTCATGTTTTCAGTGCTCTGAAGATTTAAAGAGCAGCAGGTTGTGCACACATCCAAATAAAACTGATTTTTTTTTTTTGAGAATAACTTGTACATATATAGACCGCTTTTTTACGGTCCAAGCTGCTGCTTGTCATGTCCCTCATTCTAGAGTTAAATTTAGGACTGTCTCTAAACTAGACCAGCAGCCTATATCAGAAAGGAAGCAGCTAATCCATTTCCTTCTACTTTTTTAATGCTTAAACAAGAGGGGTCTGAATATTTTGTTATTTCTCACTCTTTAAATTATTCCCACCGTCTCATACAGATATGGAATAGTTAGCGCTCAGAATACAGATGGGTGAGTCCCTTCTCATCTGCAGTCATATATTTGATACTTCAACAGGATGAAGCATGCAACAATTGCAGAAGTGTGTTCTTACCTGGGCTTTGGTTCTAGATCACTTTTTTGGAGAGGAGAATGGTTAAATATGGAATATGAGACAGATATCAAAATTTGTGAGGCTGAAGTCCAGGTCCAGGGAAGACTAGTCCTAGGCTAGGAAGCCAGGTAAGAAGCATGGTCTAGGGATAGGTGGAACATGTAATCTGTGGGACGCTCGCAGTGCTGCAGTATCTGGAGTGAAGGGTGAGATGAGTGGGGAGGATTGTCCTGGGGGCTGGAGTGGAGACCAGTGCTCTGGAATGGGGACCAGTGCTGGAGCATCATGAGCCAGAAACTGGAACTGGAGAAAAGTGCAGAGACTCTGCAGCTGAGTTGTGTGTGAGCAGCCCAGCGGCAAAGGGGTGTCACAAAGGGGAATCGCCAAGGGTAAGCCAAGGTGCACGTCACCTGGATCAGTTTAGCAGGGCCATAGCTGCTGCAAGGGGCCACTGCATTCTGGCTGCAGAGCTTAAACCTTGATTGTCTGGGTTAGGTCTCACGGGGTGGTGACACAGCTCTGGGGCGAAACTTACAGGTGATGCAATGCTATCTATGAATCTTTTGTTAACTGTTGAAACATATGTCCTTGCATTGTGTCTGATCTACACTTGGTGGCAGCGAGTGCTAATTTCATATGTTCTGTTTAAATCTTATTTTATTCTCTAGGTCAAGAGCATGTGATTGAGCCTTTAGGCTTGTGAGGACATTTTAACCTCAAAATATTTATGTCTTTGTATCTCTATTCTCATCACTGATGATGTGAAACCCAGCTTGGTTGTTTGTGTGGTGCTCTGTTTCATTATGAATGAAAATGTGAATGGGGAACTGCTTCTTTCTAAACCTGTTTCCTTTATCAAATTGCATGAACTAGACATTAGCATTAAAAACCTTACACAGAAAAATCACAGGTTATGATACTGATTTAATATAGAGGTAACAGAGGACGAGGGATAAATGGTCTCAGAGGTCTGTCTATGCAAGCAATTGCAGACATCCATTTTAAACTCATTTCAATTATTTATATGGAAACTTGTTTTCCAGAGAGTGCACAAAATGCATTCACATCTAGTGAGGGATTCTCCTTGCTTCCTGGGGAAGGTGAAGGACCTCTGCTTCCTCTGGCAGTAGTTTATCTCTCGTTTCCTTTAGCAAGCGTTCACCCCGTCAATATCTGCTCCGATACCCTCAGCCCTTCCCAATCCCCAATGGCACATGTGGTGGCAGAGCAGAAGCAACCTCTGGCTCAGTGCCCTCTGCTCCTGCAGAACATCTGAAGGCGCCAGGTTAAATATTCTCCCTACCGCAAAGATCTCAACTGAGGCAAGGTCCTTGCTGTGCTCCATGAGTTCACACTACTGATGGCAGAGACATATAATATAGGCACCTCCTGGCTCTGTGGGATGGAGTAGATGGAGCAGCATTATTTTTTTATGCAAACTCCTGTGTAGTTCTTTTTGCATATCTTGATTTGTAGCATCACGACAAGTGGGCACTTTATAATTAGCGTGATTAAAAGTGCACACATTGCAGTGGAAGGGAGTGTGTAAATTAGGCATTAAAACTGCTGCAAGGAGGTGGTCTGCTACGGTTTCTTTCCTTTAACATAAATTCCTCCATAAATCTCATTCCAATTCTTGCTCTGTAGAGGAAGGGTATGAAGCTGTGGCTATTTCGGTGACCAATGTTCCAACACCATTTCCCCAAATCATTTATTAATAGTCACAGATATCATAGCTTATTTCTAACTAATTCAGTAATCAAAATTTTAGACATGGATCATGCATATATTTGTGCCTTCCTCCTCGCTGGAGTGCAGACAAATGAATTTTAAAAATAGCCTGGGGTGAAGGTTTAAGTCATTCATTTTACAAGACTCTTTAAAAGCTTCTTTTCTAACCTGCCAAATTATAGGATGGTTATAATTTGTTTAAGTCTTTCAACATTTAAGAAAATGCCTGCTGCATATTGAAGCATTAGTACCCCTTAGCTGAGCAAATTGAGCGTGGGGCTGCAGGAGCAGCCAGAACTCCACTGGGGAAGAGAGGTGTCTGCTCAACGCGAGGCCTCATGAATTGCAGAGAGCTAATTAGAAGAAATGCTTGCAAAAGACTGATTTTCTGACATTTTTGGCTGAAACATATTTGAAGTGCTTTTGTCATACCGAGGGCTCTCTGTCAGTACAGATAGTTTATTATGTTTGCCATCCAGTGTTCCTTTTATTTTTGCCTTCTCCTACCTCTTGTATTTGAAGGCAGTGAGCATTGCACGGAAAGCAGTGCTGCTCGGCCATGTGACTGGCACCTTCACTCAGAAGGACAGGGGACTTCCAGCTGGAGGTGCTTGGACCCTGAAACCAATTTTTATGTTTTATTTGACCAGCAAATATCAGCCAGTTCATAGACTTCTACAGCCATCTTCAGGATCTTCAAATTGTCCCCCAGAGCCGTTGTCTGAAGGGAGCAGTGAGGAGTGATTCGAGCAGCACTGGAGGCTGGCAACTAGAGAAACACTGCCTGGTTCCCAGGCATGAAGTCAGGCAGAGCCTTTGTTTTGGAGCCTCCACTCCTGCAAAAGCGGGGCTGTTGTTTGCCATGTGTTCAAGGACGCTGAGGGAAAAGGCTGGTGCCCTGTTTGCCCAATCTGCTGTGAACCCACCCCTCCCTCTGGCAGCAATGGGGTTTTACAGGCCCAGAGCAGGGCAACACCTATTCATCCGGAGAGATGAATTAAATAATTGTGTCGGGTGCACAGCAGCTTCTTGGAAATGGAAGGGAAGTAGGATGGGTTTGATATTAAAGAAATGAAAAGTAAAGCTGTCTGTGCTTTTGTTATACCTCAGCATTCCTACCTAGTATTGTGTAGGATTTTATTGGTTTTATTATTGTTTCATATCTGTTAGAATGCCTAGAAAAAGCTTATTTTAACATTCTTTTGAAAAAAAATGTTTATGCATTTGTATCTATACTATCCTATACACTGATTTTACAGCTGAACTTGCAACGCTTGGATATTCTGGACAGGAGTGAGACTATCAGCTCTGACCTCCTCAGCCATCCCTCTGAGCTTTCACATCTGAATTAGCAAATATCCACAAGTCTGCACCCTTAATATCTGAGAGATCCCTGGGGTAAGCTGTTGTGTTTATAGGCTGGGAAATACCTGCGGTCCCGGACTTGTGTCCCGCATCCCCCGTTCCATGCCCTACTGCTGCCCAGAGCCATGGTTAGCCAGACCAGGACACAGAGCAGTTCACTAGGGCAGAAAACTCGGTGTGTCTGTTTTAGCTTAGATCCAACTCTTAGGAAGAGTTTGGGGCTGTTGCTAGGGCAAGCCTGGTGTTTGACAGTGCAGCTTTGCCTTGTTCCTGGACAGACAGGGTTCCCAGGGCTGGAGCTCACCTCCCCAAACTGAGTTACATTGCTCCTACCTCATGCACCGCAGCTGCATCACCCTGGACCCCATGAGAGGGACCATCCAGCACTGACCTGCCCCTCGGATGCATTGACCTCATGGACAGGAGGAGGTGACAGCATGAGGGGGACTTGGTTTCATGCCAATCCTTTGTGTGGGGTTTTGTGACATGTCTCCCTATTTTCTGGTTGTGGGAATAATCAAAAATATAAATAGGATAAAAGGTGGGGAAATACACTGTTGGCTGGTGCCACACCATTTTGCTGTGGACACACACCCTGGCAGAGGTCTGGGATTAGTGTTTCTAAACAAAATTCAAAGTGTATGTGCATGTAAGCCACCATTAGCTTTACTTTTTGTATCATAGAATCATAAAATGCCAGGTCGAAAGAGACCTCAAGGATCATCTGGTCCAACCTTTCTTGGCAAAAGCATGGTCAAGACAAGAAGGCCCAGCACCCTGTCTGGCTGAATCTTAGAAGTGTCCAATGTTGGAGAATCCACCTCCCTGAGGAGATTATTCCAACGGCTGATTGTTCTCCCTGTGAAAAAATTTTCATCTTGTGTCCAATTGAAATCTCCTCAGGAGTGACTTTTACCCATTACCCCTCATCTTTTTCATGTGACTCCTTGTAAAAAGGGAGTCTCCATCTCCTCTGTAGCCACTCTTTAAATACTGGAGCATGGTGATAAGATCTCCCCTAAGCCTTCTCTTCTCAAGGCTGAACAAACCAATTCTCTTGCCTTTCCTCACATGGCAGGCTTCCCAGTCCCTTGATCATCTTTGTGGCCCTTCTCCGGACTCTCTCCAGCCTGTCCACATCTTTTTTGCATAGCGAGGACCAAAACTGAACACAGTAGTCTGGGTGTGGCCTGACAAGCACTGAGCAGAGTGGAATAATGACTTCTTTACCTCTGCTGGTGATGCCCTTGCCGATGCAACCCA
This sequence comes from Strix aluco, assembly GCF_031877795.1. Lineage (NCBI taxonomy): Eukaryota > Metazoa > Chordata > Aves > Strigiformes > Strigidae > Strix > Strix aluco. Next base: position 10,238,326 of record NC_133934.1, read on the forward strand.
GCATCCTGTTGGCTTTCTTTTTATAGTGTAACGAAATATTGTTGGAATGCTGGGTTGAAGATTTTGTTCATTAAACAACAGTAACAAAACTTGATTAGAAATGAATGTCTTTCTAACTAGTCTATTTTTGCTTTATGCCTTCAGTAATTTGAAGAAATTAGTGGTGAATAGCAAAGTTTGTCAGTGTTGTGAATAATTATACCTGCAATTATTAAACACTTGTTATTAAAGCAGATGATGAAGCTGGCAATTCCTGTTTAAGCTGTGCACTGATAATATTAAGGAAGCCAAAAGAAAAACAATGGAGATGATTAGGGATCTTGCTGGGACATATGGAAGAAAGCTGACTTTTATTCAGTCTAACGAGGGAACTGTTAGAGAGGATTTAACACAAGTATTTAGTATATTGAAGTTTATTGCAATAACAGGCCCAGTATGAGAGGGAAGGGATCGTTCCAGGCTAATGGCAAACGTTAAAATGTGTAGTTGTGGTTCTTCATTTTCTTCAGTGCTCAACTGTGAGCCAGGCATCACACCAATATCTTACGTTACATTTTACACATGAGGTAAGAGGAGGAGTGCCTGGCCAACACACAGGTGGACAGATGAAGAGCAGAGTGATACAACTCACAGAAGGGCAGTTTGAATTTAGCACTAAACGTAGCAGGTGGAGTCTGCTGGGACCCTGTCAGGAGCCTCCCAGCCCCTGGAAGTATCCAATGCTGGAAAGGGAGAAGTGCAGCCTGGTGCAAGCTCTGAAGGGACACTCAGGGTTGGCAACCTCACAGTGTAGTGGTGGTGGCTCGTGCTCTTAATGCTGCCCCTCTTGGTTGCAAACCCTGCTGACCCAGGAGGAGAAGATCCTCCTGTCTCCCATTGAAGAAAACATTCTGAAAATATTTGTAAAGAAAGTAAATAAGGCCCCTCCCAGAGGTTTCTGGGCAACCTAGAAATGAAGAGCTACCCGGAAGCATTGTAATTCAAAAGAAAAATATTTTTATTCAAAAACTAAGTATTTTCTCAGAAAGTATTTTTATTTATAATTGTGATAGCCCAGTGCAGGACACCAATACTGCAACACACAGCTCTTGCTGACTTCCCCACACCATAGCACATGGGGCTTTGTAAACATCTGTGCTTGGGCCCAGAGGAGAATTCCTCCCCTCCCAGCTCAGATTTATTTCAATTCATGCTGATTTTAATTCATATTTATTTTGTAGTTGTAGTAATGTCTCCGTCAAATAGTTGAGCGCCCCTTCGAGGTGGTGACTGGCAGCTCCCTTGCCATGGTGTGTCGGGGTCTTGACCGCTGGTGAGCCAGTTGTGGCTTTGCCAGATGCACTGTCAGGGTGGACCAGTCCGGGAGCAAAGGCCAGACAAGCTGTTTTCCTCATCCTCTATCTGGAGGAAGGACAGGAGTCTGCCAACACCATAAAATATTGCTGCTGCTGCTTGGATGTGCAAAGACCAGACTCTGTTCAGAACATACAACCACCTCAAAACCTATTTTTCCCAAGAGCTCTGCTGAGGACTAGCACATTTGGTTCACATATTTCCAACTTATATTGCAAAAGGCTCAAAATATAGGAAGGCAGATTCATGACTGTTCTCAATAGACAAGACAACAGGGATTTCTTGGAGCTGGCTGTTGTGCATAGGTGCCAGGATCCTATGGATTTGTTTGTGACAGAAAGCGGTCACTGGTGTTGTGGTGCACACCACCGCATCGCTTGCCCATGGACCAGCAAGGATTTGAGGACCCCTGTGTTATAAATCCACATCATATTTTGTTCCTGGAGGTAAGATGCCAGATGTGCTTAAATGATGATCAGCTCTGTTTACTCTAGGGTCCGTGCAGAAAAAGAAATTATGCCTCAGATTAGAGATCAGAGATGAGCAAAGTGAAAACTCATATTTTCCAAATTACCTCAGCTCCAGCGGAGAGATTAACGGGCATCATTGGGATGTCTCCATTACACAGATCTCCACCTAATTCCAGTTACACCGAAATATTTTCTTTCTACTGCTATAGAGCAGATGAAACTCTACTAGAGGAAAATAATGGATATTAACTTTAAAAAGGATGGTGATCTGGACAGACATAAAACTCCTGTGGTTGACAATACATGCTGGAGTTATAAGATCAAGTAGTGAATTACTTACGAAATTGCTATGGGGAGGTCTTTGAAGCAGTGAATCGGGGTAAAGCATGCCATAAGATATTTAGCAACTGATAATGCAAATTGCAGAAGAAGAGAGGAGAAGAGGGAAATAAATTAACTGTCTAAAATGTTGAGGAGTATTTACAGGGAGGTAATAGGTTTCCTGACACTTCTTATGAGAACCTAATTGTTAGTCCCGGGGTCTGGAGAAATGCCGGTTCAGGTAGTTGCACTCTGTCAGCCCAAGTCATGGCCGCAGGCAGGTGCTGCTGGCTTGCGTCTGCTCCGAGCCCCTCCACCGCACAGGGAAGTGTTTCCACCTCTCTTGTGACCTTCTTAGGGTTTGCAAACCAGCCCCTCTGAAGTTATCCATCTGTTTCAAGACCCCTAAAGATTAAGGATAAAATGTTTATATTCTTGCACGATATGTGTTCGGTGTTTTCCCACCAGCTCCCCACCAGCAGTGCCACAGTCTGTCCCTGTGCACGGCTGGAAGCTGGTGTTGGCCACAGAGGAGGTGTCGGGTTCCTTCACTGGCTTGACATGACCAAGGAAGTGATAGGCCCATTCCTGAGGGTGAATTTCTATGAGTCATGGGAGTTTTGGAGCTGATCACTAAAAAGTTTTGTTGCCACTCTCCCAGAAGGGCACAGACTGATCAGGCGGAGAGGGAGAAGTCACCACTTCAGCATGGGAAAGCCCTCGAGAGCAGCTCCCGTGACAATGTCCTTTGGCTGTGAGTGAGGGGTTTGGCCCCGTTCTCTGGCTGGGCTTCCCATTTTCCCCCTGCTGAGCTGCTCTGCCAGGTGCACCTTTGGCTTCCTACCCAAAAATGCTTGACGCGTTGCTGGAGGAGATGTGTCCTTTGGTGGAAGAGCAGAGGAGGTGGCCGGGACGCCTCGCATGGTACAGGCAGCTCTCACCCAGGCTGGAGAAGAGGGTGCATAGTCATGGACACCAAAACCTGCCAGATGAATGCCCATCCCTGCACAGACTGGTTAGACATGGGGAAGCTAAAGGAGCAGCATGGTGTCAGGGAGGCGGAGAGCGGCGCGGGATGGGTTTCAGAGGAAAACTTGCTACTATTTCCATGAGCCCCACTCTTTGCAAGTGATGGGTACCCAGACCAGCAGTGATCTGGGGAGTCTGTGATTAGAGTCAGCTCCTTCTCAAACTTACACAGCCTGGTAGACACTTTGAACATGGCCCTTTTGTTACTTTTACATTGAAATTCAATCAGTTTTACATCTGTGAAACAGACTGACGTATCTGTTCAGGTCTAGATAGGATTAATTAAAAAGTAACAAAGCTCCTGAAGGCCATAAACACTGAGCCATGTATTTGATTTAGCTGAGACCTGACGTACACTGCAAAATATTCTCACTCCTTTCTCAGGCAGCTGGGCTCTCCCATGGACACCATCTTTTTCCTGGATGGAATTAAAATCTCTTCATCTGAATCCTTTATTATCTCTTAGGACTTGGTCACTGTAATGCATCTTCAGTGACTTTTAATTCTCCAGGGTCACCATGCCATACTTCACACTACCCTCATGAACATGCTCTTCTGCCACAGCTTCAAAAAAATTAGAGCAAGAAATAATTCCTCGTTAATCTGAAATAGTTTCTTACATTTTTTCAGTGAATGAGAGAAACAATTTAACAACCCTAAATTATTTTCTAAAGTTCTATGTAAAAATAAAATTTTGAAATATTGACCATTTCAGCATGAATGGGAGATTTTGCATTACTGAAAGTTCACTGGCTTGTGAAGTAGCTTGGTTAACTTTCTTTTTTCTTTTTTTATTTTATTTAAAGGAAACTGCCAAGAAATTACTTACCCAGCTCATCTTAAGAACAGAGCAGCTATTTAACAAGTAGGTGTATGCCAGGCCAGAGTGCCTGCAGGATGCTCAGCCGTGGCTGTGTCTGGTGAGCTGATTTTGCTGATCCCCATCTCCTGCACAGGTGCTTGTGCACTCTGGCAATCTGCCCTTTGGCTCTGCCAGCCCCTTCAGTTCTTTGCTAGCCCTGGAGCTGTGGGTCAGGCACACAAGTGGGTCTAACGGCATCTTCTAAGGCCAGCAGCAACCCTGCAGCACCCCATCCCGCTTGCACTGCACATGCAGCCAGACCCCTGTGGGAAAAAGGAATATTGACCCTTGCTCAAATGTTGCTCTGGTGCCTTGAATCACTCACTTTTCAGTCCCAGCATGATGCAATCACCATTTCTCATGCATATACATACAGGTTGTTAATTAGTCTGACCACTCCAAAACGCTTGCTCAGCCTCCTTCCAACAAGGCTAACAATTTCTGTCTGACATTCCCTCTCCAGAAGCACCGATGCCAAGCACGCCTCGGTGGTACCGGCCACCGCAATTTAATTAGCACCCAATTTCATGCTGCAAAGACTTCTTAGACTAACTGATGTAAAAACAGAAAGCTGTAATGTAAGAACATGCTCTGCATAATACAGTTAATAATTGGGTCACATTTAAAGCAACAGGCCCAGAGTGTGCCTCACACCCTGTGAATGTGATGTAGCCTGACCCTAGACTGGACACATGGGTTTTCCTGATGTCAGTCTATAGGAGAAACATTTGGCTAAAGACAAGTTCTGGCTTTGATTCCCACCTTCCTCATTCTACTTTGATGCTCCCAAAGGGACACTCTGCAACAGTTTTCAATTGCTGGGACTTGCATTTCACGATTCACACAGCACGACCAGCAGCACAGCATTCACTGCTGCTCCACCAGCGAACTGAGGCTCTGCACTCCCAGGAGAGCTGGGCGCAGACGATGGCTTACTCCACAGGTCAGCTGTGGCATCTGTCTGCAAATGCAGTGCTGGACCAGGTATGGGAATCGAATGGCCCTCAGGGTTGACAAGTGACAAGAACTGGAGACTGGGTTCAGGTTCAGTTTCACCTAGAAGCCCCAAAACAGCCTTCGGGTTTGGCTGGTGATTTATGCTAGAGGCAGCCAAACGTCCTGGCTCTCCAAGCAAAGTGCCAAAATCATAGAATCATCGAATTATTTAGGTAGGAAAAGATCCATAAAATCATCAAGTCTAAACGTTAACTTAACACTGCCAAGTCCACCACTAAACCATGTCCCTAAGTGCCACATCTACACATCATTTCAATACCTCCAGGGATGGTGACTCAACCACTTCCCTGGGCAGCCTGTTCCAGTGCTTGATAACCCTTTTGGTGAAGAAATTTTTCCTAATATCCAACCTAAACCTCCCCTGGCACAACTTGAGGCTGTTTCCTCTTGCCCTATCACTTGTTACTTGGGAGAACAGACCAACATTCAACTCGCTACAACCTCCTTTCAAGTAGTTGTAGAGAGCAATAAGGTCCCCTCTCAGCCTCCTTTTCTCCAGACTAAACAACGTCAATTCCCTCCACTGCTCCTCATAAGACTTGTGCTCTGGACCCTTCACCAGCTTCATTGCTTTTCTTTGGATTCCCTCCAGCACTTCAATATCTTTCTTGTAGTGAGGGGCCCAAAACTGAACACAGCACTCGAGGTGTGGTCTTACTTGTGCTTCTCTGTGATACGGACACAGAGCCCACTCCTGGGTGGGCAGCCGGGTGCCAAAGGGGAACAGGCAACAGCAACGGCCCCCCAGGGACAGGGCAGGGCATCGTATTACCCCCACAGCTGCTGCACGAGCACAGCCCGCAGTGTTACGTGAGGGAGCCGGAGCTGGGGAGAGTGACTGCTTCCAGGCAGGGGACCACAGCCCTTGCTTGCAGCAGCCTCTTTCTGTTTGCCCTCATCTGCCTTGCACCTTGTTGCAAGCCCTGAATGCACTTTGAAGAATTATAAATCAATAACAACGAGCATGTTGCAGAAGTTCAGTATGTCGGAGGCAGATTAAAAGGCTGTAACTTTCATGAGCAGACATAAGCATCAAGAGAGATTTATTTCGAAACAGCTTTGGTGCTCTCCTGTGCTCCCTGAGTCAGTTAGAACGAATGCATAATAAGTCTATAATCTGCCAGTGACTATATACACAAAATGCTGCTGAACTGGCGCTTGTACCCTAATTCAGACGCATATTGTGCCCTCTGGATGTACCACAGTGCTGCCTGGAACTCAGCACAGCAAATAAATACACATATTCTTACGTAGCCAGAAAGCTGAGCTGCTGTAAGCCTAGGATTTGCACAGCACAGGGGTCAGTGTGGTTTTGATTTTGCACGTGGCTTTCATCGTTCTCCATGGAAAATAAACTTCCACTATTTCCCTACCACACCCCACCCCAATTTCTCTGGGTACAAATAACAAATATGTGACCTAATGCAGCACTGTGCTGCTGGATGTGGAGGCAGAGGTTTCGCAGCACTCCGGGCTGATGCTCAGGCACCGTGCCACAGCTGCCAGCAGCTCTTGCACAGTTGCCATCCTGCTGCGTGGAGAGCCAGGATGGGGCCAGCCCTGAGCTGGAGAGGGGCAGCCAAGCCCTGCCCCACCATCTCCGCTCTGTGCAAGGCTAAGCAGTGCTAACAGAGGTAATCATGAAGTGTCTGATTTGCCCTGGGGTCTTTCCCTTAAAATATAGGTCATGCTCTGCATCTTGCCTGCAAAGCAGAAGAGTCCCCCCAGTCTTCTTGCTGCAAAGCAAATCGTGCCTTGGGAACGGTGGTGCTCCCATGGGTTCACGCCCAAGAAGGAGGGGGATAAACCACCCAGCTCACAGAGACATGGATACATTTGTTGTCTATCGCATTTTAACATTAAAACAAAATGATCCTTTAATTTCTTCTTGAAATCTATGGAACTGGGCAAAACTGCCCTGGGAAAAGGTGTCCTACAAACCACCTATGTTCAAGGCCCATGGCTGGTTTATCAATTTTCCTTTAAAACACTCCACTGCTTGGAGGCAGACAGCAGCCTGGATGAGATGTTGGTCTGACCTATGTGGACATCAAAGACTACTCTGCAAGAATAGATTTTCATGTTTTAAAGAAATGTGCGTTACATCCAAGTGCATACAGTATACGCTTACGTTCTCCCCACAGAACTACCAGAAGGAAAACGGAAAAGGAGACAAGCATCTTCTGGGGTCAGGTTTCTGTTTGTTTTCTTAGGACACTGACTGAAATGTATGTATTAAACCAAGCATCCACTGCTTGCAAAACCACAGGGTGTTATGAAATTTTGAGCTGAAGAAGGTCAGCAGAAAGACTCCAGTGAGGGTAAATGCTTTTGGTTTGTGGCAAAACTCTGGAGAAGAAATTCCAGAAAAATGTTTTAAAGTTTAGAAAATGTTCCCCAAGGTTTCAGGAAGTCCCACAGGCAGCAAGGGGCCAAGTGCTGCATTCACAGCAAGCCCTTCCTCTATGGACCCCACTGAAAGGAACATACACCTTTTGATTCATAAAGTGCGAAACATTAAAATCAGAGTCTTCCTCAGGCAGCTCAAGGCTTAATATTAGGCACGAACAACATTTGTAACCATCACCTTAGAGGACAGAGCTAAACAAGGATCAAATGATTAATTTTGTTGTTTACAAGTAGGTATAATGCTCATTCCCAGGTGCAAGGACTTGAACTGCATTAGAAAACACTCACCATCTCATAAAATAAATGCCCTAATTTGTCTTTTTTTCTTAACAGTCTTTAAAAAATGATTACAAATAGATCTTTTCTTTCTGTCTTTTTCCTACCTCCTTTCAAACAATAGCCCATCCAAGGGCATCTCTCAGCTACAGCTGCTGCTACCTGCAAGAGAATATATAACAGCTTCACCTCCAGGCATCACCTTGGAAACAGCAGAGCAGCTTTATGCAGTGTCCAGAGGAGAGCAGGACGCTTTGCAGAGAAATGAAAAAGGCATTGCCCTTCTCCAAAGTGCTCTCATCTGTTGTTTATGGTAGGTAATGGCACCCAGGTGGATGCATATTGACGTGGGCTGATGCTTCTGGCTGTCAGCCTTGACTCCACAGCCCTGAGCACGGTGGGGTCAGCGGGGTGAGTACGGTTGGGTGCACAGTTCTCCGTTCCCAGGCCTGGGATGTTGTTTCCAAGACTTGTGTTAATACCGGTGATGGAGGTCTGTCGAGCACGTCTCTCAACATCTCTTTTGTTATTGCAAGGAGGAGTCTTTGCACTGCGTCAAAATGTTCTGCACCGTGGAGGGAGCCAGTGGCTGTTGCAGCAGTGTAACTCTGATTACAAGGAACTGCATCGTGCTAAAATAAATCACATCCTCCACTGGCTGATGTCACTGTGGAAAGGAATGGCCTCATAGCCTGCAAATCTAAGGCTGTTAATGGACAAAATGGTAATGCATGCATGCAGCTACTCATGGAAAGGATTTATTCATTGAAGACAAAGCAGAAAAGCAGTAGCAATCCCTGTAGAAAAAATAGGTGACACAGAACTTACAAAACCATAGAACGAAGCCAGGCTGTTGTTCCTATCTTCCTTTAATCACACCTTATCCAAGCAGCCCAGTATTGCCATCCACCCTCACTCTGTGCACATGGAATAGCTCTGCTGATTGTCACAGGGTCAGCTGCAATGTCTCTGTGATGTTTTGGCCACCCCAGAGGTCCCTGACAACACACTGCCATAAATAAGGCAAGTGAAGACCTAGGAAGGCACCTGTGGCATAGGTCAGTCTTGTAGCATTTGTCCCGCTACAAATCAAGGGGATCCTGCTTGTTTTATCTAATTACCAGGGAATTTTGGAAGAGACATCCTGTGCAAAAGAGATGGCAGAGCTGGGGGAGATGCCATCATGCTGGTGGCATCTACATGTGCCCCTAACTGTGTTGTGTTTCTCATGAACTGAGCTGTACTTTGTAATATTTTCGCAGCAAAACACAGTATTGGAGATGCTGGTGTGAGGGAAGCTGGAAAAATGGCAGAAGGTCAACAGAGATTGTGTGACTGAGAGGGAGCACTAATTGTATTCAGCATCAGCTATCTGTGGTATTTGTACATACCTTTACTTCTAGAGGTGATATGGGGATGCTGTAAAAATAAGGATCATTTAATATTGCAGGCAGAAGGATGTTTTGCTAAAGGTGAAACATACTGAGAACACTCCTGACATGAAAAAGATGTTTTCCTCCGTGCTTGGTCTTGACAAAACAGAAAAGCTGCCTGGGTCAAAGGTGGAGATGCTGCACCTGGAGTAGAAATCAAGCTTTTCCCACCTTACTGCTTTTGCCGCAGGTGAATGACTCACTGTCCACCCCAGGAGCTCACATTGCACATCCTTCAGCACTCAGCGCTGCCAGCTGCTGAAGGAGGGAGGCAATGCCTCCTGGTGCCAGCTGTCACACGTGGCATCAGTAAGGACTGGCAAAACCCGATGCACAATTTCCCATCATGGATGGAGGTAAACAGGACTTCAGGACTCAGGACACAATCTCATGGGGATAAAGCCAGGAGAAGCTGTCACTAGCTGATGTACCAGGGCTGTGTGTGTGGTGGTGGTCCCTCCATATCTCCGTGAGCCTCAGAGGAAAGACGTGCACACACAGAGCAATTCAGCAGCCATGCAGGATGGCTACTAAACATAAAGAAGGCAGGTTCATTTACTACCTTGATTCTTGCAGGCTGCTTCAGGCTGAGAAAATCAAATGATCCACAGAGAGTGAAGCAAATGAAAAAATATAAACATCTGTCTCTGGTGCTGGTGGAAGGTCTGGGAAAAGAAGCTCACCTGCATCTTGAGATGATGGAGGCACCAACAGGGCCTCGAGCTTTGGGAAGTGATTGTGTATGACAGTGGGAATGAACTGAAAACCATTAATTCGCATTGTTATTGGGAAAAACAGAACTCTTTTATATGAACGAGATAAGCTCATGGGGAAAATAACTTTTTTATTTACAGATGTTTAAGTTTTTCAGCTTTTCAGCTTGAAGACACATGCAGCCATGCTCAGCCTTCCTGGTGCTGCAGCACAGCCAGGACAAACTTCCCCAACAGTGGTTACAACTAGTGGGGAAAAAAGTAAAAATGGGTGCTTGGTGTTGCCATGGTTACTCTGAGGCTGGACTTGCTGAGAAAAAAACAGGTTACAATAATTTGCATGTAGCCTAAGCATTAATTTTTAAGAAAATACTTCATTTTTTTTTTTAAAAAGGAAAAGATTTATTCCCATGTGCAGAGGGGATATGAATGAGCCTACATGTCTTGCAGTAGGGCATTTTGATATTACCACTACACTTAACACACAGATCCATGAAGGTGCTCTGCCCTTGGGCTGATTTTGCACATGGGCCTAATAAAGTGAAAGAAGGGGTGGCTCAAAAACTCAACATTTTGCCTTGTCCCCTTTGCCTTTTGTCCTTCTGTTTTCCACGAGCTGCATCTTCTGTGCTGTCTTCTCCTGGTTTCTACTTCCCCACCTTCACCCCTTCCCTTCTCAGCTGCTGAAGAAGCTTGCTGGCTTCTCTTCAGGAGACCCTCACCACAACTGAAATCCCAGGAACCTCTCCAAAAATCCGCATCTTCCTTTCTCCCCTCCAGTGGCTACCTCCCTTCCTGTGACACTCACTCACGGCACAGTCACCTGCTCTCCCTGGCTCACCTCCTGGCTCTTTTGGGACTCGCAGCCCTGTGAGGCCATCAGTTTCTTGGCCTTTTTTGGGGGTATGTCTTCCACAGTCACAGTGTTTCCTTCGTTTGCTCCTCATCATGTCCAAACCCACTTGGCAATCCTGGCCCAATGATTGCTGGGGACCCAGCAGCTCTTCACTCTGACTCCTGCTTCACTTCTCTGCTTGGCCAGGTAGTAATGGTTTCTTCTCTCCTTATTTCTTCTGACACAGGACATGGCAGCTTTGATATCACCACCTTCTCCCTCTCCTTATTCTCTCAGATCAGGCTTTTTCATATGAGGCAGCAAGCAAATCCAAACCCAGTCCTGCCTTGTCCCACAGCTGAACCCAAATATGTTTGGGTTTTTCCACCACGGCACAAAAGCCCTTCTGGTCTCCACAACAGGCAGCTATTTGACACCGCATCCTAAACGTCACTGGTGGATTGTGATGTGCCCTAAGGGATGCCCTTCTCATCTCTCCTCCACTTTCCCTCTCCTTTCTGTTCTTACCAATAATTACAGCTGGGGTTAGACAAAGCCTTCATTGTACCCGACCTCCAAGGATAACAGGAGGAAAATGCTGTAAAAACTCACCCAAGTTAACTAGGCAGAACAGATGAGACTTCTTCCTGCAGTTTAACAGCAACAGCGGGAGCTTTTGCCAGTTTTATGCAGAACTTAGAAAAATGGTCAGTAATATTCTCTGGAAAACAGGGTCACATTTTAAAACCTGGGAGGAGAAGAGATTTTACTTTAACAGCAAAGAACACGCTCAGCATGAACTCAGACAGATCTATTTCCCTGAGTTATAGGCAGACCAGTGTCTTACGGAGTGGAAAGTGCTGCACCTCCTTCGGCTTAACATGATGGTGTTCAGACTCCAGCCTCTCACCCTGGGTGAGGAAACTGGGACTATGGTCTTTTTGTAAGGCTTTAACAGTGAAAGCACTGAGGAAATACTGTATGTAATTGGTAGAACTAGAACAGTTACTAAATTGCTATGAGATAGTGTTTTAGTATTTCATTGCCATTTAAAAAGAAGTTTTTAAACGGCTTTAATAAATGCTTGAGGGATGATGCTTTAACCAACTTCACAAATACTGTGACAAGGCAGTGGATATATAACTTCTTACTGCAAATCTGAATTGCCTGAACATAAGCCATCTTAACACAGGATCACAAAACAGAGAGCACAGGTTTTCAAGTGCTGCCAACATTAGATACCACTTCTTAGATTGTTTCATAGTCATTTGACCTGTGCCAATATAATACCACTGACTTTTTACATGATGTTACTGTTGTGTTTTGTAGGAGAAAATGATGATTTAGTTCAACTACAGCAGCTTTTTTTTACAGATCAACCTACTTTATATATACCAGATTTATATGGTCCTTTCAATCTTCAGCAATTTATTCTGGAAACAGTAAGATACCATGCTGGGAAGGCTCAGAAGGAAGATTTGCACAGTGGTTTTTCTTCCCACTTTATACAAGGGAAACTGAGCCCAAGGAGCTAATAAATGGTCAGAATCACACAGGACATTGGGCAGAAAAGAAAACTCAACCCAGACACTAGGCATCCTAAGCTAGAGCATGAGCAGCAAGAAATGTCCAAGGGGTAACCCAGGTTAGATCGATTTCTAAAGGGTATCCTCAGTAGGAAGTCTTCTTCCAAGAAACTCATTTCTGGCAGCCCTTCCTCTACCAGCTTTCTAAGCTTCCAAGCTGCCAAAAATGAATTGCTCTCTTTGACAAAGCTCTTGAATTCATTCAGGCTAAATCTGCTGCCCCTTCTGGATTTGAGTTATTAACCATTATTTTTATCTACGATGCATCCGGCTACCACATACTCTTAAATAAAGACATTTTTCCCTTTTTTTTCTTTTGCATTTTGAAGCAAATAAAATTGCTCGAAAAGTAGAGAGGTGACCCTCCTTTGAGAAGTGCAGGATTTTCAAGTAAATCTTTAGCGTAGAGTACTTCTTACAGTAACAAGTTATTTTACTGAAGCACACGATGTAGTGGTTTTATATACCGTTTATTTGCAGTCATGTAATGAAATATCTGTACTTTGTTCCAGCCTGTTTCTAATTTAGTCATCAAGAAATAAAAGAATTTGGAGAATACACCCATCTCTTATCTGGCACAACAGCAATGTCATATTTTTAATTTTGAATGAGATGACTAAAAGGGCTCCATTAGCCAAGACGAGGAGCTGTTATATGGCCGTAGAAGCTGAAATGTGATAGAAATAAGTATAAATAAAGTTATCATAACCAAACCCAACTACAGCCTGCTTCCCTTGACTTCAGTTGGCATGAATTGCCTACAGTAATGTAGACATTTTAAAAGGGGGAAGAGAAAATTGCTCATTTCTCAGTCAGCCTTGACTCAGGTACCAATTAGCCAGGATGGGGAAAATTTACCCTTGAGAAAACAGCTTCTGACTATTTAAAATTGCAGCTCTGCCTCTCTGTCGTTCAAAATCATTTGGGCACCATCCTGTAAGGAACCAGGAGAAGTGGAAGGAAGACTTGCACAGAAGAAGAGAGAAAGATGCTGCTTTTGTGCCCAAGCTTGCCAGTATTTGCCAGGAGGATCAAACAGGCAGAAATCAATGGAGTGCTCCACAGTGCCTTTGAAGCTGCGTTTTCATGCTGTCTCTTGACATTCTCTATAACTGGTAGGGTAGCATGTGGTAAAATGTTTGCAATGTCCAGTCTTTCTTTGTTCCACCCCTTTCCCAAACAAATGGCACATGGTTGGTGGCACAATGCACTCTCTGAAGGTGGATGCTTTCAAAACAAACCACAGTGTACAACTGTGCCTCAATTTCTCTCTGGAGTTAAAGATAAAGGTATGCTCAAATGTGTATGCTAAAAGTGACCATAGGGGCTAAGTTCCTTTTTATTTGTATACATGAACAAGACTACTAGTTCAAAACAAATAAATAAATAAATAGATAAACTCAGACTAGCAAAAGCCCTGAAACCCAGCAACCGTAGCCTTCTGCTAATGGTTTGTGCCCAGAAACAGTGTACATTAACAAGCCCATCTCTGCTGAAGCTTTTGATATTGCTGTTGCACTTGACAACTCCGATACTGAAGTGGTTCAGAAAATGTCTCTGCTGGCCTTGCTAATGCACAAACTGCCTCCTTGCACTTACAGAAATGTCTCTTGCAAGCACATATTGTGCAAACACGTCAGTGTTTATTAAATCTGGGGCTGAGATGTGGAGTGGCCTCAGTCTTCTCTGATACCAAGGCAGACGATGTTCTACCCCCTGCAGGATCAGCTCTTAGCTGGTAAATAATGCTATATTCTCATCCTTCATCAAGTAAATTCCCTTTCTCTGGCAATCACACACTCTTGGAGTGATGCCAGCCTTATCCAAATGTGACTTGCCCTCTGGGGAATTTCCTTGAATATTTTCTCTCAGAGGGATGAGAGAAGCTCAGAATTATGACACCCTGTATTCATATAAATACCATGAAATGGTTGTTTACAGTGAACGGCTTATCAATCTGGCAAAAAGCCCCACTGTGCAAATGATGTGAATTGGTTAGAATAACAGGTAGCTCTTAAAGAACCTGATGCTGAAACCCAGACGTATTCATACTTTGCTGCCATGAGGTTTCTGGTGCTTAGCATCTTTTTGGATCACATCATTATATTAACTGCTCAAGTTTTCTGCGGATTAAAAGATCTGGTTTGGACTTTAGGAGACAAGATGGAAATGATTCGACAATCCAGGGGCAAGCCCAGTCAGTTCCAATAATCTCATCAAGCAAACTAAATATTTAAGTTGAAGTACAGACGCTTATTGTGGTAAGGAATTCGGTCTGGACTGGAATTTCACAGCTGGTTTTGGTATCTTTGATCTTGGACCAAATGCTAGCCCCCAGCGCCCCAGGCTTGGAGGCATCTCAGCTAGGCCACCTCTGAATCTCAGTCTTCACTGAAATACACTGCTCTATGAGGAGTGGAAATGAAGTTTCCCATGGGGTTGGACTCTGCATCTCCACATTCCTTCCGTTCCCCTCCCGGCTCTCTCATTTCCTCTCTGCCTGGCTGGGCAAGCGGCAGCATCTTTTATGCTGTGCTTGAAGTTACGCATGGGCTGACTGGCCAGCAGGTTCTTGCCTCTTATTACAGATAAGAGACTGAAAGTGTTTTTCCTCTGTGGGGCTACCCTGAGGATGTGAAAGTTAATGTCCGCCTAATATTTGCCTCTGTCAAATGGGACTGAAAGTGAATGGTGGATTAAAAAAATTCTTAAGCAGGTCACTGAAACAAGATGGTAGCATACAGTTTGGTTTCCTTGGCGCACTACTTCTAGAAACAGCTTACAGAAATTAGCTTTTCTAGCTTACTTCTTTTTTGTGCCTAAACTGATATGTTCTTCTGCAGCCAAAAACCTTGCTTCAAACATGGGATGTGTCTACTGCATGGTATCGGGTGATTCAAATTAACCTTGTGTCAGAAGCAAAAGCAGCAAAATTTAGTTTTGGTGCCTTGTCCTCTACTGTATCATGTAGTTAAATCATCATGGTTTGGTGGTAGGTGTCTGCACCACAGCCTAAGGTGCAAAGATGACAGGCTCGTGGGAGTTTGAATCCATTCCTGTAAAAGAGCTAGAGGCTTTTGATGGACCTCTTCTCTCTCAGATTCTGCTCAGGGTGGGGACAGAAACAGTGACTGGCACATTGTAGAAGACCTGAGGAAGAGAGAGGCAGAGATCAAGAACATGAAACACACAGGATTATCGGCTTCATCAGGGTTCCTGATAGTCTGTTTGAGCAAAAACCAGTGCCATATAAAATAGTGCCCTGCCACGGCTTCAAAACTTCCTTAGAGTGAGTGCCCAGTGTTTGCTTCCCTCAACCTGCCCACATGCACAACAGGACTTCCACCCCTTCTGCCCCACCATTAGACCTACAGACCCTGCTCCTTGCCAAGCCAAATTACAATTACTGCCAGCACTCAATCTTTATTGCTTGGATTTGATCTGTGTGTTTCTTCTCCAGCTTGCTCTCTACCCACCTCCTCATAAAGGATGGGCAGTGCCCTCACTTGGCTGTATCCCTTCCCTCCTCCTGGGCAGTCATTCCCAGGGGAGCACCCATGTGCTCCTCATTCGATAAGTGGGAAAGATGTCAAAATGTACAATGATGAAGGAACGTGTTCCAGATGCATGAAATGACACTGGGCTTCCTGAAGACGGCCGTGGACAACACTCCAGGTGTGGCTAGTCCAGCCCGCCTGGCCTTTGCACCAATGCTACCATTTCCCTCTGCCAGGCAAGACCACATCCAGCAAAGTCTGGGCTGCAGGAGAGTTATGAACATTTTAAAAAGGAGGGTCATTTTCCTCCTCAGTTGAACTTTTTCTATGACAACCTGTTCTCTGTTACTCAGTATTTTTAAGGTTGTGATCAGAGATATTTTGGAAAACATATTGCTATCCAGCAACTGATTTGGGGGCATCCCAACAATAAATGAAATTTTAAGAATTAATTTGAAGGTGGTCAGGTAAATTAGGCTTTTCTAGGCTTAAAGGCTATGCCTATAGCATTCTAAGACCCCAGTTCTCCACTTCTTTCTGTTCAATCAGGATGGACAAAAGATGCTCTCTGTGATTGCTGTTAATTCCCCAGTGTCGTGCTGGTGGAGAGATGTTCCCATCCAGGAGTCCCTCTCCCTTGCCATCAAAGAAATGTGGCATGAGCCCATAAAACCCTCACGGTTACTCTGAGTTCAACTGCTCTACTAATGGCAATTAAAATTCATGAACTTGATTGCTCAGAGACAAGCAGAGGGAAACTGGAAATTTTTATCCCTTTTCTCTGTTAGGTTTCTCAGACATAGGGTGGAAACCTGGGTGATCCATGATCTCTGTTGAGCATCCTCATGTTATGAAGAGATCTGCTACTACAACAACAACCCAGTGATAAGGAAAAATAAATTATTTGGGATATTTTAAGGAAACAGCTGACAGAAGAGTGATGAGATATTCTTTTTTCCCCTGTGGTGATAAATTTAAAAGCCAAAGAAGCAAAAAGGTAAACAGTAAGAAAGATTCACAAGCTGCATTGTTCATTTTGATAATGTTAAAAAGCTCCAGATCAACGAGTGCAAAAAGCAGAACACGCTTCTATCGGCACAACTTGCAATGAAATTGGACATGTGCTTGTAGGTGCTAATGGCTGCCAGGAGGCAGGTTCTTTCAGCTGTCATACTCTGGATTAAAACTGATGGATGGATTTAGCATCTTTTAAAAGGTGAAATGAAAGGGTCAAAAGAACCCCAAACCTTGTTATACAGCAGTAGCTCAAAACAGGAGAAACACTACTAGAATAATTCTGACCCAATGGCCAGAACCAACCCAAAATGCTGGGAGACCTCTCAGTGAATGGCTGTCAGTGCTTAATTTTAAGGGTTATTGGCAATAATGACAGAAGGAAAAGGCAGAGAAGGCCAACATCCCCGGTGATCATGGCCTCGAGAGGGAGTGGAGAGCCTGGGCTCCTCAAGGCATGGAGCTGGCTGGGCAGGCAGGACTGGAAACGGTGAGCAAGGAAACCGCTGCTGTATTTTCCTTCTGTGAGGGGACTCTGTGAATAGAGAAGATCACAATATGGAAATATCCTCTTCACTCCCCAACACACCAGCAAAGCTCTGAATGTGTAGGTTAACACCTATGCTGAAAGGTGGAAATTGGATTTTCTTTCAAAACTCTAGCTGAGAGACTAAACTTCATTCCCCATACACTTTATTTCAAGGGTTTGAAAGCATCTGAGGGCAGACTTGTCTGAGCTGCTCTGCTTCACTTTGAACTGCCACTGGTATTGCTGGTAGGACATCCCCCAGCTGTGTGCCAGCAACCTGCAGGTAAACCTTTTCCTGTGTACAGGTGTATGCCATGCTCTCATTAGGAGAAACTGGGACCAGTAGAGTCTTATCTGCGGTCTTAGTACTGATGTGCAAAATGTTTCTTTACAACTGTTTCAGTAGGCAACAAGGGACAGCAATGTGGCTTTTTAATGCAAAAAGACACCGTATTTCATTATGTAAAATGTCAGCTCACAGAGAGCAACATTACATGACATAAACCATATTTCATTGGCCAGAATTAAGCAATGCTTTATAAAATGCAGGTTATGTTTCAAAAGAAATTCTTCAGAACAGGCTGAAAGTTTACTCTGAGGGGGGAAAGTTGAGAATCAAATGAATATTGGGAAAAAATTGCTGAATTAAGATCAGTTCAGTAGTCATACACATTCTAGCATTTCCATTGTAAGAAACAGACCTTTACTCAGTTTATTTACTGAGGTATTCAGAAGAAAAAAAAATTGTCTTGCTTTTCTGCTTCTGCATTTATGGTTTGTAAGTTCAGCACAACACAGGAGTCTTTCAGCTCTGGCACTCTGAACAACAACCCATGAATCACACATCCTCTCAGCTACAGCAAGTACCAAGTCAAGGTTTCCCTGAGATATTGTTCTCCAGGGTGGATGGTCTGGAGTAAGTCTGACTTTCTCCAAGTCTGTCCTTATGGCTTTAAAGAACACATTGTTTAAGGACCAGTGAAGATTGTCTAGGAAAAAAGCCAATAACCATAAAGCCAAAGAGATCATAAAGCTCCTAAAATCAAATTTTATTATACAACATGTGAGATTCCTTTTCTTTTGCTCTAAACCTCTTCAGCATTAGATAAAGTTTCCTCAGCTGAGGCATCTGTCTGTGAAACAAATTCCAGACAGATTAGGTGAAACTGTCTTGGGCTATCTAAAGGAAAACCTGCGGTCCTTTGTTTTACAGAAAGGCTTGCTAGAAAAAGGATGTTGCTTCCATCATTCTCCAGTTTAGTCCCACCAAGCAACCAAAAACTCTCTCAACCAAAGCCAATAAACTGATGACCTTATCCTGAAAACATTTTCTTTCTTAGAAAAGGAGGAGTGCCTAGGACTCCATGAAGGCCACCCGGGAAATTGTCAACATCCACTGTACATAGAAGGAGCTCAGATACTCTGGCATTGGATATGAGAACTGGAGGTAAGCTGATTAAAAGGTATTCAGTGTAGATACATGCTGTGATGCTGCTTTAGTGACCTATGTGCCAGTTTGTAATCAAGATACTATTGCTGTGTGACCTCCAGGTGCCTTCCCAAAGAGTGGTGGGACGTGAGTTTGGTATGCAGATCATGAAGGGGTCTCTCACCGTTACAAGGATCTTTAAATCAAAGTGATAGAAATGTAAGGCTAGAAGAGCCCTATCTAGTCCTCATGCCATGCTGTGGCAAGGTCCAGTACAGCAGGTCCTCTTAACCCAACGTGGGGAAAAACCAGAACAGCCTCTGGAGGTGAACAACATGGACCTCTAATGCCACAGCCCCTGTCAACACTCACATGAGATGAAGTGTCTGGGCTGAATATTTTCTAAGTGTTTTCACTTATGTATAAATACATCCTTCCCTTTACCCACACATGTGCATGTTCACTCTCCTGTAGAGAAGCCTTTTAGAAAAATGAACTTGCTATTAAAATGACAGCTTGTTGGACAGCAAAGACAAATTAGTGCTAGCTGCAGAATAATTACATTGACAAATTGCTTGAGTTGTATAACGTTAATGTCAGTGAAAAGCCCCAGGTCCTCAGCAAAACTGTAGCAATATGGGAAAAATGGAGAGGAAACCAGGACCCCAAAAAAAGTTTTTGAAATGTAAACAGAACAATAGTTCTGTAATTCAGGGTAATTACAGAATGGTGGGGAACAGAAGGACAGCTTTAAACTCTTCCTGGGGCTGCCTTGCATGTGAGTTGCTCCTTTGACTTCAGTCTATTGCTAATGTCACCAAGTAGCACTTGCAGAATTGAAAACTAAACGTGTAATTAAGATCCCCTTGAAATTAAAGAAACCATAACTTCTAACCTCCCTGGCACAGAGACTACTATTTCAAGAACAGTAATGATTAGCAGATCCCTTATTTTTTACTTGAACTTATAACAACAGTTCGGTGTATAGATTCCTTACATCATCGTGTGTGCAACAGGAGACCAGAACAAATATTCCAGTGAGGCAGTAAAACCATATTGAATTTTCCCAGCCACCTCAGCATCTTGAAGGCAGATTTTGAAGGTAACTGTGACCTATACAACTCTCCATACAGCCTTTTATTGACTTTATGGCTCACAGAGAAAACTACAATGCTGCTGAAACTGGGCTGGCTGAAAGGAAGAGCATGGGAAAGCACTGCAGTGATCTGCACTGTTTATGCAGTGAGTTTTTATAAATGTCATTCCTGGAAAATTTGAAAAATTTTCAGAGTATAAATAATTTTTCCCCCAAAGGATTTTGAAGTGCAATGCCACATTTTAAATTAACAATGAGGTAAATCAAAATTAGTTTGTTCAAACAACTGAGTTTATTTTCTTAAGGATGAGGTGGAACATTTTAAGTAATTTGATTCAAGTAAGGGCAAGAAACTTAGTTGTAGGTCTTCACAGCATTCATATTAATTTCCTCTCCCTTTTGCTTCAGTTCAAATGTTCAAATCCACCACCAAAGTGGCAAGTTCATTTCTAAAACAACCTACTGGCTCAGCAGCTAATTGTAAGTTAAAACCAAGGTGTGGTAGCTGAGTTCAGTACAAACCCATAAAAGTACTTCATTTCCCTGGGCACTAGTATTTACTTGCAGGTTTAATAAAAGACCCTGACCTGCACAGTTTATAAAAACTTACCATTCTGCACTGTGAATTTTCTTTAATATTGAAAACTGGATTTAAAAAAAAAAATCATCTGAATGGCCCTTATTTTCTGAAGTGTGAAAGGAAAACATTTATGTTTCTATAATGAGAGTATGGGAATTAAATGCTGTGATGTCAGACTAAGTAGTATTACTTTAGCTTCTATATGGTTGAGTGATTTTACTATAATAGTTTCTCATAATAAAGCTTTCTATCTGTAATACATAGAGGATAGAGAGACTGACAGAGCTGTAATCTTTCTTTCAGAAGCATAGTGTTAAGTGAACAGGGGCCAAGTGAAAATATAATTCCGAAAGGAAGATAACGATGGCCCTATATAAGGCTGAAATAAGACGTGTCACCATTTCAAGTGAAAGATATTAGCTCTGAAAACAATGCCATGTATTAAGAAGAGATGTCACATGAAGTCAGCTTCGAATTTATTCTACAGGTCTAGAATTTGTTTGTGGCAAAAGGCTGCATACAACTGTCAGTTTTGTATAGCCCCTACTCTTGTCACTGCAATTTGCCGTTTATGCAGCGCTGTGCGTGCTGAGCATTGAGCACATTTATGAAGACTAGGGCCCTGCCCCAAAAAACTCACCATTTACTAGACCACAGAATGAACAAACATGTTCTCCTGGTTTCACAGCTGCCTGCGTGTACATGCAAAGCTCTTCCATGTGTACCGAGGCAAACTAAGCCTGGAACAGCTTCAGCATGGATGGTAGCTTCTACTGGTGCTGCCAACTACTCATCAGACCACACTGAAATTAGTGCCTTCTTCCATTTCTCTCCCAAAACTCCTGAGCTGTCTTTTCCACAACCTTTTAAGTGTGTATGGTCATTGGTGAATGAAAGGCAAATACAGCGGTGGCCCTTAACTCTACTCTGACCCACATTGCTACTACACAATGCCACCAAAATTTGAACAGAATCACAGAATCATTCAGGTTGGAAAAGACCCTTGGGATCATCGAGTCCAACCATCAGCCCTGCTCTACAAAGTTGTCCCCTACACCATATCCCCCAACATCTCATCTAAACAACCCTTAAATACATCCAGGGATGGTCACTCCACCACCTCCCTGGGCAGCCTATTCCACTGTCTGACCACTCTTTCTGTGAAAAATTTTTTTCCTAATGTCCAGTCTGAACCTCCCCTGTTGCAGTTTAAAGCCGTTCCCTCTTGTTCTGTCACTAATCACCTGTGAGAAGAGACCAGCACCAACCTCTCTACAATGTCCTTTCAGGTAGGTGTAGAGAGTGATGAGGTCTCCCCTCGGCCTTCTCTTCCTCGCACTAAACAGTCCCAGCTCCTTCAATCGCTCCTCATAGGGTCTGTTCTCCAGGCCCTTCACCAGCTTCGTTGCCCTCCTCTGCACTCGCTCCAGCACCTCGATATCTCTCTTGTATTGAGGTGCCCCAAACTGGACACAATACTCCAGGTGTGGCCTCCCCAGTGCAGAGTACAGGGAGACTATCACCTCCCTACTTCTGCTGGGGTTACGCTGCAGTAAGATTTTATACAGCCATAAGTTATCACCAGGTCTAATGTGCTTGTGTCTATTATTTTTATATCACCCCGCTCAGTCACGTCAAAGCCCAGCACTACAGCATCGCATTTTTCCTGGGCCCATACACGTGATTGTGCGTTGTGGAGAACAACCTGGGGAAACGATGGCAGCAGTAGTTTATAATCTGCTACCAGGTGATGATGGTTGGAGTAGCCTGGCCTAACCTGGAGGCTAGCACCTCAGGCGCCTGCTGGCCTCAGAGGCAAAGGCCTCAGGGAGCTTCCAGGGCGGAGCAGGGCCCTCAGCCACCAGCCCGAGAGGTGTAACCTCCATTTTCAGCCTGCCCTGCCTGGGATTTGGGGGAGGCGGTGTTTGTGGGGTGCTGGGGGAAGCCCATCCCACCGAGCAACACCCGCTGCCAAAGCAGCCCCACATCGAAGGGCTGTGTTCTCTCAGAGCGGCGGGTGGGCTGCGGCCCCTTCCCCCGCGGAAGGGGCCGCAGCCCACCCGCCGCTCTGAGAAAACACGTCCCCTGGCGCCTCAGCCCCCTGAGGGAGCAGCCGGGAGCTGCGGTCCCTTTAAGACGCGGGGGCGCGCGTCACGTGGTGCGCACCGGCTCTCGGGCGGCGGTGTAGTCCCTTGACCGGGGTGGCAACGTCGGCCAGCGGGGCTAACGGCCGTGGGGGGGACTACAGCTCCCAGCGGCCACCGCGGGGACGGGTGAGCTCACCGGCCGCGCCCGGGCGGGCCTCGCAGTGCACGCCGGGAGTTGTAGTCCGCCGTCCCCCTCGGCGACGGGCTGTGGCGCGGAGCGAGAACTACGTATCCCAGCGTGCCCCGCGGGGCGGGTTCCCGTCAGCGCAAGGGGGAGCCCCCCGACGTAAAGGGGGATCACTTTCCCCTTGTGTCCGCCATATTGGACGGTAACTCTGGTCAGCGGCGCTGGGGCCGAGGGAGTCCCCGTGGCCGTGACAGTCGGTGCGCTCCGCTCCTCGGCGCCCGGGGTAGCCCGTGCCCCGGCCCTGCCCGTCCCCTCCGCTCCCGGGCGCTCGCGGCGGCCCCGCGCCCCTTCCCCTCCTCCTTCTTCTCCTCCTCCCTCCCCCCCCCTCCCCGCTCCCTCCTCCCTTGCCCGGGTGTCAGGCACGATGAGTCCGGCCGACGCCAAGCGCGGAGCCAAGCGCCGGAAGAACAAGCGGGGCGGCGGCCTCAGCAGCACCGGCGGGCCGGGACCCAGCGGCGGCGGCGGCGCCGGCGGCCTGGGCAAGGCCGGGGCGGCGGCGGGAGCGGCCCCTCTGCGGGCTGCGACCCAGGCGGCCGCCGCCTCGCCGAGCGCGGTGGGCGGCCTGCTGACAGCGCCGGCGACGGCCGCCGGCAACGGAGCCCTGGGCGGCGGCGGGGCCGCGGCGGGACACGGCGAGGTGAGGAGGGGGGGGGCGCCAGGGCGGGCGGCGGTGACATCCCGCTGCGGCGGGCCCGGCACACACCCACCCGGGCGGGCGGTGCTGGCAGCCGGGGGGCGGCCGCCGCGCCATCCGCCCTCTCCTCCAGCCCTTTTCGGTGGGTGCGGGCCCCGGGGCCTCGGCGGGGCGGGGGAAGCGAGTGCTGGGCCCCTCGCAGCGGCCGGGGGCCGCGGCGCTGCCCGGCGTGGCGCGGCGGTGGGGCTGGGCAGTGTCCTCGGCTCCCCACCCTTTGTGGGGGAAGGGCAGCGCAGGCTGCTCGGGGCCGTGTCGTCCGGGGGTTTCTGCTGAAATCCCGGCAGGAGCCAGCTCCAGGGTCCTCATCCTTGGGGGTCTTCGGACTCGGGCCCCACCTTAATGCGGGAGCTGTAGGAAATAGGCGGGCAGGCCTTGAAAAATCAAAAATATACCTTTGTGTATTTTTTTTCCTATTGGAGCCCTTTTTGCAGTAGACAACTTCGTTAAGCGTAGAAGGTTCACTGTAGCTTGGGCTGTGGTTTGCACTCTGGTGCCTCAGAATAATTTAGATCTGTTACATTATTTCATAATGTGGTGAAATTTGTTGGGAGCCGATTGTGTGGTTTAATTGGTCTTTTTTTAATAAAAATTGCTCAAGGATTAGGCCTTTAAAAAGGTATACTACTGGCTCAAGTGACAAAAAAGTAAATAAGTTTACGTTCCTTTCTCATGTAAAGGTTACCCCAGATTTTTTGTTATCTACACAAAGCTTGCATTTAGGTATCATATTTACAAAAGCATTTCCTGCTGACAGCATCTTTAGACTTCCATGTGTATGTCATACAGCCTGCTCCGTTTCCTCTCTCTCTCATAAACTTGTACATGTGAGGGGGAAATAGAAAAAAATAGCTTTTGTGATGTAGGGTCTCTGAAATACCATGATGTAACAAATGTTTTTTTTTTTGTTCTCCTTGTAATTTTGTGCCCATCTATTTTGCTAGGTCAACAAGCAATCTGATGTTTGTAGATTAACTTCCTCTCCACTCCCCCCCCCCCCCCCCCTTAAATCTTGTCTTTCTATGCTCTCATACTTGGTTACCCAAAATCCACAGTTTTAGATTAACCATTTCTGTATGTTTGTTCTAATCTGACACTTATTTCAGGCATAATTTCCTTTTGGGACATTAACCCTTATATGATTTAGATATCCAGAATGATGTACATAATGGCAAAGAGGTGTGCAGGTTTTTATTTGTAACTTTGCAAGTCATCACTAAACTCTGTTCTAGTTAAACCTCTAGCAGGAAGATACATCTTGTTTTGTTTTACATTTTAGATTGCAAGTTCTTCCAGGCACAGGTTCCTAGATATTGTTGGAATAAACATGGTAATGCCAAGGGAAAGACAACAAGCAGTGGAGTGATATGCAGAATGGGGCATTGATGTGATTCAAATAGTGAAGGCTCCACTGTCCCTGAAATTTTGATCTGTTTGTATCTTGTGGTTATGTGTAGTCGAGGACTTTAGTTCTAATCTAATCACACTGAATGAATTCTGAAATTTGTCTTGAAAGGGCAACATCGCTGCTAGTCTTCCTACTTAATGTTTCTTCTTTCTTTCAGACTAGGTACTTCCTAATAAAATTTCCCAGTCTTCAGGAGTCTTCACTTGGAAAGTATAAGTCATATCTTCAAAATGAAATACAGTATTTCGGCACTAAATTTCTGGGAAAATACTTGTGTATATTACATGTACTGATACGTTATTCATACTCTTATAAGTGAGCACAACATGCTATTTTGAATGCATTTGTAACTTTGTCTTAATTGATCTTTTTTGCTTGTACTCCTGGATGTCTATGCAATTTGTCAAATGTTTCCATTTCACTTAACGGTGTAGTGCAAGTGATTCTGAAGACTGATGGACAAATGGGGAATTAAGAAGTTGGCTGAATAGATCAGTTAGTTGAGCTAGAATAAACCTGCAACACACACCTTATTTAATCAAACAGTAAGCATAGTAGAATTAGATTTTGAGGATAGATAAATCCCTGTGCTCAGTTTCTGAAAGGTAATGCTTATACTCCATAATGCTCCTTTAAAGTTGGTGTTACTTCCTCCATACTGGTTTCAATGACCTTTTTCTTGACATTTCAATACCTTTCCAATGGTGGTGACATATGAAAGTTGCTACTGCTTGCTTCAAAGATGAAATCTTAAAGCATAACATGACTGTTACTTACATGAATATGTGATCTCCCTAATGGTTAATAATTTGCTAGTTAAGGGTACATGGTCAAAACAAGACTTAGTTCTTTGAGTGAAAGACTAGCATATGTTTTTTCTGGATTAAGTTGAGAAAGAAAACTGTGTATTTTACATGACTGATCACTTCTAAATTAGGTGCAATATTTGTTTTGGCTGGATGGAGAGTAAGCAATGCACTAATAGCTGTAAAGTAGTAACCAGAGTTGCTTTACTTTCATCTTACACAGAATATTGTAAAGTTCCTGTTAGTGGGTAAGAGAAATCATCAGCCAATTCTCTGCTGGACAATCTTGAATGTTTAATCTCTCAAAATATATAAAATATAAAAACCCCATGATTTCTGTATTTGCTGCACAGCATAATGTTTTCTCCTTGTTAGCATGCTTTCTGTTTTCCAGCTTTCGTCACTTCCCTGGTTTTAGGGCATCCATTCTGAATGTGGTGGGCACATCCTTCTGCTAACATTCTATTAGATGGTTATTCCAAAATTTGTCTGAAATGTAGAGTGAAACAGGATGTTGAAGGAGTCATCCCTTGTATGCTCCATGTTCTTGTGTGTCAATAATAGTTCAGAATGATGTATGCTTTCAACATGCTTTATAAAACAGGTTGAACAGAATTTTAAAAGGGCTGTATTTATGGTTGAAACTAAAAGCACATGTGCCAGTATTGAAATTCTAGCTAAGCCTGTTAGAACTAACAAATATATTTTATTTGAGGTTTTTATACACCTTATCTGGAGGGGTTTTTTAAGACTGTAGGCTAAATTCTGCATTAGAATACATGCTAAGTCCTGTTCTGGGATGCAAGTGGGCAACTCCTAATGGAATCTTCCTGGAAGCTACGTTGCCCCATGCACATGCTTTATAGCATCCAAATTCATCCTCTCTAGCACTATGAGATGTTTTAGAATGATAGTGAAATTAAGGATGCTTTGGCAGTGTTTCAGTGGAAGGGAGTATCTCAGTTTTTGGAAACCTGTAGCTGTGTGGAGTTATTGGAAACAAAGTAATTGAGTTGTATGGTGCTGCTGCAGGACTTCCCTAGGATTTACATTTTTTTCCTTACAGAACTATTTACAGCAGTGTTACAGAGTGAAGAGTTAGGTATCCTATAAATAATAGTAATTTTTAGCCAGAAAATAAAATAAACATTTTGAAGTTTAATGTATATATTTAAAGAAATAGATCTTGCTTTCTGTTGGTTTGTTTAATTATTATTTTTTTTAAAATTCAGTAGTGCATTGCGTCAGGCCTTCATAGTTTGATCCTATAAATTTTTGACTGACAGTTGGATTATTGATGCTGTGAGATGCATTTGATTATCAACCACTGTATAACTCATAGATATACTGTAGCAAAATTGTCTGTTCCTTATGTTCAGGTACTTTGGGGTGAGGAGTTTTGTGTCAGTGGCTGATCAGCTGCAGTTGTAGTTTTTGTTACAGGCCTGACCTTGTGTTATTAAGGGGAATAATTTAGTAGCCATTTTACAGTGCTGTCACTTGCATTTTTCAAAGTATTGTTTGTCAATTGTAGTAATGTATTAAATCTTCTTACATGTGAGCTGTCTGTTTTAGAATTTTCATCAAATATTTCACTGGACTATTCCTTTATTACAAGATACTGCTTTTTAAATGGGAGATGCTATACATAGCAGACCATACATTGCCACCTTTTAGACCATTTTTTTTAGCAGCTTTGAAGTTCTTTGCATTTTACTGATATCTGTGCTTGATTTGTTGTTTGAGATTTTCCCTTTTTTTCTCTTCCCCCTCCATGATTCAAACATTCAAAAGAAATAGTATACAAAAGAGGAGCTTTGTCAGGAACTCAGAAGTTCAGCAAATAGCTAGCTTTTGTACTTTTATGTTGGGCCTCCTCCTGTCTAAAAGCAAACTTATTTTGGCCATTTTTTTTGGTCAAGGTTCAGGTAAACTAGAGAAATTCCAATAAATAAAATAGTATTGTAACCTCTACTCCTCAGGCTGAGAAAGCAGGTACTTCTAAACACTCATAACACTTACTCAGTGAAAAATAAGTCTTTTTGACAGTCTGATAGCATATTTGTTCCTCTGACTAAATGCAGTTCACTCTCTCTTTTTTTTAAATAAACATGCAGTCCCTGCCCTGAAGAGCTTATGCTCTGCTTATTTTTTTTTTTTTTTGATAAAAGGAGATGTAACAGAAGAGGATAACACTATTAGGATTGGGTTTAGGTGGTATGGTTGAGTTAACTTGCTAATTTAGAAAGAGATTCTATTGTGACTTAAATGAATCTTAACTAGAACATTTCGAACTTTAAAACAAGCTTAATAGTTGCATAGCATTCACATTAATAGCTCTTTCTTAGATTCTTCCTGTGATCGGTTAAGACTAATAGATCTGAGACCACAGGCACAAGTATTAGTGGTGTGTTCAGATCTTGTAATACTGCTCCTGGGAAGTGTGTGTCTGTGTGTACTCATGACCTTGACGTATATCCAATCCCTGAGCACTCCATTTCTCCCCCACCTCCTGCACCTGCTCTATCATGGTGAATTGATAATGAGAATAATCTGTTGTGAATTGTTAGATGAAACATGTGGAAAGTGTGTCCAAAAAAAAGACATCTGGTTCAGTGATGTCTGATCTGTACTAGCTAGGCTAACTATCCTCCTATGGCTTTGTTATGAGACATTTGATTCTGGGTGTGAAGGCAAAGGATTTTTTTTTTTCCTTGCTATATTGTTTGCAAAATGGTTGAGAGAGATTGAGAGGGAGAAATGTTTTACTCTAAAAAAAATGTAGTGACTCCCTTCTCCTCCAAACTTCTGTTTCCTGTCTGTGAAAATGAGACCTTGTTGATTTAATTTGGAACTAGATTATTATGAAAAGTTAGTTCTGAAATAGGTGCATATTGATGAGACTATTCAGGGTTCTTGTCCAGTTTTTGTTCTGCAATTTTTTTGATCCCAAGCAGTACCTGAAGCTTCATTTAGATATCTGATACCACATTATTTTTTTGGTTATGGCATTTATCATTTTGTAGTGGTATCCCATCTTGAGGGGAGCCCTCAAATCCTTTCTGCTTTACAGTCTGTGTAAGGAAGGGATCCAGGCTTCCTCTCTTCTTGCCTGGCAAGGAGAACTGTGTGGATGTGGAAATTCAATTTGGTGGTGTTTGGTGCCTGCAGGACTGATGTATGTGTAGTAAGGGTGGTCCTTAACAAATACAGGTCTGCTGAAGATATGTTGTGAAGAAGCTATTAGGAGAAATAACTGGGAAATAAACCTGCTTTGTTTAGGATGTACAGGGCTTCATGGATGTGCTAGGCAGTGTTCCAGGTTTATATGGATCTGGGTAATCAAAGAAGATTTAATATTTGTCAGGGCTCCTTCACTGGTGGGAAAGGAGGTCATATATCCTCTTTTATTAAGGTAATGAAAACAGTTCCTACATTTTCCTTTCTTGTGGTAACTTTTTTATTTTAATAGTGACTGAGGTAGCTTTGGACTGCTCTGTTTGAGAAAGAGTATTCCATATGTGAAATTTTCCTAGGATAATTAAACAGAAGGAAAAATTTGATTGAAATGGATAGAAGAGTGCTGTAGTTCAGTTCTCTTTCTTTGCTAATATCTTAATCTACAAGTTCCAAATTTCTTGTGCTGCAAATAAAGAGTTCAGCTGGGAAATGACTTTTATGATGCTGTTCTTAATGTTATTATGGGAACTGCCCAAATTGAGGCTCGTCTGAGGATGCAGTAAAATAACTATGACATTATTTTTTTGATACAAGAAATACTTAATTTTATACTGTCAAAATTCATGGCAGCCTGTGACATTATTGACCTTTACCTCCTAGCTGTGTGAGGAAACACACCAGGAATAGTATTAAAGATAGGTCTGAGTAACATAGTATTTTTCCTGAAGTATATATTTTCTTTTTCATATCTTTTCTATATGTTTTCTTTTTAATATAGAATGTACAGCTGCCTTAGTGGTGCAGAGGTTAGTATGAGCACTGGTTTACGAAGTGGATTTTAGGGGAAAAATTAATGGGGTTGCCTGTGAGCCTGTTTGACTGTTGAACTGAAGTTGTTCATGTTGGACTGGTGATAGTGCTGGAGAAAAACTTTCTTGGAGTGTGAACTTTAACCATGTTCTTAAATAATCAACTTACCTTTTGTTGTACAGGCCAGAAATGTAGTTCTCTCCATCTCAAATATCTTGTAACGATAGAACACACTCGGGCATCTGAGAGGGAGGTGCTCCTGTTTTGCATCACTGTAGAGTGGCCATCTCTACTCTTTATTAAAGGAAGCCTTGAGGAACTTTGGTATGAGCTGAGTGCCTAGAGTTGGATAGTATGAAAAATCTCTGCAGGAGGCCATGCTTAGCCTATGCTTGTCTATTCAGTTATGGCTTCTTTCTTTATTTGAAAGAAAAAAAGCCAAACCAAAACCAGCTGGAGCTCAAAAGGGTTGAGATGAGTGACCCCCTGCGTCATTTCTTAAAACTGAAAGGGTAGCTTTGCTCACGTATAGGGAGGAAACAGAAGAGTGACTCCACTATGCGTTTCTTGGAAGAAAAGCTCTGGGTACTTCCATGAAACATTGCTGTACATAGTCTCTTCTCAGGCCTAGAGAAATAAAACAGAATAGGTTGCAAATGCCTCTGTAGTGTTACTTGTGGTGGAATGCCACAAAGTTAAGTCATCATGCACAGTAGATCTTTACACTAGTCCTCCTTTAACACGTTGATCTGTTGAACTGGTTTGTAGTACCTTTGTCAAGTGTTTGCTTCTGAAGGAACTTCAAAAACATGAGACCACAGTCATCCAGGTAAATAATTTTTTACAGGGTTACTAAAGTCAGTATTTTGAAGTCCAGAACTTTGGAGTGCCTTGATCTAGAGCAGACTTGGCATCTGGGCTTTAGGGCTTCTTGTATGGTCTCATCTTAGAACCTGGCTGTGAGAGGTGAACTCCTGGCAGTGCAGGAGGGGCCAGGAGCCTTCCGCTGTGGTAGGCAGCGAGGACTAATTTCTGGGAGTGTGCATGGATGGCAGTTGCTGGTAGAAAAAGCTGCTGGTTTTATTTTTTTTTTTAACTGCTTTGGCAGCAGTTCAGTGGTCTGTGTTGAGCTGTGAACAGATGGAGGATGTGATCAGCTGTTGGGGCAGTGTTTGCTGCTCTAAATAGCTGTTCCTTGTCTTCTCCAGGGAAAGGTAGCAGGGTGGATAGAAGTGTCCGGGTGGCAGCCCAGGGGACTTCACTGTTCTAGATCTAAATTTTCAGATGCTCATCTTTATTCTTCTAGATATTAATTATGCCTACGCTATCAAAAGTGTTAGTTTAGTCATAGCTTGCATTGCAATGTCAGCTTTGCTCACTTTGATCCATAAGTCAGTTGTTGCTCTTTTTGGAAATAACAGCTTCTCTGCTTAAAAGTTAAAGCAAAACCAAGCAGTGTAGAGAACTGGGCAGTGGTTGGTTTATGTCCCAAATCTGTGAATATGCTTTCTAAAGGTTGTATATAAATATATGCATCACTATCATAGAACTCTAGTGATTGATATCTGTTTATTAAATATTATATGGTTGATATGTTAGCTACAGTAATTAAATCCAATAGTTGTTGTGTAAAAATGTAAAGGACTCCATAGATCCATAACTCTCTGTAGTTTTCTGAATTAGGAGTGTAAACACTAGCAACTTAAGTCGCTGCTAAGGCTTTTGGTACTTAGCCTTATGTGGACAACAGTGAAATAATTGAGAGGTGTTTCTGTGTAGTTTTCTTTTTCCCTCTCCCTTAAGGTCTCACTCACCTCCTTTAGGAAATCTGCAAACATAGCAGAAGTACCAGCTGAAATTACTCCCCAAAGAGGGTATTGGAGAGTACAGCATCAGAAGCTGAAAGAGGTTTACAGTAATGGGAATCTCATTTAGTTATAACACTCAGACAGCTATTGGGAAGGGGGGAAAAATGCATATGGCGTGTTGTGTTAGGAGCATCCATCTACTGAGCCAGCTTTCATCTAAAATTGGTCATCTAACCTAATCGATGATCTGGATTCATGGTAGTAATCTGCCTCTCAGGTGGATTTAGCACATCTGTGTGCTAGCATGGCTGTCCAGCTTCTGCCAGAGCTGGTGCATAATAACTCAGAGTTCGTGTTCGGCCATGTCCATCAAACATTCTTTCTGTAGCACCACCACCAACTATTTAGGAGCTATAAACCTGGATATTTGCCAATTAGACTGACATCTGAACAAGACCCTGAAACACTTGTATTTAGCAAAATACTGCTTTCTCAGGGGCTGGTCTTTTTTGGTCTACTTTTATTCTCCCCATCTGTCAGAAGAAACAGGTGGCAATTACAGATCTGATAAGAGAAGTCTGTGGTTAGTGAATGGGGATGATGTCTTTGGAAGGATAGAATAAGACTAAAATGGCTTTTTCTTTCCTCTTGGATGATGTAGGAGATGAGTTAATGTGGATGAGGAGAGAAAGCTGTAAAAGAGCAAGCATTATTGATGTACATGAAATATGCTTAGCCTTTTAAAATGGGCAAGTCAGTTCATGAAAGAAAGACTCTTGAACATATTAACTGAGCGTGACATTATGTAACCTTTTTTTTTTTTAACTTGACTAATAAGTTTTGGTCATGTCCTTCATAGGTTTTGAGTATCTGTCATTAGTGACATCGAAAACTTAATTATATCAGCATTGTAAGGTGAGGGACAGAAAAGGCTGTCAATTGAATCCTACTCCTGGAAGAAGTCTATTAATGCAAGACATGACTCTTTAAAAATCTATGTGTTTCTTTATTAGGGCGTATCTCATTGTGTGTAGTGCTGAAATTTGTTGGAAACTGTATTAAATGTAACATACACGTAATGGTCTGCAAAATGCTGTAAGGCTCTACCTTGACTCCGGTTCTGCTTTAAGCTTTGTGCTGTCAGACTGCATCAATGACAGCTCCTTTACAAACAAAAGAAGTGGCTTTAGGCAGGGGTGCCAGACATGAATGCACTCTGCCACCCGCTTCTTCTCTTTGAGGCTTTCTTCAAAGAGAGAGAACTAGTGCAAACAGCTGTATGTTGATGTGGTTGGAGTCAGTGCACTGACTGTGGGCACTGCAAACTTTTGGATTTTTTTCTGTATTTTTGGACTAAAGTAATTTTGCTTTTAAACTAAGATGATTTTTTTTTTTTTTTGAAAGCCAAAGCTTGTTTTCTGGCTGGTTTTTTTTGGTGGTTTTTTTTCCTACGTGCAGAAATAGTAGTTTTAGCTCTGAGAGCAGAACTCTTCCAAAGCTGGGAAGGTGGTGCTACCACAGAATTGTACACAAGGGTAGTTCACCTATTTTCTAATAGTAAGTGGCTTTTTCCATTGATCTAGGTGCAACGAACTGTGATGTAAAAATACCTTGAGTTCACATGTTTTCATAGACAGACTTTTGTTTGTGAATATTACAAGAAGTTACAGACCCTCTTTCAAATTCTATAACCATATTAAACCCAATAGTTGACTACTTCAAACTTGTTGTAGGGAGTATTGAACAGAGATGGATGTGAGACTCTGAATTTGGATGGCACTAATGTTGATGCAAGCCCAGGGACACTTTCATGGACAGATGTGTGAGTGAGAATGGGCGTGTGCATGCTTATACATGTGTGTGCATGTATCCAAGCTTTTTAAAACATGGCATTTTTGAATGTGGATTAATGATGTTGCTATGTAAGTGTAGGCACGAAGTAAATACTTTGTGTGCATGTATGTTGTTTTTATTAGAGCGCATACATATGTGTTAGGGCTGCTGAGGGATAAAAAGTGCCTGAGTAGATGTTTAAGGGTTCTTTGCCACACTGGGTCTCAGTGAAACCAGTCATTGGGAACAGAAGAGTTTGCCTTAAAAAGCAGTTCTAAGCCACAGTACAGTTTTGCCAGCCTTTAGTATTTAATTGGTGTGGAGTTAATGACCAAAAGATTTCTTAATTGCCGTAATGCTTCCAGGCTGCTTATCTTCAATAAGCTGCTGCTACAACAGATGGCAAGTTAGTGGTTTAGCAGTGGTTCACTAGAAGTTTTTCACCGCTTTATTTTAATGGCCATAACTTATCTATGCAGGTATAGTGTGTAGTTGAAACCCAAATATTCACTGGAATAGGCTTCAGATGAATTAAGGTTTTATTCTGTCACTCAGCAAGAGATAGAACACTCTTTTACTGTCAGAAGAAACTTTGCACTTTTATCTGTGTGATCATCTTATTTTATCTTTACTTCGTTTTCCTGGCTACTCCCAAGATTCATCTCCACTATACTGTCAATTCTCTGCTTTTTTCAGGGAGTCTGCAGGGAATTGTACTGGTGTCTGCTGTGATTTGAGACAGCTTGCAGCAGCAGCCTGAAGCTGACTGTTTTGGGGTTTTTTTTGTTAGTGTCATAACTGGCTAAGAGTCTGAACCACAGGAATAAAAGTGGACAAAATTAAACTTCCATAATTTTCAGATATACTTTGCTTTAAAAAAATATTTCTATGCTTTCAATGGAAAAAAATTATAATGATGTTTTTCTCTGTCTGAGAACAGGCTACCATACTTGTACAGCTATAAATTTGAAACCTTATGTAGGATGAGGAAGAACTTTGTACTGAGGAACACTGCAGAGTAACAAAGTTAAATATTAATTATTATTTCATGTTTTTGGAAGTGATGGCATTGGCGACCTAGCTTTTTCAGAATTATGGGGAAATCATGACATTTAATCATGCATACGTTGAATATTATTTAGACTGCTTGTTGCATGTTCTTTAAACTTGATGGCTGTGTCTTATGCCTTTGTAATAAGAATGAGAAGAGTATTCTTTTGTCAATATTTAAAGTTACTCTGGGCATATATTTTCATTGCAAATCAGGTGGAATATCTAGTGACTGCGTGTGGTTTAAGGGATTGTTCTGGTCCCCAGGAATTTGTTAAAACATTACTAGTAGTGGCCAAAACATTACTAGTAATGGCTTGTGGAAATGTATTCCTTAATACAAATAGAGCTTTCCAATAGAAGTCTAAATGGGTGCTTGCCTTTGTGGCTTTTGACGAAGGACAAAAATGAGTATTTGCCTAAATGTGAAGCCAGTTCTGAAACAAATACTGAAGTCAGTGGGTTGCATCTTATGATGCTACCTGTTAGTGGGACTGGCTCATCCTCTCAGTCAATAAGGTATTTCTGACGATTTGACAGCTAAGCTGCAAAAGTCTATGGTAGTCCATGTCTGTTTCCTGTTAAAGCCTAGAGGATCCTAACTAGCATTAGACCTCCCTTATACTGAAGACACTAAAAAAATCCATTAAATCCAGTTACTCCCAATCCTGTTAATATTTATGATAATCCTGAGAAAGCCAACATCCCTATCATTCATTAGCTTTTTGCATGAAGTCTTGGCTTGGCAAAATGGCTGATACATAGTGTGCAATGCTATAATATGAGGATACTTGAGGTATTGCCCTAATATTAAAAAAAAAATGTCCTAAATAATTGTATTTTTACATTTGAATTGTTTTCCCAAGTTCAGGATGAGTTCTTCTGATGAGAAAAGAATTTTCTATGGTTTCTTTGTGACTCATGTATTTCCTTTTTTTTAATAGCAGGAAGTTAGTCTTCACTGTTTGCTTGCATTGTCCTATCTGCCACTTTTGCCACAAACATTGTTTTGTATGGTTTGCTTGAGTAATTTTAACTTTTTGAAGTTACATGCAAAGTTTTTTGTAATGTTTGTATTAACTCATGATCAGCAAAAAAAAACTTCATGCGGTGGAGTCTGCCTTTATTGATGGTTTTAAGGCTTTGTATTTATGACTAGTAAATTTTTAGTGTCCTTGTCTTAATCTTTTTCACCAAAACGGGTATTTTGTAGGGGGGCTGTCTGTGACATGAGAGAGTTTGGGTAAGTATAGGAATAATCTATTAATAAGTGTTAGTACGTGGTCAGGGAGGTGTTACGTCTGATGATTATTTCTTTTGTAAGTGTCTGCTTAGTGGGGTTTACTGGGGTTTAGTGGAGCACGAATCCCTTTCATTAAACCATGAGAGGATCACTGGAAGAAGATGTCTTTCTGGCACCTGGTGCGTCTGCCTCTCCAATGTTTTTGTGATTCTTCCTTTCCTCTTAAGCAAAATTTGATCGACACTAGTGAACAGGGAGGAGGATGGCTGTAGCTCCTCTTTCTGGAAAGCCAGCCCTTTTTGTGGTCAGGCATCCTGATCTAGTTGTCCTTCCTGAAAGGAAATTACATTGGATAGGCTTACAACTCCACTCTAATGCCAGAAAATAGTGGTGGGAAAGGTATAAAGGATGGTTATGTGTCCCACTGCTACTGTCTGGATTTATCCTTCTAATTAGGGTGTCTTTTTCCATCTTCCTAATCACACTTTTACTTGTATGTTTGTGAGGGAGAGCATGGATTTGAGTAACTGGTGAGCAGGCACTGAGCAAGCAGGCAGTCTGAGCACAGCAGTGTATGAGGAGCTCCATAGCTACCAGGGAAATTTGGCCCTGTTTTTTCTCTTTGTGAATTGTCTTAGGTAGACTCTACTGATTACAGTACTTTTAATCTTATTTTAAAATATTAATGGACAACAGTATTGGTAGTTATCTACCTTGATACATACTAAAAGGTAGATGATTTGTCTGAAGAATACAATTAATTTCCTTTATGATTGGTTTTTTTGTTTGTTTGGCGGGCTTTGTTTGGTGTTTTTTGGTTGGTGGTGGTTTCTCTGTTTTCTTTTTTTGGGGGGGAAATTGCACTGTAGGAAGCAGACATAAATCCAAGCAACCATCTTTGAGTACTGCTCAGAACCATGCTAATTTAACTATGCTCGCATGCTAGCCAAGTAGTGAGACTTGCTGCTGGTCTAAAATAGCTGCTTACTCTGTACAAAAATGCCTTGCTACAGTCTTACTGAAACACCTGTCTTTAATTTCATTCTGTTACAAAGGTATCCTTCCTGAACAGGCCATGGTTCTTGGGTGTGGGGATTTTTCTTGTTAAAGAGTCTGTTAGAACCTGGTGTTTCATTCTTGCGAAGGTACTTGTTATTGACAGAGTTACTCCTCAACTTCCTTTGTCATTATCAAAACTCATTAGACTCTCAATTATTCTAAGCATGTGCGCTGGCTCTCAGGTAGTTCTTTGGTTTCTTCCGTGATTTTTAAAACTATCTCCTTCAGTTTGATACCAGAGCTGAATATAATATTCCAGAATCTCTTACCAGTGCTATAAAATCTTGACTTCAAGTTTCATTCCATCCTTGTTTTTATCTTATTCATGTGTCTGTCTTCTGGCCAGTGGAGACAGCACTGATTATACTTGTGTCACTTGTTTGTCTAACCTGCTCTTAAAATGACCTTGTTGATGAAGACTCCATAATCTCACCAAGCAGCCTTTGTCCTTAAATACTTCTCTGTTAATTTTCTGTTGCATAGAAATCTCCCTTACTGCAATTCAAACATTTCATTGCTTGTTCTGTTTGCTGTGGATACAGAGAACTGGCTCTTCCTCCCCTCAGTATTCTGATCTGTAAGTTTGGTGTCTCCCGTTCTTTCAGCCTTTCCTGGCAGGTAATATTGTCTGTCTGGTAGTTGTTCTCTTGTGGCTTTTCTCCAGCTGTTCCTGTCTGGCTTGAAGACCTGTGTTCAGAATGAGTTGCAGTTGTCCCTCTGAGACTTACTGGAGCAGTATTAGGTGGAAGGATTATGTCATGTGTCACATAAGCTATACATCCCAAGGTAGCATTAGGTTTTTTCTAACAGTCTGACCTTGTTGACTCCTCTTTTGCATATAGTCACCTATGCCTATTTGGAAATTCATGGTGGTTCTAGCAAGATCTTGCTTTTTAGTTTGGTTATGAGAGTCTCAGTAATTAAGACTGTCACAAACATTAATCAAGTAAATCATGACATTTATTCTTTCTCCCCTGGGTAGCTGTGTCATGGAAGAAGGTTGTACTGGTTTGACATGGCTTGTTTTTGACAAAACCAAGGTGGCTGTTCCTCCTTTCCATATCTAAGTGCTTAAAAAGACTTGTTCAAATATATTCGACTAACTTTTGTGGGAGCTGAAGACAAGACAATATTATTCTTCAGGTGTTTGTGCCCTTCATCATCCATTTTCTTTTCCTCAGTTTTGGAAAGAAAGGGTTTATATAGTTCACCTTTTCTAAGCTTCTGATATCTCAGGCATCCTCCATGAGTTTTCAAAGATAGGTTTATTGATTTTGAGATGGCTCAGAGGATTTCCTGAGTGACTTGGTTGAATTTTATCAGATCTAGCCAATTTGGAAAAAAATGTAAATATGGCTATTTCCAATAATAGGTTGACTCTGGGTGGACATTTTTACCCATTTATTTGTGCTAATTGTGCTAGTCACCTGCTTGTAGTTGATTTCTTTAGTGAGGACTTGTTCTTCATTAATCTGTTTTCCCTCTTCATTCAGTAATGGACAAATTCTCTTCTTATTCATACTGTACTGATAGAATGATTTCTTAGTAGCCTCAAGCTGTTTTGTGAGAATTATTTCATTTTGTGCCTTTAGCCTTTTTGATTTGTCCCCTGTATTCTGTTGCCATTGTCATGCTTGTTATTCCCTTTCTGTGTGCTTTTTCTGAGTCATTATTCTCTTGCTTTGTTTTCTGTTCTCTTGCTGTGCTTGGTTTTCTTGAATTTGTTTGTATCTATTGTGTCATTTGAGAATTAGCTCTTCCTTGCCTTAGACTTGCCTTCTGTGAGCTCTTATGTAGTGATGTTAAATCTGTCTCTTGCTGTTCTTCCTTCCTTTCCCTCTTCAGTAACCATTGACTTGACGGTTCACTTCCAATGAAACTGTCTTTCATTGTTTACTGTCAACTACTTCCTTCTTGCTGGCTACAGCTAAAGGAAGAGTCTCTGGTTGCTATCTGTGTTTTTAAAAAAGTAAGTTCCTTGAACTCTTGCTGGAGTTCTGCTATGTTCTGTTCCCAGTAGGTGCCTAGGTTTTTAGTATTTCCTTGTAACAAGAAGTCCTATGCTTTACTTTTAACTGCTCAGAAAAGGTCTCGTCTGTCTGTCCGCCATTTCTGATGGCCTGTAAGCTTGCAGCTTGATAGCACTTGTGCTTTCCTCCTTTTATTATTTGTAGACTTCCAGTATACCTCTCTGCATTTGTGATGCTTACATCCTTTAGATACAGGAATTAATACTTCTGGGCATTTGGGTTTGTTTTGCTTTGGTTGGCTGGTTTTTTGTTTTGATTTGGTTTTTTTCTATGAATTGACTGTATCCTCTTTGCTAGTGTATTTCAGCTGGGAATGGACTCATGGAGTAGACCATAGTCTTGATCACATTCAAAGAATTCTAGCTCCTTTTCTTATGCTTTGTACATTACTATGCATGCCTCTAAGACTGATGGATTGGTTGCTTGTTTCTTATGAACTTTGTGTGAATAATAACTTGTTTTTACTTATAGGCTCTTGTTCAGGTTGCCCTGGCATATAATCTTTGGACTCTTGCTGTTTTGCTTGTGATCCTAGTGTAAAATATTCTTCATTCAAGTTAACAAGCAGGAAGAGCTTCTTTTGTGTGTTAATGCCTTGAAATCTTCTACATTCCCACCTACCAGCATGTGGAACCTCATCACATGATCAGAGAAGCCCAAGCTGTCCTCTGATAGCTTTTTCAAACACATGGGCTTGTCTGTGGGATGAGTTTGTGACAGCGTTAGATATGGAGGGCTGATTGGGAGCTTCTTATTCATTCTTGGTCATTGTTAGTGGTATAACTAGTACCTGTGTGGATAAGCAGCCATGAACAGTAGTTGGTGTGATGAATGAACACTGAACAGATTTCTGACACCTTCATGGTGGCACATATCTGCATGTTGGTTACGTGTGATATATATGATTTCTGCTCCTCTTAGGAGTTGCTCCAGACAACCACTTTTGTTTTCTGGGGTCTGAAGCGGGCAGAGAACAACTGGAGCAGTATGCAGCCCTAGGAGGGACCAGCAGACAGCTTGTTCTCTGTGGCTTTTTCTCTGATACAGCTGTTTAGCTGCCTTTGTCTTTGGCAGTCTCCTCATGCATAGCCCTAAAGACATCGTGATCGTGATGTCTCAGCTCAGCTGCCTCTTACTTCTTCTTAATGCCCCACCCCCCAAACCACAAAACCTGCACCCACACCCCCAAAACACCTTTCTAAGACAATCTGCAATGAAGAATTTACTGCACTGGATGTTTTCCTTATGATCTTCCTCAGTATAGGAAGTATAAGCAACTGTTCCTACAAATCCAGTCCAGGACATAGGTTTGGCTTGCTACCTGGATATAGCCCTTACATCTTTGGGTCAGAGAACATATGAGGGAGAGTTTTGGAGATGCCACTTTACTTCTTTGTTCTGGTTATGTACGTTGGGATCGTGGTTGGCTTCCTACTATTACCAGCCTTGCCTTTTGGTGAGGGATAGCTGAATAAACTTCCCTAGACTCTGATCTCCACTCCTTAAGTTGCAGCAGTAAATCAGATGCTTTGGTCAAAGGACTTCAACATATTTCCTCAGCAAATTTCTGGTCCCTCCCATAGTGGTAGTTGGTAGGTGAAGCATACTATGTGTTATGTTTCAGTAGTGTATTTCATGTGGCTATAAGAAATGTAATATGTGATGTATGCATGCATGGTGGACATATAGAGCTGGGCAGTGAGGGGTTAATGAAGTGGAAGGACTGAGGTAATCTGCTATGGATATTAGCTTAACCTGTGGTTTTATTAACTCTGTAGTGATTTGTTAGAAATATAACTTTTGGATGTAGTTCTGATGTTAAAGCTTACTTGCTGCATCCATCTTCTCCTGTAATTTTGCTGATTGCTCTTAAGTCTAGCTATTAAACTAGGATTCTGATTCTTATTGATAGTGATTTTTGCAGAATTGAAGGGGCTTAGAACTGGAGAATTATTTCTCTGCCTTGTATTGTCTGTGTCATGTCCGAGTACAGCATATGCAGTTTGCAGTTCTATTTCTCTGTTACGGGAAAAACATGGCTAGATTTAGAAATTATATTTGGTGGATCCTTCTGAAAATGCTCTCTTTCATGCATGGCTTTACTTAATATTTTAGGAGGTTTTGCTGTCAAGAATGAGTGTGCTTAACCTTTTTACCAGTTATCAAGTGAGGTCATTTTCTTGTACATAATTCCTGGAGTAGAGCATCTACAGTTGTATCATTGAAGCTACATAGTCAAGTAATTAATTCCTAAATGTTGTCTTATGCATCTTAAACTTGCCTTTGGGTGAATGCTTCTTACTGTTCATAGGGAAAGTGCTGGCACATTTTGGGTTTTTTTTGTTTTGCATAATCCTATTAATTTTACATATTTCTGTTCAGGATTGAAGTATAAACAACAGATTAAATCTCTAACAACTCTCTACTAGGAAAAAAATGTATATGCATGGTTGTTACCTGTCAGGGCTAGTTGAGAGAATTTTGGGACGTTTTAACTACCTGCTCAGAACACTTTTGGACATTGTACTGGGAAAATAAATGCTTGAATCATCTTCATTATTAGCTTTTGGTATTTTTTTTAGCACATGTGGCTGCATAATTGCTGGAAAGACATGGAACATTTTTCTGGTCAGGAAGGGCAGAATCCTGGTAGGAGGTGGATTGTCTCTGTTCCGCTGTGTCATATTTGACTACCAAGAAGGGAAGCATTGCATGTGGGATATATGCTCCTAAAGAATTTGTGATGTGTGTAATTAAAACTAAATCTCCTTCCCTCCCTTTTTCCCCTGGAGAGCCTGGGTTCTTGGTGGCTGCACATCTGGGTATTTACAGACCCAAGTCTTTTTTCACTCAGGTCCAAGCTTGTCTGCACTTAAATGAGTTCTGTTGTTTTGTATACCTGCTGCCATTTCACTTGTCAACTAGGGAATAGCATTTAATGCTGTGCAGAAAACTCTTTAAATATAATTAATTACTATACTTCAACCAGTAAAAGATGTGATCTCCTCCTCCTCCCCTTATGGTTTAACATTGAATTTGATTTTAATTAGGTTTCAGGTTTTCAAGTTTGCTTTATCTTGCAAATTGTTCATACCTTTACACAAAACTTAAAATACTATTTTTTTCTGCTTTTTATTTTAAATGCAGTGTTAAAAGATGTGTAAGAGCTTTATAAAAACTACTGTAATCAAATTCCCCTTCATCTCCCCTGCCGCAAATATAATTTAAAAAACACCCAGAAGACAAAAGCAGCTCATGTATTATAATTCAGTTGCAAATATATTTGGGTAACTGCAAAGCTTTTTCATGTGAATGGTGATAAAAATGTGAAGGGATCTGGGCAGATTTTTTGGTACTGCCTATCTGTAGAAATACCATAAAATGCCTTTTCATTAACTGATTCCACTTCATTTGAAATAGATCCCTATCTTCAGTTCTGCTTCACATCCTTCATGCTGTGACTGATAGTCTTTTACTTCAGTTTGAATGTTTTCCAGGACATTTTGCTCTGCTTTCCCTGCCCTCAGTTTAATTCTTGTCTTCTGCCCACCCCCAGTGCATTCACAGAGAGAACTTCATTGCTTTGCTAAGCTAAACGAACCAGATCTCTTGCTGACGACCCTGTTTGGCTGGCACGGTGTCTGTTCCAGTTAGTTGTTTCTTGAAGGTGGTTGGCCAAATGAGGTCTCCTCCAGAGGGCTGTGAAGCAGCACTAATACTTTCCAGTGTCTCTCGAAAACAGTGTGATGCATCTTGGAATCATGTTTCCTTTTCACAGTCTCAGGGATAAGCATAACCAAATCCTTCTCCCCACTCGCTTCCCAATTTTGATAGAGAATTAATCTCAGAAAGGATATTTGGTTGCAAACACAGCATGAGACACTTGTCAGTGTCTCTGACTTTTTTTTTTTAATTTCCCTTAAGATGTGGAATTTCTTGATTTAGAGCTGGGAATTGAAAAATTCTGACAGTTGGAAATGTGAAGTATGAATAATTATTTGAAAAAGATGAAAGGGAAGAAGTTACAGAATTATCAGTACAGATCATTAAATACGCATGTGCACAGTGATGATATTTTAAAAATAACCAATTTCTAATAACATATTTTTCAGTTTACATGCAGTACCTCAGATCAATGCAATGCAAAATACAAAGAAGATAAGGATATTAATTGCTGCTGGCTTTAATCTGAATAAATGGTCTTATTTAGCCAAGTAATTGCTTGCACAAGTATAGGCATGTGTAGTTTCTTGGTTACACAATTTAAGAGCCGAGAGCCTCATATTTATTGTAGTTTGTTGGGTTTTGTTCTATTTAAAAACATTTTTCTTTGAAAAGAAAGAAGATAAAATTACAAAAAAGATGAGCACAAGTGTATGTCAGGGTTTGCAGCTTTCTGATTTGTATTTCATTTTTTACTTCAAAACATAGGGCTTGGATTCTTCCTGTCTTCATGATTTCTTTGCTGAAGTGTCATTGGTTTAGTACACCAAGTAAACTTTAGTATTTCTGTGCCAAATCCCATTTTAACTTCCTCCCTTAAGCTTAAATATAGATTTTTTTTATTATTATTTTTTTAATGACCCAAATTAATGTTTTCTTTTATTCTGGAAGCAAATTTTTCCTCTATTTATGGTGCTATGAGGAACTGGTTCATTAGCTGAGGCTGCCCATTTGTACAAATAGTGATGCTTGTACTTTACAAAGTGAAGTTTGACAGTTGAGTAAAAATGAAGCTTTAGGCTTCTACTTCCTCCCCCCTTCAGGGCAATATCTTTCATTTATTGCAATACAGTGTGAATTTCAGTATGGTAGCTGATATATATTTTTCGAGTATGTGTTTTAGATTTAAGCATGGTATAAATTGTGATTCTGATAATTTTTAGTACTTTGTAGGATGAGACAGATGGTTTTAGGTTCAAAGGAAGATAAAATGACAAGACGGGACTTGCAAGCATAGGCACTTTTCATGGCATCGGGGATCTGTTGCTTTCTCCTGTATCGATCCTTCTCTGCTGGAAGGCAATTAACCATTAACCACCAGAGACTTCAGTCAGTGCAGGCTCACTGTGGCATTAATAACCGTTGCTTGGAAGCACACATCTTCCTTGAGAATGAACGTATGCAGGGCTGCAAGGATGGCTGGGGAGTTTTATCTTCAGGGTTGGGATAGCACTGCATCTAGTGTTTACTGCTTTTGAAAAAGTGAGGGTGACTTCTGCTTGTTTGCTTTTGAATGCAATAGGAGTATTTTTGTTCCCAGATGACATGGATTTTCCAGCTTTTTGTCCTGGAAAACATTCAGTTATTAATTGTAAATGGGTGTATTGCTAGTGGGTTACAGGGAATTGTGGGAATGCTGTTAACCTTTTTGAGGTACCTTGGAAGAAAACATGAAATTTTATTGGTAAAGCTTCCAGAGGATAATAACTTGGAAAGGGCCGATAAGAGCTTTCAACTGATTGAGGAAAACCAGTATTTGTGCATATGCTATAAAAACCCAGTATTCATCTGTTACCAAATTTCACGTGACTTGCCTGTATAGATTGACCTTGGGAGTTGCTATGCTGATGGCTTCTGCCTAGCTGCACAGTATTTTGTGTATAAAAAAAAGATTAGCTTGGTCCTTGAATCTATTCACATAGTATCAAATGGGGGAGTAGGGAGATTATTTTGTATCCAGCAGGGACTTCCTACTGAATACCTGTGCTTGTGGCTACCTAGTAGGAATGATCATGCTAA
This sequence comes from Strix aluco, assembly GCF_031877795.1. Classification (NCBI taxonomy): domain Eukaryota; kingdom Metazoa; phylum Chordata; class Aves; order Strigiformes; family Strigidae; genus Strix; species Strix aluco. Next base: position 10,282,769 of record NC_133934.1, read on the forward strand.
TTGTCTGTGTTCCAGGGTTCCAAGGGTCTGTTCTCTAACTCTTTCCAGTTTCTCAGAAGGTAAGGAATGGCTCATCAGATAGAAGCAGCTGAATATGTAACAGAAGAAAAGTGATGATAGAGAGTAAACAAATAAGCTTAAATTTGCTCATTGATTCTGAGTCCAGGTGAATTCTGTCTTGGATGATTTGCTACTTGCAGTCTTTAAATAGGGTTTATTCTAGATCATATCTTCTGGAAAAAGCACCCAAACAGGAGTTAATTCAGGAAGGTCTTTAGCTTTTTCTTAATACAGATTTCATGAGATCATGTGCCAGGCAGTGCTTAGATATTTTTCTTAAGTACAGCTTATGTAGGTTTGATTTCAGTGGTAGCATTCAACTGAGAGTGTCTACATAGCACAGCAGGACTTCTGGTAGGGTCTGGACACTTCATTCTACTAAGCAGCTGTGGTGTGGTGGGTTTTTTTTCCTTAGGGTATGACTTTGTAGTGATTAGTTGTCACATCAGGCTACTTTTTAAAAAGGCAGGGGGAAGGATTTTGTTATAGTGGTTAAGGTAGGAATGAATATACCCATCTGTAAGTTTCATGGAATGAATAGTTTAAGTCTATATCATTCAAATTAATGTCCAAGAAAGTAATTTGTCCTTGTTTAATAAAATAGATGAAAAACCTCTTCGAGTATAACCTTGCTTTAACTTCCAGTTAAAAAGTTAAGTGACTGTAGATTATTCTGTCTTATAATGAGATCCAGATCCGAGTTTCATCTTTTTAATTTTGTTTTATGAACGCTTCCTAGCTCCTGTAGAGATCATAGGTTTTTTGTGTGTGCTAACATTTTCATATTTAGGCACTATAACCTGTGAACTCCTTATTTCCTAACAGGTGCTCATTTCCTGAAGGATGTATTTTAGATTGATTCAGCTAAAAGAAAAATTGAATGTGCTACAGAAGAATTCGTGGGAGGGAGGGCACAGAATATAGATGTTGCTCCCTTAAACTCATTACAGAATAACAATATCTGCGTACTCTTGAAAGTACTACTTCAAAGTTGTCTTTTTGAAGTACTACTGGAAAAAAACTTTCCCAGGATAGTTTCAGGCACCTTCATTTGCCAGTATGAGCAGTGTAGCTCATTTCAGGTGGCTGTGTTTCCAAGTATAGCTTTTTGTGAATCCAAGTTTGATGGGTTTGTGGTTTGTGAATTTAAGTAGCTGTTTAGACTTTATTCTATTCTGATTACTGTGTTAGAGTAGATTATGTCTTGGCTCTGAGGACCCAAAGGAACAAAAGATGCAGCAGGAAAATAATCAGTTCTGTGTAAATCCAGCAGAAGCATTGCTTTTACCTATTTTCAGAGGACCTGAGTTCTTAAAGAACTAGAAGTAGGAGGAAGACTGGTGTTCTTCCTATTCTACATTGTTTGGTGCTGTCTGATTTCCTTCCTCCCTGCTCTATTTTTAAGGCTTGTGTGTGTGGTCGTACTAAAACCAAAACAAAACCTGGATTATGTATACTTTTAAAATTTATCTATATATTTGATCCGGCAGATGCTAACAGTGCATGACCAGCACTTTACCAAACCATGGAGGAAAAAAATGCTTTTCACTTTCTGCAACTACTAATATCATGCCTTATGTTGAAAAACAGGGCTGTGTACAGGTGACTTACCTCCCTCCTTAGCCTGCCCCTGTGATGAACCTGTAAATAGTTACATCTTATAAAAATTCTTTGGCACAAGGTCTTGTTGGCTGAGTAACTTAGGCTTGAGTTTTAGCAGGAGGTAGTAGAGACTTGTCATCTTAGTTCTGGTTTAGGGTATCTACCAAAATGGGTGAGTCAGGGACAGCCTCCCCACCTACCCCCAACCTTACTCTTAACTCTTGCTAAACCACAAAGTATTGGTCTTTTTGAACAGGTACAGTATATGCCTTCTACTTCCACTTTTCATAATTCCTCTCCCTAGATTGAACATCTATAATAATAAAGGCTTTAACTGGAAAAAGTATTTCCTTTGAAATATTTTCAGTTTCTGTTGAAAACTCCTTTGATGTTTTGACTTGGTATCAAAGGTCCTAAGGGATTTCACTTCTGGAAAAGAAGCAAATCAGGTTTGGGATCTTGGGGGTGTGGGGAAAGGAATAATTTTGTTGGGGTTTTGAGTCGTTCATAGTAAACTTGCTTTGTTATCTATGTGCAAGGTAGGTTGAGCTTTCTAGATTAAGCCTCCCCACCCTCAACTTGTTGGCTCATTTGACATCAGCAATTTATTTTAGGAATAGCTTTTACTAAGCTATGAAAATACAGTATTACGTTTACTTAAATCCAAGTGATAAGTTTCAATAATATGACTTGTTGAAGAAGGGAAGCCTTCAGAAAACCTGTCTTGCAGGTTAGTCAAATTCTGTAATGGTGTGATTTTTAGTTAATAAAGAAAACACTGGAAATCAATGTTATTACATCAAAAAGATTAAAATTGTAATAGAAGTGTCACTAAAATTATTGAAGTCTCATAATGTCAATTATATATGAATATATGAATAATGAAGAAAATTACAAATAAGAAAATATTTGTTATATTTCCTAAAGAGAGATTTGTTTGGGATCTCGTGCTACTGCTAAAATACAGCCTAAGTGAAAAGGAATAGGAACTATTTGGCTCATAATTTTCTGTGGAGATGCTTGGATAGTGAGTACCTAATTTTGAATTAATATGATGACTATCTATTACCAAATTTATCTTAAAAATTTTTAATAGATATATCTTAATATGTTGCTCCTAAGATGAAGTAATACCATACCTCACCTTTTGGAGGGCTAATGAGTGACCTACTTGACAAGGGCCTTGTTAGCTCTTTGAACATGTATTTGGGTTTGTAATTGAGTACAACGCTGGTGCTGTCTGCTCAGTGTTTTTTTTCTCTTTTGCTTGTCTTTACAAACAAAATGAGTGCAAATTCTCAAGTTAAATGAATTATCTTTTCCTAGTGCCAGCATTGTCTCTCTTCCTCCTTCCCTCTTCAAAGGTTATTTCCTGTGGTTAGCCCTTGAGTACATAATTCCTGCTGGCTAAGCATGACGGAGAGGGTGTGACATGATGAGCTAGTGTGCTTTACAGTCACAAGATTTCCAACCTGCCCTATCCAAATGTATATACACAATATCATACATAAATCAGTTTTAGTAACACAGTGTTGGTTATCATAGCTAGCTGATATATCTCACAGCTAACATGGTGTTCTGCCGCAAATCTGCTTCCACAAACGTCTTCTGTGACCGGGAGGGGGGTGTGCAGTCATGTCGTGCTTAGCTTCTTGGCTGTCAGGTGGAGTCTTGGCTTATTTCTACTTCAGAACACTATGGTAAGGTAATATATTTGACTGAACCCTCTAGTATGATGTCAATGATTTCTGTTAAGTACAATAGTTATTGAACATAAATGCGCTGTGTATTAAATACCAGTGCAAGTAAGGTTTGAGTCGACATGTGAGCTGTATTGATGTGTGGTGCTTTCTGCCATCTGGAGCCTCTGCCAGGTTTCTCACTAACACTTCACTCCTGGCTGTTGTTCAACTTCTGGCAACTTCCCTTTCTCCTGCTACTTAATTATTTCAGATCTGAAAGATAGTTTGTCTATATTTGAGAGTAATATTCTGGGATTGTATTTCAAATTTTGGATATCAAGAGAGTCACAGAAGCCTTGTGACACTCCTTAGAATGCTTGTTCTTCTGCAGCCTTCACTTTTCTATATCCCTGATAATGGATGTAAAGATTTAAAGGTTCTCTGAAATTGCATGTAGTCCAGTAGCTTTTTAAAGGAGAACCAAGGGACTGGCTTCTTGCACCACTGACTTGTTTACGGATATGTTTTTCTTCACTGAAAAGTTTTCCAATTTCAAGAGCGTGGGCTACACTAGAATAATGGAAGCTGGGCTGGGAAAGGATAACTTAAGTGCTATGAGTATTAATGCCCAAAATAGCATGCTTGGTAAAAGGGATTAATAGTCTGCAAAGTTAATCAATTGGCCTGATCAAATGTTGGCTGCCTTCATTATGGATATTTGAATTTTAATTATTATCACCTCGTCTTTGCTTGCTCTGGTTTCTATTTGGTACTTTGGCATCCTTAGTAAAAACAAGGATCTTTTTATGTAGGAAACCTTCACAACTTTCCCTGTTCCGTTGGTGACGTTTGCAATCAGTAATCGCTTTTTCTGTCAGCGTCTCTCCTGTAATACTGAGACTCCCTGGCAAGCATGTGTTAGTAAGTATAGTGACACTGAACAGAATGCAGTTAGAGATGTGTGATTATCACATCAAAAATTTAGATGTTTATAATGTCAATTTCTTAAGCAGAACACTCTTGCTTCTAAATCAGAGAGGGGTACTATGGTAGTTGGTTCATCTTTTATCATTATAGTTAGTGAAACTATTTGGTGGTCTTTATTCACATGTGCCCCATCCCCACCACCCCAAAGGCTGCTGCATCACACTAAACCATGACTGTGTTTAGAAGTAGGAACCTCCAAACTTTTCACTGTTGCCAATAGAACATTTACCAATTTCCAAGCTACTGCTTAAAAGGTCTTTGTAATTAAATTTTGTATAACTGATGGCAAAAGAACTTTTTCTTCTCTGAAACAATAATAATAAACTCTGATAGCTGCTTGAGTTTCTTCAGTGTTGCCATGCCAGTGAACCTGTAAATGTGTTGTGTATTGCTAATTATTTTCCTGCCTGTTGGGCATGCTAATTTTGCATTCTCCATACTCTATTGCTAGGAAGAAAACTCTTATATTTAATCTTTTTTAAAATACCATTTTTGTATGATTTTCTGAAAGGGCATGTCCTCTTTCTGCAAAACCTCTAGTACTTTTGGGGTTATTTTACAGTGGAAAAATAAGAAATCTTTAGACTTCTATCTTACCTTCTATTAGAAGAATTTCCTCTTCACCTGCCACCTTGGTGTCAGACTTCCATGACCACCATGGCGAGGGACCGTTCATCACCTTGGGCTAGCCCAGCTGCCTCTCACTGAGGGCAGCAGGCCCAGACATGCTGTGTCAGAGGGCAGTTGTACACTTCTTGGCCATGTTGCTGTTGACTATAAACATACCCATAACTGCAGTAGTAATCCTCTCCGAGAGGATTCCTCAATATAGTTCTGGCTGATCATTCATCTGATTCCAAGACCCCCCTGGACTGTTTCTCTCAGTGTTAGACCACCCTTAACAAGAACTACTTTCATGAAAAAATGATGGAATACACTGTTTTTTGTAGGGCAGGTATTGTTCTGCTTTATTAGGCATATGCTTTGTTTTGCTTTGGTTTTGCAGTAGTTGATATCTTGCAGGGCTTATGGTATTTTGATGGGTGAGTTTGTTCTCACTTTCATGTGGTGCATGGAACTGGTCTGTCCAGAGTGTAGCGAAGACAACCTTTTCTGTGAGAAACCAAACAGTGCTTTGGTTAGTCTCTTGGATGGGTACTTCCAATGCTTTAAAAACCATTCATGAATTTCTTAAAGTACAGCAGATGAAAAATAATCAGCGTGTTAAAACAGATGAAATCACATCGGCAAGAGTGATGACACAGCCAAGTAGATCTCTTTGTTTGCTCTTCCTTTGAAAAACTGGCCTGTGCCAGATGTTAACTAGGTATAATGTGGACTTAAAAAAGGATTAAGGAAGGAATAAGTGTTGATAGTTTACTCATGGCTTTTACATTATAATATCTATTCAGTGCTGTAATATACCTTCTGCAGAGGCTGTTGTTACTGCAGAGACTACAGTCACTACTGCCAGTGTTCAGGAGCAATGTTTAAAGTGAACAAACCCCAAAGCCTTACTGTGCTAGAGGTCTTGGCCAGCTTACTGTCCAGTCTGACAGTGCTTGGTACTAGATGAATGGAGAAGAGAACTACAGTCAGTGTGTAGACTAATCCTCCTCCCATGTGCCTTTCCCAGGTATTACCAGTTCAGAGATGTCCTGCATCAGATTTTGTTTGCTACCTGCTGTTGAACCTCTCATGCGTTTATCATCGTTCTTTCCCCTCATCCACGCATTTGACTTCCACAATGGCTTATCCTTAAGTCAGTTGGGGTTAGGGAGGAAAGATCCTAAATTTTCACTTACTGAAATCAGATAGTTTCCTATCTATTGAACTGAAGGCATAAAGAAATCTTTCTTCATATCTGAAAATCACTTAGGATTTTGTAAGTGTCACTCATCTGCCAGCAGCAGTTCTGTGACCAATTTAGCTGTGCCTGGGAGAGAAGAGGAACAGCTCAGCCTGCGACTGGAGAGCACCCAAGTCAGAGCTTCACTTGGGCTGTGGGGAGGGAGGTCTCCACTAGCGAGTGCGACTTGAGACTGCTGCCTCCCAAACGGCGTTGGGCGACAGCGGTGGGAAGCGAGGCAGAGCTGTTATGTGAAGCTGTAGAGCAATGTCATAGTGTGCTCGCTGACTGGAAGTGTCTGAGAGAAGGCTTAGCACAGAACAGCTGTGGCAAATGGGTTTTGGCATAAAAAGTGTAGGCAGGAGAGCAAGTGGCATAGACAAGACATCTTTGATGGGTTTTGGTGGGGGCAGCCAGGGTTAAGTGCAATACCTTTCTCTAGTGTTGCTTGGACACTTACAGAAGAATGCGTTGTTTCAGATGTTTCAACAAACTTAATTTTTCACCTCCCTATATAAAAATCAGGGATTTAATTCGAGTGGTATGGAATAACCTTGTTTTATTTGGACCTTGTAGACTGAAGTGTAGAATAAAGTGTAGCCTTAATCATCTCTTGCCAACATGTTTTTTTTTTCCTAGTCTGTATCTTCTTTAACGTGCCTGAGAAAATCAGTGCGGTATTTTCTAACTGTTTTCCCTCAGGAGAAATTTGATTAAATCCTGCATCACTTTTCTGTGGAACTGTTTAGGGTTCAGTGATGATGAGTCAAATCTAAATTTTCTTCCTATGTTGTTCTTTTCCTGAGCTCTCCTGAGACGTTGCATCACTCTCACTTTCATGATGTTTGTGTGACTTCACCAGGCTTCAACTGTGAGAAAGATGGGGGTTTGTTGTCTAGTAATATGCCACCCAGCCCACTGAAGGGCTGATTTTGATAGTGACAGGCTATTGGAGCAGATTATGGCAGTCTTTGAGTGCTTATGTTCCAATTGCTCAACTGGTTCTTCAAGGTCATTCAGGTGAAATCAAGGAGTATAGTTTAAGCTGTGATTCTCACTTTCTTCATACTTTCTGGTACAAGTTATACCGTGCGAAGATGGTGTATGCCTTATTCTCCAGAAAATTAACATTGTAGAGAGAATGAGTTAATGTGGCAGCAGCTTGCAAGAAAAACAGTATTTCCATATATCTTGTCCATTGTAAATAACATTTATAGAAAGAATGGAAGGATTTTCACCCCCAACCTGCCACTTTCCATTATGGTGAAGAATACATGCAGAGATTCCCATCTTCCTGATCCAGGTCAGCCTTCCTTCTGGCACTTATCTTCACGAAATAAGTTTTTAAAACATGAAACTTTAAAACCATTGAAAAGGATACTCAGGACTGTAAAAATAAGGGTTTTTTTATTTTAAAAAAAAAAAAAGTAAGGGTTGTCCAGAAGTGACAGCTGTCTAGCTTGTCACTTCTACTTTAAATCTCTGCACGCTGAATTATATCAGTCAACATATGGCCCAGTAACTAGATCTTGTAAGGTCCTTCTGCCATTTTCCAGTCTCTTTAGTAATATGAAGAATTTAGTGCTATTAGTTAACTTTGTCATCTCAGGCACTTTCTTGCTACAGACTTCAGATAACTGCAGTTTCTTAGTTTTCCTTTGAAACTTAATAAATAAATAATAAAAAAAACCCCCAACATCATCTGCTCCTCTAGTACTGACGAAGTATAAAGCAAGTATTAACATACTGAAGTTATTAGTGCAACTATAATGTCCTTGAGCTTCTTTAGGAGTCTTGGGCTGGATGTCATCTGCTCTTGGTGGCTTGCTAATTTTTGAGTTGTCCATTTGCTCCATACTTTTTTCTAGCAGTGCTTTGCTTTGAAACAGATCCTCTAATGCCTCTTCTGTAAAGAAGCCTTTCACTGGGAGAATATCTTTAAACTCTTCCATAGAGAACATGAAGATGTGAAAAATAAATCTGGTGTTTTTGTCACGACCTTAGCTTGAGCATTTTTTTAATGCATCTATTTGTTTGTTTACTTTAACATTACAGATCCTACTGCTCCTTGCTCCTTAAGTGCCTTGAAAAAGGATTTAGTTGTAGATTTTGTACTTTTTTTTCCCCTCACTTCCTTAAAATATTTGCAAGACTCTTTTTTTTTTTTTCCTCTCTGTTTTTAGCTTGCTATTGTTTGAGCCCCATTTGGACAAATTCTACAAGATTCTTATAATGTTTTCTCTAATATGCTATATACCCATCTCCTTCCCTTGCCTGTCATGTTGTTATTCACCCTTACTTAAGTCCTTTATGTGATTTTTTTTTTTTTTTTTATGTTTGCTCTAAGCCTCACATACAATGTCTTAATCACATTGCCTACAGACACTTAATTTTTGATGATTCTCTTTAAGTTTTCTCCTATCTATCCATCTCTTTTATTTAAATTTCCTGGTGTTTGTTCCTCCTGTAGATATTTAGGTCACTACTAAATTCTGTGGGGTTTACACTAATATTTTGAACCAAATTCTGCACAGTGCTTAGGATCAAGAGATGCCTTTCCTTTTGTTAGTAGCACGACAACTCATTCCATGAAGCAGTTGCTCCTGATGTTCAGTATTTTGTCTTGGCTGTGACATTTAGTGGATAACGGAAACCTCCCACTGTTTTTGTCTTTGCTTTTGTAACGTTTCTGACTCCCTTCAGCTTGGTCACTCAGCATTTGCATGTTTAGATGTGACAGCTCCTGCATTCTCGTTATCACTGTCTTGAATGTAAAGAAGGTAAATATGCTCCCTTAATGAACAGGTAATGTTTTTCGATAAAGTTGTCTTTTTTTAATTTTCTCAAAAAATTTTTTTTGAGCTGCAGATAACTGTTTGATTCTAAACTTTCTTACTGGTTTCTCTCTTCTTGAATGTGCATGCCAGTAACTGGTGGACCTCCAGTACTGGAGGATTTCTCTTCTTGGTGAAGAACACTTTTTTTAATTCAAAAGACCTTTTATTTTTTTCTACTTTCTGGAAAGTGGCTGTATAAAAATAGGGAACTTGTTCCACATCAGCATTTTTGCTCCCATGATTTTAGATTTGAGATGCTTGACTTGCATATGAGGGTTTTTTCTTAAACAGCTACTCTTGATATTTTGATACCCCTAGCATAGGGTATGTAAGTGAAGTTGTGTGGATTCTTATTTCTGTCTTCTATAGCAATGAACTGAAGACCGTTTTATCCTCCACTTCGCCTTTGAAAAAATCTGGCTGAAGACAATGGCTTTGCAATAATCTCACTGGCTCTGTAAAGCAAGCAGTCCATAATTCTGGGGAGGTGTAAAACTGAAGGATGCTCCTTTGTACTGGAGGACGCTTCAGTTTGAGAAGTTTCTGGTTTGGTAGCAGGGTAAAAATATTTTCTGAACTCTAAATCCAACTCACAAGATGTGGGGGTGCCTCATTATATAGGCTGGTTTTTATTGCAGTCTTTAGAGTTGTCTTGGAAATATTAATTCCAGGCAGTAGTAGGTGGAAAACTGGAGAGCAAAAGAGGGCTAGTAAAAACATGTGAAAGGTGGAAGAGAGGCATGAGGTAAATTATATCTGAAATGCAAGAGATAAACCAGTGCTTAAGAAGAGGGAAGATAAACAATAAAATAATTGACTGACTTTATGTCCCCTCTTCCTTTTTTTTTTTTTTTTTAAATTAAGTGCCTTTTCTTCAAGTCAGTGTGATCTAGGGCTCTTCATTGAATTTGTATTCTGTTTTAAGTTTACTCTTGTTTTAGTGTCCTCAAATAATGCTGTATGAAAACACTTGGGGCTTGTGAAAGGCACTTCACTGGTATCTGGTGTAGTCTCTGTTAACACTTGTGGAGAAACATGGTATGGAAGAGACCTCTGAGAGGTTTCTGTGTGAATTATAACCTGGGGCAGGAGAAAGGCTGCTGTGGCAGAATAGCTGAATGCCTTTTGGAGGCTTGCTGTGGAAGAGTCTTCCTGGTTAACACTGCATATTTTTCTAAGCAGTATTGTATTCAACTTTCAAAAGGCAAGAATCTTTGGTAATTGTCTCGATTCACAATAGAAGTTTAAAAGCTAAATGCAAACAATCAAATACAGAAGGAAAAATGTCATTTTGCTTATGACTTTTCTTTTTTCCTGTATCAATTCTTTCATCTTGGAGTTGCTAATAAAACAGCTACAGTGCAAAAGTTTAAAATACGTAAATTGTAAACTTTTGCGTCTGTAGAACTTCTATTACAAAAGAAAAAGGGCTTTTCATATCTGCAGTCAAACAATTATTCAAGCTTCAAAAGCTGTTTTATCAACCCTCAGATGCAGAGGAAGGTTTTGTTGTTTAATTTTTTTAATGCTCTTTTAGCATTAAACTCAACTATTGTAACCAATGTACTATTAATTTTTTTCCAGGTTTCGCTAAATGGTACACAGTTTACAGACAGTTCTGTTGGATCAGAGTTCACAGGTGTTTCTCAGGTATGTGCAGACAAATTTTGTGCATGTATATGATAGCAGAATTATTTACTAACAGGAGAAGGTATTAAACAGTATTAAAGGTACTAGAGAACTCTTTTAGAAGACTTCTGTTTGAGATTGGGACTTGGCTAACTGAAGTCAGTTTCTGATGACTTCACTATTCAAGCTTTAAAAAGCAGTGAAAGCTACTATTTCTAAAGTAAAACTTTATTGTTATAATAAGCTTGAAATTGGACATAGATGTAAAAAAAACCTATGCAATTTTATGGTAATAAAGTTATTCTTAGAGATAAATCTAAATACATAGCAGAGATGCAGTTATTTCTGTTCTGGCTTGTCCTACTTCCAGCTTTCGTTTATGAATGTTATATCTGAACATGTTTCAGAGAGAAAGTGAGACTGGGTGTTTTCTTTCAGAGATGCATCACACATTTTTTGAAGCCTGACTAGTGGAAAAATATCTTTTCTCAAAATGTACATTTGCTCTGATTACACTGAAGACACATACAAATGTATATATAATTCCAACCTTAACTAATCCAGGAAGAGTTTACTGCTGCTCTTGAAATGGTCACATGAACAGTCACTGTGTTCATCATCTTTTAAATAAATAACTCCAATTCATAGCTTCATTTTAGTATGACAAAGCCATAACAGGAATCTGAGATGCTTATGATCTAGATTTTGTCCAGGTTCTGTGAATTTTCTTAGAAATAAATTGCTTAGAAATTTTCATTCTTAGTAGTTGATTTGCATCGTGGTCCAGGAACCAGGTGCTTTCATTTGAACTTCCTATCTGTCACAAATATGGGCCCAGTTGGGAGATTACTCTTGCAAAAGAGTGTCAGGTTGTCTTAACTTCTGAACCTCTACATTTTTGTGCTCTGCTTTTACTACTTGTTGGAAGATGTTCTGCAGATGATGTTCACAAGAATTTGCCTGCAATAGCTATGAAGATGTCATCGTCATTCCAACAGAGACTTAGTCTAGCTTCAGAAAAACTTATTTTAACAAGGAAACTTTCAGGACTAAGGAGATGAGCATGGCCTCCTGCATGCAGGTTTTAAGCATTAATAAGATCTGCAGTTGAGTGCAGGTCAGCCAAGAGGAATGTCTAATTTCAGAAATCTGTTCCTGCTTGTAGAGCCAATAAGGGTTCCAGCCTTTCAGGAGGCAGCATGAGTTCCCTTATGAGAATATTTTCTGAAAACCTGCAGTAGACACCTGGAAAAATTGTGTGGTTTTTTTCTTGCCTTAATGCTTAGGTGTGAGTTCTTGAAGTGCATCAGTAAAGATGTTCTTAGTAAATCTGTTAACTTAAGGTTCTCATGAACTTCTGAGAGATAAGAAGATACTTGTGGAGATGAATTCAGTGTGTCTCTTTGATGTCTAGAATTCTCAGTTTTTCTTTCCATATTGCTGAGCATGTCAGTCTTATAGATGCAAAGAACACAAAAAATCAGTTTGTAATGCTGTGCTGTTTTTCTTCAGATGTCAGTAATAGGGAACTGAGTTGTTGTTACTGTGAAGAGAGTTAGTGAATTGTGTTATAGCTTCAACTAGTCCTTTGCTCTAAAGAACTTTTAACCTGTGCTTGTGCAGTTCAGCCCTACATGATCTTTAAAGCAGTATATTTGTTAGTATTGAGGTTGAAGCAGTGTCTAGAGGAATGCTTGAATGACTTATTTAAATTTGTCTTTCCTTTTGAAAAAGATTTTAACTATTTTGAGGCTTACATAGAAGATCTTGCTAATTAAGGCAGAGCTAGACAAATCTGTGATTCCGCCACTACAAGATGTTTTGTTCCATTCATTATAACTTTGCTTATGTCTTGTAAAGTTGGGTTCTGTTTGGCTTGTGCTGCTTGACATGTTTTTAAGTATCAATCTTGGTGAATAATCAGTATCTCATGGCTGCACCATGATTTCAGGCACAGTAGCATCTTGGAAGAGAAAGTTTTGAACTGCCTCTGTCCTCATAAGTTACCAAGTGTACTTTATTCCATAGCCAATAGTGGATTTTAAGACCCTACCAAACTAAAACCGAGTTAAGCTTTTATTTTCTGAGAAGCTTAGCTGAAACTGTCCTTGTTTCAGTTAGCATTGAAAAAGGAGGTGACGCAGAACTTTGAAGAGCAGTTATTTTCCTTTTTATCCCTAAGAATGACAACAGTAAAAGGAATTGTACTATTGCTTTTTTATTTTACTTACTAGATTATTGCATGTAGGCTGAATTATTTTAGAGGGGAAGGCTGTAGTCAATGCTCCCTGAAAACATTACTTTTAAAATGAGAATCAGAATTGTTTGCCACGCAGATAGCACTGCTGTGTTTGATCTTGGGACACTCCAAATAGTTACTATTTAATGATGACTGTTAAAACCCAAAACAACCCATATTTTTTTTAAATCTCAGAATAAGTGTTTCTGGTATGTATTCAGTGAATACCTATTAAAGTTACCTATTAAAACATTTATTTCTAGACACCGTTTACCTTTGGCTTGGGCCAAAGGGCACCATATACAACTGGCGAGCATTGTCTTCTTTGTAGAAGTGAACGAAAAGATACTTCGCTTTCAGAGAGCGGAATAAAAAATTCTAGCAAAACAGCACTTTCCACATCTCCAAAAGCAAACAATATGCTGCATCTTCCACTGTGGGTGTGTCCAGACTGTCGACGAACAGTCGAAAAGGAGGAAAGGCATGCTACAATAGAGCAGTCTCTTGTGGTAAGTTGAAGTACTTCAGTTTAGTAGACTAAGGAGAGGTATGTTGTTATGGGCTGAATGCTACTTTGCTTTGGAACCACTTAAATGTTTAGAAAGTATTTTAGGAGAGTTTGAGTTGGTTTTCCTATGAAGTAAACTGAACAGGCAAGTTTTTCAAAAATGAGGAGTTCTGATAATGAATTTTGGATTTTTGAGTAGAGCAAGGCTTGGATTTGTTTCTTGCTGAGGTTTTGCCCTTTCAGTTTATTTCATCTCAAACTTTTTCCTTTTCTCCTTTACTTAAATTCTGTTTCTTCTACTTTTACTAATGCAACTTTAATCATTACACTTTTTTCCTATTCTCTGTCTGCTCATGTGTACTTCCCCCCCTTTGTGAGGTAAACTCTGAATTTTCCTTGTTCTTTCAGTAGTGTTCTTGAGTCACTGCACTTGCACTGCCACCTTCCTGTATGAGTCTGAGTTTTGTCATCTTTTCTTTCCTGTATTTTTTAATGAAGAAGCACAACTTCGAGTAGTATGCACATAGCAGTTTCTTATTCTTTGTTGTAGCACTGCAAACACTGATTTAATACATGGTGCTACTATTTCAAGTTGTGATTGTTTTCTAAATTAGGTGTTAAAATCTGTTTTCAAATGGGAATTCAGTTTCACTTAAGAGCTGTGCTCAGTGTAGCAGAAAGATACAAAAAGTTCGTTGACAGGTCCAGCAAAACCCCATTGGAAAGTAAACTCTGATGCTGTACTGCAGAACCAAATCTTCACAACTCATCTGGGAAGCCACACACTTGCGATAATTGGAAGCATTATAGATTCCAGCTGACATCTCCTTGTAGAGAGCTAACAGACTGTGCACATGCCCATAGGCACATACAAATTTTTATTTCAGTAAACAAATCAGTGTTAAGAATGATTGTCTTTGTATAGCATATGTTGTTAAACTCATGTTAAAAGCACAGTTAACATAGCTTTCTGTAAGGAAAATTTGAGACTATATCACTTCTATACCACTAGTGTTTACTGATATTCTTGCTATTAACAAGGCTTGGTAAAATTAATCAAAAGAGATTACATCTAAGGGAATTATACTGGTAGTCTGATGGTAAACACATCCTAGCGAGTTCAGAACACAGCAAGACTGAAGCACATTACTGTTCAGTTGAGTCAAAATTTTTTACTTATTTAAGCTCTGTTTTAATGAACTAGTAAAGAAAGTAAGCGTACTACAAGTGCAAGGAAGGCAGGATTTGCTTTCTAAACATTTTGGTAAGTTATAGATACTCCAGTTAAAATAAAAATTGACAGTATTTTTTAAATTTTGCAACTGCTTTCTTATTTAAAGAGGAATTTTTGAAAACCAACAGTGAAGGTATTTTCCAAGTTGGGAAGCTTGACTTAAAAAAAGCGACTAAATGGATTAGTTGGGTAGTCAAATTAGAGAAACCAGCTGGGGAAAAAAGCAAACGGAGCTAAAAAAATCATGTTAGCAGTCACTGCAAGCCAGAGTATAAGTGGTGTTTGCAATAAGTGCTCCTGTGTTCAGGTTGCTGTTGCCCTCAACCTAGCATGGTTTGCCTCAGCACCATCCCCAGTAGCTGGTCTTGCTGTTGGCAGCAAATGCAAGCAGGTTTGTTTTGACCTGCATCTGCATCCTGCTCCAGGATCTGTGGTGAAGCACAGGAACCCCCTTCAGTCATGTTCCTAATGTGTGAAAGGTCTATGCCTCATGCCACAGAAAGCTGGCAACCTGGGGAGGGTGCAGGAGGGAAGCATGGTATGTATTTGTGCCTGGAGCACAGAGAAGGGAGAGAAACTGGAACGCAAAATACCAGCAGCCTTGGGAGAGAGGTTTGTGTCATCTGCTAGTACTGAGTAGCACTGTACGCAGCAGAGAGCATCCATTCCCAATGACAGCATCCTAACATCCATTACTATGAAGTAGCATGTCTGACTTACAAACAAGGAGATTTTATGCTTTTTGCTAGAAGGGATTGTTGAGCTACAGAAGTCAAACATGCTGTCAAATAGAGACTGAAGAGATATTACTAGTTTATGATTAATCATGGAATGAGCAAGCCTTTAGCTTAGTGCATTGTTTATGCTGGAGTACATAAAGGTGATAATTATAACCAACATACTTTGGTTATTAGAAATGAAACTATATTTACATCATTGGTTTTCTCAGTCCATATCTTGCATTTATTATGCTTTTTGAAGGTAAATTCTTTGTGCCTGCTTGAGTGTCCTCCCAAAATACGTTCAGCACTAATAATTGCCACATTGATATTTGCCTACCTATTAACATTTCAGATATCTGCCCTAAACTGAAGGCTAACTGTATTTTTGCCTTTCAGAGCCAAGACTTCCTTTTGCACATGCCCCTTGGAAACAGTGGATCACAGCAGGAATCTGTAGGAGGAGGAAGAATAACTGTTGGTGCACAGACAGTGCCTGCTGCAGACCTTAGCAATTCCTCTCCTTCAGACATAGCATGCAACTGTGAGGCGTGTAATGAGCGCAGGTAAGAACTGAAGTCAAACTCAACAGCATGGTGGCTGTAGTCAGACTGTCAGCAGTGTTGTCGTGTATTTGTTGGCGCATGCTTAAACTCTTTAAACAGGCTATCTGACAGTAACAGTAACTTATGGATGGCAGCTTCTATCCAATTTTATACTTTATTTTAGGCATGTACTTTATTTTAGGCATTTTCAGATGTACGTTGTTTTTCCTGAAGAGCATCTTCAGAATAGTAGGAATCAATACACCTATGCAACGTACAAATAGAGAGTAATTATTTTTGTCATTATTTGCAGAGAAAATTCAGCAGAGCCTGAACGTGAGCCTCAGCAGCTTCAAAATTACTGGTCAGAAGTAAGATATATGGTTCGGTGTATATATCGCCAAGCTGGGACCCCTTTGGCAGATGACCAAGACCAGTCTTTGGTACCAGATAAAGAAGGAATGAAAGAGCTGGTGGATAGGTATAGCAGTTTGAAAAATACCTATTAATTGCTAAGAGGATTTTTTAAGATTAGTTCTTAAGTAGTTTGGAATGTTGCTTTTTAATCGAATGTTATTTACCATCTGTAAGTCTGATTGCTTGGAATGATTGCCTCTCCACTAGAATGAAAAGTCAGAACAGTCAATTCTATTTCATGCAGGATTTTTAAATGCTAGATTGAATGCATGGGAAGCTATTAAATTCATATGGTGTTTGCAATATTAATGTATAATTATGGAAGGGTCCCAAAATATTATTCTTCAGAAGACCTTGAGTTTATTATTAGTAAGTATTGAGTATTGTTAGTAAGACACTGTTTGGTTTGAATTGCCCCACGTGAAAATCTTACCTTGTCGAGCTAACCTGGGTAGTTATAGTGCTTGCATCTTACTGTAGTTGTAACAGGTAGAAGAGACTTTTTCAAAAGAAAAAAAAAGGAAAAAAGAGGAGTTTCATCTCGGTTTCTGTCTAACTGAAGGTGTGATCAAGGAATAGTTGATCTCCTTAGTATATTAAGGTCTGACAAACTGTAGTTCTTATGTGGAGTTTCTAGTTGAAGCTAAATTCTGGCAAGGTAAAAAACTTCTGAAAGATTATAGTCATCTAGCATTGCTGTTTAGATGACTATACCCTGAATCAGCCTTCATAGATAATTAAATAAGTTTATTGCACTTCTGTTATATAAAAACTGAGTGTTTGGTTTTGAACATGAGTTGTGTAAATGTAGAGTAATATAGCATGCCTCCTTATTAGTCACACTTTGTTTATTTAAGTGATCAAAACATGCAGTGTAGGTTTTTGAAATCAAAGATGCTTAAATGTTGCATAGTGTGTAGGTAATTAAAACTGAATCACTGCTAAAATGGTTGTTGATTTTTATGTGGTTTCTCTTTAATGGAAAAATTTTGGGAATTGGAACACATACTGTGTGCCTTTCTTATGTACTTGGGTGCTTTGATTTCTCTAAAACTGTTTTTCACTTTTGAGAGATTAAAATACAAAGGCAGAAACAGGATCTCAGAGAAGGAAACCTTAAATGTCAATGTAATTATTGTTCACTCTGGTTCCTTATGGCCTCCAAAGTATGAATAAAATTAAGATACTGTGTTTGAGCAGACACCAGTGTGTCCAGTCCGTGGTGCTAATGTCATGCAAAATTTTTTAACAAAGCTAGTCAATGTAGGTATTCAAAGTGTAAAAACAAATAAAACCAACCAACCAAAACAAAAAACCCCAAACAAACCATGTAGGTAGCATGCCAAAAATCATGCTGTGTCCAAGTAACTGTGTTTAAAAGGCAGAAATTCCTAATTCCATGCTCAGCTCTGTTAGACACAGCTGGTAAGAAACGGACTGCCTGGTGGTCTTACTTGAAAATAAGTAGTGGTGCCAATTACTGTCCCTGTTGTATGTTGGAGCACTTTATGGCAATATGATAGTACTCTATTTGATGAGTGGTGAGGGAAGAGCAGGGACTAGATAGTAGTAGACGTTTATTCATCTAATTCTTAAGTACTTATCTAATCCCTTTCTTCTTCCCCACCTCCCTGTGCTGTAAAAACCCTGAGGCAAGTGCTTAAACTCCTCGCACAGGACATTAAATAGTATGATTTCTCTCTAAAGTACTTCAAAGCAGCCATCGTGTTCAGTTTTCTTCTGTGTGAGGTGGTTCAAACCCATGTCTTGCTTCCAAGAGAGTATCAGACCTAGCCAGCTGTATGCTGTCCTTAGCAGGAAGCCCTGACCCTCTTTGAAACTGTGTCTTAGAGTGACAAGTCTTGCAGGTATTGAGTGGCTGAATAAAGTGCATGGAAGGCAATATGGTTCTGAATCTTCCCTGGGACAAATGAGGCACAAATTCTGGTCCCTATTCTAGATTTTTAAATAAAAATAATAAAAAAAAATACACCAGTCATTTGTAATAATTGCAGTTAAGTGCTACCTCAGTAGAGCATCCTAAGTCATGTTCCTTGAAGGACGTTCTTTGTGGCCCTGTGAATCCTACACCTCAGCTACTCAGTGGCACAGATTTAATAAAAGGTGCCAAAAATGTCCTTGTAGAGAAGATCTGCAACTTGGGGTAAGAAACTCTCATGAAGGTGAGAAGGAGTTTCATGAATGAGTGTCTTAAGCTTGGTAAATGTATAAAATGTCATCTTTCAGTTCAGCTCAACAACAGAGGGTCCCCCAAAGCAGTCACCAAGTCCAGTCTGGTTAGTATATATTTAAATATGTTCTGGCTGCCTAACAGATCAAGCTCCTTCAATAGCTTGAAGTAAATTCCTGTCCTTCAACAAGATACTAATTGGGCCTAGGTCTGGCTGTTTCAACCGGGACATTTATTGGGGCTGTATGTAAGAACATAGAGAAGTTGTAAAGAAGCTTGTCTAAAGAGTCTAGGTGTCTGTAGGGTTGTATGCAAATTGAATAAAGGGGTTTTTAAGCTCACAAGTTGAGGTGAAATACTGCAGTCCTAAATTAATTTTTCTCAGGTGTGCGAGCATCCTAGTCCTAAGCTACCCAGGAGCTCTGTTCCGCAGTGTAAAAGTAGGGAGCTGGACTGTGTTCTCCCAGATTTAAGGTTGTTCTGTAAATATTAGCCGTTGTTTCTTTTTGATGACAATGATGGTAACTGGTAAATATTTTTAGGAAAGTGAACATTGATAACACACTTTCTTTTCTCATAAATATTCTAAAAATACAGGCTTTGTGAAAGAGATCCATATCAGCTTTATCAACGGTTGGAACAGCAAGCTAGAGAATATGTGCTTGAAATGAAGGTTCGTCTGCTCAGACACTTGTCACTGGGATCTAAAGTTGCATCAACATTAGCAATACAAGGGCCACCGCAAGCACATCAGTTCATCTCACTCCTACTTGAAGAATACAGTGCACTCTGTCAGGCAGCATGTACAATCAGCGCCTTTCTAGTTACTCTGGTAAGACTGAAAAAGTCACCTATATGCTTCTGCTTGCTAGGGATAATGCTAGCAAAGCTGTTCTGGGCTCTTTCTTCTGTGGTTTGTGAAATATGTTTTTTGTGTGTGTGCGTGCTTGAGGACAGGGAGATTCTGAAAATGCAAATTTAATTCTTCAGAAATGTAGATTAGGCATCTCTTACAGCAAATTGTTGAAATGATCTTTTGTTTGTAAAGAAAAGGTGGGATGTTGTTTGTGGCACTTATTCTGAAACTAATCTTATGTAGAACTACAAGATTTTAGATAATGCCTTTGAAAATGTGTGAAAGACTTCTCTGTTAATCTTTAATGGTCTCTTGACAACCACATTTAAAGGACACAAACTTTTACGTGTATTGCTAATTTAGATTGTTTCAGAGTTCAATTTTTCTTTTCCCTTCTAAGCAAGAATGGCTACTTGAGAAGATGATCTCTTGCCTCAGAATTAATCTGTGATGTTATTTATTATTTCTGAAGTTCTTGTTCTTAAATGCCTGTTCTGTCAAATAATTGTGATGTTAGACTTGGGATTATATTGTCAGGTAGAAAATAAGCAATAGCCTTAAAAATCTCTTCTTGAATAACTGTCCATCATGAGTGAGTAATACAGTAAACAAATTCTGTAATTCTATTTGTTTAAGGGCTGAGAAGGTTATTAATCCCGTTTTGTTAATAATCCTTTCCTGTACATCCTTTGTTAATGTGCTTATCCTGTGCATCCCTTTTCTTGCGTAAACTTTGCGCAAAAAAAAGTGGATACACTGGTAAATTTGGGTTTTATTGCCAATTAGCTGAAAGCGACTGTCTGGGTATATAAAAAGAAGAAAACAGTAGGCAGTAACAAGACTATGATGGCCACAGGTGAGAAGGGTATAAAATGAAGGGGAAGCAGAGTGTTGTTACTGAGGTAGGACTGCTAGTAAAATTGAATGGCAAAGCAGGAAGATGTTTCTGTTGAGAAACTTGAGCATATCTGATGCTTTTTTCTGTTGTCAGTACTCTGTATTTGCTGTTGTCTGTATTGTCTTCCCCAGCTTTCTCTTAGATACAGATGTGAGGCCATTGCCATCTCCAGTTTATTGGCTGCTTTAATAGTCATCAAGTCTCTAACAAGGTGCTTGACAGAAGATTGCTCTTCAGGTTGATTTGCCTTGGAACTTAAACTTTTTCAGCTGAAAAGCAGATGGATTACAGTACAAGTGTTAGCTTTCTCAAAGTAGATCTGCCAGTAATGAACTCGTTAGTGCCAGAATTACATAGCTGATCAGAAAATAACCTTGTAATATTTTTTCCACTCGTTATTATTGTGAACTAGTAGTCATGAAAACTTAGTAGGTATAAGAGACTGAGGTAATAGCCATGATGAGACAGAAGATGTTTGAACTTCCTAATCTACCCCTTTTCTGCCAAAATTCAAAGTAAAATAAAATTCCTGTTCTTTTCTAAAAAACAAAGCGTAAGAAAACAAAAAATGCCCCAGATATTTCTTGTCCTTTTCCTTCTGGAGCCCAGTAAGTACTGAAAACTTAGTTCCACTAAGCTGAAATGTGAGAATGTAGGATATTGCGTCTTGTCATACATTTCTTAAATGTATTAAATAACCTTTTTATTAACTAGAGTAGTATGTCACAGCTTTCAGTACAGGTAGTATGGTCACTAGCCTTTTCAGTATGCATGGTTGTTTTCTCTTAAGATACCAGTGCACTATGGAAGAAGGAATCTTTTTAGCTGAAATAGGTAAAAAACAGTCAAGATCTCTAAACCTAGTGCAGCCTTTTAAAGGTAAAACCTTCACATGTAGCATGCTATACAAAGGCATGTAATGCCTTGAAGCTCTACCTGTGAGGAGCTAATTTCTCAGTGAAATTATGAACAGCTAACTAGCAAAGTTTAAGAGCAGGAACTAAAAGCTTTGTGCCCCACCAGGGGATGACAGATTATACTGGCAGCAAGCTGGAAAGACTGTGGTCAGTACAGAAAAGACCTTAAGTACACAGTATAACAGACCAGAAGGGAAAACTTACTTGGTATTTCTTTGTGAGAAATATTGTGATCTGTGCAATCTGATACACAAGATTTTGTAGATAAGTGTTGACTGTTTTGTTCACAGCATAATATGGAAATTGCTTAGGAAATCAACCTTTCTCGGTGTTGACCCTTGAGAAATTATTAGTAATCTGTAGAAATCTTCAAAATACTTAAGGCATAATATTCCAAGTGAAAGGGTATGTGTCTTGTGCAATTCAAGAAGGGTGGGTCGTGGTTTTTTTGTTTTAAATAGTAATAAAACTCCAAACTTCATTCTCTTTTCGAATACTGATAGTCTCGTGTATAGTTCTGATATAAATACGTATTTAGTTTTTAACCCATTATGTTTAACAAAACTTGGAAATTCCAGAGTATTCTGGTATTTCAGGGTACTCAAGGTTACAATGTGTAGAGCTCACTTGCTGATCTGATAGCCAGAACGTTTGCACTTAATTTTGCTGTGTGGGCGAGTCCTGGTATAGAAAACCTGTGTACTGCTGGCTATATGTGGGAAAACTTACTGACTTGAAAAAATATTATATTTGTCTTTGATTCTTATGTTTTGATAATAATAGATTTAAGTTTTAGGCCTTGAAATTGCATACAATTATGTGTTAACCTCAAACAGAAAAACATTCTGTTTAGTAGAGAAGCTGTTGGACTATTGTCTATTTAGAAAACTTTGTTTTTGAAGCTGTACTTGGAGAGAACTGTTTACCTAATTTATGTCAGTTTTGAATAAAGATTATAGCTTGCCATCATATATGTCTGTTACTAGATAAGTTCAAAGAATGGAAGACTAATCAGAAATAGACAGTTGTTTGACAAGAAAACCTGAGAATAACTGGTTCAGATCATAAAATACACCCTTCAGTGCAGAAAAGAATGGAAGCTTTCAACAACAGTCTGATTTTTCTTTTTGTTTTCTAATCCATGACAATTTAGAAAAACAAAGAATGAAGCTATGGTTATTTAAGTCATTAAAGAATTACTTAAAATTTGAGTTTCTGGGTATTAAAACTGGGTAAGGTCTGAGCTGGATAAGCCATCCTATAGGTTGGAAACTAGATTTAAAAAAAAAAAAAAAATGTTGCTTCAGACATTTTTCTTTTGCTTTTTCTACCCCTGGCTTATTTCTGTTTTGTGGTTTTTTTTGTTATAGGAAAATGAACATTTGAAGAAATTTCAGGTGACATGGGAATTGCACAATAAGCATCTGTTTGAAAACCTGGTATTTTCTGAGCCACTCTTGCAGAATAGCTTGCCAACATTGGTGTCACAGCTAAGGTAGAGTTTAACTTTGCTTTTGTAATTTAAAGGAGAAGTGAAAACCCATGTTTGCAATCACAGTGTTTAAAAAAAAATTCTTGTTGATCTGCCTTGAGAACAATATTGAGCAGGCTGCTGTCATAACTTGCTTGTCAGAAGAACTACTACTTAATCTGCTTACATGTACATTACCTAGTAAAATGACAGCATCCTATGAAAATGCTGATGGTATGACTGAATAGTACTGTTTTCACTTGTCATCAGGCATTGCTACTGTCTTTACAGCTCTACAAGTGAGTTAAAGCCTCAATGCCTTTGTGCTTCCCACAGTGTACAAATAACTTAATTTTGGACTTTTAAGCAATCTTTTCCTTGGAGAAAGCAAAAGAAACAAAATCCTTTGCTATATATGCTTGTAGGTCTGATGGCATATTGCTTTTCTTGGGGCTTTAAAATGTGTATTTTGTAGGAAGGTTCCTCTGCTTGTAATTTGTGTACCTGCAAAGTTTTTGGGTTTTTTAGGAAGTAGTTATTAATTTATAGAAATTAAATTCTTTATCCTAAGTCCAAACATTTTTAAAGTACAGTCATGGATGGTTTGTGTTGACCTCTCAATGTTGTTTCTGATGAATAGGGTTTCATGCTCTGTGTACATGTGCCTTAAAGGTATTGTCTTGGGTATTTTTCCATGGTACAAGAGCAGTTTGATTAAGTCTGTCACAAGAGGTGTTTCTCACAGTGAATAAAGAGATTTCTGATGAGTTCTCCTTTTGCTAGTAGATGCTAGAAAGGAAAGCAAGGAAAGGGAAGAAAGCTTAATTGTTATCAGGCTCAGCAAGAAGTCTAAGGTCCCTCAGAAATAACTTGTCTAGTTAGTTTACATGAAGCTGGGTTGGTACTGAAAGCCTTTTCTTTCCTTTTTTTTTTTTTTCCCCTTTTCTCCAGGCGGGTAATCCTGTTGCTACGCTCAATAGCATGTTGTTCAAGCACGTATTTTCCCAGTGATCTGTGTTTGACTTCCCAGTACCCCTGTCACTGACACTGTATCCCTCAGTCATCTCCATGCTATCTGGCAAGGCTTCTCTGTATTGTTTTCATTTATCTGTTGTTTTCACCTGCTACTGCAATTGAAGTCTGAGCAACAGAAGGTGTTTCTCTGCAGAACTTCACTGTAGTGACAGTTACCTTCGGGGCTTAAATATGATGAAGTCAGAATCTCTTCCTGCAGGAATTTCTTTTCCAGTTAGCTAGCTAGCTTTAAGGCTGTCTCACATAAACTGTGGTTTTGCCTAGATTGATTTATGTGATCTATGCTTTCTAATTTATATAGTGTATGTCTTGTTTTTCTTTGGTAAACATAGATTATGTCTGTTTTCATGGACTCCCAGGGTTTTACTGCTGGCTTCTCTGGGTCTTGAAGTAAGAGAATTAGGTGGCCTTCCCTGAGAAATTTTTCTGGAGGATAATCTGCCTTCCATTGGGAATTAGTGGAAGAAGGCTCCATCAGAGAGGCCTCACATGGAGAAGCAGGGATCAGCCTATTCCCCAGATCATTTGGTCAGTAGAGAATCATTTGCATGCAGTAGAGAAGGGGTTGCCAGAGTTTTTTTTACAAAAGAGCATTGACCTCATTGTTTTCTTTTCCTGAAGAAATGTGAAATAGCATATTGGCATCTCAGCTTCACTTAGGTTTTGGTTGTTTACCCTTTCTCCCATGCCTTACTCAAATTCCTGAATCTTTTGTGCATCTCTGGGTTTTTCAGAATATATAGTTGGTGTGCTGTGATTAGTTCCAAGGATGCTTATCAGATGTCAGACCAGGAGAGATGTTCACTTAGGGAGGTTTAAACAGCAGCTGTGTGGGGATGCACATGTCGTATGAGGAGCGGCTGAGGGAACTGGGGTTGTTAAGTCTGGAGAAGAGGAGGCTGAGGGGAGAACTCTGCCCTCTACAACTACCTGAAAGGAGGTTGCAGAGAGCTGGGGATGAGTCTCTTTAACCAAGTAACGAGTGATAGGACAAGAGGTAATGGCCTCAAGTTGCGCCAGGGAAGGTTGAGACTGGATATTAGGAAGCATTTCTTTACAGAACAGGTTGTTAGGCGTTGGAATGGGCTGCGCAGGGAGGTGGTGGAGTCCCCATCCCTGGAGGTGTTCAAGAGGCGGGTTGACATAGTGCTGAGGGATATGGTGTAGTTGGAAACTGCCAATGCTAGGTTAACAGTTGGACTAGATGATCTTCAAGGTCCTTTCCAACCTAGATGATTCTGTGACATTACTAGCTGATACAAGATCAGCTGTGTCAGTATTTCACAGGACTGATTATCTACTCAGGATAAACTACCAGGGTCTTAATGTGTTCTGTCTTGTTCTGCTACCCAGTCAACACCTCTGGTTTGTTTAGGAGGCACACTCAGTTGTACAATCTGCAGACCAGCTGCAAGAACTGTCTGTATGCTTATCAAATAATCAGCAGACCTTTTAGATCAGACACAGCATTCCATAAGGCTGTGTTTTCATAGTCAGTATTTAAGGAAATCCAGTCCTTTCATAGTCCTTCCTGATGCAGGTGTCTATATGAAGGGTTTATTAGAGGTTAAATATCTTGAGTTAAAATGCTTTTGATTACATGCAACCATGGACATGCTTCCTACACTCAATGGATTACTTTACTGGGGTTTGGAAATGAAATAACTAACTGACATCAGGGGCTTTTCTGTCTCGGGGCTTATCTGTCCTCTTTGCTTTCCCTGTATGGGATGGAACAGTGCTCAGGGTATATGCACGGCTTCAGTTAAATGTTGTTGGCCAAGAAATTCTGGGTTCCTGATCAAGATACATAGGCATACAGTAGGATCTGTGTCAACAGGTATGCCTGGAAGATTCAGTTACTGTAAAGTAAGCAATTCTTGTTAAGTTTTACATATGTGTGATGCTTTCTGTTATCTTTTTTTTTTTACTGCTGTCCAGGAATATATTCCACCTCTGTTTACAGGACTGAAATATTACCTAGATTGTTGCTTTATACTTGCCTTGAGAGCTGAAAGTGTATTTACTTGTAGAATGTTAACTTTTATTCAAGAGTTAAAATAAAAATTGAAAGTGTAAATGCTGTGGCATTGCTAACCTAAACTTTTAAAAATAAAGTTCTCTTGCTTCCAACTGTAGAGTGTATTTAAAAAAGATTTTGTGCACTAGTGTTTGAAAGAATAGTACTACTCAGCAGCAGTTATGAAAAAAAATTGTTGACTTCTGTACAGTAGGGATCAGAATTTCACATAATTGCATAATACCATAAACACAGGCTTCAAGAAAGTAAATCATGATCTAGTAACAGGAATTGACAGTCCTGATAGTGAGGACTGATGCTGAGGAAGTGTGGTATCCTAAAGTCACAGTATCACTTCAAATTGCTTTTTGTATTCCATCAAGCATGGGCTTCCCAAGTTGTTAATGCGCAGAATTACTTATGCACCCTTCCGAAGTGGTTGCGTTGCAGGTTCTGGGCAAAAATAACAAAATAGAATCAGCTTGAATTTATTGGCAAAGTCATGCTAACAGCTGTAACTTAATGCTTACTGAGTTGTCTGTTTGCTCAGCTCTTCATTATACTTAATTGCCGCATTTAAATTAAGGGCTTAGTCCTTTGCCAGATGATAGGCCAGCCTATGTATTTCTTAGGTAGGGTTAGTATCCTGTTGCAATGGAAATCTACAACAAACCTTCCTGAAATACTGGAACTGGGCTTACATATCAAATTTTGAGATTCTTGAATTTTGTTTTTTGGTATTGGCACCACAGAACATCTCTGCCTAACTAATTACCAATCAGTTTTCTCTTAATTACTGAGTGCGAGAAATATTGAAAAGCTTCAGTTTATTTGTGTCAATTTACAGGTCATGACAATTCAGTGTGCTTTAAACACATTATCAAATAGAATTTTGTCTTTTTATTTATTTCTGAAGTCAAGATTTCAGGAGTTTGCTTATTTACTGAAGAATCTTTGTGATGATGCACTCTATTAGATTTTTCAAGAAATTTGCTGTACAAAAATGTAATAGGAGAGACAGTTTTACCTCTCTTTCTACTATTTCTGGGGCTCCTTACAGAGACAGTCATCAGTGAACGGCATAACCACATTTTGAACTTGATGCCACTCAAGTGTAGTAGATAATTTGCTTGCATGCAGTTATCTCACTTGCCTCATTCTACAGCACTTTCCCCAGCTGTAACTCCAACTCGTCTGGTAATCTTTTTAGCATTGATCATGAGAGTTCTGATTAACAAGATTCTGGCTTTATTTTTACTATATAGCTGTTCAGTAAATAGTCAACATGTATATTTAGCCCATCAATTTTGGAAGGATAAATATATCAAGCAACAAAATCTGAATAAATACGGCTCAGTAGGTTTGACATCTGGTTGCTCGTGGGAAAGAGGCTCTAGAAATGTTGCACTTCCCACATTCTTGCTATTGTTGGTTACAGAACATTGGAACAAGCAGTTGTTGGATATTTCTTGAAAAATGACTAAAAATACTCAATTTTGGGATACAAGCAGCTAAGTGGGCCTAGGTGTATCAACAACACTTTTTTGGTCAGCAGAACTTAAAAGCATGACTTTTTTTTTTTTTTTCAGTGAAATGCCTTTTCTATAACAACTGCTATTTGAACTTCTAGGCTTGGAACAACACACGATTCCTGTAGCGAAGATATGTATAGTACCTTGCTACAAAGGTATCATCAGCTGGAACAGGAAATGGGTCAAGTTGCTGAAGCATGGCTTGAATGCCAGAAAAGAATAGATGATTATGTTGATGAACAGGTAAGAATCATGTAAACAGTCTCAGGACTGATTATGTGGGGAGCAGCCCATGCAAGGCTGTGCCTCCAGTGAAGACTTTATTTAGTATTTTTATCCAGATCTTTGAAGCAACAATATGTAACTTCAGAGCAGAAAAGAACACTAACATATCAATACTTAATGGTGATTGTACAGAAATATCATCAAATTGTTGAAGCGGGTTGTTGTGCCATTGTTTAGAGATGGTCTTTGAACATTTTTGAATGACTTTAGCTTGTAGATTACCCATAGCACAGTAATCTGAAACTGTTTTGTAGATGTCACTAGGAAAAGGTAGGAAAAAAGAAAACCAAAAACCCACCTGACAAAAACCCTTAAGCTTCCAAAATAATAGTTGCACTAAATGAAATTGAGAAAGAGATTGCTTCTAAAAACTATTGCATGTTGCATAGTGTGATAATGACCTTTGTACAGCTGTTAAAATCAGAACTCCAGAATCTCACTACATAAATGAGACCTCTGAAGTTATCCTTTTTTAATTAAGTATATGTTCTGATAGCTGATTCTTCTGAGTTTGTGCTACGTTTTAGAAAATAATCATGTTGTTGTGCTGACTCCTACATTGTCAAGAGCTTAATTTTTGAAAAATAGCTGTTTATTTCGCAAGTGGTTGGTTATAGTCTTCCAAAATTGCTCATGTGCTTTTTGTCTTGTGTTTAAAGAAGCGGAATTTTTTTTAGAACACTTCAAGATAGAGTTTTGAACACTGTTTAGTTCAGTCTTAAGTATACTAGAAGAAAGAATATGTCTTGAAATAACTAAAGATACAGAATTTTATAGAACTTTTCTTGTATTCTGCAGTTTTATGAGCATTAGGAATATGGACATCCAATTTGAGATTTAGCAATGCTATGTTATTCCTATAGATAACAATCATATTTTAAAGTCTTATAGCACACTGTAAATGTCCTTCAGAAGCTTTCCCTGTGATGAAGATTTAAGTGAACTTTTACCATTAATTTCAGTACCTTCAAGATGGAG
The DNA here is from genome assembly GCF_031877795.1 of Strix aluco. NCBI lineage: Eukaryota > Metazoa > Chordata > Aves > Strigiformes > Strigidae > Strix > Strix aluco. The sequence goes on from NC_133934.1 coordinate 10,311,260, forward strand.
ACAGGACATGACTAATTTTAGAGATTATTCTGTATTTGGGGTGTGCATCCGTGAGCTATCAGTTATGAAGTTTTCTGTTGGTCTGGTTGCTTTTGTGTACCTAAATAGTTGATTGCAGCTCAGTAACACTTCATCTCCCGTTTTGTGCTACTAGTCATTTTTCCCATGGTGTCAGGGTGTTGTGGCTGGCTGATACTGCCTCTCCAGTAAGAAAGGGAGCCCAGTTCACTTGTCATCATTCACTTACTTTTCCAGAAGATGGCATTTCTGTAGAGTCACATTCATATCAGGACTCTGACTGGTTGATTTGCAACACTTCAAAATCAACTCTTAACTTATTTTTCTGTATTTTTGTGTATCAGGTGACCATGGAACTGCCACAAGTACTGTCTTAAAGCATTTTTTTATCTGCTCAGTGAAGCCTGTATCCTGATGCAAACAAACCCTTCTCCCATTTGGGGAAACTTAATATGATGACTTCTTATTTCTAATGACCAAAAAATCTGCAAGGGGGGAGGTGTGTAGAGGAAACAATTCTAAAACCTAAACTATCAAATTTTAAAGGAGATATTTATATTGTTTTTTATATGTAGAAAAAACATTGTCATAGTTGTGCCTTAAACCCCATGTTGGTGATAACCTGTGTTAAACTTTCTTGATCAGAAATACGTCATTCACTATGACCATCCTACCTGAATTTGCAGTGATATTTTTGTCATCAAGGTAGAAATCAGAAACCTGGCTACTATGGAAACTGTAGGTCTTAACAGTGAATGCATGTTCTCTATTTTCTGTCTCTTCTTGGCTTAACAAAATTGTGAGGTTTTAGTGCTAGTGTGACAGGTTAGAAAGCAGACTGTCACAGAGAAAAACATAAGAATGGTCCTCATTTATCTACTGTGGAACTCTACCAAAATTTTAGACAGGGCGTCAGCAGAGATAATTAATGGACCCTCCACTACTGTATGTTATGTTACTTGTTCTTGAGTAAAAAAGCTAATAGCTTTTACAAGCAATACAAATGCTACTTTTTTTTTTTAGGACTATGTAAGACAGCTGTGTCATGCACAAACATTCAACTTAATACAATGATGTGTGTGTACACTGTAATAAAATTTAGAATAAGGGTTCGTTCATATCAGCACCTGTATTCATCCCATGTTAAAATCTGAGGAAGATGTTTAGGGTATCAGGAATACAGGAGAGTTTAAATGTATGCAGCCTGTACCTCCAGATCCTATTTTTCCTACCAAATTTAGACTATGCTCAACTCGGAGGTCCTAAATATATCTGGATCATTTCCATAAGTAATGGCTAGATGGTCATGTGTACTTCGTGTGAAAGTGTTCCCTTTTTTTTTGTTTTCTCCTGGGGGAGCCGGCAGTAAAAAGGAATACAGGAATGACTTTGCCCAGCTCCACAGGAGTGCAGGGAGAGTTTCTTGCTTGTGTCTTCATATTTGTGTGTGATGATTTTTTTTTTTTCCTAGTCCTTGTCAACTTAACAGAAAAAATAGTATTGTATGGGCATAACTGGTTTTTGTGTTTATGGCAGCTATATAAATAAACACTATTTTTGGGTGCTGAAAGCTTGTGATAAGAGGAATTATTTTTATTAGCTCTATTGAAACAGGCTAGGAAAATAGATTAGATTCACAGGTGAAATTTGGGATGCTCAAATGTGCCATTCACATTTGATACACTTTAAAATTTGGAAGCAACAAGCATACTGTGGTGTATGTATGAACATCAGAGTTCTCACAGGTGATCTAGTGGTATGTGTCAGTTCTGACCAAACTGCTGGCTTTGTTTCATTATTAAATCTATTTCAGAATGGAAAAATACTTGTTCACCTGCCTGTCTCACTTTACCATGTCTTGTCTGATAAATCTCAAATACATTTTAGCCTCAAATAAACAGAGGAAGGAAGAGGGTGGTAGTGGACCTCTCTTCCCCATTGAGCATCAGTGTTAGCATATTCATTGCAGATGTGCAAGACTGAAGTGTAAATTTTTCCTTCTGATGTCATTTGAATTTATCTCCCACTCCCCAGCAGAGTTCTTGGGCATGAATCATGTGGTTTGTGTTGCAGCTGCTTTGCTCTGCTGAAATAAATATTCATTGGGGAAAAGAAAGAGGGGAGAGAAGTGATTTCCTATTATTTATGGAATTAATAACTTAGGATACTTGCAGACATGGGGTATTGGAAAGTCTGTGAAGTTGGAAGTAGGAAAACTTTAGCTTTGGCCTCTGTTCCCATTAATACTCAAGAGTACCAAGACTTAAACCATGCTGTTTTCTTTGACAGTTTCTTGGCAGGCTTGAGTAGGCAGCTCCCAGTTAATGCACTGGCTGTTTTAAATGTCATTCTTTGGCATTAAAGTCTTCTCTTATAATGTATAGTGAATGTAGGTGCCTGTCTTTTGATGGTGAGGATTCAGCTAGGTGACAGGGCACCTAAACCAGTGAGTGTTGCTGTGTTTATATATAGCTCAAGGGTTCTCACAAGCTGATAATACAGCCAGGATGAAATTTCTAATGTTCTTGGCTGCCAGCTCTGCGGTACCTTTTACAGTATCTAAGAAATGGTACCAATGGTTCAAGAATATTTCATGCATGCTATTTTTTTAAAAAAAAGAAAAACATCTATGCACATGAAACTCATTTTTTTGGTGTTAATGTAACCTCACTGGAGCAAGGGAAATCAAAATCCACAGTAGTAATTAGAATTACATGCTGCTGATTGTTTCAGAAATTCATTAGGCAAAACTTTACCACTTAATACAGTTTCAAATCCCCAGCTTAGAATTTCATTTTCCCAAGTTAAATAATGATAATAGCAATAATACACTTAGGTTAATAGTAAGACTTTAAACTTTTGATCAAGTATCAATTTCTGGAGGCATGCTTTTGAAGAAGAGGAAAAAAAAGATTGCTAGTCATGTAACCAACTGGACTTGGCTCATGTATCTTTATGAAGCAATTTGTTATATTCTACAAGGTGGTAGATGTTTTTATTAATTAGGTAAATGAAAAATGAACTGTGAAAGATAACCTAGATAGTAGTTTTTCCTCACTGAAGTAGTGCTTTTAAAACGTTGTAAGGTAAAACAGGAGAAGCTTTGTTATTGCGTTTTGCTGTGTTAAAACCCATGGAAGATTTTGCGTTCCATCAGAGTGAATTTATTTACTAAATCAGAAAAATACCATTTGCGTACAAAAAAATTAGGGGCTCTGTGCATTTATGGTGATGTGATTCAGGGTAGAGTAATTGTAAATATTTTTTCCAGCCTTAGATAAATCACAGGCATGAAATACTTTGAGGAATATAAGTGGCAAATAATGTTAGTCTGGGTCACTACTTAAAAGTTTTTTGACTCTTGGGGTGGTTCCACATTTGTTACATCAGAGTTTGCTCTTGAGCCTGTGTTGAGGCCTTGCCAAAAGTCCTGTACCTCTAGATTTTTAATAGATTTTAGTGGATCTGAGATGTTGAGGATTTAGTGCCAATCACATTTTATTGAAAATGACATGAAAATAATGAAAATAAATATTAATGTAAGAAATAACAGTGGAAAAAATGACTGAAAAATAGCATAAATGAATATAAAAATCTTACTTTTAAGTGACTCAAATGATTAACAAATAAAATACATTTTATATTGACTTATGTGAGTACTTTCAAAATTGTATAGACATGCTAGGTTTAATCAAACTGATAGACCAACTGACAACAGCATAGGTTTCTATGATTAAATCAATGAGTTTTCCTTAAATTCTGTTTTAGATGGCAATGAAAACAAAGCAACGCATGCTAAAGGAAGACTGGGAATTTTTTAAACAGAGGCGTTTTATTGAAGAGCAGGTAGGATTTTTTTTTTTATACCATACTAAGTTATACTAATGCTTCATGTATATTTGTAAGATGCAAACATACAAGTGTAGTGTATTGTACTAGTTCTGTGATCTAATTCTGCAACTGTGCCAGGCATGAACTTTGGTCAGCTAAAATACAGAGAAGCAAGATCTAAGAGTATGTAATAATATGTAATCTCAGTAACTACAAGGTAAAAACATAAGCACCATAGTCTTAGGATTGAATACCAGATGTTAAAATTCTTTATACAATAAAAGGGAAATTTTTAATGCCTTAGGGTGGGATCCAAAACAGCCAGTACATTGAGCATGGAGCTGCCTTAATGTACGTGATGGGGAATATTGTGCTCAAGAGTTTAACAAATTCTCTTGTGTGTGCAGAGCTGGGGAGTGTGAGCCACAGTAGTAGGGCAGATGATTGCATCTGTTATGACTCTGGAGATGGCTCCTACATCTGTTTTGTGGGGAAAAGCTGTAGGCAGAGAGGGGCCAGTAGAAGTTCCTACTTTTTTATAAAGCTATTTGCTGTTTAAGACACAGTAGCCTAGAAGTGTTCAAGTATCTGTCATGCTTTTCCTAAGAGTACAGTGTGACTCGGCTAGAGTTAAGACTGAATGGGGAAATTCTCTGTTCCTGTACCACTGTGCAGAAAGAAATGCTAGTCATGAGCCAGAATGAGTATGGCATATATTTTAATAAACTTAAGATTAAATTGGCAATGTCTCAAAGCAGTCATCAGTAAGTACTTCTTCCTGTAAGAAACATAAGCCTGTGTTAACCATGTCTTCAGAACATCTGGTATACAGGGCTCCTCAGAGGACTTGAGGAAGAATCCTCTTTTTCCTTGATCCTAATTGGCCTTAAGAGAGCTGTAAGTCCATGGCTACTTAGGTAAGGATCAGGTCTGGGCATCTGTAGAAGTGGATGCTTAGGCACACCCTTGTTTAACCTAAGGTTTGTAGGTATCTAATGAAATTAGGTACTTTCAGGATTAGGTCTCTGCCAGGTGGAGGTTATTTGGATTGTATTTTTTCATTAATGCAGTTGAGTCCTGTTTTGGGCAGCTACTTCGTTCCTTGAATCTATCCCACTGTGGCTACAGAATTAGTCCTAATTCTTTTTTGCAAGCTAAGGGTGAGTTTGCATTCTCTCTCCATTTGTCAGCAGTGTCCTTTTGCGCATACCATGTAACAAGACAAGAACTGCTCAAGTTTGGAGTGCATCAGCAGAAATTCCGCGCAAGATGCACATAAAAATAAGTCAAGGAGATGAACTTGGCCGCTTTTCTGTTTCACTGTAGAAACATACTTTCTTTGAAGAGTTTCAGTGCTAAATGTTTCTTACATGTATCTTTGAACTCCTTCATTTTTTTTGTTCATAATGAAAACACCACCTTCATGAAATTGTTCTGAATTATTCTCCTTTTAAAATATTTTGCCGAAAGAACCCTTCGTGATTATGTAATTTGTTAATCATGATGTGCCATTGAATTGATAATGGAAAGACTTGCACTACTAAAACACTGCCTTTATAATTTACTTCAGCTTAATAACAAGAAAGCACTAGCTGGGGAGAACAACTTCACAGACACAATGAGACACATGCTGTCATCACGTTTGAGCATGCCTGACTGTCCCAACTGTAATTATAGAAGAAGGTGAGCTGATGTTTTTAATATGAAATCACAATAAATCATTAATTTCTTGTTTGAGGAAAAAGGAAATACATTATTGGAACAAAGAGTGTGATTACTTCAATGAATGCTACTTAAATAAGGTCATAAAAATCCATAATCTCAATTCTTGAACAGATGTACTTGTGATGACTGCAGCCTTTCACACATTTTAACGTGTGGCATCATGGATTCTCCTATAACGGATGATATCCACATTAACCAGTTACCACTACAAATTGATTCTACTCCGGATTATCTATCTGAGATCCGCCCACCCAGTATGTCTTCAGCAAGTTCAGGATCAGGTTCCAGCTCGCCTATTACAATTCAGCAACATCCCAGACTGATCCTCGCAGATAATGGTTCTGCACCAACTTTGTAAGTTCTTTTTTTCTGTTTTAAAATTTCGTAGTGAATTGAACTGAATCAGGCAAGTTGCATTGGCTGACTGTCATTATGTGATGCTAGTTTTGCCTCAGAAAATTATTTAGTAGTGGTACTGTATTCAGCAGACCACAACTCCAGCGCTATATGTTGTACAAACATAAATTAAAAAACCAAATCCTGTAAAGTTCTTCAGAAATTTTTAAGATGTTGATTTAACAGTATTGCTCAAAGTATGTGCAGTAAGTATTTTCCTCCTTTGATATTACAAGGACATCAGATACTGATCTACAGAGCATCATTTTAAAATGTCCCATTTTCTTAGAGTGAGCAAGGGAACAGGTGATCTTTTCTTTGGGGGATGGTCATTTCATGTGAATCAGTTTAGTTCCAAAAAAGCCTTTATTAGGAGGCCTTTAGGATTGCTGCAGTTGTGTTAACTTGAGTCTTGCATCAGAAATAAATGTCTCTATCAGAAGTGTATGCCACCCTCTTTCTTTTATTCAGATCACAATGACAGTCAGATTTGAGCATTAGTCTAATGGTAGACTTCTGCCCCTTCCATAATTCTGAAGGGTTAAAACTGCTTGGTAGGCTGGTTTCTGTATGTGGTTAGGGTATAGCTGAACAGCAGTCTCCTCTGTCATGTGATATTCTAAAGGAATATTTAGAAAAACCCAACTTCAATACTGATGGGAACACTAATGAAATACCTGTTGTCAGTACAGTCAAGGAAATTGGCATTAGCATTCTATGTTATTATGGTGTGATGAATGAGGACAGTGCAGATGTGTGGGATGTTTCTGATGAATATCACTTCGCTAAGTTCAATTTCCTTTGAACGTGTTTACCTTTGCATGTACTACCATCAGTGGTTTAATCTTCCATAACAGGAGTTTAGTTTCTGAACCCATTTGGGGAGTGCTTGAAAACAGATTCTGTGGCGGTACGTTTAGGTACATATTCTTAAATGTGTGGTTTGTGATTTCTGTAAACTCTCATTAGTTTTGGTGCTGAAATGTCCAAAAGTGTTCAATTTCTCTCTTCAGAAGCTTGTTCAGTTGAATCCATGTATTATTTAAGAAGCCTATTTTCAGGGAAATACCACTGCTCCTTGGGGAAGGGCCATTTTATGTCTCATAATATCTGCTGTGTTTTATTTCCTCATTGCACATTTGAAATATGCCTAATGGTGCCATCATGTAATTAAATTTTGGCGCAGTATCTCATGGAATGCAAAAAGATAAAGTGCACAGTTTAAGAGCTCTGGATTGCTGTAGAAACATTAACTAACCAATCTTTGCAACACTTCCCTGGAGCGGGTAATTAAACATGCATGTTCTTTTACTAGCTGTCTGTATGGAAAAAATTTCCATTAAGTATTCTAGAGCAGATTCTAAAAAGCACGTAGATGTGGCGTTGTCTAGGAACTAATTGCTGTTGAGAAATTTCAGAGTTAGTGTGATGTGTTCAATGTTCCCTACCTACTGTTACTGGTTTGACATTTATTGTATGGAAAAACCTGAATTTTATATTGTACTTTTTTCCACTTCACACTTTCTCTAAAGGAAGACATTGGCATATGGCTTTTTTTATCAAATTAAAGATCATCCATATCCTGCCATTATTAATTCCATAAATTCTTGGTCAGAAAACAGTGGTGGAAAAATATTTTACACAGAAATAGCAGAGAATCTTACTTTCAATCCAGTCTGTCGTTCAGGCATGCAACTGCTATATTCAGTAGGATGATATGGCAGGTTGTTTGATGTTACTTGCTTGAAAAAATAAGTTCAGTTAAACAACTTGGAAGACAGTCCTTTGACTCCTAATTGGAACATTTATACAAGGGATGCCCTCAACTTTGTTTCATTTTGGTGTTTTACCTGCTTTCACAATAGCTGAGGTTACTGAGCACTGTGACTTATCAAAGCCTCTTTTCCCCTCAGTGGTAGTGATGATGAAGATGTTGCACCGTTATCAGCAAAATTTGCTGATATCTACCCACTGAATAATTATGACGACGCAGAGGTGGTAGCCAACATGAATGGAATTCACAGTGAGCTAAATGGTGGCGGTGAAAACATGGCATTGAAAGATGAGGTACAGCATTTACGGTGTCGTATCTTTTTCTGGCAGTTGGATGTGCTTGCTGGAGAAGGGTCTGTCCTTCACCCTTATGTTAATGAGTTAATGTTGTCCAGTCTCCTCAGGTGAGCAGTACTAGCAGCAGTTCCTCAGAAGCAGATGATGAAGAAGCAGATGGGGAGAGCAGTGGTGAACCACCAGGGACTCAAAAAGAGGAAATGTCTCTAGGAAAAAGGGCGTTAAGGAAAGATGAAGCAAAAATGGATAGTCCACCACCTTCTTACCCCAGTCAGCAGGTATAGTAATCTAAAAGCAACCCTTTTAGTAAATTAATTTTTTAAACTTGGCTGCTCAAATGATAATGCAATACATTTACATCTTCAATTACATCTTTAACTTCTAATATATTAAGTTATCTAGCAGGTAGATATGATACCTACGTTATTTTTCATCTGATTGTATATTGTCATAGCTAATATCTTCCTTTAGTCAAAACTTGAAATAAGTTAGTTATATTGAAGGGGAAAAAGTAAAAGGGGAAAAAAATTATTCCTGCCTGAATGACTGAGAAACAGAATCTTAGAAGCATTTCTGCTTGGACGTTTGAGCTTGGTTGTTGTTAAATATTAATGTTAAGTTATTTGAAACTGGGGCGTGGGAGGGGGAACAGATGATGTGAGTACTTAGTTAACGGGCACTTTTTAATATTATATCTGAGGACTAACTTTCCCTGTTGAAACCCTATGTAGTTAAATCCATTGCATGACTCTGGCATGGGTCTTGGGGTGTTTGATTTCTTTTTAAGTGACTTAAGATTATTAAGCTCTCTACTGTAAGGTCATCAAACCACCCAGAGAACCATGCCTAGAGTATCTGCTCAGCTTGTAGTGGTGTTTGGTTTAACAGCTGAGCACCAAAGCAAAGCATCTGATGGGCTTGTCTTTGTGACTGTGTGGCTTTTAATCTAAGTTACCCTGCAGCTAGAACACAGGCTCGCTACTTTGAGAGAGAATGTACCAGTCGCTTTTATTGCTTATTGTATAAAAGAATCCACATTGGAGGGGGCATCTTTGAGAGCTTAGATGACAGTCAGGTGGGAACTCCCATTAGATGTTCCCCTGTGGTTAGGATGTTTGTAAGGTCTTCCACTGGAAGTGTTTTCTCATGTTTTAAGAGTATTAAGCTGCTTTTCTTTCAGTGAGTATGTTGATATTTTTTTCTGTGTATAGCTGACCAATGGCATAATACTTACATGGGCTGAGACCTTTGTCAAACTGGTTTGAAACTGATGAACAGATTCAGCATTTGTTGTGGAAAATCAAATGAGATTATGTAAGCCTACTTGCTTTAGGGAAGTGAACTAAAATACAAGATAAAAAGGCAGATTTTACCTTTCTCTTTTTTTGTTTTCTTTGAGGAAAAAGAGTATTCTCAGAATTTTTCTGAGGAACTCGATGATTTTTTTAGCCTGATTTTCTAATCAGAGCTGAGTATCTACCCTATAACGCTGCATTCAAGTGATAGATTTCACTGGTACATGTCACGTGCGTTTGAGACTTTTTTGGCATTATCTCTTGGGGTTGCTCATTTACTTGGTATCTTTATTTCTCTTTGCATTCCTTTGCATGCTGAGTACTGAAAGGTTTGTCAGAATTGAATTTTGAATCTCACCATACTGTTTGACATATCTTTTCATTTTCATTTGTTAGTAGATTAGTATTGGTTTGTTGATAATACCAATTTTTTTTATGAGAAGGTTATTTTTTCTTCTCTATACACCTAATTCAATCATTGTATTTGGTTTATGAAATTTTTGGTTGTTAAAATATACCTTGTGTCAAAGGCTCTAATGCTTTTATGTAATAATGAAGAGTTATTTGTTTCTGAGTGGAAGGCATATTTAAGAAGAATACCACCTGTCAATTCTTATGTAGAAAGCTAAGTTAGCTAGTGTTGCTTTTTGGAAAAACATGTACTGCCACATTACTGGGAAAAAGCAGTTGGGACATGTTCCTGGTATGGCTTCTGGTAGAATTATCTTCCAGTGAAATCTCAGATGACTGTGGCAGAAAAAGGTGCTGAGCTGAGAGAAGGAAATGGAGCTGCTCTTTCCTGGGCTGCTTTTCTTCCGAAGTGTTGCATCCTTTTGACAGAACAGAGACTAATGATACCTTGAGATCAGTAAAAGGTACTAATAAAGCATGGATTTCTCAGAATTCATGCAATTACAAAATTTTTTGTGAGCAATGTCAGCTTCACACAATCACAGAATAGTTGAATTCAGAACAAACATCTGCAGATAGTCTAGCCCAGCCCTCCTGCACAAAGCAAGGTCCTCTAGAGAAGGTCAGTCAGCACTGTGTCCAGTCGGATTTTGAGTATCCAAGGATGGAGGCCCAGAACTGCTGTGGGTAACATGTTCCACTGTCCAACCACTCTCACAAATAAATTCTTTAAGTTAGAGTGGAATTTCCTGTGTTTCAGTCTGTGCCCATTTCCTCGTGTCTTTTCATGGGATACCAGTGAGAAGAGTCCGGCTCTGTCGTCTTTACTCTTGTCTTCCCCTCCCAGTCAGGGAACGCACACTGCTGACATCCCCCTGGGTCTTCTCTCTTGAGGCTAAACAGTCCTAGCTCTCAGCCTCTCCTTGTATGGCAGATGCTTCAAGGTCTAAATCATCTTTGCTTCTTCACTGGACTCACTGCAGTATGTCCATGTCTCTCTGGTACTGGGGAACCTAGAACTGGACCCAGCACTCCGGATATGTCTTACTGGTGCTGAGTGGAGTGGAAAGATCACCTCCCTTGACATGCTGGTAGTGCTCTGCTTAATGCAGCTCAGGACTACTTCCAACTTTATCAGCTAATCAACCCTTATTACAACTTTCTACACATATGGTTTAATTTCTTTTATAGTGGGGTAATTAATTGCCTAGTAACAATCAAATTCTGTCAAGGTTCCTATTCCTGTCTGTTCTTGATTATTTGTATCAGTATCTCGCTTGTTGTCACTGATAGTAGACATTAAATGTCTGTATAGTATGAAATGCTGTCAATTTTTAGGGCATTCTTTTCTTAACTAAGATAAAGATGCTCCACTAGTGCTTTTACTTCACTACAAGATTTTCCCATCGGTCTTAGATGAAAGAATTCTGTGGATGCTCTGAAAACATTGATATATGCAAAATGAAATAATGACTACTAAAAAAGGATGGGGCAAGTAGCTGCTTTTACTGATTAAGTAGATTGAAAAAGTTTGGGTTTTTTTTAATTATTTTTATTTTCTTACAGGCTGACCAAGGTCCAAATGCTTGTGAATGTCACGTTTGCAAACAAGAAGCCTCAGGTCTAACAGCGTCTGCACTTGCAACTGGACGCCTGCCTGCTGGCCACCAGTTTATGAATCCTGAAAAACCTGCACATCCTGCACTTCATCTTTATCCTCACATCCATGGACATATACCATTGCATACAATTCCTCATCTGCCTCGTCCTCTTATCCATCCCACCTTGTATACAGCTTCTCCCTTTACACACAATAAGGTAAGCCTGATGGAGGAGGTGGATGCATCCTCATCCCAGGAAAAGTACTGTACACCTGTATAAACCAGCATGACTGAGTATCAGTGAAACCATGACAGTTGATTTAAATTGTGGTCTGTTTATAGTAGTCCTTTTGGAGAGAATAGTGAGGGATAGGGAATAGGACAGATTCATAACTGGTGGAAGATTCATACAGAAGGGCTAAGGGTAGCTTTTGTCAGGAAGACTGATAATTTTCTTACTGTGATTAGAAAGCATGTGAAGTCAAATGAATGGAACTTTAGTCAGTGTAATAGGACTAATTAAATCTTCATTTGATATATATATTGAAGGTCAAAAATTAATATTCTATTTTGGCAATAATATCCTGAGATTTCCAGTTCAAAATTTTAGTGTTTTGGCTTGGGGCTTTTTTTGAGAAGATTGATGCATAGGGGTCTATTTGTAAGGGGTTTTTTTGTGCATTGAGAGAACTTGCTTTTCTGCAGGTTCTGCAAAATTCTTGTGATCCAAGGCTTTTAAGTAGTAAGAGAAAGATGTGGAACAAGGATTGGGACCAGGTGACAGCTTTTCAGATGTATGAGTCAAAAGCAAGATTTACTGTTAGTGTGGTGTTTCACATACTATTTAAATCAGTCGAACTGTGGGTGCTGCTGAAAGGGGCAAAGCCTTTGTCATTACGTACATATTCCTGTCATCTCCCTTTTGTCTAGTCCAGCCATCCTGTAGTTGCCAGGAGAGTAGACTAGTTCACTAATATGACTATTACTTTTACTGTTCTTCTTAACATCCACTTTGTTTTTTCCTGTCTTATCGGTGTCCCTTCCTTATCTCTGTTGGAGTGCACCAGTTCAATAACTGCAGTGTGCCAGCCTGCCATTTCTCAACAGCCCACGGCTGCTCTTCTGAACCCCCTAATTGTTGTACCCCATCTTCTGCCATCCTTTCAGAGCTCTTTTTACATCCCTTATAGCAGTCAGCTCAGGCTCCCATCCATCTACTCAAGTTCCCATCCCTGATCTCTGCTGTCTTTCCTCTCAGAAGACTTTGTGTAGTGGAACATCTGCAGCGCACTGTCAAGGTGCACCAGAAGCCCCATGCAGAGCAGCGGGCTTCGAGCACTGAGTGCCTTTGTAATGCCGGCCTGATATATCAACTCTGGCACAGCACCTGAACCAGCTGGGGTCCATGTATATAAGTTGTGCTGGTGGTGGAAAGACATACATGGAAGCTGAAGTTTAAGGGAGCTCTTGCATTTGAAGAGCCAGCTGAATTCAACAGAGCTGGTAGTGAATGAGCTAATAAGACCTGTTGGAACAGGCTTGGTTTATCATAGATAAGCTCTTCTGCCCTGTGAAGTTTTTCTTTGTACCCATGTATGCAAGTTTGCTTTAATACAGGGTATTCCAGCCCCTCCCACCTTCACCATTAGTCAGATAATGAAAATCCTTCTGTATTGGAGAAAAAGGAGATTGGGTATATAAGTAGTTTGCTTGGCCATGACTGCTTAGACTTTCATGTCTGAAATGCCATTGAACTCAGCTGATATTTATAATATGTACATCTACTTTTGTGTAGCTTTTCATTGCATCAAATCTAGTGCAAAAATAGAACAAACTTTTCCTTGACTTTTTTAAAGGTGACAGTAGTTGAATGTAATGCTTGCATTGCCCAAGGTCTCTGGGAGAAAGTTAACCTTTTAGAATGTGAATAAACAATTTCAGCAAGAAGAAATGGGGTGAGCCATGACAACTTGCCTCTATAAAACAAGAAAAAGTGTGTTCCCCCTTTCTTTTTCCGCAGTTGCTTCTTTAAAGGGTGTATTCCTTACCTGTTAAGTTTTAAGAAACCTGTTAATACGTGGAGGTGGAAAAAGCAGAAGAATATAATCAACTTTGTTTTCAAATAATAAGTGTTTTAGTTCTTTCTACTGTGCATATTTTCAATCCTGAGGTGTCTGTAATCCCTTTATCACAATTGTCTTATGTGGTAATGATTATCATGTCACAGAGGATTGGTTTTGGCAGCTTGGGCTTTGAAATGTAATAATTCCTAGCAAGTTCTACACTCATACAAATACTGTTTTTAATTAAAATTGATGGCCGACCAATATATATATTAACCCAAGTATTTTTGGAGAACACTTTTTTTGTTTGTCAGTTAGCCAAATCTAAAAGCAGTGTTTGTGATTTATAAAATAGACTGTATGTGCATGTATATATATAATATATTATTTGCATTAATAAACAACAAACCAGTCTTTTTATCATTCTGGAAATATTGTTTATTATGCTTTTTATAATGCCTTTCACAACTGAAACACTATGATTTGAATATTGCTGTTGGAGTGACTGTGTAAGCAAACAGAATATTAATGAGGAAAATACTCTTTATTTTTGTAGGCATTACCACCAGCTCCAGTTCAGAATCATACAAACAAGCATCAAGTATTCAATGCATCTCTCCAAGATCATATTTATCCAAGCTGTTTTGGGAGCACTCCAGATTGGAATAGCTCTAAATTTATAAGTCTTTGGGGATCAGAGATGATGAATGACAAGAACTGGAATCCTGCTACATTTTTGCCTGATACAATTCCTGGTGAGGATGTGTTCCTACTTCACAGTGACTAGTTAAAAGCCTTATGTTTTGAAATGGAGTGTGGCACTTCTTTCCGGGAATAGTAGGTCTCATCACCATGATTTTATAAAATGGGATTCTGGAAGAGATTTGCTGCCACTTCTACTGCGGTGGGGCTGAAAATTAAGGATACTGATGGCAAAAGAATAGCATGCTATTTTTCACTTACAGTCATTGTAGATGTATCTTTCTCTTCAGAAGTTTAGGATTGCAAAGAAATGGGGATTAAGGGAAAACTTAAATAACTTTTGGTCTTCTACCACAAAGGCCTGCTCTTTTTCTACAGGGTCATAAGAGCACTGGTAACATGGTACTACATCCTACTTCTTATAATGCGCAGAGATAACTGCATTGTCATTCAAAAAGACAGAGGCATAAATCTAGCAAAAGATAAATTTAAGCTAGGAAGCCTTTGGAAATACTAATGGTTGAAGTGAAAAAGAGTAGAAGAGAAATAACAGAGATCGTTCCGTTCACATCACAGCAAATATAAAAATTCCTTTTTTGTTTTATTTGACTTGTACGAAAAAGGAAGCTTGGTTTTGTGTGTCAGCTTTTTTTCAGGTTGATCTGCTGCTGACTTGTGTCAAGCTACTACAGTGATATTTAAAAGGAAAGGCATTAAAAACCTCCAGAAAACTTCCCCAGTAGGGTAGCTCATCCATTTACAAATGTAGTTATGGGTAGCTGTTCCAACAGATGGTTAGTGGCAAGCTTGTGTGGAAGGTCTGTCGCAGAGGTGCTACTGCAGTTGGCTGGAATTTCAAATAAGTAAAGATAAGACTTATGATATTATATTGACAGAAGGATATATTGTTTCTGCTTATAATTGTTGCCTGGCTAACCTGGGTTTCAGATACTGAAGCTTATATACTTAGCATGTAAAATGGTGTCCAATTTTAATTTTGAAATTATAAATGGATAAAGGTATCTGTAGCACTTTTGCTGCTTGTTAACACACATTTAGTAGTGTTCTTACAATTTTAACTTTAAGGTTTGTGACTTCTGCTTTGAGACTTCTTAGCACTTACTGTTACAGCTATATTTTTGGGAGAAGAGAGAGGGGGGAAAGGAGGATCACTTCACTAATCCTACCAAGCCAACACTAACAATATATCCTTGCTTGCCTGTATCTAAATAATTGAATGTTTAATTCTAAATGCCATAAACACAATTCTGTGATTCTTAATTACTATATGTATTTCAATTTAAGGGAGTGATATATTAGCACCAGCACTCTCAGAAATAAGACCCGAAGCACTTCCTACTACATCTAGCAATGAAGCAACAGTAGTTACTGACAGCAAAGAGAAAAAAAATGCTGCAAAGAAGAAATGTCTGTACAATTTCCAGGATGCCTTTATGGAAGCTAATAAAGTTGTCATGGCAACCTCTTCTGCCACTTCTTCTGTCTCCTGCACAGCAACTACAGTGCAGTCAAGCAGCAACCAATTCAAAGTATCATCCAAGAGACCTTCTTCGATAGGTAAGGATTTGTCTTTCACATATATCTTAGTAACTGACTCAAGTACATTTAGCTAACTATAAAGATCTATTTGTGTTTATTTTAATAATATTATGTATACATGACTATTTTTGTTAATTGCTCTTCTTACTCTTGAGTTACAGTTTCTCTACTCCTGGATTAAAGACCTTGATGTTAGGGTTTGGAACTGGTAATAGAAAGGTATTGAAATACTGCTGATTTTTACAGAAGCTGAGAACATCCAGCACTTTGCATGATTGTTTGGGTAGTTAATGGAGACTCACTCATTATTTTTAATTGTAAAAGGTTTCTTTTTTTTCCCCAATTCAGGTGAAGTGTTCCACAACATTAATAAAGAGGACCATAGACATTCTGCACCAGTTGCACCACGAAATAGTCCTACCAGTTTAGCATCCCTTCCTTCACTGTCTCCTGCTGCACTGTCTCCAGCCTCTACACCACATCTTCCAAATCTTGCTGCTCCTTCTTTCCCCAAAACTGCTGCAACAGCCCCTGGATTTGTGGATCCTCATTCAGGTCTTTGTCCTACTACAGTTGCACCTCCCACTTCCACCACAGACAGCTCTGTAAGTGCCCCACCAAGTGTCTGCAGGTAAGTTTGTTGTTGTTATTGTTGTTCTTTTCTCCAGTAGAAGGGGGACTAAAATAGAGATACCTCTTCTCCTTTGCCAGTGGTTATAGTGTGAAAGAAGAGCTGTGTCTGTGTTCAGCAAATAAGACAGTTCAGATACTTAGTATGTAACTTGGGTGAGACTTAACAAATATGATTTCCATTGTAGAATCTAGTTACTGAGTTTAGACGCTTGAAAACAAATGTTTGCTCGCCTTTAGAAATGTAACTAAAAGTTACATTTAGTTGAACTTATTTATCTGGGATAAATAAGTCAAGCGCTGTTCTTTCTTACTCTGTCATTGCTGCAGAGGCACAAACCTGTTGTATAATGTATCTGTTTTCTGTCATTTTGGCATTACGTGGCAAGCAGGAATGAAAAGCTGTGAAAATGTAAGGAGTCTGTAGACAGATTTAGCTCAAACTATAACAAGGTCGTACATGGTCTTGAAACCTGCCATGTAGTAACACAATTTTCTGATTACACTTAAGACTTCTTAGGTATCAGTCCCACCATTTATACAATGGTTGTAGCGTGGAAGGGTGTTCTGATTTCCAAAGGTTTTCAAAGGTCTTGGAGGTTGGGAGGAGTTTGGTGGAGCTGTCTTCTGGTAGTGTTATGTATTGTGGCAGACTGACAATGGTGCCAGCTCTTTGATGTCTGAAGAGTGCAGGCATAACAATAAAGCAGTTGAGTCATTGCTTGAAGTTCTCTGACCTGTAGGGCTGTGGTTGCTATGAATGTAGTCTCCTGGCTACTGCAGTAGTTTTCAGAAGATGATATGAGATTTAGGCAGAGTTAGATAACTGCATACCTGAAGTGCTTCTAAAAACGCCCTTATTTCTGTTGTCAACTGGTTTTATTGATGATATCACAAAATGAGTAACTGTTCTTTCATGCGCAAGAAATCATTGCAATTTTGTAAAGACACTTTCTTACCTAGGGAGCGAATTGAATATAGGCTATTTAATGCAATAGAAATCCCCCTTTTGTTATTATCTCCAGGTGTGAACATGATAAAGCGATTTTAGTTCATAAGGAATGAACTTTGAGAACCCAGAAACAATTATTGCAGTCTATATGAATTGGTCATGTGCTACAATGCAAAAAACTGCTTTATGCTCTAGTCTTTCAGTCCAGTGACTGAGCGACAGAGCTAATGAAGCCTTTGTTTCTATAGAGTTGTGTCTGTTACTCCTAGCACATGCTATCCCGCCGTGCTGCTAGGTGCTGTAATGCCTAACTCTCAGCAGGCAAGGAACAGTCGTGCAAGGGCTGCTTGGACTGAATAGTCAGAATGCTTGCACTGACTGGCAGCATCTCCTGTTATGTGCAACAGTTTTGCATACTTTTCTCTGACTAGGGTACTGAAGTTGAACAATTTTTCATTCTGTCATGGTCAGTAATTCTTGAAAAATTTACAGGCGGAGAGAAGGGGAGGGAGAAGTGAAGTTAGAAAGCGGATTCACGTACATTTTGCAGCTAAGACGGATTATGGCATGTTTTCACTTTTCTAACATAAGAATAAAGAAATATTAATGCTAGATGAGTAGATTTTTTTTAAATACTTTTTATTTTTGAAGCAAGATCACATGAGTTTTAGAAGAACTGGACAGTGGATATGTTGGGCGCAGAGTTATGCCAAGCTCTGGAAGGAATAAACTGCTGTGTGCCCGCTTATTGAAGAGTCATGCTAGTATTTCCCTTTGAAAATCAAGGTGCAAACAGGGTAATGGGAATATTCTGGTTTTAGCCAACCTTGAATTGTTTGGGGTTTTTTAAGTCAAGAGCTTGAAAATCTATCTAAAACCAGGGGTTTTAGAAATAAATTGAGTGCTTTGTAACTGCACAGCTCTCTTCAGACCACAAGTGATGAGATGGGCAGCAGTTTCAAAATCATTCCATTTAAAGAAAGCTAGAATCACTACTTCTGAAACTATTTTACCTGTTTAAAGGCAGGAAGACCAGTTCCAAAGCTCATTCTCTAGGCTGCTCATTCAGTGAGTCACTAAATGAGTTTATATAAATCACTTTCCCATGTATCATCTTATCTTGCTCTTTGGTTTTGAGCATCTCC
Organism: Strix aluco; assembly: GCF_031877795.1. Taxonomy (NCBI): domain Eukaryota; kingdom Metazoa; phylum Chordata; class Aves; order Strigiformes; family Strigidae; genus Strix; species Strix aluco. Next base: position 10,329,659 of record NC_133934.1, read on the forward strand.
ATTTGCAGGCTACTGGATGAGGGCTTTAGGATTTGATGTATCACTGGTGGCTGATGTCCCAGCCTGAGAGTCATTTTCCTGGTAGATGTGTTTTTTTCAAATACCTTACTATAACCTTGAGTTTTTTATAAGCTTTTTCTTAATTTAACGTAGTGATCCTGATTGTGAGGGCCATCGCTGTGAGAACAGTAACACGTATGATCATCAACAGTATGATGGAGAGGAAAGCCAAGATGAAGACAGCTGTTCAGAGCATAGCTCCAGTACCTCAACATCCACAAATCAAAAGGAAGGAAAATACTGTGACTGCTGTTACTGTGAGTTCTTCGGCCATGGAGGAGTAAGTTGTTGGATTTTAAACTGGTTTTATTTTCTTTTTTGTCACTTACTCATCACTGATTGCATGTGGTTTATCAGACTGCAACTAAGGGGGTGGTACTGGAGCTCACTCAAGAGAGGTAGTAAAAGGAGCATGGTTAGAAAGTAATTTTCCTCTTTAAATAAAGAATTGAAACAAACCTTTCCAGTTGAAAGCAATTCAAGAGCAATAAAAATGACTAAAAGATTTAGGAAGCAACTGACTTGGATAATAGATACCATGTTTGACTGAAACTGCATGCAGGGCATTGAGCCATTTAAATAACTTTACAAAATTCATGTGCTCATCTTTAGTACTGTAATTATAAATAATGTGATGAGTTTGGGTAAAAGTACATTTAATATAGGATATTTTTTTAAATGTTCATAGCAATTTATGATCCATTCTCCCATCTGTAAAAATAGCAGTTCTCAAAGTATTGATTTTAACTTGATTTTTTAAAAAAAAAATGAAAAAAAAAAAAAAAAAGAAGAAAGGAACTATTCTTACCCGAACTTGGGTAGTGTAAGTTTAAATTATGCTTTTATCAAAGGAAAACCCAAACTGCATTTTCCCTGTTTTCAATATTACAAACCATTTTCTTTACTGGTGCATTTTGATAGGCACTGAGTTGTATTTGTATTTAAGGGCTGTTTTGAGAAAATTTTGAAGTTCTAAAGCATGCAGGTTATATAAAATCTTTTCCCTTACGTTCTTTATTTTAATACTTAACACTGACTGAAGGATCCTTAACTTCATACCACTAACATGTCTGCTGAATTCTTGTAATCATATCTTCTCACTTGCACAAATGAAATGCTAAAAGCTGTTAAGTTGCCTCATTACATTTTTTCTTAAGTTAAAATTTCATTTTTCTGATGGCCTCATTTGTAAATCTGTGTATAGTCTGTTAACTGTTAACTAGTAGAATTTGAGTGTCTGGCATTTTCTTCCTATTTGAAGTAAAAGCTCAGTTTCTTGGCCATGTACTTGATCAGATGCAGTTTCGTCTTAGGGCTTGAAGTGAATTAAAAGCCCCTGCCTTGTGGCTGAAAGGGGCAGGGAGGGGATCCCATTTCTTGTTGCATGTTGCCTTCATGTCCATGATTGATCTGTCTTTGATAGTCATCTGATTGCACAGTAAGAGATACACTTTGCTGAAGTGGCAGAACGCTACACATTTTTTAAGTTAATAGGCTTTGTTTTGCTGGTTTAATGAGTTGAACTGGTGTAGCTCCAAACAGATGGGCACCAGATCTGGTGCAGGAGGGGAGAGGGTAAGGCAGCAGGAGGGGAGGAGGAATGAGGAGTTGAGAGGCAGGAGCTGTGGATGGGAATACAGATATGAAACATGATGCAAGGATTCAACTTGCAGCAGTGTTAACAAGTTATTGATGTGACTCTGCTGGAGGTATGCTGGCACGCTTCAGTGCAGGGTAATCAAGCCTTCACAGTTAACAGCCCAGAGGCCTATGTAGCCTAAACTCTAAAACAGACTTCACAGAAAATGGAAGCAGCAGCAAATGTCTGCTCCTTTCAAATTTTCAAATGTGATATACCCATCACAAGAGAATATGGAAATCTTTCTTGCTTTTAAAGGTATTTCTTTGTCTTCTTACTTGTGCATTCCTCCACAAGATCAGTCATTCTTTCAGTTGGAAAATACAGTTCACAAGCTAGCATCAAGTCTGACAGGTTTGTTGCCTCTTAAATACAGCTTTAGGTACACATACAAACAATAAGGAGTTTGATATTCAGGTTTGGACCTTCCAAGTTACTTGAAGGTCTCTAAAATTTCAAAATTTCGAAAGTACTAGGTCAGTGAAATTTTTGCATTTAGTCACTAAATTTTTGTCTCGTGTCCTTCAGCCTCCAGCTGCACCAACCAGTAGAAATTATGCAGAAATGCGAGAAAAGCTTCGTTTACGTCTAACAAAAAGGAAAGAGGAACAGCCGAAGAAACCAGATCAGATCTCTGAAAGGGAAAGTGTTGTTGACCATCGAAAGGTGGAAGACTTGCTCCAATTTATAAACAGCTCTGAAACCAAACCAGTAAGCAGTTCTCGGGCAGCCAAGCGAGCCAGACATAAGCAAAGAAAGGTAAGACATAAAATATGTTTAACCTAGACCTCATGTTTTTGAATCTGTGTGCTCTCTGTAAGTATACCACTATATACTGACTTTATAATAATGGTATAGTTGTTTTCTGTGTAGTTTGTGGTATGCTGCCTGTTTGTATATACACAGCTAGCTTACCTGTTCTGATGATACCTAAGGAGTTATGCAGTAGACTGGGAAGTTTCCTCACAGTGTCATTGTCATGTGTTTTGTTGCAAATCAGCTTTATATTGGAAATTTCCACACTTTAGAAAGCTATATCTAAGTGTCAGAAATGTTAAGAATTTGATTGTTTTGTAGAATTGACATTTAAAAGTGGGGGAAGTCAGTAAACCAGTGTTTCCTAACCATTATCCCAATACAGTGTTTCTGTATTGGGATAATGGTTATGATAAAGTTTCTCTGTAGGAAGCCAGGAAACATAAGGTCAGTGGTTGTATGAGAGAGGAAAAGTCGAAATTTGATATTTTTAGAATTATTGTGCTGGGCATCTTGCTGTCCTGATTGAAAGAGATTAAGTGTTGTGCCACATGATGACACGAAGGGCTATTCCAAGTCATAATGAAGTGACAAGCTGCAGAGATGAGGCAGGGAACTAAAAATTACAGGTTGATTTCAAATAGAAATTTGCAAAAACATTTCTAAAAAAACTAATGTGTAACAGTGAAATTACTGTTTGAAAACAGTATTTACTGAATTAATAGAGGAAATATATATATTTATTTTAAGTTGAACAAGCAGAAAATTAATTTTTCTTACTGCAATTCAAGTATCAGCCTTAGGTACAAGGCTAATGAGATTGGTTGCTGAATGTTTTTGAATTTTTTAAGCACTTGTGTGACTTCACTGTAAATATTTCTTGTTTGTAGATTTCCTTTGCTGGCACTAATTCTGTATTCTTTAAATACTTCCATGGGTTTGGAAGACCTGAAGTTCACAAGTTACATTTTTTTATGTTCATGTTGCAGCACTATCCAGCAACATGAGGTCTCAGCAAGTTATTTATAAATAAAAATAACTTTGTAAAATTCACTTTGCTCTTGCAATGCAGTTTAAGCATAGGAAGTGGAAGATTCTCATATAGTTTTTTGCATTATTTCTATAACGGAAGAAGTAATCCCATACAGGCGCTTCTAAATGTGCAAGAAAATAAACAGACATGATTGTTTTCAGTGTACGACTTTCTTTCATTTTGCTAATGATGCAAGATCAATGCTGCACAGCAAAGTTTTAGGCATTTGCAGTAATGGCTGGAAAAAATCCCTTGTGTCTGTTTCATGTGGCTAATGAACTTATGGCTGACAACAGAAATCTTTACTATCCTTATTTTTGACAATTTTTAATGTAACTTTAATGTGCTTAATGTTTTGCTTTAAAATGTTCTTAATGATTGCTCTTCCTAATGTTCATGAACACTGAAACAGAGCAACTCTGCTAGCAGAGCAGAACAGGTAAACAATGCAACATGATGGAAACCTGAGTTACCTTAGTAAGACATACAGTTGTTGAGAATGAAGCTGAATGTTTTGGTTTTCACTAGGTTTTTGTGGTTGTGGAAAACTTTGATAAGGAGTAAGGCTTAGCAGTATCAAAAAGAAGATCAATGGTTGGTATTAACAAGTCAAATAGGTTACAGAAACATAGAAAACAGAAACATAGAAAGGATTTTTAATGTGCTTTAAAGGGCAACTTTTGTATAAATAGTATTTGCTTGTTGCGCAGCCTTCTGGATTAAGTGTTCATGTGTTAACATCCTAGGATTTATAATGTTCATAGAGAAAAGTAATAATAATCCCTAAAACTATAATTCCAAAAATATTTGTCACTTTCAATAAACCTATTGTTATTTTGTAGCTTGAAGAAAAAGCTCGACTTGAAGCAGAAGCCAGGGAGAGGGAGCATCACCAGTTGCTTGAGGAACAGAGGCGGCGTGAGGAAGAAGAAGAGGAGAGGCTGAAACAAGAGTTACAACGGCTTCAAGAACTTCAGCAGTTGCGGGCTGTAAAGAAAAAGAAGAAAGAACGAACAAGTAAAGACTGTCAGAAGGTGGACATGCTTACTCGAAACTGCCAGGCAGTGAAGGAACCTGTCCCAAACGCACCCGAAGACATTCAGAATGGTACACTTGAGCAATCAGAAAAGATAGAAACCTCCTCCAGTTCACTGTCAAGACATGTGAATCATACAGAACAGAGGCCAGTTTCAGAGACAGGCTGTGAACTATCCAATCCTGTAAACACTAGAGACTCAAAGCTGCTTTATCAGAAAGAGGGGAGTGTAAAGCAGCATGAGCCCCTCTCTTTTCTGCTTGATATTATGCATCAACATAAAGAAGGAAATAGTAAACAGAAACTAAAGCAGATAAACAAACCGTGTGCTGAACAAGTGAAAAAGCCTGTTGAATCTCCCAAAGCAGCTGAGATTCAGGCTAAAACCAGAAACCAAATAGAATCCAAAGCAAAAGCAGCAGAGCTCCCAACACTTGCAGAACCTAAAAAAGAGGAGAAGAAATTAAACATTAACAACAAAAAGCAGTTGAACCATGTAAAGGAAGAGAAAGCACCTGTAACAAGTGAATCCCCTTCACCAAGTGAACAGCAACAAAATAGTAAGCTAATACTTGCAGATTCTCCTCAACCAAAAGGCAAGAACAAGAAAAACAAGAAGAAAAAAGGGGACAAAGTCAACAATTCCATTGGTAAGTATATAAGAAAGTTGAAGAACTTGGGTTGTTTTTTATTGTCCCCATTTCAGTCCAGAAGTTTGAAATCTTTATCTTCAGCCATTCTTGCCAATGTAAATTAAAGAAACAGAAAAACTGGTGTCAGGAAAACTCAAGTCATTGTAATTATAACAATCAGGAGATGTATATGGTTTTAGTAAAGAGATGTAGGATGCTTTAAAGTGTGAATAAGCTAGCATATGCTGCTGGTTTTGTATGGGGTTTTTGTTTTTTAAGAAAGCCAGTGTCGTCTATAAAGCCTATTCTTTAAAAGCAGGGTTGTATTTCATATGGCATTAGGAGTATAGTCTAAAGTTGGTCTTACTCTGACCAGGGAAAATAAGGGGATTCTGCAGCCAAAGAATGATCATTCATGCATACATATGCATTTTCTCAGTGGAAATAATTCCTTTCATGTATTAATTATGTTAACAGGCAAGTAAGTAAATACAAAAACTAACTTACTGGTTTTTATTTGTCAGAGTGAAAACTTAGTGGGATGTTAATTAGCTGATAATATTAAGTGTTTTCTCCACATGAATATTAGTTTGTGCTAGTAAGCAGATTTTTTTTTTTATTTGTCTGATAGAAATAATAAAACCATAGAAGATTGAGTTGATTCAAGCAAGTTGCACTTGCATAATTTTCTTCCCAAGGTATTTTTTTGTTTTCCTGAAAACATCTAACAGCTGATACTAGAGCAGAGAAGCGCATGCAGTGCTAGCTGGTTGGCTTTGTCAGCACACTAATGAAATTTCCATTCTCAGGCACCAGTTTATTCCTGCACATGCTTGGTCCCTACTGGGACTGCCAGTTGGGATGGCAGTTTTGTGGTACGGACATCTGTCTGCTCAGAGCACCCGGTCATTCCCCTGGGATCACCCAGTAGCTGAGTGGTAACGGTGCATAAATTAAATGTTCATTCACCAGAATGACTTAATATTGCAGTTCTCACTGCCATTCTGTCTGATAAGCACATCAAGATACGAGACCATAATCCTTTGGCAGTTCTGCCAGTGTTTCTGAATATTTATGTTTATTAAGCTTTGTTACAAAACTGTAAACCAAATTCCTGGTTGTTGCAAGTACTAGGTGTAGAGCCCAACTTTGTTTTTGTGGTTTCATGGTTCAGTTCAGTCAGCCCACCAGTCTTTCTTTTTAACTCTTCTTATGTTCAGTGTTTCCATTCCATGTCAATCAAACAGCGATACAGCATTGAACCCTTTTCTCTGATACCTTAGTTCTTGTGCATACTGTATGGTGTGTTTGTGTTTTGGGTTTTTTTAATTTACCAGGGAGAATGTACTCCTGTCATTGGAGAAAGACAAAACTCTAGAATTAGAAGCAGAAAGAGAAGACTGAAGCCATTTAAAGGAGAAACTATGGAGGGTGTTTACTTTAGGAGAATGCAGGTAGCTTCCTGCATCTTTTCCTCCTTCCTGCCCCTCGCCATTGTTTTCTGCTGCTTAAATCAAGTGTAGTTACAACTTCTGAAAACTGATGTTTAAATGTGAAAAAACCCAGCGACATGTTTCTGAATTTTTAGAGATAGTTGTGCTGCGCTCTGAAGAGTCAGGACTGGATCACTACTGTGAGTAGTTCTGACTTTAGAACTACACGAAAGATACTGTAATAAAAAATTTTTAATTTAGTTGTAATTTCTTAAAAACATAGGGTTGATATACCAAATTAGTGAAGGCACAAAAAAATTAACTAAGAAAAGAAATTAGAACTAGGGTAATTGAAAGAACATAAAAAGAGGGTAGCAAAGTTCAGGGGTATTTTAACTAAGTTTTAAAAATAAGTGTTAAGGCAGTGAATGTTATTGGTTTTGGTGTGATCTCTGTTTCTTAAATTTATTCTGTCAGAGTATTTTAACTCCTTGTTATGAAGAAGCTGACGAAAACTTGGGGGTGTAGGGAAGCCCTGTATTTATAGGGCTTTCTGGTTCTTCAGAAATAAGTTGCATGGCAAAGATGTGCAACTCTTAAACTACCTTTAGAAAAGAGTAGTTTGTTCTTGTAACCTCAAAGATTCTAGAGAGTCTGATGTGTGTACTAGGTGTTTCTGATTAGTTTCTTTGTCTCACCCTTTTTGGAATGTGAAATTCTGAAGCTGCTTCAGAAATGAGATCTTAATTATAAGTTTGTATTAATTCAGCCTAAACATGATTAATCAATAGTCTACAAAGTTCAGGCAGTTCTCCAAAAATATCTTTAATGCAACTTCTTCAAGCTTCTTCCTCTCTCCTTCCCCTTCCCCATGAAATCTAATATAGTGTCATGCTTTTTCCTTTGTAGATGATGTGTTTCTACCCAAAGACATTGATCTAGACAGCGTGGAAATGGATGAAACAGAGCGAGAAGTGGAGTATTTTAAAAGGTAAAGTGCTGTAATTTCTGCACTTTAAGCTGTTGTGTCTCTTCCCATATGTTATGGTTTTAAAAAAACAAAAAACCAAAACAAACAAAAAAACAACAAACCAACCCACAACTTAATAACTATCTCCTGGCAGAAAAGCCTGTGTTGTAACATAGCAAATCCTGTTACAGCTGACATTCCGAATACTATAACAATCGCCAAAGCTGTAGATCTATGGGCACAGATTGTAGCCGAGTAGCACAAATACAGAAATGAGTGCCAGAATCATCTCTGTGTCCTCCAGGTTCTCATCAAGGCTTTCAGAATATCCTCAGTTACCATTTTTTTCTATAAGCAATGTCTGTGTGAATATTTCATTATCCACACAGACCAAATACTGATCAGTGCTTTAGAAAAAAATATAAATGCTGTGTTGTGTTGAACAAGTAAAACTTTATATTTTAAGTTTCTGAACAGATACTTCAAAAAGGTTTGTTCATGAGGATTTTTTCCCTGTTTATAGGAGCTATTAGTTTGGAATTTTATACTGTACATGAGGCAGAGATGGTATAACTGTGGGATATTAGCTTATACCAATCATAAAGAGGGGATGCTTATGCTAGTGCAGTGACAGTAATAGATAATATGAACCTGTGCTTGTGAAACTTCTGTGCGTTTTGGTTGCTGTTGGGATTTATGCATCACATTAGTTACCTTTGAATTCCTCAAATATGGGTAGACAGCTCATGTTTAAATAATATAGCACATGTTCTTTCATAATACTGAAATATAGTCAAATTTGTACTTTTTAATGGTGGCTGGGTATGCTAGTTTCCCATGAATACATCTAGTAAGTGTCTCATCATGATAGACAAATCTGAAATGTTACAAACAAGTCAGTTTCTTGCAATTCAGTAATTTAGGAATCAACAGTAGTATTTCACAAAACAACTAAAACTATTTGTTTAAAGGGTGGGGTTTTTTTTAAGAAAGGGCTTTCACTATGAATTTCAAGTTCTTTTCTATATTTATATAGTTTTCATAGTCTGTGTGCCTGGGACGTAATGCATGTATGTGTCTTGCAAAGGACAGTACGACTGCTTGTCTGTGCTGCTTATTACTACTATATCAAATGTATGTGTCTGATTATTTATAGAGTTAAGATGTACTAGGCAAGGAAATTTTCTAAAGTGTATACACTATTCTTAGAAGTTATTTTTGAGTGGTGCCAATTAAAGGATTTTTTTATCAAAATATGGGTTTTCTGGGTGAAATGTGGCATATATTAGATTGTGCTAGTGTTGTTATAGCATAAGTCTTTGGGTTTCATGGAATATTCTTAGCTTCATTCAAGTTTGCACCATCTGTAACAAGAAAATAGAAAAGTTCTTTTCACCCATTCTCTACTCTCAATAGGACAAATAAAGCAGTGTCTTATATTTGTAGAAGTGCAGTTAAAGTTTGGAGATAAACTTGTCAAACGTGATTCCAAATGAAGAGTTAACACTTCTAACTGTACTGTTTTGCAATCAGTTCAGTAATTGGTGTAATCTACTCCTTTACTGTCATCTGTTAGGAAGCATGTGTAACTGTTCGAGTGTTTTATGTATACCTGTTTAGAAAGGTGTCTGAAAGGTGTCCCAGGGAGGTGGTGGAGTCCCCATCCCTGGAGGTGTTCAAGAGGCGGGTTGACATAGCACTTAGGGATATGGTATAGTTGGGAACTGTCAGTGTTAGGTTAACGGTTGGACTGGATGGTCTTCAAGGTCCTTTCCAACCTAGATGATTCTGTGAAAAGCCCTGATAGGTGCTGTTCTAGGGGAGGAAAATGTCTAGTTAATGCCAGGAAGGCACCTTTAATGCATATGTTTTCTATCACTTGATCATTTCCAACGTAGTACTTAGAAGGCTACCAACGTTGCTTGTTTTAATAACCCTCCATGGCAATGAGCTGAACAGACCTACTGAATTCATACTTTTTACTGATAGTTTGCTAATTCATCACCTTTTTTTCTTGCTTTGTAGTGATGTAATAGATGAATACTTTAATTACACCCTGACTTCAGAATTAATTTTGCAAGCTACATCTAACTTTAGTATAGAAAGAACAAAATAAGTCTGTTTTTAATTACCTTCCACTTTTCTGTTTTGCTTCTCCTGTCTGCTCCCCTTTCTTGGCTTTCAGTTGTTGCAGAAGCTGTATAGCCTTCATAAGGAGGGGTATGCACTACCTTGATGCTGTTGTGCAAGCCTTTAGCCTAAACAAGCTACACCTTGACTCAATAAAGTTCTCCAGCATGAATTAACTATCACTGAAATGCTTGCACATGCCAACCTTTTTCAAAATGTCTTTTATAAATTGTGTTCAGTGAAAGCAAATAAGTGGATTTTTGTTCTAAAGGTCTTTTTTCCAGGCATGTGGGCTACTTATCTGCTGCATTATAAACAAGCCTTCTTTCCCTAAGTCTTTGTCTCAAACATAACTTCGCTGTATTCAGAAGAGAAGCAGCAGTGTCCCATGTCATTGGTGCTGCTGCTTTACACATTACCTACCACTCAGTCTTACTGTTAACAAGGCTTTTGGTAAATACAGCAATGTCAGCTCTGTTTCTAGTTAACATTCAAGTAGCTTATATACTGCTAAACATGCAGTATTCTTTGCTACTTCATTCACTTAATCTTGATAATGCATTGGTGTTTAAAGTAACTGGTTTGTGATGTATTTGAGTGATGGACAAGTTATTTTTTTAAGAGGTTTTGTCTTTCTGAATGACAGCTGCTCTTCAAAAGAGGGATAACACCTGTGGTTTGATTTTAAGTATATTGGTTTCACTTTATTGCTCTCTTCTTTTCAGATTCTGCTTGGATTCTGCCAGACAGACAAGGCAGAGACTTTCCATCAACTGGTCCAATTTTAGCTTGAAAAAAACCACCTTTGCTGCACATTGAAATGACACAATATGGGGAGGGAACCCTGCAGGAATCAATGAACGACAACTCCACTTATCTGTCCTGCTGTGCTGAGAGCTTATCTGGTCTTGAGCCAGTGCTGCCTTGCCTTGTCCCCAGTGCTGTGTGGATCTGCACTGAACCCTTTGGCCTGATAATTCTTGCGGACTGAAAAATTGCCACTTTCTACCTGAATTTGTTAGCTTGTGTGCTTGTAGTCTGTGAGTGAGACTTACTTGATTGTAGCTGTATGCCGTTGGAGTTGGAACAATAGCTCTTTTCCATCTCCTTCTGAATGCCTTGGCCTCAAAGACTTTAAATTGCTTAGGCTTGGGTGGAGGCCAAAATGCTAGTTTGCATCATCTGCAGTGGCTCCTGTCACTTCTGCATCTAGCTATGTTTTGTCATTCTGACTCCTGACAAAGGAATGGACCTAGTCAGTTGTGCTTTCATCTGCTCCAGAATTCTCCTGACATGACTTCATGAAAAACAGGCTCTTATGGGACAAATATTTCCTCAGTTCTTTCACAATCTACTGTTTAAGAGTGTACAAGTTACGCTATTTGTGTTTTGATTTATTTTTTTTCCTGACTTGTAGCCAGCTTGTGTAAGAATACTTGCAGAATGAGAAAATTTAAAAAAGAACAGTACTCACACTATCAAATCTGTTATAGAGTGTATAATTGTATTAACACTGAAGCCTAACTGGCTACTTTTTTAACATATTGTTAAGTAATATTAAAATCATGTCTTTCTTTTTGAAAGATGGAATACATTAGTATGGCAGAAGACTTGTGTCTTGCTTTTTTCTGCTTGGGTGGGGAAAGGGAGGAAAGAAACACACCAAAAAAATAATGGCTTTTTAAACTAAATTTCATCTTATGTCAAAATTGGTCAGTGAATGCTACTTAACTTCAGTATATTCCTTGTTTGACAGCTCACCTGATGGGGAAAAACTACTATCTGCTAGAGCAAGACAGACTCCTGCTGAATGCTGGAATTAAGTTTGTGAATTCTGTGAATTACTGTAATGCTTCTATTTCAATAGATAATTTGTGAGAAACAAGTTAATACAAAATTTTCCAATTTTAATGTCAGTGCAGAAATGAAGTAGGTAGGCTCAATGCTACTATCATGTAAAGAGTTAACAATGTAGTAATGTCTTACAGGTTGCATAATATTGCCCAGCATGGAAGAGAACTGGTAGTTTAGGATTTTGATCTGTGTAAAGATGCTGCACTTGTAATTTTTCTGATGCTGTGCTATTTATTTGGAATAGAAACAACAGAAGCTTTCTTTTTACTTCCAGATGACCATACTTACCCAAGTTATAAGGCAGTCTTCTGTTAATTTTTTTGGAAGAAAATAGGGCTTCCACTCAGCACATATTTTAAAGGACAATACAGCTTCAAAGCCCACTAACGTCCTTTTCCAGAACCATTCCACATCTTTCTTCTACTTGTTAACACATATTTTTCTGTGATACATCCACTGGGCTCAGGACTGCTTTGCAAGACAGGTGTAATTGCGCTCAGCTTTGGACTTGAGAAGGTTTAGTGGATGATTGCTTCCATGTCCCCTGTGAGGCCCAGATGTAGCAGGAGGATTGGGTGGCTAGAGATTACTCACATATCTACAACTTCGCATCCCTTTGTTGGCCCTGGAGTGTGCTGCTGGTACAGAATATAGTTGCTCAGTTTATACCCAGCCATTGTAGGTAAATGAGCCTGCAGTCTCCTCTTGTAGGGGAGGGAATGACACAATACCCATTCTCAAAATATAGTCCAGGGACATAAAGGGGACAACTTCTATTACTCTTCAGATTCAGGCTTAGCCTTACTTTTTTGTCAATGCAGTATTGTAGCGTACATATTTATTTGTTTGTGCTGGAGGAATAGCATCTCAAACCTAAAAGGTAACGTCTGTGCCACTTAGCATCAACTGTCTCTGCAAAACTATGTACTGTTGAAAATATCTGCCTCTGTCAGTGGAGAAGAATGAACTTTGTTTCATGGGACCGTGGAGGCTTGCATCTGTTGCAGCCTGAGTTAGGTCTTAGTTATGTAAAAGTGAAGAGGCTTCTCATGTGGGACAGTGGCTGTGGGGAGAAAAAGAAACTGCTGTTAAAACAGATGAAGCTGGATGTTTGTGTGAAGTCCCAACTTGCCAGGCTTTTTCAGTTTTCAACTGTAACACAAGGTGGCGCTGTATGTCATCAGTAGTAATTTCTGTCAGGGAGCTCAGCAAATGGAGGCATGGGATGCAAAAACTAGTTGATGTCACATGGGCAAATACTGATGCAGCTTCTCTAGACTAGGAATGCTTTGAAAGTACTGACATTATTAATGGTGTTAGAAAACTCATAGTACTTGCTTTCACTACTAAATGGGATAGAAAGTTGTCTTTACTCTCTACTAACAAAGCTGTTCAAAGAATGATACGTGAATATGATGTGCTTCTCTTTATTCTGAAATCCTGAGTTAAGACAACAGAAGTCCTTTTGCATTTGAGGAATATATGTATGTACTTGTAATATCCTTCAGAGATCCTTGCATTATGCTCCATCATGGTATATTATTATAGCTGACATGATTCCACACACTACACAGAATGCATGAAGAATGAGTCTCCTTGGATCTGCTCTTGTTGCATCTTGACGAGAACTGAAAGGCAAGTCATACTTTTCTAAATTCATAATTAAGTGAAGATAGGCACGGACCAGTCTGGGAGCCAGGAGATTTGAAAGTACTGGCTTCAATTCTACCACTTTTGTGGCCTTGGGCAAATGAGTTAGCTACTGTTACTGCATTCATTAAATGGTTTTGTTAAGGATTTGCTGAATTATGAGTATGTTTCTTAATGCCTAAATAAGTAGCTATGTGAAATCTGTTTAGGTGCAACACTATAACCTTCTGTTGGAAGCACAGATGTTCTAGACTGGTATTTGTGTAGTTCAGATGCATTCAATCCAGATAAAATATATTCAAAGGTAATGTTGAGTAGAGGAGACCTCTATAAATAATACTTAATGACTGAGTAAATTTGCGTTCCTCATGAGAGTTGGAAGGGGGAAGAATTCCACCTTTGGGAGTGGGCTGCTTGGATAACTGTAGTGTAACCTGTCCCCCTATTCCTTACTCATTTTAACCTGTATGAAAGATGAATATCTAAGTTCTGGAGGTGACTGGTGACATACCTATTTTAGGCCTGTCTGCTGATACCAGTGCTGCCGAATTTGAGGGTGTGATACTTTTTCAGGCATTTCCTTAATGGAAGACATTGTAATTACACTAGACGTTTGTATCTTGAACAGTGTTGATATTGGATACTCCAAGACAGCTCTTACACAGGGATTGTTGCTGCTTTCTAAGGTAATGTAACAGAGTTCAGAAGTCTTCAGCACGCTGTTTTGGTGTGGCATCTTTGGTAGCTAAAACTGTGTAGCCAAAGCTCTGCATGCTGGCAACACAGATCTCACCATAGCCTAAGAAGGATTGATATGTTTAAAAATTAATTCACATAGTGACTGTTGAGCGCATAAGCGTTTGGTGTGCTCACTGCTGCTCAAAAATGCTTTGCAAGTTGCTTTCTGTTTCAGTGAAAGGTTAGCTCACTTTAGTGTGGATCCTGTTGTATCACGATGGAGAAATTAATGCTTAATGGATTGTTTACACTAATATTCACAATTTCCACATCTCCCAATACAAATGAAGGTGTGCAACTTGTAATTGCAGAAGCTATTCTTAAAAAACAAACAAACAAAACAAAACACCTCTGCTTGCTATGTTGTAACATACATCTGAGCAAGATTGGGTGTGTAATATCTTTGTTGTCTTTGGCTCTTTCTCTGTATTTAAATCTCCAGGAAATCTGAAGACTGAAACCATTGGTAGGGGAGTTCTCTGAAGTGAAGTCACAGAAGTGTTGATTTGGGATGTCTCCCTTCCTCTTCCTGTCCATCAGAAAGAATTTTTCCAAAAAATTCCAATTTTCTGAATTTTAAATGCCTGCCTAATCAACAACAACTTGTCTGTCCTGTTACCCCATTTGTCATTAGCTGAAAATGTTAAATAATCATAAAAATGTTGTATCTTGTACTGCTGCTACAGGCAGCTGATGTAATTGAACTGTTGTTGAAAGGGAGGATGTTTTTCTCTTCTCTTTTTTTCCCCACTGAACAAAGTAACAATACCAAACCTTTGGGCCTCATTTCTATTCTTAACAGGTCTGTGTATTTAGTTTCAGCTTTGCTGCTGCTTTTATCTGTACAGTTGGGCCTCTCCCAGCTCAGTGCTTAGAGGTGTGGAAGAAACTACCTATTGATGCACTCTGGGTCTACATAAATTGTTGAAAAACATACCAGGTAAACCTATATTTTCCTGTAACTACTCTTGGGTTTTTACTGGTTTGCTTATAAAGATGATAGGTACGTATGGGATTTTAGAGTGGATGGTGTCCAATTTCTCTCTCTGTGGAAGACATAAAACAAAATGAGAGAAGATATATATTTGATTGTGTCTTCTCCAATATGTTTTTCTCGGTGATTTTTTTTAAAACTTCTACTAGTTTGAATGTCTCATTTTAGGATGGCTTGAAGCATGTTTTCATACTTCAATCACAGGTCCATAGCCTTTAATATTGCTGTTTCACCAGGTATTATTTGATTGAAAATATGTAGTTTTATTGTGTCATTAGTGGCTTTTTAGGCAGAGTGGCCAGGAGAGTGGACTGTGTAGTCTGGATGTTTGTTTAACCTACATTTTCCTTTCAGTATGTCTGTGTTGCAGAAGTACAGCAAACCACAGATCTTCATAGACACAATGTGTCAAGAGGGATCTACTGGACAGCTCTTTTCTAGAAATTGAACCTCCACCAGTGATGAGTGCTCAGAAATCTTGTGTCAGCTCTTAACCTCCATTTTCTCCACCAGTTTTCCTGGAAGCTGAACAGAAAAGTAAAACTACCATCTCTTTTATAATGCTGTAATACCCGTAAGCTGACAACTTCAGATTTGTTAACTGGCAAGGAACATGTGAGAAGGTAATGTTTTGGCTGCAAATAATATTTATGTCCAGCTTGCCACCTATGAAGAGAGGAGGCAGTGGGCAGAAGAATGAAGAAAAAGTGGTGCCTAGTATTAAACAAAAGAATAAATAAAAATCTATATTGATGTACTCACAAATAATTATGTCCCTTATATTGCATAAACTAGCATGCGTTCCACACCAAGTATGTCACTCAGCCAGCTTATACAAGTTTAATTTTTGTGAGGGAAAGATGTCTAGACTTGTTTTCCCATTCTGGTTTCTTTTAAACAGACTGCTGACTAAAATCAAGTTAGTATAATGGTTTGCGCTGGTTTTGGAGGATTTTTTTGTATGCGAACAGCATGATGTTGTCTAAGGTTGTTTTGCTTGTGACTGAAATAAGAGATGTGAATCCAGGGCTCTGGAGTGGAGAAGCTGGAATGCTGAACTCATCAGACCAGATGAGTGTATTGCTGCCTGCTGTTGTTTCAACAGACTTCATGCTGCAACCACTCATCTGCATCAGCTCATGGGAGCGTGGTTCCATATAAACTAGAAATACATAATCAGCAAAGCCTTCTTCTTCCAAAAGGGAAAAAAAGTGGGAATCAAGTCACTCAAAGTCAGATGTTTGAACATACATACCTTGTCTCATGCACTCTGTTTTCAAGACCTCATACAAGTTTTTGTCCATCTGTTGCTTGACTGCTAAATGGATTCTGCAGTATTGTTAAGGCCAGTTAAGTTGAGGTTTTCGGGTTTTTTTGGTTGGTTTGTTTTCTGTTAAGTTGAAGGTGGATTAGAAGTAGCCAGTTTGTAAGAGAGGTCCTCTTGGGACAATCTTAACAGACTAACAGGGAAAGACAAGTTTTAAGTAACATTACATCAGCCTTTTCACTTATGTGTGTTGATTATATCAGGGTGTGAGCTCTTTGCTCTAGTAAGTGAATTCTTGAGACTGGAAGCAGAACCATAGTTGTGTAGTCCTACTGACTGTGAAAGATGTGATTGCTAGAACTGTTTCTTGAAAGTGAGAGAGGAAGAGAGAGTGCCCTAGTACACTAGTATCTAATGTAGCAACAATACTGTTGTCTTTATCCTGTCATGCAAGGTCACCTCCTAAATTTCTTACTTTCTATAACAGTCTACAGATAAAGTCTTTGTCTTCTGGTTAACAAGTAAACAAACTTTTATGTTTGAAAAGAGTAATGAAAATGCAGTTTGCTACCTTTTATATATGGGGATTCTACTTATTCTTTTCTGTGCCATCACTCTGTCTTATAAGCGTTAAAAGGTAACAACTCTTTCCTTCCTAGACTCAAAGTGCATGTCTGAAAAGTCCATTTAAAGAATTAACCTTTTCAGTAATGTAACTGCAGTGCATGTCACTTGCCCGAGCCATTTTGTGGTCTATAGTGAAATTGTTTTAGTCATTCATTCTCCCTAGCTGCCTCTGAGCCTTTGTGTCATTTATATTGGTCATATTTTACCAGGTGAGGAAACTTTCTGAAGACTGTCTTGCAGAAAATCCTATCCTTTCTGTATTGTAAGTTATGCTCTTTGAGTAAAGAGGTATGAAATTGTGTATTGACTGTTCTTTTTTTATTTAAAAAAAAAAAAAAAAATTAAAAATTCTGGGACTGCCTGTGTTCTTCAGTGTAATTCTGGAAGAAGCTGGCATCATGTCAGTGAAGATAAACTGAGTGGGTAAGAACAGAGTTGTGAGGCAAAAGGCTTAAGTCTGTTGTGTGCTATGTGGCTCCTTATTCACACTACAGGGCCTTTAACACCTAGCAAAGCAGTTCATCAGACAACCTGCCAGAGAAAGTTGCAAGCACATCACTCAACTTCTCTGTACTGTGTTTTGCTGCTTTGTAAAGTGGTACAAAAGCATAATTGGTAGTTGAGCCCTGGTGAAAGGGTTATGTAAGTGCACATGTAAAGTCATAAGAGGTTTCAGGTGTTTCTGAAATTATCTGCTGAGCTACAGCTGTACTACCAGATAGTGAGGTGACCAAATGGAAATGCAAGAATTAAGCAGGTCAGTGTAGTGTTTACATGGTGTTAGAAATAATTATCTTGACACATCAGAACTGTTCTCTCTTCCAAAATATTTCTTCATTTCACTTCATTCAAAGACCACCAGTTGTGATCATTATGGTAACTGCTCTCCCGAAATCCATTTTTAACCCATCTTAACAGTTGGGCAATCCAAACTGGTCACAGCTGAGTTACTGGAGAGAGTTGGCATGTTCTCATGTGGTCTGAACTTTCAATCTCTTGCTTTTGTCAGTGTTAGCCAGTGTAGCCTTACTGTTTTTCTCTTTCTTGATGCAGATGCCTTTTTTGGACACTAATCTACACTTGTGTAATAAGATCGTCATCTCTACATGCCTTGGAACATCTTAGGCGTGGGAGTCAGGGGCTTGAATGGATTAGGCATTGGCAGAGACGTAGATTTTTGGCAACGCCTTGAACTAGGACATGATAATCTGCGTGATGCATGCAAGTAGACTAAACATGGAAGAGACGTCTTAAAATGAAGTCATTACCAATACAAAGGTATGTTTGTCCTTGGGTTGGAATCCTTTAAATGACGTGGTGTAGGGACAGATAAGGTCTGGCATGACCTGCTGCCAGTTCCCTTTTCTCATACCAGCAATATGTCAGCATGTCATGGCATGATGTGGGAGAAGCATTGATTAAAAACAGCTGGAGCCCAAATACAGTTGTAGATCAGTCTCCAGGCTGGCTGGCCGATCTTATTTATTGCCCAGTTTCTTTTAAAACAAAACAAAAAAACCAAAACCAACCAAACAAAAACCACCCCAAAAACCAAAAAAACCCACCGAACACCCCCGCGATCCCCCACCCCCCAAAAAACCCAACCAAAAAACCCCCAAGCACTTAAGTATTTAAACTGGGAGATTATCATCTATACTCTGGATTTGAATTTGATGCCAGTTGACACTTCGTAATATTTAGCCGTTGGCAATTTAAGTAATGTGAATGTTGCTGTAATACAGAATCACCCAAACAAAAGTAGCCCAATGAGGAAACAGTGCAGCTGGTTGAGAAATTGTGGAAGTGATAGTGTTTTGAAATGACTGGGAGGAGAAAAACAACAACACAAAACCTAATTCTTTTTGGGTATAGCCTGGAATGCATTCTTTGTGTTAGACTGCAGGAGATTAATGCAGCATAAGTATGAAAACCAAGCATGTTACTTCAGTTATGTGTGTAAATATGGATGCCCTGTTTTAATGTGTAATGGTCTAAAATGGTATTGGTCCTAAAGGTAGCGTTGTTTTATATGTGTAACACTTAAACGTTGCACAGAGATGACTTCTTAAAATCCCACTTCCTCTTTAATATTTTGGTTGTGGTAACATTTTTATAGGCCTGAACTTTGTAAAATGTGTGATTTCTTGGCCATGCGGAGCAAGTGTTGTGCTCTGCACAACTTCAAGCATTGTATCTTGTATGATAAGCAAACTTAGGTAGCTGTGGGTGAATGGAAGAAAGGAAAAATAGCTATTTTTAAGTACTTTTTTTAAAGGTATTTTTTTTTCTTCATCCTAAGGTCTTTGGCAATTCTTTTTTGCATTTTAATTTGATTTGTAAAGCGTGAAAAAGAAGGTTGTTGTAAATCTTTAGTGCAAGCTTCTGTGTCCTACAACTTTTTGGAAAAGTGTTACTTTCTTTTGGTAAATGACTCCGATTTATTCCACTTACTTTCTTAAATAGCTTTTGCCTTAACCTGCTGACAGTATTTCTGGTTTATTGTTACCCATGCAATTCAGTAGCTCATCACTGCACTGAGAATTGGTCTTTCCTTAGGAGGATTATTAATGAACTGTGGTAAAGATGTCTGCAAGCTGACACTGGTGTCCTACACTGGTGTACAACTGGAATAGATGAGGCAGGAAAGATGTGAGGCAACTATGACTTTACTCCATTTTACAGAAGAAACATCAGCAAAGAGGTGAAGCAGCTTTGCCCCAGCCACAGTGCAAGTCTGAAACAGAGTTGGAAACTTGAACCCAGTTATCCAGAGGCCTGAGTCTGTGGCTGAATTACAAGCCTGTCTTACGTCATGAGGATTTATAAAAGAACTATCACAGGATTAAAAAAAAAGAGGAGAAGCACTATGAAGCATTGGCCTCTTGCTTCATGGTGATTTTTGCACCAAATGTTCTCTTCCTCGTCTGTTTCCTCACACCACCTCCCAGACCATCTCATTGATCCTTCTTGTTCCTTACAGACCTTGTGGCTGAGGTTCCCTGGAAGTACCTGAGGAGCGATTGGGTTGTGTAAGTGGTCATGTGCTCCTGAAGCTTTTTGACAAAAGAACTTGGGAATTAATACTATGGGTTTTAGTTTGTTCAGTTAAACTGTTATCTCATGTGCACCTGAAATGCCACCATCACACTGTGGTGTTTCTTATTGTGTGTGGACAGCTGTGTGGCTGAAAACAGATGGAGTGCCCTGTGCCGTAGTCAGACCGTGTTGCGAGTAAGTTCGGTGGGGTCAGAATGAATAAAACTCCTAGTTGTTCTCTTAAGTAGCATTGGATGAGAGAAAGACGAGGGTTCTGGTGTTTGTTTCTTACCTCATTCATTCCTGGCACAGTAATGGCATGTCCTGTGCTAGAGAAGGCAGTCACTGGGATGGATAGAAGCTGTTGGTTTCCTGGCATGTTATCATCTCTCTTGGTACATTTTTATAAATCAGAAAGCATGTACCTCACAGCTGTGGCCAGACTGCAGTCAAGATCACTAGTGCTCAGTTTTCTATGGGTTGGTTTCCCCTCTTGCTCCTGGCTGTAGTAAATTTGTCTTTTGTCTTACCATGTCAGGGTATCGGGTTAATCTGGTTGCTGCTTTCCATCACATGTGACCACATTTCCATGTGGGAATAGGAACTGTGAAGTGACCCTAAAACTACGTATCACTTTGGTACCTCTGAAAGATGGCTTAATTGTTATTAAATACTTCTATACCCCTGCAGGGTGCTTGGTCTGTAGAGTGTGGAACAAACATATGGGGGGAATTCTCATCTGAAAGGTGTGGTGCAGAAGTTCAGCAGCAACTATTAAGTGAGGTGATGGGAACATTAAATGCTAATTAATGGTGTAGGTTACATTCTGAGGTCAGTATTGCATAGACTGGCTACCCGGTGCAGCATCACTATGTATGAGGAAGTGAATCAGCTGACTTATATGTTTAATGCTTAAGGAACTCTAAAGGTACAGGACCTCATGCAGTTCAGCTATGGTATAAATGTGATCTCCAGCAGTGATTGTCTACTTTGTAGAATGGCAGTGGTTTCTACCTACTAGAAATGAATTTCCAGGAAAGCACATGACTTATTTTGTTCACCTTACTTTTGCTAATAGAAAGAAACTGAGAGCTTTCACCAGCATTAGCAAGTTTTGCATTGAGTGAGGATCCTTGTCTCATAGCAGATGTACTCATTTGCATGGGAGTGAGCTAATTTCCAACGATCAGCTCAGAATGCGTTCATCTAATTCAGCTACTAAATCTGCCATTTCCTGCCGAGAAGTGTAGAGGGATTTGAAATCATCTACTGCTGTGCAAACACATGGGGAGGGAGACCAGGTGTATGTGAAGAGCTTGGCCAAGTAATGTTTAACCAACTTAGTCTGGTGGGTAACTTTATTCCAATAGAATGAAAAGTTGCCTCTTAAAGCTTTTTATTGAGCATTCACTATGAAATTTGACACTTTGTTTAAAAAAAAAAAAAGTATTTTTCAGCGGCTTGGTCTTCAGACCTTTAACCAGCAAGACAAGATACTGGATGCTAGATTTATTTAAGGACTGTGTGATGATTTTAGATCACTTAAGAGTTGCCGTAATCTGTGCCGAAGACCAAAACATGTCATTTGCTGTGCTTCAGCCAAAGTGGACTTGTCAGGATTGCAAAAGCTGTAACTTTTTCAGTGGTGATGAGACCCAAAGGTTACCCTGAAGGGTTAAAGTGCCTTTTTGGGGTAACATTCACTTAGGTGCAATTTGGTTTGCCTTTTGTCTGTGTAACCAAGGCAGGGGCTTGGTTACATTGGAAACCTGGGTTTCAAAACATAGTAGTAGAATTTCACCTGTCAAACACAAAAATAATTTGTATGAATCCTGCCCTTTTGGTGTGTGGAGGTTATGTCCTGCTTTTCCTCTAGCATGAGTTGCTGAAATACTTCTGCTCCCTTTTATAGTGGCATTCTGGCAGTCCCTTGTTGAAGCTGCCCAGGAAAGGAAATGCTCTGGCCATAGTGAGAGTGGTGTGGCCAGTACAGAAGGTCATGTGCTTCGTGGCCAAGTGAGCTTCCTTTTTATGTTCACTGTCATCATCCCCTGCTGTTTCCCGTGGCTAACACTAGATGCTTTTCCGTGTTTAGGGATCAGCGTCTGGAATGTCTTAAAGTTTATCCAAATTTTAAATAATCTCCAGTTCTCTGTCCTTGTTACCCCATACGTGGTGTCTCAGTGGACATACCTCAAAGGACAAACGAGTTCTTTGAACAGAACTTAGCAGCTACACTTTCCAGGGTGGGGAAAGAAAAAGTGGTGAATTTTCAGGTAACAATAAAGCTGCAAATGCAGTTTGATGCTATTCCTGTCAAAATAAATGGGACAACCAACAGGGCATCAAAAAGAATGCTATAAATTCTAGCTGGTTCCTTAAGGCAATTAGCTAGGAGTACTGCTAGCCAGGAACAGATGAGAAAAACAGATGATGGCTAGAGAGATTAATTTTATGAGTTTGGCTGGAATTTTAATTGCACTTCTCCCTGTGTTAATTAAGAAAATGAATGTTTAGCACAGACCAGTGAAGGCTGGTAGTGTGCTCTAGAGAGGACTCCTGGTGTAGCATCCTGCCCCTGCTGGCAATGCGTTTGGGAGACACGAGGTGGTGGCTGGGGAAAGTCCGCACCCAGTGGAAGGCTGGCCGCCGATAATCAGGAAACGGGCATTTTGCAGGGATTTTGGCTTCCCTTTAAAATTTTGAACTTGACTTAATTCTGTATGGCTCAGTCTGGTTTGACACTTCAAGGAGATGGGCTTGGGCCATACTTGCTACAAGATGCCACCTCCTTGCCACCCTGCCTGCTGTGCTTCATATGTCAGCCCGATTACAGACATGAAGTATATGCTGCGATTTTCACAGTGATTGTGGTTTCTAGTGAGTCCTGAAATCTGTCAGGGTAGTGAAGTCTTAACACACATTACAGCCTGGGCATCCTTTTAGATGCTCTCTAGCTCCCTCCCTGTGCTGCTTCAAGGGTTGTTGCCTGGCTCTCTGGTGCTCTCTCAAAGCTGCTGCGCTACCTAGCAATAGATAATCACGGAGTTGATGGCTCTGTTTTATTGGGCAGGAGGGTTAATGACTTCCTCACTGTAATATTGTAAAGCTGGAAAGCCTGCAAGGAGAATTTTAGTTTTGAAGGCTGCATGTGAACATGTTTGTATTGCCAGGCTTGAGGAATTTGATAGCCTCTTTAGTCAGAGGCTGAACCCAGGAAGGATGCAGGGCAGAATAATTCAGGTCAGAAGGGACTTATAAAAGTCTCCAGTCCAACCTCCTGCTCTAAGCGGGGTCAGCTTTGAGATCAGATCGGGTTACTTGCGTTTTTATCCGTTTTGGCCTTGAAAACCTTTTAAGACAGAGAGTGCAACCTCTCTGGGAAATCTGTTCATTGATTTATTGGTTGTAATAAATTGGCATTTTATTATTATTATTGTTCATTTACTTTCTAGCCTTTAGGCTCATCTTTCATGTCTCTAAGCTTTCTGTCTGTATTGCTAAAAGCAATCTCATGTCTTCTAAGCAAGTTCTGGGGAAAGAGTGGGGATTAACCCACACATTTCAAGAATTTGAAAGTGAAATAGCATTGCCATTCCCAATTTTCCATTTTCTTTAAGCATGTTTCCTCCCTTTTTTTTTTTTTAAAAACTCACACTGTCTTTTCCAGGTTCTTTCTCCTTACATGGTTTCCTACCCATACCTATGATAGTGGTAGAGGAGGAAGGGCTGTTTTCCATGTATCTTGGGCTGCTGCTAGGACCTTTGTAGTACCTTTAGATATCACAAACCATTTGATGCTTCTTCTAGTAAGCTAGGTATTACCTCAGTTCCTGAGGAACTGAAGGATAGGGATGTTGAGATGAGAACAGGATCCAGATCTCCTGTTTCTAGGTACTGGGGTAAGAAGCTCTTCATGACAATTTGTATTCATATATTTCAAATGTTGATCCATTGGATGGTGAAGCACCTGGTTTACATCAGCCTTGAGGTAGAGATCATGTTCTTGCAGCAGGTTGTTCCACTATGTGACAATAATGGTGTGAGCATTGCAATGGTAATGTTTGTTTGTTTAAACCCGGCATGCAGTGTGATATGTCTGTTAATACTGTCTCAGGCTGGTTTTGTTGATGAGGAGCCTTGTTTCATTTTGGCTGCATCATGGTTGTCTCAGGCCTTTCCCCTTTTCACCTACTCACCCTTTGTAAGTTACGTTAAGAAAATAGTAAATAAATGGCAATGGGCTTTCCCTGGCTGAAATTAGCTGTTGACCTTACACTACCATAAGCTACATCTACAAAAAGCCCCCGCTGATTTTCCTGGTGGGCTTGAGGAAGCCTCTGAGCAGCTTTTTGTGAGTTAATGCTTGGAGGAGGAGTGGCGAGGCTGGTGTGAATGTTACGTGTTTTGCTACAGGAGCTGATGATTGCTTGAATGAGTGGACTTCCTGATTCAGACATAAAGAATGAATGGTCTCTCCTCATAGTTTCAATTTTATTATAAAAGGTACTTTAGCAGCTCAGTGGTGTCTGCAGCCCCACGCAAGTGCTACCTAGACAATTGTTTCCACTGCTTGAGAAAAAGTCCATCTGACGCACCAATGGGAAGTTGACACTTTCAGTTCATTAAAGCGAGCATCTATGAGTGTATGTACTCAGCTGAGAATGTTTCAGCCTCTAAGGGTCTGAAAAAGGCTTGATCTTTAAAAGCTTCCAACATCTGAAGGTACAGGCTGTTACAGCTCAGCTCCCTCCTACTGTAGCACTGGGACTGTGTTGCTATTTGATTGTTGCAGCAGCTTTGCTTTATTGCTTGACTTTGCTTTATTTAAAAAATAATTAAAACTGTTGCTTTCTGTGTTTGCAAGATAATGATGAATTTGGAGCATGTGAAGTTATCTGACTGATGGTTCAGTAAAGGGACCTTCAGAGAGCACTGATGATGTATGCATGTTTTACTCATTTTCCTAATATTCGTCTCATTTGTTCTCTTCAGAGCCAATATACTTGTCTGTATTTGCAGACTAGCTCCTTCAAATTGGTTATTACTGTGATCCAAGTAGTTCTGGAAGGTGGCACTGTAGGGGCTTTTTTTCCCTCTTGCTCTAATGGTTGCTTTGATGATACATCAAAATAATGCCACTAGACAATGCAACAGGATGCTGATGACCTCTGGGAAAGGTTTCTTAATACCTTAGCAATTGCATCCTACAGACCAGACTTAAAGGAAGTTCAGATACTCTTGGAGAAGTTAGCAACACAAACAGCAGGGTAGGATGTCTTCCACATGGAAGTTGTTACTCTTTTCAATCCTAAATGAGTTTACTGTACTGTTGAAGCAATTAATGGATATGCTTGCTCTAAGGGCTTGGGGGCTTTTTAATATTAGAGTATTACAGGATTAAATATTCAGCCACCAGATCTCTGTCTACCCCTTGGTAATAGGGGGAAGCAATGATGTTAACAGCTTTTCTGTTATGGTTTAGAGGGCAGCACCATGTTTGGCCCCATCTTGTTCTCACCTGAGAGATTGGTGTCTGAAAACGGAACTCCAGTGATGTCAGCATCTGACAATGTAGTGTATATGGACATGAACTGTTAGTGAACTTCAAATTGTTATTTATCATATGTATTGTTATATTATGTTTTCTGTCTTCAAATATAGCAGCTTTTTAGCTTTGGCACAGCTGTGGTTAGGATGACATGTCACTTCTACCTTGATTTTTCTTTAGTAGTAGAGTCTGTGGTAATCCCTGTGAATTTATAATCAAGACTAATTCGGGTTGGGAGGGACCCTTGCAGGTCATCTAGTTCAGCCTCCTGCTGTCTTGTGTGATGTCTAATTTGCTCAAGTGACCCCTAATCCACTCTTTCCCTACTCTGGGTCATGCTTCACTTGCACAGACTCTCCCACTACCTTCAGGGCGGTCTGAGAGCATACCTTCCCAGCCAAGTAGGCATTTTATACCTTGATCTTTTTTTGTGCCCTTTGTCCATGGACCAACTTGCTCCTTGCTGCTGAGATACTTCTTGCTGCCTTCTGCACCCCATCCATGTTTCAATGGCAGCTAAGCTTTTACTTTCCTATCCTCCTGTGTCCTGTCCATATTCCTCCTACAGCCTGTCCCCTCTTTCACCTCCCATACACTTCCTTTTAGTGTTTGAGCTCAGTCAGGAGTTCCCCCTTGGGCAGAGCTGGCCCCCTGCCAGGTTTGCTTGACTTCCTGCACATCAGAACAAGCTGTTCTGCTTTGGGTGGTTGTTCTTGGAGATCAACCGACCCTCCTAGGCCTTTTTGCCTCAGCCTCTGATGGGATCCTGCCTACCAGTTCCCTGAACAAACCTAGATTTGCTTTTCCAAAGTTCAAGATCTCTATTCTGCTACCTGCCTACCTCACTTTTCAGGATCTTTATAACACCATCTTATGATTGCTGCAGCCAAGGCTGTGATCAGCCTTCACAGCTTTAACTAGTTTGTCTTGACTAACGAGTAGCAGGTTCAGCAGAGTGTCTCTCTTAATTGACTTGTCAGTTTTTTCAAAAAGTTGACCTCCAAGCTTGCTCTCTTCAATTGCTTGCACCCTTCCTTCTTGCCCTCCCAGCAGATACTGGGGGTGGTGAATACCCCCAGGGAGAAACAGGGTCTGCAGTCAAAAGGCTTCTCCCAGCTGATTACGGCTGATTTCTTTCACTTTCAGTTCTGGTGGCCTGTAGCAGACACCCATCACACTACTATGCTCGTTGGCCTCCTCTCTTGTCCTGACCCATAAGCTTTTGACCACTCTGTCACCTCTTGCTTTGCAGAGCTCTGCACATTCAGGTCACGTCTTTGCATAGAGCACAGCTCCAAGCTCTCTTTTCTCTTTTTTTTGCTTCCTGAAGAGTCGTCATTCGTCCATCCACACAGCACTGCAGTCTTGTAAATTATCCCACCGCAGCTCTACTCCTAGAGGTATCATAGCTTTGTGTCTGCACATGGACTTCCAATTTCTTCTGTTTTGCAGCATTTGTTTGTCTACAGGCCCTTCAGAGAGGCCCCCTGTGATACACCTTGAGAGTGGGAGAGTCTTGGAGAGAGATTAGGGACACTGGCTACTATTTGTTCCTTAATTTTCCTTTTCCATGGAACTGATTCTGGTGTCACAGTTAATCTTTTTGGGAAGGAAAGGAGCTGCTCCACTTGTGTAGGAAATATCAGGCGTGTCGCTCCTCGGTACTGTTATATCCTGGGAAAAGGTCTTCTGTAATCCCTTTCTAGGGCCAAGTGAGCGAGCACACAGTAGGAGATACAGGCATTTCTAATCTGGTTCTTTCATATGCAGCTTCTATGACATAGGGCGGGTTTCTGTACCTGTAGAATGACACTTGTCACTCTTTAAGACAGCTTGTAAATATGCTAAATCCCAGCTGATTTATGTTAATACATTCTTTCACCTACTTAACGCACTTGCACAAACACATGCATGTATTCTGTCTCTGTGATAACTTCTGTTCAGCCTTCTTCAAGCAGATTGTGCTTTTCTTCAGTGTTTTTCTAGATGGTGAGCTCTGACTGTCCCACAGTGGATTTGAGAATTAGTCCCCAATGAGGAAGAATGGAGGAAAACTTTTTCTTCCTCTCTCCAGTGTAAGGGAGCAGAATCAACTGGCGTCAGTCCTGTACTTCCTCCTCCTCAGAAGCTGGAAGACTGTAGTTCCCTCCTCCCACATCCTCATCTCTACTCAGTTGTGTGCAACTATTGATGATTAGAAGTTATTTTTTTTCATGTCCAGGGTTCTTCAGGTGAATTCCACCCAGGCTGTGATAGCTCCTAAACTATGCCCTGACTATCTGAAGAGGAACTGTCCTAGAACAATTGCTAGGAGCTCAGTACACACTTCCCTTGAGCACTTCTCCATAGCTGTAGAAGTTACAATGTGCTCAATGGCTGTAGTATCTTAGTAACTTCTCTTTGGCCTTTCTCTTTGAGGGGGGTTCTGCTGTACATAGTTTGAGAGACTTTTCAAAAGAGAAACTAGCCAGTCATTGTGGCACTGTGTGTCTGTCTGTGTGTCCCCTGTGTGGTGTTGTCCCCATCCTGCCCCCCCATCCCCACAACAAATACTGTCCACTGTCAAATGGATTTCTCTTATGCTGGTTAAAACTCAAGAGATGTCTCCATGTTATGTAACATATTTCAAACCCTGTGCTTCTATAGCACAGTAATTGTCTATTTTGTCACACCTATAGCTGTGCTGTGTTCCCTGTGCTATGCAGCTGCTGTGACCAGATTGTGCAGTTTTGTGCTCTCCTTTACTGTACCTGCCTGTAGCCAAGAGTGTGTGTCCTGCAAGACTTGGTTATGGTGGAAACGTTACAATAAAGTAGATGGGAGACTGATGGCAGCTGTAAAACCTTGGGATGGAATGCCTTGCTGTGTCATTTTACTGCATGCAGCTTGTCACTAGGCAGATGTGAAGGTGGAAACAGCCTGTTAGCAGAATCCTTTTCAAGGAGTAGAGCTTTTGACATGCTTTGACAGTACAAGAATATCTTACTGTAACTTCCTCAGCTTACCACTTATTTGAGGGCATGTGTGTTTTGATAAAATCATAGTAAAGTGGTTTTTTTGTTTTTGTTGTTCAAGATTACCAGAGTAGTGTTTGGGTAACTTTATTTTTTCAGCTGTGCTGTAATGATCACTCTGTCCTTGCCTACTTGTCCCATGTTCAATACAGGCACTGAGACTTTACACACAAACAATTGTTTCCTTTCTCTTTCTTTGATTAATGCTTTTGCATCTATTTTATCGAACTTCTGGCTTCTTCCCATTTGCAGGCTCCTTAAAACATAATCTAACAAGTCATCATGTACATTAATGGTGGCTATATTGCAGTAACAGGGTATTTGATCCAAAGTAACTTTAAATACCAAGGTCTGTCAAAGCAAGCTCTGGCTCCATTCAGTCTCATGTGGA
Source organism: Strix aluco (assembly GCF_031877795.1). Taxonomy (NCBI): domain Eukaryota; kingdom Metazoa; phylum Chordata; class Aves; order Strigiformes; family Strigidae; genus Strix; species Strix aluco. The sequence continues at coordinate 10,358,470 of NC_133934.1, forward strand.
CACTCACCCTTCCATACCCACTGCTAAGTGAAGATTTATGCCACTCCACTGCCAAGCCAGCTTCACCCTCCGAGCTACCCTGCGCTCTCTGGGCCCCGGTGCATCAGCTTCATACCTCTGTCCCTGGTGCATCAGGTGCATCAGCTGCATACCTGTATTAGGTTTTTTGTGGCAAGGTCTGGGTAGCAGGGGAGCTGCAGGGGTGGCTTCTGTGAGAAGCTGCTAGAAGCTTCCCCTGTGTCTGATAGAGCCAATGCCAGCAGGCTGCAAGACAGACCTGCGGCTGGCCAAGGCTGAGCCCATCAGCATCGGTGATAACACCTCTGTGATAACGTATTTAAGAAAGAGGTAAAAAAACTGTGGGAGAGCAATTGCAGCTGAGAGAGAGGAGTGAGAATGTGAGAGAAACAACTCTGCAGACACCCAGGTCAGTGAAGAAGGAGGGGGAGGAGGTGCTCCAGGCGCCGGAGCAGATTCCCCTGCAGCCCATGGTGCAGCCCATGGAGGTTAATGGTGGAGCAGAGATCCACCTGCAGCCTGGGGAGGACACCACACCAGAGCAGGGGGATGCCCAAAGGAGTCTGTGACCCCATGGGAAATGTGTGCTGGAGCAGGCTCCTGGCAGGGCCTCTGGGCCCATGGAGAGAGAGGAGCCCACGCTGTAGCAGGTTTGCTGGCAGGACTGGTGACCCACACTGGAGCAGTCTGTTCCTGAAGGACTGAAGCCCATGGTGGAGCAGTTGTAAAGAACTGCAACCCATGGGAAGCTCATGGAGGACTGTCTCCTCATGGGAGGGACCCCACACTGGAGCAGGGGAAGAGCATAAGGAGTCCTCCCCCTGGGGAGGAAGGAGTGGCAGGAACAACATGTGATGAACTGACCACAACCCCCATTCCCTGTCCCCCTGCACTGCTGGGGGAAGAACGTAGAGAAATGGGGAGTGAAGTTGAGCCCAAGAAGAAGGGAGGAGGGGGGGAAGGTGTTTTAAGATCTGGTTTATTTCTCATTACCCTCTTCTGAATTGATTGGCAATAAATTAGGTTACTTTTCCCACGTTGAGTCTGTTTTGCCTGTGGTGGTAACTGGTAAATGTCCTTATTTCCACTGACAAGCTTTTTATTATATGTTCCTATCCCCAGTCCAGCTGAGGAAGGGAAGTGATAGAGAGGCTTTGGTGGGCACCTGGCATCCAGCCAGGGTCAGCTCACCACAGCTCCTCCACATCAGGTTCATCAGCTGTGTGCCTCTGCTCCTGGCACATTGGTCTCTGCAGAGGTGCACTGAGGAAGGACCTTGCTTCTCCGTGCATTGCTGCTTTGTCCTGTCTTATGACCCACCTTCAGGGGAAAAGGAAACACAGCTGCCAGAGACCATATCTGTGCTGTGGAAAGTAGACTTGAGCCACAGTGGGAAGCCAAAGAAATAAAGAGGCAGCCCAAACCCAGACAGCCTCTCTGCTGCAGGCACAATATACCTGAGCTTCAGCCTTGGTTCAGCTCATCCTCAGTTGGAGCAAATACAGAGCTTCTGTATTTGAGGAGATGAAAGGTAGGGAGTACTGGCAAAGGAGGAAGGATTTTTCTTAGGATTTATTATTTCTCTGCAGCGTGCCTTCATGTAGAGAATGCCTGGTGTACCGACATCTCCTTCACTGCAGTGATCTTGCCCCCAGCTAAGTCCATTTACACTTTCAGTAAAGCAAGAATCTCCTGGTGATGATATAGTTATAAATATGCAGCCATAGCATGTATGTGAAGGAACTGAACTGATGCTTCGCTGGAGAGAGCAATTTTTTAACTGTGAGTGTGCTTATACTTGCAACCCTAATAACCTTTCACTGTAGTTCAGGCTAGTAAACAAGTACCGAAAAAGAAGTGCTCTGATAAGATTATTTTGCACTTAGATTGCACTTTTCATATACACATTCATGCTGAGGGCATGCATCACATTCATAAGGTCAATGGGAGGGTAAACTGCAAAGCTAAATGACTTGCTGGAAGCAATACAGTAAGTCTCTGTCAGAGCATGGAGCATCTTCTTTGTGTTCAAACTAGAGACCCATTTAAATACAGCCTAAATAATTTTATAGTGAAACACAGATGTTGCTCATGCATCAAGCTAGCGGTGTCTGTCTGTGTTAGTATGGGCTAATCATTATTCCTAAGAAGGGTTTTCCTGTTATAAGAAAAGGTACTTTGTCTTCTTTCTTCCCATAGCTTTATTGTTTCACTTGAAACAAAACATGTTTTTAAAAGCAAACTTTACCTTGCTACCATAATACAGTTGCAAATTCAAGTTCAAAAATAACTTCATGCAATTCAAATGCAAAATATGAATATATTTGGAACTACAGTTAAAAAGGATCTGTCACTTGATTGAAAGACTATAATGTTCAAAATAGATGTTTAAGAAATGTGCTTGTGCTGAAAAATGCTCTGTACTTAATTTCTTACAGGATAGATGTCACCTGCTACAGAAGACTTTCTCACTTAATATTTTGATTTTAATATTTAAGTGAGTTTTTCTTGCAGTTTCCTGCAAAGCACTGTTTCACCATGGTCAAATGAACGTCTTTCAACCAACTGATATCTCTCTGGTTTTAGTGTTTGATTCTGCTCTAGTTCTTAGTAATCATAATTTGAAGCCTGTTATAGGTGCCTGTGGTTTCCAGTAGTGCAAGTGTAGTGTAAAGCTGGAGTTCAGCCTAATGAATCCAGCATTCCATGCTTTTTCACTGCTAGAAAATGAATTTGAGCTGTAAGGCATGGCAGAGGGGAAGATCAGTTCATTGTCATTTAAGAGCCATTAATCTGATATAAATGCTTTTCCTCTCCTAGCTGATCTCTTCTTGAAATGTTGCCCAGTTTTAAGTGTCAAAATCGAATGAAGCAGATGAACCATACTCCTGCATTACTTCTGCAAGCTACATGTTTTTCAATTACAGTTTTTGAGCTGGAGAAAATACAGAGCATCTCTGCTACAGGCAGTGTTGAGGCTAACCTCTGCTCTTGGCCATGAGGTTTCCAAACCCTTGTGGTGAAGGCTAGTACAGCTAATGATGCACAGAGGGTATCCCACTAACAATTTCCACACCTCATTTATCTTCCCTACTATGCAGAAGACCTGCTTAAAATATCAGCATCCTTCAACCACAGACTGGTTGTGGTGGCTTAACCTTGCAATAGCTCTAGCCAGCTTGGTAATTCCAGCGCACCGTTCACATGCGTAGCTTGCTCATCTTGACAGGGGCATTCCCATGCATGGCTCTCGTGCTGACACCCGGTGTCTGTCTTTGTTCCTGTCTAGAAGGATTTTCTCTTTGTGTGCAGCCCCAGCTCCATGAAGCTGCTGATGAAATTCCCATTTACTTCAGTAGGGTCTGGCATTCCCCAGTCGTTCTTTCCTTCGTGCCTGCGTTCATTCAGCATGTGTTAAGCTCTGGTTTCACGCTCAGCTCTCTTCTCTAGCCCTTCTTCCTCCATTCTTGTCTCCTTAAAAGATGATAGAGGCACAGAAATAGCACTTTCTGCAGTCTTCAGAGGGGTTATTTTGTGGTTTCCTGGAGAGTCTAAGCTTGCGTCTAACTTGCTTGTCAGTCCTTTTTTTTTTTTTTTTTTTTCTTGAAGCTTATATGCTGAAGGCCCAGCCTCACAGGAAACCATCTTTAACCAAACCACAGCAACAGAATTATCACATATCCCCCCCCTCCCCAAAACCGTCTGAAAGATCACATAGGTGGCACAGTTTCACAGCCCTAAGAATTTCACTGCTTTGCAATGGGAATGCACATGCTGGGTAGGAAATCCCAAGACGTTCCACTGTCTCTGCCTCAAAGGGCCAACACTTGTTAGGCTCATATCAATTCCTCTTAGGGTTTTGGGGTGGGTTTTTTTGCTGGGGTAAGGGGAGGAGGGACATTGCTTCTACCTTCATCACAGTGAACTTCAGAACAGCAGGAGTTCTTTTTCAGGTTGTGTGCGTGCTGAAGAGGTCATGCATTGAGATTGTACCAGGTTTTGATTAGAGCAAATGAAAATTCAGACACTAGCTGGAACCTTTTTGAAGTTGCCATTTGTTGCCTACCGTCATGATCCTTCCCCTTCCCGTACCTCATGGCTTTTTATTTTCACTAGGATGTAAGCTCACTTAGCATCAGTACAGAATCAGATATTCCTTCACTTGCACTAGTGATGCCCTGTTTTGGGACTGTGCTGATTATCCATAGTTGTGTTCTCTATTCAACTTTGTCCTTCACAAGTCTTTATGGTTGGGTGGGTGTTTTTCTGTTGAAAGGTAATGCTGCCTGTCAGGCATTCTTTGAACATGCTGTCTCTGATTTTAGATAATGCTGTTATATTGGCTAGTAATGTACTGAGCACAAACAAAAGATCACTGAAAATAACCTTCTCAGTGATGGTCAGAATGTCATATTTGATTGAACTTTTTAAATACGCATCTTTGTTAAAAAGAAGTATCACTGCTGTTAAGTGGTAACTCTCCATGGGATCAGGAGAAACAAAATTCTATGTTTTACCTGTGCCATAGCAATCTCAAGTTGTGTAGTATTCACTTTTTGGGCTGTTAAAGGATGGTAATCACTCATTAGCTCCATTTCATGGTACAAGGAATCAGTTGAACAAAACCCAAAGGAGGTACCATAGGAAGTTAGCACCAAGTCAAAACTGGAACTTGGAATTTATGTTGAAAATCTCGACCCTGTCTTGTCCAGAGGTTACTGAGCACCTGAAGCTATTCCTGTTTTCTCTCTCACATCCAGGAATATTCTCCCAGAAATTCCAACATCCTCATAGAACAATAACATAACTTTCTGATAAAACAATGAGGGCCTTTATCTAAAGTAAGAAACTGTGGGTTTGCATGACATTCCAACTCATCTGTTGGAAGGCTTTCTTCCTGTGCTGTTCCTTTTGTTTAATTTGGTCTTCTGAGAATTCTCAAGTTCATCTGAATTTTCCAACTTTCCTCTGATTTATCCGATTTCATAGTTTGCCTGGACTAATTCCACCTCTCTCCTTTATTCTCAAGATTTGTAACAAGTTAGTGGAAGGCCAGATTCTGCTTCTAGTGTTGGTTGACCACATAAGAAATTACTTTTTCTACCCTTTTAAAATGAATATTTATTTGTTATAATAAGTAATCCCTTTCTTATAATCTCTTTAGGTCTGGTCACTATACTGCATTTTTTTGTAGTATGCTGAATAAATTACGTTTGCATTAAGGGATTTTTTTTTCCTTTCAGTGTCTTTTCTATGTTTGTTCATCTCTTCCTTGAAGCACAACTATTTTCTTCTCTTTCCAGGAGATGGGAAAGAAGCCACGTGGGTATGGCATGGCTGCCTTTCCTACAGATGCCCTCCTGGTGCTTGTTGCAGGCAGAATCTCGGATAGGGTGGTTGAGTTTGCCTTCACAGGGCAGTAATGAGCAATAATAAGCAGTGAACCCATGGGCAGACCCTGCTGACCTGGAGGACCCTTCTCAGCCCTCACAGCAGGATTAGAGATTAACATTCTCTACATGCAGCGACTGCAGCCTCCCCTCTGCCTTGTGTTACCATGGCTACAGGCGGGAGCTCACCATGTGTCATACCTGCTCTCTGGTCTCCGCTACAGTTACCAGTCAGCATCTTCCACAAGCTCGAAAGTCTCGTCCTCTCTTCTGCTGACAAGGAAAAGGACCAAAACCAGTTGAATTTAACACTTACTGAGTGAAGAAACCTAAGTGCTATGATGCATGTAATGAGAGATAACACATTGTCTGTCTTATTTTTCTCTCCCTCATCCTTCCCCTTGAGTTTTTGCAGGGTTGGTGGTTGTTACCAAGTACATCTCTGTGTTGGACTGGCAGCTGGTGCCAGAGTGAAAAAGGAAACGGTTTAAAAGTATGAGGAGCATCCTGGGGCAGGAGAAAGATTTGTGTGGGAGAAGTGTGATTTGATGTAGTGAACATAGCAGCTGTGGTCTTTCTTTTGTCCGTACTTTGCTTCAACACTCTCCTGCATCTCTAAAGCCTTCACACCTCTTGTCACTGGGGCTCTGAAAGATGATCTGGAGCTTGTTCCTGGTTCATGGCTCATACCATGAACCTGTTCGTGGTAACATCGGAAGCCCATTCATGGTTCATACTTCTGCTGTATGTGCTCCTGCATTTTTGGACAAGCAGTCCCTTGGTCACAGAGGGGGAACGTGCAGCACCAGGAACCTGTTCAAGAGGGGTGACACAGCCCACGTGGCCGTGTGATATGTCAGACTGGCCGCGAGATAACGTCTGGCACACGGCAGCTCTGACCGCAGGTACATAGTTCAGTCGCTGGATGGGGAGACAGGGGGGAAAACCCAGAAGAATTTAAAAATCTGCTTGAAAAAAAAAACAAACCAAAAAACCCTCTTGGCCCTCTGGCTGCATGCTGAACCAGAAAAAACCTGCACACATAACAGTTCAAGTAACAAGCCATAAAAGAGGCCACACTGTGAGATGAAAGATTTTAATTTTTTTTGACATGAAGTACTAGTGATGAAAACTGCCGGAGGATGTCGCAGTTGATGACTTAAGGATGGAATTTCCACATTGCTTCTGGGTCCTCTTGGTTATGCACAGTGACGCCAGCCCTTTGGGGTTACTTGAACGCTGATGGTTTTGTAACAGCCTTTAACGTGCAGGGATTTTATTTTGGACATCAGTACTCCTATCTCAGGAGTGGATTTCAGTGACGTTTCCACGTTCCTGTCCAGGAAACGTGAGAAATTCTCTCCTGTTCCTGTATGGTCAGAGGAGGCTGGGGAGAGGAGGGGGCTTGGTCAGCTCTCAGAATGAATGAATACAACTGCCCCTGCAGTGTCATGTTGCCTGGTGTGTTTAGAGATCATCTTTGGAGCACTTCCAGGGATGGGCTTTATCTTCCAGGAACAAAGGGCTGTTTAAGACTCTCTGTGTTTGCAGTTCCCAGTAATACTGCTCTGATTTTTGCTTCTGATTGCTCTGAGCAGACATGAGCAATGCTGCTCAGTGGTAAGTAGCAGGGTAATTAACACAAGCAGTTGACATTTCTGCATCAGGTTCCTGGGGCTGGTAGTTTGCTTTAAAGGTGGTCACCTCAAGACTCACTCCTGTTCTTCTGATGCACTATGCAGATGTGTTTAAAGTTGTTTAAATGAAAAAAATGTAGGTTTCCTCATCCCTAATTTCAGGATTGGAGTTCCTGGTGTTATTGGTAGTTGCACCAGGTCAATACTGAGATAGATCACCCAAGGTAATTCTTCTAACTTCTAGGAGGAATTTTTAACCTATTTATTACAGGCATAAAACATGTCCCATTTTAAGTAACATAAAGGCATTATGGTACTGCAGTGACTAATGGGACTCTAATGCTGCTGTTTCATTCCCAGCATGGTTTGAAAATGCTTGGTCATATAAAAGTTAAGCTGGTTGTGGTGTTCCCTATTGCAGCAAGGTTTTTGTGACAGGAAAAATTTAAAAACACGATGTTCCAGGAAAAGTTTGTAGAGGTGGCAGTAAATGCTTCTTCTAGCTGTCACCCAAGGTTTCATGATAAATCTGTGTTCCTGTGTGTATGCACGTGCCCCCAGTCATGGCTACTTGCAAAACTTGTTTGAATAATTAAAGTGAAGTGTCTGTTATGCTTTCCCAGGCAGCTCTGGTGTCCTCTGGCTCTCGTTAAGAAGTGAGCTTCTCGGCTTCCTGTGCCGCGTCCTCGGGCGCCCCAGCGTACTCTGCGTGGTGAAATCAGGGAATTCCAGTGAGCCAGAGAAGGAAGTGAACGTTCTGTCCTCCTGCGTGGTCGTGGTCAAAAGTACCGGGGTAAAATTGATGAGGGTGAGGGGGGGCATGTTCAAAGAACTGCGGGAAGCGACTCCTTTTCTCGAGCAAATAAATACAAAATCCCTGGGTTTTCAAAAGTAAAAATCTCCAGCGGTGGAGTTTTGTGAACCTAACACAGCTGTGGTATCCATGTGCCTTTTAGTTAAGGTTAACTGTGAAGCAAATGCCATGTTATACAGCTATCAAAGGGAATTTCACTTTGATGCAGAGATGGGAAACCACAATATGTGTGTCTTCCTCCAGGTTATTCAGTGGGCATTCAGAGAAAAAAAATCCTGGGGGTGGAGGATGTGGGGAAGATACTAAAAATTTCAAGCTTAGGTTCCTCTAGGCCATTCAGAGACTCTGTAACAGATCTGTCAGGTGAAGAGGGATGTGTCATAACACACTTAAGAGCTCTCCTGTCTTGTTAGCAGTGTCAAGATGAGTAGTCAGATTGTAGTCAAGCATACCTGTTGTAAAGGACACTACTTTCAAGTACCTTCACCGAATAATGCATTTATAGTAAGACTATTAAAATGGATTCCTCAGAAAGGTCCCTTTTAAAAGCAGCAATAGGAAACCAGAGTTTTTGGAATCCTTTGTGCTGTGATATTACCAGAGACCACTCTTACTGAATGGCAGACGCTAAGCAACCATTGTTTCTTCTGTTGAACAGACTGGCTGAAGGTGGCTTGCAAATAAAGATCATCTAGCTGGTGATTGTTTAGATTTTGGTGGGTTTTTAATAATAGAATTCTTGGAGGGATTTTAAGGGAAGGAAGCAAGGTAGATGAATGGCCAGAAACCAACAGTTTCTCCTTGCTTTGTACAATAGAGGTGTCTGTCCTTTCAGTTGGATTGCTACCTGGATTGGCCCTTTTTGGTGTGTTTTACAGAAAGATGCTGGATCCAATAGAGCATTATGCAATGTCAGACACTTCGTAATTTCAGTATGTTCCTCAGGTAGTTGTGCTGTAGTAGTACTACGTGTGCACCAGCAGATAATTTACAGTCATCAAAATGAATTACATCATCTACTAATCTGATTTCTTATCTCTCGTATGTCAGTTTTCCAGACACGGCTAGAATGAACAGGACTAAAATCAATTATACAAACCCCCAGACCAAGACGGACTTTCTGTAGGAATCTCCCAGAAGCAAGAAGAGGTACAGAGCTTTGTTCCCTTTCTGTACATGCCAGTACAAGAATGTGAAGACTGCAGTCCTTGATAAAGAATTTAGGATCTGCTTCTGACAAAGGCCAGTAATGAATAATACAGTGATGACTGTGTTTGCTCTGTTTCTAATCTTATTTCCCTGAGGATTCCCTGCTGGCTTTTGTCAGCTAGTGATTTTAGGGACTTCCTGAGCCAGATACTGCATCCACACTTGTGCTTAAAAGCCAACAGACTTTTCTTCCTTCGATTCAGCTGATCATTTTTGAAACCATTTATCCTTTTGCCATCCAAAACATCCCATGGCAGTGAGTTCTCAAATCTGATTATACCTTTTTAACACAATAACTTTTTGGTATTGGTTTTGTTGGTTTTTTTTTTTCCCCACTTGATACTGAACTGTTGCATTATGAAAACCAGCAAGTACTAATTCTCCATTCACCACCTTGTTCACTCATGATTTTATAAGCCTCAGACATCAGTCATTTCTCTTCCTACTTAAGAAATGTGAGCTTATTTAATCTTCCCTTGTGCAGAAGCCTTTCTGTATCTGGTTCCCTTTCTGTGTATTTTGTATGTTGTCTGCATCTCAATTTATTAGAAGGTGACATGAGCTGTACAGTGGTGATGAGAAATGGATTAATAAGATAGCAGAATGTCTTTTCTTTCTCTAATTCCCAGCTTCCTTTTTGTCTGTCATGGCACCTGATCGCTGCCCTGGTATGTTCAGGGAGCTTAAAACTAACCTTGAAACGGCAAAGGACGTAACACTTCCTGAATGACTCACAAAAGATACTCTGCCTGTAAGTGCTAGTTGAGACTTTCTGTGGAAGGATGTGCCAATACATATCAGTTAAGACATGGATTTGTGATTTTTGCAAAAGGTGACTTGCTAGAGAGGGAGAGAATGGCTTTACATTGTTATAGGTTATAGTCATTGGTCCTCTTCAAGTTCCATGCCTGTTTCCCTCTGTTCCTCTCTCTCATCCCAAATGACACAGCTCTGAGAAATGGAAAAAATCTTCCTTAAAACTGTTTTGGTTCCTTTTCTGATTCCAAAGGAAAACAGCTGAGTTGTGCTTCAGAATGCTAATAATTCCCAGGATTACAAGAGCAAATAATTTTCTTCTTTTGATTATAAGAGGAGCTGAGCAGAAAACAGGAAGCTGATCCTGACAGTCTGATCTGTGATGCGTGTGAGGAATTCGATTTCAAAAGCATTCCCAAACTCAGACTTAAGGGATGGAAAGTGCTGTGGGTTTTGCAGCAACTGAGGAATTTTGTCATTGGCTTTACTGGTTTGAACTACTTTTGGTTTTGTGGGAAAGTAGAAGCATAAAGAAACTTTAAATGACAATGATACGTGCTGATACATTCTTGATCCTACAGAAACTTTAAGCATCAGGGCTCTTTTGTATATATATATTCAAGTGTACTGGAAGGTCCAAACGTATGCTAAGAAATGTAGGTGTTTAGGAAAGCTCTGGGAGGTAATATGAGAAAATCACTGCAGAATTTTTTTAAAGAACCTTAATGAGTTCTGAAACACAAGTCTTACTCTGAAACAGTTGATCTTTTTCTTTTTGGAAAAATTGGAGGAAAAAAATTAACTAATTTTTCAGCCTAACCACAAGTAAGGCCAATTCTGGGGTCCTGCTGTCCTGGAAAATTGGGATGGGCTTCATTTATTATGTGGAAAAGATGAAATACTATTTCAGCCTGAGCTGAGATAGAAGATTAGCTGTTTTTTCCAAGGTATTAGCTGGTCTAGTGAAAGATACCATCTTTATACAGCCCCTTGTCCTGAGAAAACAAGCACATCAAAGATGACATCAGACCTTAGTAGTGTTCAACTTCCATTTCTGCAGGACTCTGTTACCTTCCAGCCCTTCTGCTATGTCTCTGTGCGAAGTCGTGTTGTATTTGGACTGGAATGCAAAGCCAGTGTTAAGTATGCATCGTGTCTTCTTCTGTCTCACTTCATTTTTATTTTTTTCCTGGATGATTTTGTCTGGCATTCCTCTCATCATTATCAGACAAAATCCCTTTTGTTTTCCTGCCTTTTATTTTGACCCCCAGCCCCCTTTATTTGCTTTCCTCAGCTCTCCCAAGTCGTCTCCTTTTTAGCAGAAGAGACAGCCCTGTGGCCGATGTCTCAGTTTCAGGTACATGGTACCTCCACTTAGGAGGCCAGGACACCTGGCTGCAGCCAGAGAGACCTCCCCTTAGCTGGGAGGCGGCTGTAGCAGCATCCTGTCTCTTCCCTGCTCCGACAGCCACCCTCCACCCATGCAGGGGTGCGTTGCAGGGAAGCAGGAGGTGAAGTCAGATGTGCAGTTCTCCCAGCGCTGCCGAAGACAGGATTTCTTTCTTGGCATTTTTTCTACATCAGCCCTTCCACTTGTCCATAAATTTAGTGCCTTTCTATGCTGTCCTTTTTTGCAGCAATGCTGGGCACTCATTTAGCAACACCAAACTGGATGAATTGGAGTTACTGGGAAGCTCTGAAGCTAGCCCATGTTCTGCTGCTGCAGAGCTGCCTGCATCCCGCTGCGTGCCAACCCATTTCACCCACACTGTGGGCAGCGAAACCCCATTGCTGCTCTGCTGGAGGCTGCAGCAGTCTCCTGCTCGGTGCCTTCCCGCCCATCGCAGGCACTGAGCGGGCCCTGGCAGTGGAGGCTTCTTGGGTGTCACACTTGGGTGTTAAGTCACTCCAGTCTCAGCTGTGTTTTAAGGCAACTGTAGGAGCTTTAACCACTGCAAGTCTGTTATTAAGAGTGGGACTACCCTGCTGCTGTGAGGCTGAGATCTAGAAAGGAGCCTGAGAAATTGGATCAAGGGATTAAAAATCCAGGAACTTTAATCACTGGCATCAGGGATTTTTTTGTTACAGATAGGGGGTGGCACAGGGAATGTACTCTTCCCCCCCCCCCCCCCCCCGTCTCCAATTGTTTTGCATTAGTCACCAGTGTTGATTAAAGCCCAGCCCAGATTAAATACATTAAGGTGACTCCCATTACTACTGTGTCAAGGAACAGGAAGTTATAAACTGATAGACACAACTGCTGAGTCAAACCCTACTTATACAATAGGTCTCCATATGTCAGTCATCCCCAAGGTGGTGGTGTTTAGTGGAAAGGCTTGTGCAACAGCCAAGAAAAAATGAACAAAAGGTTAAGCCTGGAAGGGTGGAGAAGGGAAGAGGTGGGTGCAAAGAGGAACTGAAGAGCTGGCAAAGGGGATTCAGCTTCTTGTAAACGTGCAGCTTCATGAAAACATGACTTGGATCTGCGTAGCTGAAGGTCTTTGAAGGCTAGAAGAACAAAATCTCTTGTCTCTTATAATTTCTCTAGTCCTGAGTAGTGCAAGGGGGATGCAAAATTTTTGTCTGTATTTGGTGTCCTTGCATTGGAGGAAGTATGCAAATGATGCAGCTCACAGACATGCACTTTGCAGAACATGGAACCAAGTCATTTTCAAATTGCAGTGTTTGAGGAATCAATGAAAACAGGGTGAGATGTTTGAAAGAATTGAAATACTAGGCCTGGAGGTATTTGGGAGGTTTTGAAAAGCTGGTTTTGTTTTTGGAGAAAACTAACTTAGCAGAACCAAAGCTTTTATTGAAACTTAACATCAGGTGAACTGTTGACTCTTCCAGGGGAGATGCAGGAAGAGAGCGCCCCGGTGACATTCCATGGGCTGACTGGAGAGACTTGAAGTACACACAACCCAGCAATGAGGCATCGTTCTGCAGCCATCTGCACAGACCAAGGGCACTCATCCTACCTGACCCCAAGGCAGGATGGTGGGCACTCGTCTGAGAACAAAGGCTGCAGCTCCAGCTGGGGGATCCCCACCATCGATCCCAGCAGCAGCCAATACCTCCCCCCATCTGGAGCTGCTGAAGGGAGAGGCTGCAGAGCAGGCCTCAGGCTGCAGGAAGTGCCCAGACCTTTCTCCTGGGGCAGGGACAGGCAGCAGACCTGCCTGCAAAAGCTGTGCCCAGATGGAGGAGCTCCTGCAGCTCAGCCACCTGGTGAGAAGGCTGTGGAACATCAGGGAGGCTGAGAAGGAGTTGGATAGCTGGTTCCAAGCGCAGTCTGCAGTGGACCCACAGCCAGACAGCCAAAAGCTCCCCCGCTGGCACACGTGGAAGGGAGTGGAGCTGATAATCAGAAAGAATGGAAGTTTGCAACATCAAGGACCTGCAGGAGGAAGACACTTCCCCTAAAGCCTGAGGTGCCCTTGTTGAACTACTTCACTGCTTTGCGGACTGAAGAGGGAAGACCCATCCCGTCAGGAGAGATGCTGGAGCTGAAGCAGCCCACTCTGGTCCCCGTATAACAATCAGCACAACTAAGAAAAGGCAATGGGTGATAGTAGCAGGCAACTCCCTTCTGAGAGGTACAGAGACACCCATCTGCCAACCTGATGCACCCCCTAGAGAGGTGTGCTCCTTACTGGGGGCTCGAATCAGGGATGTCACCGGGAGACTGCCAAGCCTCGTACAGTCCACTATCATCCGCTGCTGTTGTTTCATGTGGACACCAGTGATACAGCCAGGAGCAGTCTGAGGAGTGTCAAGAGGGATTACAGAGCCCTGGTAGCAGCGGTAAGGGACTCTGGAGTGCACGTAGTTTTTTCATCGATCCTCCTGGTCAAAGGGAAGGAGTTTGAAAGGGCCAGTCAAATCTGTTGAATCGACAAATTGTTATGGGACTGGTGCCACAGGTTCAGCTGCGCTAAGTTCAGCTACTTAGACCCTGGGACTCACTCTGAGAAACCTGGTCTACTGGGGGCTGATGGGGTCCATCTGTCAGAGAAGGGGAAGAGCATCTTCAGTCATAGGCTTGCCAAGCTGGTGAGGAGGGCTTTAAACTGAAGTTGCCAGGGGAGGGGGACCTCAATCCATCCCACTCCTACCAGTCTGACACCAGTGCCAGCAATAGATGCCCAGAGCCTAGAGAGGGGTCACAGGTCAGCAGGAGAGCACCTGAAGAGCAGCACAAAGGAATTCCAGCCAGTAAGTCAGCTTCATCAGGGCCCAACTTAAATGCCTCTATGCAAACACACATAGCATGGGGCATTAACAAGAGGAGCTAGAGACGTGTGTACCACTGCAGGGCTACGATCTGACTGGCATCACAGAGACATGGTGGGATGACTCCTATGACTGGAGTGTTGGCATGGAAGGATACAGGCTCTTTAGGAAGGACAGGCAGGGGACATGAGGAGGGCATGTTGCCCTCTATGTCAGTGACCAGCTGGAGTGCATGGATCTGTGCCTGGGGATGGATGAGGAGCCAACCGAGAGCTTGTGGTCAGGAATAAATAGAGGGCAGGGACAGGAGATGTTATGGTGGGGGTCTGCTACAGACCACCCGACCAGGAAGACCGAGCAGATGAGGCCCTCCCTAGACAGACAAGCCCTGGTCCTCATGGGGGACTTCAACCACCTCAATATCTGCTGGAGGGACAACACTGCAGGGCAGAAGCAATCCAGGAGGTTCCTGGAGTGCATTGATGATAACTTCCTTCTCCAACTGATAAAGGAGCCATTGAGGAGAGGTGCTGTGCTGGGCCTTGTTCTCACCAACACGAGGAGCTGGAGTGGAGTGTGAAGCTCAAGGGCACCCTTGGCTGCAGTGACCATGAAGTGGTGGAGTTCAAGATCCTTAGGGCAGTAAGAAGGGTGCGCAAGCAAGCTCACTACCCTGGACTTCAGGAGAGCAGGTTTTGGCCTCTTCAGGGATCTGCTTGGCAGAGTAGCATGGGATAAAACCCTGGAGGGAAGAGGGATCCAAAAAAGCTGGTTAATGTCCAAGGATCACCTCCTCCAAGCTCAGGAGCAATGCATCCTGACAAAGAGTAAGTCAGGTAAGAATGCCAGGAGGCCTGCATGGATGAACAGGGAGCTCCTAGACAAACTCAAATACAAAAAAGGAAACCTGCAGAAGGTGGAAGCAAGGGCAGATAGCCTGTGAGGAATACAGAGAAACTGTCCAAGCACCCAACAATCAGGTTAGGAAAGCTAAAGCCCTGATAGAATTAAATCTGGCCAGGGACACCAAGGGCAACAATAAAAGCTTCTGTAGGTGTGTTGGTGATAAAAGGAAGAGCAGGGAAAATGTGGGCCCTCTCCAGAGGAAACGGGAGACTAGATTACCCAGGATATGGAGAAGGCTGAGGTATTCAACGACTCTTTTGCCTCAATATTCACCAGCAAGTGCTCCATCCACACCGCCCGAGTCAGGCTGCGTGGTTTCCTTGCCTTCTGCAAGGATGTGGCTGGACTTCCCTCAGTCTTCTCTGTTGTCGTACTTTATAATCTTTTGTTAAAGTCCTGTGGTCTTTTGTCTAGGTTTTTTTTTTCCATATTTTACTTGATGTACAGTTTTTCAAAGCACGTTGCAGTACTTCAGCTGTGCTTTATTAACACCACACGGAGCAAAGGGATTTGTTCACATCCAGCTGACAGTTCTCCTGTTTATCCTCCGTATTTTGATGTCTGGTTTATTCGCAGCAGCCTGTGACTCAATCCAGCCTATGAACCTTTTTGATGAATTGCCCTGTTAGTGATTCCTTGTCATGTATTTGTGCAATTCATTGTCCTCAAACTATATAACTTTGCATTTCTCCTTGCTGAATTGCCAGCATTTTCCAAACCACCTATCCAATTGTTGTAGCTGTTCTGATTCTTTTCACCAGTGCACTGGCACCTCCTTTTCATTTGGGATCTGCATGTGCATTTAATACATCTTCTCTGTCCCATGCCCCAAGCAGTAATGAAAATATCTGATTGTTAGGTCCAGGACCAATATCTGAGGAGCCTTGCTGATATATTTTCCCAGACTGATTTTTGCCCCCCTTGAGATAATGTTTTTCAGAGTTTGCTTATTGATATGTTATGTGAAAATGGCATTGAAACTTTCAGTATCTCTCACAATATCTACTGTTTTTCTTCTGTCCACAAGAGCTGTTATCCTGAAAAAGAAGGAAACTATCAGTTTGACCATGAGTAGCAGCCAACATGGATTTGTCAAGAATAAATCACCTCCTTGCTGTCAGGTAGGCACTTAAAAAGCATCTGCTTGTTCCTTTGAGGGAGGATTGAAGTTAGTTTGTTTCCATTTTAAAGATGTTTGTCCTTTTGGGGCTTCTGGAGTTTCATCCATGATTTACCAAACAAGCCTGAATATCTTTGAGAATTCAAAAAATTCAACCAATTTTTTATGATAAACATTATGATAATTAGCATCAGAACAGTCACTTTGAAAAACCTAACGTACCCAACGAATGCCTAGTTTAACTTCATGTTCCTGTTATCACTTGTGTTTGTTGTGTTAACTGCTCTGGTACAGCTGATTTTTGTAAAGACAGCAGGAACTGTGCACTTCTTGTATCAAATTTCAGTCTTTTTGTCTCAGTCAGGGTCCAACTCCCTTCCTTTGTGTTCCTCTTTCAGTTTAACACCAGGGTCCTAAATGCAATATGCACGCAAGGGAGATGCAGAAGGACATGCTGAAGTTCAGTGTACTTTATATATACATTCACTGTTGTACTAAGATCAGAAATGCAGTAACAGCAGTAGTGAGTAATGCCTTTCTTTACTGTAAGTACCAGCAATTCAGATCCTGGCTTAGAAAACAACGGAAGTGTTTTGTGCTTGGTCTTGCTCTAGTTCTTCAGTAGATGTAGATCAACATCTCGGGGCCACCTTCGTGTAGCCTAGGAAAGTGCAGAGGTTGCAGGTCACATTCATGATGCATTCACAAACTCATGGGAGAGTTTCCAAAATGACTGCTTGGTTTTAGTTAACGCTACTGTTTCCTCACCTTTGTGAGCCATGGAGCCATATCAGCATTGTAAGACAGAGGAGGGAATACTACAGACTCTGACAGTAAATGTGAGGGATTTTTATGTTATCGCCCACTAGTTTGCACATAGTCTGGTGTGATTCATCGTATTCACAAAATGGGAGAGCAGCTACAATGAGAGCGATTTAGAAATCTCATCCAATTGAGCCTTGAGGAAATCAGGCATAACAAAAGAACGGAAACAGTTGCTGTATCCCAGGCTTACTGTAAAACCTTCACAAAGTGCAAAAAAATACAAATGTCATGAACTATGAAGTCAGGAAAGGGATAACTCTGTTCAATATCCAACCAGGAGAGGGAGAGGGTCTAACATATGTATAGTGAAACCACATCATCAGGATTTTAACTTGCTGTAATTTAGGGGACCTAGGAATAAAATGGGTACCTGCATTGGTCCTCTCAGGTTTTCAAGGCTCTCTTGCTTTGTACCAGTCTGTTAGCTGAGTTTTTAAAACAAGCCTGTGCATTTGAATTGAGGAATTTCTAGAGTCTGCCAAAAGAAGTAGAGGATTTCTTTCCTTCCTCTTCACCCTCAAACCCTGCCAACAATGGACTGTGTCATCTTTCTTATAAACACTTCAAGAAGTGTTTGTTTTAGGAGCCATGCCAAATATGCCATTTTTCTGAATATTCAGCACTGGTTCCTGAGATAAGTGTGTCACTTTTGTCTAGTGTTTTAGCTGAGGTTTTAAGTGTCTCCATAGAGTATTATTTATTTATTTATTTACCTGGTATTATTTACTTGGAGATCTTAACTACTTTGAGTGTGACAGTTAATAAATAAATATATAATACCTGTCTCAGGATTGGGGCCATAGCGGGGGCAGGAGAAAGGGAGAAATAGGTCTATTTTTTAACAACAATAATTTGTCAAAATCAACAAGTGTTTTGCTGGTTGCTTGTTTTGGGGGTTCTTTGCTTGACTGGTGTTGAAGAGCTCAAGCTGAGGTTAACCTGGGGGTCCTGGTAGGCAAGTTGAACATGAGCCCTCAGAATGTCCCTTGCACTGAAGGTGGCTGCTGTTAGGCAGAGCATTGCCAGCAGATCAAGGGAGGTGATCCTTCCCATCTGCTCAGGATGGGTGAGACTCACCTGGAGCAGTGAGTCTAGTTCTGGGTTCCCCAGCACAAGACAGGTGTGGACATACTAGAGAGAGCCCAGCAAAGGGCCACAAGGATGATTCAGGCCTTGGAGCACCTGTTAAATAGGAGAGGTGAGAGCAGGGACTGTCCAACCTGGAGAAGAGAAGGCTCGGGGGGTCTTCCCAATGTGTATAAATACCTGATGTGGGGGCAGTACAGAAGATGGATCCAGACTTTTCTCAGTGGTGCCCAGTGACAGGACAAGAGACAATGGACACAAGTTGAAATACATTAAATTCCATTTAAACATAAGCAAAAACTTTTCTACTGTGAGAGTGATTGAACCGAGGAGCAGGTTGTATAGAGAACTTGTGGACTCTTCATTCTTGGAGATGATCAAAATCTGACTGGCCACAGCCCCAGGCAGTCTGCTCTAACTGACCCTGCTTTGAGCAGGGCATGTTGGACGAGATGATCTTCAGACATTCCTCTCCCCAAGCTTGACTATTCAGTGATTTTTTGCAAACTTGTTATTGATTGTGATAGTCATAAATTTTAGCCAATTCATGCCTAGACCTGCTGTCTTCATAAGCTCCAGTAAGTTTCTTTCTGCTTCCTTTAGGTACCCATGTCCTTTTCAGTGACGTTTAATTCCTGTCAGTACTCTTGCATGCATACAGACTTTTCCATTATTGATTTAATGGATGCTTAAAAGCTATTCTACTGTTTATTTTCTAAGAATCCCTTCCTTCAGTCTTGGCTTCCAAATCAGTAAGCCTTTATAGCCTTTTGATGTGTTTATATTATTCTCTTTCATATTTGACCTCTCACTTGCAAAGAGCTGGAGTGGAAATCCCAAACTCCAGACACAAGTTGACATTTTTTGAACCTGTAGTCCACAGCTCTTGCTTCAGAGAGATTCTGGCTTTCCAAATGTGAAGGATCCTGCACTATTTACACTGGAGTCTGAGTTTGTTGCTTTGCCTCAGCTGTCAGCCTCTTGTGTAGATCAGACTCATCTTGACTCATGAGCAATTGCATCGGTAATTGGAGTAATTGCACCAGTATGAACAACTGTGTAGCTACATGTTGTATTGGTTTGGTGCACTGAAGACCTGAACGGCTATTGCAGGTTGTATTGCTGCTGCAAGTGCTCCCTGAACTCGTTAGTGGCTGCACTTTCACTGTACAAACCATATCTGTTTGGAAATAGGCGTTAATGATGTGTTGATATATTGAGTAAGGCAGGTTTTGAACCACAGCCTGTTCATGGACATCAAGTAATAGGATGGGGTTGGGTGTACTGGAGACTTGCTCATTCTTCTATAGCTCAGATTTTCAGTCAATATAGCTTTCAGAGGTTTTTTGTGTTGGTGTTTTTTAACGCACTTAAAAAGTTGCATGATCACTGTAATTATTTAAATACATAACCCCCAAATGCGGGTACAGCCTTAGACTACAGCAGTACCTCAGGCCTCAGAGTTAGCCTCTTCACCCCACACAAGTCGAATTGGTGACTGCCTAAAAGCACAAGTGGATGCAACTTGCTGGTCCTTGCAAAAATGGGCTGAGACAATTTGGGTACAGAACTAGGCCTGCCTGCTTGCTCATTCTTTGCCAGCCACAGGGAGGAAAAACATTTAAATGACATGGATATCTATAGAAAGAAGAGCCCCAGTGGAGTCTGTAGCTTGTGTCTATATAGGTGACGTGAGTCTGAGAATTTTAGCATACATAGACCAGGGCTTTCTACATGAAATCACAGGATTGTCTCACTGAAATGATGGTAAAACAGTTGCAATGTTTGCACAAAGCTTATTCTGGTTTGTGTTAGCACCATCTCTAGAAAAACTGCAGGGACACCCCGGTGTTTTGCACGGTGCCGTGAGGCACAGCACCTATATGATTCACAGTCCTCTGTCTTCCTCCAGTCAAAAGCTGCATAGAGGTGACTTGAACTTGACTTTTAAAGTCCAGTCAGACATTAGCCGCTCTAATATTAAGCATTATAACAATATTAACACTGGTTGGAGACAATTGCTGAAGAGGTACACAAGTCCAGCTTCTTACAGACATCAGGGTCCTTTTCTGTAGGGTTGGGGACATGATGTGCCCCTCTGGTTAAGGAAGCAACCTAAGAGGTCAATTTTGTGTAAAGCTGTTACAAGTTATCTGTTCTCACAGTTTGTTTTTTCACTATTGCAGCAGAACAGAAATGCTTGCAAGCACATATAGTGCAGGCATCCTTTTGGGGCTTGCCTCAAAATCATTCAGTTGCCCAGAGTCTAAAAGAGGTCCAGGTGAAAATTTTAGTGACTGCAGGATCTGGATTGTTTACAGCTGCTGGGAACGCAAAGGCACAAGCTGACTGCAGGGGACAGTAAAAGGTAGCACTGGCCTGCCTTTCCAGACTGTGAGAGTGGCTTTTACTGTTCAAGTGTTTCACAACCTTGTTACTGCCCAGTGTGTGTAACAACTGATACTAATGCACGCAAGAGAGTATGGCAGAGGCAGGACGGAGAGTGTCCTCACACTGTTTTGCAACACTGCACATTTGAAGTTCCTCAGCTGTGCTAAGAGGAAGTGGTTATTCGGCTTTGCTGCCATTTCAGGAAAGATAAAGCTCCAGTAAACTTTCCCTGAGAGAGTTACCACAGAGGTAAAAATTAGTATTTGCCCACTGCTTATCAAAAGAGATGCCACCAGGAGGAAACTTAGGACAAGGTGAGTGCAAACTCTGCATTGAGGAGAAAGGCAAGACCAGTGCAATCCCCACTGCACAGGAATTACACTGGTCAGCACACACTCTTTTTTCCCCCATAATGGTTATTTTTAGGAGTTGAAGACTTTGACATTTTGTAGGAGGGGTTGCGGTGCCGTGTGACCAGCATGTGTAGGTGCAACAAAACGAAGGCTCAAAACAGTGCATAAAATAAGTAGTCGCCCATTCTTTGGGTGATGGTGATGAGGTGGTTGTGCTCATCAATTTTTTCCACTGCACGTTGTGCCTCCCCAGGAGCTGTCAACATGCAGAGAGTTTAGGGGATTCCGCATCTGGTTATCAAAGGATGGATCTTGTGTGGGAGGGGAAAGCCTGCCTGCACCACACACTGGCTCCTAGTCTCGGCCACAGAGATTCATGTAAAAGGATGACTTGGTGTACATAACTATTTCTAAAACACCCTGGTCCAGTCCACCTCTTTGCCCCGGTGTCTCTTTCAAACAAATTCCACTTTATTCCCCTTTCCAGACCCTCTCTGCTCGGTGGCGAGTGTTGCAGAGCCATCCCTTTCATGAACTCCTGGCTGGCACATAGCAGAAATCTTCTGGGCTGTCAGAGACCTCCCATCGGTCCTAGTACACCACTGGGCACAATCTGTGTGCTGTATATTTTGGAGTATCAATCTTGCAAGAAGACTGGCCCTGAAAAGGTGTAAAACCTCGCAGGTGCCATGGGGGAAGGTGGTTATGTTACCACTGGAGCTGAAATGCCTTTTGATGACCACTCGGCTTGATGGTGCAAGAGGTACTTGAAGAAGCAAGAATGGTGGTTTTGGGGCTGAGCTGTGTGTCCTGGTGATTAGAGGCACTTGACTGGGGTGGCCAGTGTCATGGGTCCTGCTCTTGTTTTTGTGTTTGACTGTGACTGGAATAGGGCAAAAATGGTCTCTGATGATCAGTAAGTGGACTGCTCAGGAGAGAGAGAGGGCCCAGCCTCCTCAGTCCTATTAAAAGAGATTGCTCGTGGTTTTAAAGCTATTTTAGAGTCATGGAGGAGCTGACAAAATTCTGCTTTGTAAAAAAAAAAAAAAAGGCAAGAGGTGCAAGCTGAGAGGCAGACAGAGCTTATTTTGCGTCATTCACCCTCTAATAAAGGCTAAAATCCCTTCTTGTTTTAGCATAAGGAGAAGTGTGTGTACCTGCATGTGCGTGCCTCTTGCCTGCTATACCTAAGTTTCAAATTCCCTGCAAACTACTCCATTTCTCCATCACTCCCTGGTGATGCCGTGTTACCTTCATCTATATCCCTTCAACTTCTCTTTGGAGGGTTGTTTTTCATGGCTAATTTTAGGCCTGACCTTGCAATTACAGGTACTGTGAGCTTCAGCTTCTTGTTTAAAAGCTGCTCTCAGGACATGGCTCTGTAGTAATGAGGTTAGTTTGGATTTTGCTTGCTCTTCCCACAGGCTGCAGCCACTGTTCTGTAGGATCTTTACATGCTCTGGACTGTCACATCTCTTCCCCTCTCAACATGCTCACGTGGCAAAGAGCATCCCAGACAAATGAATACTGGTAAC
The DNA here is from genome assembly GCF_031877795.1 of Strix aluco. NCBI lineage: Eukaryota > Metazoa > Chordata > Aves > Strigiformes > Strigidae > Strix > Strix aluco. The sequence goes on from NC_133934.1 coordinate 10,380,746, forward strand.
TGGGAGGATGGGTTTTTTAAGAGCAATTAAGAGCATTAGAGTAGATCACTGTGGACCTCATCAATGAATTTTGTAATTGCAGTAAATGAAGACTTATATTTTCCCATTCCTGCCACTGATGTAAGTTTTAATAACATTTAGCCCTCATATTCTCTCCAGGCAGTTGCATTTCATGTGCTGCCCCTCCTCTGCATTCTGCAGCAGTGAAGCACAGGGGACGTGTCCCTCTTCCTAAGGATCATCTCATGTACATTCACAGTTGGCATCTGTTTGATCCTCAACTACAGGTACAATTTGTTCCCTCCCAGGTGAGGGTTTGCTGGAGAGCTGTCACTGGGAAGGAGACCTTCCCCACTGCTGTGCCCAGGTGGACCTGCACCAAGGTGCCCAAACATGGGGAAAGATGCCCCCCTTAAAAACACGTCCTTTCTCATGCCTACCACACCTGTGGGTAAAGGTGCTGTTTCCGTGCATCACTTAACTGCCTGGAAAACATGCTGTGTTTTAGGGGTCATGCCATGTTGGGAGTAAGGAGATACCAGCTGCTGGTGAACTTCTGCACCACCTGCCTCTGTGCTGCTGTTGCTGTTCTGGCTCTGCTTTGACTGCCCTGTGGTGACATGCGAGGGGCAGAGATGGGTTTTTGCAAAGTGCTTGAACAGGTCTTGGATGCCATTAAGGATGGGGACCGCTCTAGCTCTTGTTTTCTAGGAACCATACACCAGGTCTCTAATGGGATTTGCCTGGTGGCTCTGGCAGTGCAGAGTAGGGTGTAATACACCCAGTAGGTGTGTCTCATGGGTGACGGATGTTCCTGCTGGTAAGGATCAACCACTAGTCAAGTTTGGGGCTCAAGTTAGAACTGGTCTTAGTGGAGGGCAGAGAGGCCATTATCACAGATCCCTTTCCCTCCAGAGATGTCTGGTTCCTGTTTGCCAGCTGTTGTTGGGGGTGGCACATGGGAAAGCCCTGTCTGTCTACCTGGGAAGGTAAGAATAGGCCTTGCAGAAGATAGAGCAGGTGCTCAGCACTGAGATCAGAAGAGCTGAGAACCACTCAATTGGATCTTCATCACTGAGGGCAAGTTCAGATGGTGGGAAGGAGAAGTAGGATGCTCTTTTAGACTGTGCTCAGCTGTGGTGTGCATGAATGACTTCACACCCCACCAAGTCCTCCTTTCTCTTGGTAGATGGTGTTCTTCCTCCAATGTCTGTGGACCTTTGCATGCCTCTCTGGATGCCTGAGCTTCTTTGAGATGTGGTGGTGATGGTCAGAATGAGGGCTGATTCCTCTGTGGGTGTCTGTGCTCCTTTCTTTACTTCTTTTCCCCATCTTATGAGCTGAGATCATTTGGTCCGAGAAGATGTGAGCTCTCTCACCTCCCCCACTGTGTGTCCTGAGAGAGATGGAGACCCTGCCCTGTAGCAGACCTGCTCCCTGCTTCTCACTGGGCGGGAAAAACCCCAGGGCTTTGTGAGTGGGGCTGCTCGCAGAGCTGGTGCATGTGCCTGGGGCTCCCCTCCCAGCCCGGGGCCCAGGTGGTGGGCACAGGTGGCTGGTTTGCATGAGCTGCAGCTGGCCCAACCCAGGGAGGGCTGCGGGGGCACAGCTGGAGGGAGACCGCAGGTTGGCACCTTGTCTTTCGTGCCAGCAAGGCACTATTCCTAGGCGTGGGCTCCTGTCTCAGCAGAGAAGGTAAACCTGGGCATCGCCCAAGTCTGAACCGCTGTGGAGTGGGACATTGAGCTGTGAAACCCAGTGTCCCATTCAGCCATGGCATTTTGGGCTGTGCAAGGGAGGTTTGGGACGTGGCTGGAGGAAGTCTGACTGCAGCAGGAACCGGGAAGCTCAGCAAGGCATGGAGGATGGTTGTGCTGGCTGAAGAGCTGACAGGGCAGACGCTAGACTTGCCTGGTGACACGTGTGTCCCTCCTGTAAAAACAGCCTGTAATAGTTGCATGTAACCAAGAAGGTGTCTATTGGTGATTAAAAAAAAAAAAAAAGGCAAATGCTTTTTTTATGAAGACAGATTTGACAAAGAGATTGGGTGAGTGCAAGATGGGGGAGGAGGTGGCGAGAGAGAGGGTTGCAGTGGTCACAGGGAGGGGATGGAGGTGGATCTGCAAGCGCTGCAGAACTGGGTCCCACTGCTCTTTCCTCCCTCCCACTCCTTGAGAAATTAGAGTGTGAAAGCTTCAGTCAAGGTGGGTTTGTGTGACACCAAGGAGGTGGGCGTCAGCACGAGCAGCCAGAGTTTGTCTGCTCATGGGTGCTCGGCCTATCCGTCAGCCAGGTCTCCAGAAGGCAGGCTGGAAGGCTGGCCCAAGAAAGGACAGTCAGGGGAACAAGCGTGGTTAAGCCAAGCGCACACTTCAAATAGGTTTTTTGGTGCCTTCTAAAAGTAATCTGTCTCAACTCACCATCTGGTTCGGTGCTGTTCACAATGGAGCTCCATGTGCTATGGAAATATCTCAAGCTCCTGGGGGAGGCTGTCGGCCACTATAGATGCCATACGTCCCGTGCATGTTGTGAAGAGTTCTGGCACCAACAGCTTCTTACCAGTGAATGTCAAAAAGGAGGAGAAAGTGAATGTACCAAAGGGAGAGGGGAAGAATGCACTGAACAGCAGCAGGAGTAGAGGCTGTGCCACTTGGGATGGTTGATGCCTTTCAGGAGTCCCCTATATAGCTTCAGTGAGGGTGTTGGGCTGCGCTTTGCCCTTAGTGAGTGATTTGAGGCATCAGGTGAGAAGACAGGAGTGCTTAACTTGATACCCTGTCCCTCTGCTTAGGTCTTGCTGAGTTGACCTAGTGCTTTGTAAGTATTTCTTATGGTTTCTTTAGGTTTTCAGCTGAACACCCCCCAGCTGATAGCTAGTGGAACATGATACTAGGAAATATTACTACAGCATACTATGAATTCACATAGATTTTGTAGAAAAAGTATTTGAGACTTCCCTTTTCTAGAATGAGAAGCACTGCTGTTCTGAGTACAACGGTGTGGCATCTTGTTTGGAATTTCCCTTGCTTTCTATATATACACATGCAGCAAAGCCACAGGAAATGGAAGTTTAAAAAAAAATACCATAGAGCATAGGTATCTGCTTCTTGAACAAATTTTATTCTTGTAGTCAGTTTTATTATTAGTGAGCACTTAATCTTGAGGTATCATTTAAAGCTTGTTTTAAAAGATGTGATGCCCTAAATCATTGGAGGGGTGAAGCAGACATTGCCTTAAAAGTTGCAGAAGATTTGAGAAGCTTTTTAGGCTCTATACTGCCCATGCTACAGAAGACAGCATTATTGTTGAGCTTCTCTCCCTAGGGGCTTTTGGGGTAGGGACTAACTTCTGAGGCTTCTTCCAGTTGCATTTTCTGAGGTTCAGTGAGTCAGTCTTGCCTACAGCTGCTGTCATGATTGTGTGCTAAGGGCCTACTTCTGCATGGCAACCAGCATAGTTATTAGTAAACAGCATTTGCTTTCAAATCCCAAGCAAAATACATTATAATTAGGTCCAGGAGTAATGAGAACCAGCTTGCCAGCACTTGGACAATATATGCTCTGGAAATGGCTGAGCTTGTCCTGGGTTTGAACTCAGGCTGGTTTGGAGACCAAAACTAAGGGAAGGTAATTTAATGAGGGAGAAAAAGGGGAGGGACTAATCATCAAGGTAATTGGACAAATATATCTTGGCAGCTTTTAATATGCTAAGACACACTTCTGCAAGTCCCAGAAGAGACAGTTATCCTTCCTCCTCCCAGCCTCCCTGGACCTACAGAGGTCCCTCTGTCTGTCTTCTAGAATTGGCATGCCTCTCCAGTACAGGCACTGCTCACCAGCAACAAGAGCTTTACGGAAGCCTAAACAGATGTTAACTTTGACAGATAGCAGGGTTCAGTTATCATGGATGACTTTTGTTACCAATACAGCACATAAGGAACCCAGTCCCATATGTATGGTCACGTAGTTCTTCTGTATGGTTTCAAGAGCCTCTCTTGTGAGGACTTTTCTGCAGTTTTACAGATGATGTGTGTTTCAGTGAACTAGTGCGGTACAAATGGATAATGAAAGTTCGTAAAGTTTATGCTGTTGAAGTTCCTTTCATTTTATGCAGTTACTTTCTTACTCATATGCCTTTATTGCTTTCTTTTGAGAAAGGAGCTGGGTTGCTTTTACCATTTAACCAAATAAGACACACGCTACTTGGATGGTAATCCAAGGGGGCAGAGAACACCTGTGTGAGGCCAGAGGAGCTTTCCTTTATTTAAAGAGTTCAAAAAATGCTGGGAACTTGTGGCTGCTTTCACTTCAGTGCTGGGGCAGTGGAGCTGACAGTTTATATGCTTGCTTTCTGGTCTACAAGTTGAGGAATGTGAATTGTGAATGTAGGTGGTGGTGATAATTGCTTGGGATGCCTTGATGTGTATGCTTTGCCCGGTGAGGAGAGGGCAAGCAAAGATTTTATACTGTTTCTTCAAGAGATACACCAGTGACTTTGGTGTAAAAGTCAAAGGACTGAATAGTAGACAAGTTTTCTTAGGAGGAATAGTTTATGCCCTGTACCTTGAAACAAACATTTGCATATGAGACACTGGTAGTTCTTCATAGTGTGTGTAACTGCTTTCTTGGTTAAGCCAAAACAAGAAAGAAGTAAGTAAGGCTTTTTACCAGATGTAAAAAAAAAAAAAAACCAACCTCAGTAAGAAATGGTAAAATAAAATAGCTCTGAAGTGAGGTATTTTTACACTGAAAAACAGCAGATCTGTCCTAGATTTTTGCCACAGGTGTTCAAATTCCAGACGTTTACTGCATAGCTTTAGGTGGTAGCTGTAGTCTGTGCTTGACCTGTAACTTAACCTGTTTGTGTATGTTGGTCCAGTGTGATCCTCCATCGAGAGATACCCTGTGTCCCAGCACTGAAGTGCCCTCCTTTCCCTGGATTCGGACTCTGCTCTGACAAGGGAACTGCTTCACAGGTCTTAAAACCACAAGAATACGTACTGCTAATTTCTGTGTACTGCAGATTCTTGTATCTAATTCCTGCATCTAATAGTTGTAGATCAGTCTGTCCAGCTATACCCACAGGGGTTAAAATGAGTGGAAATCTATAGCAGGCTTGAGCTTCTGACTGATGTATATTAAAGCAGTGATGATCTCAAATGCAATAAAAAAAAAATGCGCTGCCAAGATCTACCTTGCTTTGTTGTTGTGTTCGTCTTAATTGTCTTGTGATGTGAATCACTAGAAAAAAAGGCCCATATTCTGCTGTATCAATCACTGGCAATATAGTATTGATGTACATTGAAGCTGTAAACAAGGTTTGTCTAATGAGAACAGTCAGAAAAAGTAAGATCAGCTTATGCCACAGGAAGCTTAATCATATGTTTCTCAGCCTATATTCTGTGGGCCGCATCTGATCTCTAAGACCTTAAAAGGCGATGTATAAAAAGGTCACTAAAAAACCAGAAAAAAATAAAAATCTCTGCATGTTTGTGCATGTTGTGTTGGGAAAAACAAGTTACTAATCAATCACGGGTTTGCAATCAGTTCAAGATTAGCTGAGTAAGAACCACTGCACCTGCACATGGCGTGCAGTGGCCCATGCATCTCTTTTGGTAATATCCCTCCTAAGGCAACATTGTCATAATCAATCATCTTCCTTTGGGGCTGCAAAGGAATTACCAAGGAAAATATCCATAATCGTCCTAAAGCATAGTACTGGGAGGGAAGCAAAGCAGAAGAGAGGAGTGTTGTTAAACAAAGTAAGTTTTCTGTAATTATGAAGGGTGACAGTTGTACTAGGCCTTTACATCCTTAACTTGGCCTCTGACTTGGGAAGAAAAACCTGGAGCCAAGGCTGAAAAAACCTGTGGCCCTGTTACATTTATACACTTGAACTTCTGGTACTTCTTCTCAAAACAGTCCCCTGCTATTTGTTGAAGTTATCTCCAGTGTAGACAGGCTCAGAAGGAATTTAAGCTAGCATTGGCCTTGTCACAGATGTGCGGCAGGGTAGGGCGTTAAATGTGTTCTTGTGCATCTGAAAGGTCATTCTTCCTCTCATAAATGCAGAGTGATTTTTCAATGTATTTGAAAATAGCCCGAGACAATGGTTATCACTGAAGTAATGAAATAACTCACATCTGAAACCATGACATTTGGTTAGCCCTTAGTATAGTTACTGGGACTATTTCACATTTAAATACTTACACTGAAAGAGAGATTTTTGGACCACTTTACTAACGTAGTAAAGCAAGTACACAATCACTTTTATTATAAAAATAATCCTTAGGTAAAATAGGAATACAATCAATAATTACACAAATACACATTTACAAGTATGTAAAATAGTTACTTATGGCACAGAAAAAATAAATAACCCTGTACATTGTTTCTGTGCAAAAAGACAGGCTAGTTTTAGTCAATAACCAGCCCTTTTATATTTTCTTCACTTCTCCTGATTTCAATTAAACACAAGGATTTTCACATGAGATGTCTGAAAGTTTGGCTTCAATAAAAAAAATACTGTCGCTTTTAATCCAGATAAAGCAGAGTAGTTTTTTCTTTTTTTCTATCTTCGGCCAAAATTCTCCCCTCTGCTCTTCAGCCTACATTTTTGGAAGAGGAGGAAAATTTCAAGTTCAGTAACTTTTTTCACAAGCCTTCAGACTGCTGTAAAGAATTAGACTCAAATACAAGTCAAGTTGCACTCTGAAGCTAATTAGCACTGTAAGTTTCAGTTTACTTTGTAGTAGAATTTGCATTATGCTTGCCTTCCTCGTAGTCGTCAAAAATAATTCTTCATAAAAACACTTTGCTTTATCTTGAAGCCTTTCATACAGTCCAAGAGAAGGTGAAATCAAGTAAGAGGTAGATATTGTTCATCCTCCTAATTCCTAAGAGCTGTCCATTTGAATTACTCTGTTTTAGGACTGTAGGAGATATGTACAGAGCAAAGTTTTACTGTCTATAAAGTAGTGATCGACTTACACACCTCACATGCCATGGTCACTGACAGCATTCAGTAACATGCTTGAGGAATTCATCACTGAGTTCATCACTGAAAAACCTCATACAATGAGGGCATCTGAGTTCACCCTGTGCCCTGCCCTCGGATCCAGAGTTCCCATTGTCTGCAGGAGGAGAGGCTTGTTCAGACTGGGAAGATGTTCTTCTCGTGCCTGTTTGGCCTGGGCTATTGCCTCGTAGATGTTCGACATTTGTCTGTACATACATATGATTTTGGTTACCCCTGTGAACTCTGAAATGACTACTTGTGTCTCTTGAGTCCTAGAAAGAGAAAGAGGAGCTCTTGAAAAAGATGCAGTAGGAAGATATTCTTCAACAGAATATTTATCACCTTTATCTGAAACACTGCTCATGTTTTTATCAGAAGACTTGTAAATAAAATACGCATCAGTTTTTGTAGTTTTATTAATATAGTTGTAAAGGTGGCTGGCAGGAAACACAGAATAGAGCCAGTATATGACTTTAAAGATGCCACCATTACAAGGCTCATGGCCATCCTTCTCTTCCTTCTAAGAATTCACCCTTACTATGTTGATCCTAAATAGAAGGAAAATGGACTGGAAAGGGGTATTACCTGTGCATCGGGAAGCACGTCCCCTGGAACTGACTATGAAATAATTTAAGTTTATGATAGCTGCACACTGAGCTGAAATGGTTTTAGAAGTGCTAAGATTTTTTTAAAATATATTTAAAAGTATATTTTAGCCCTGAATCCTGTTGACATGCTTTAATTGAAAAAAATAGTATGTTGCTCTCTTACCTGTCTTCTTGCTAGCTGGTGTTGCAGACATGCAACTTCTGCCTGAAGCTCTTGTATTTTACTCTGCGCTCGTTCTCTGTCTGATCTCTCGGATGTGAAATCATCTTTATAAACTAGGACCTGAAAAAAGAATTATTATGTTAATATTTTATAAATTAGAGCATTGGTAGGTTAGATTAAAAAGTTGGGGCTATGATTCTTTTGTTTGTAAATACTTATTCCCAGAATCTCAATATTATCTTCTCTATCATATCTGTACTTTAAAGGTATTTGTATTTCTTTTTCAGATCTTTCATATTTTTGTTAAAGCCAGCAGAACTGCACGCTGTTCTTTAAGTAGTGAGTTTCCTTTAAATCTGTGTGAAGTATCTGTATAGCCAAACGTGGCAAGACAAGTGGCAATATCAAAAGAAATAATTTCATTTTTCTCCCTTGGACTTCAGTGGTCTGGGGAGAAACTAAGAATTCCCACCTCTAGGAAAAAGAAACTTAATGACCTGTTGCTCTAGCATTTGTATGCGCTCATTATCTCCTTCACTAGCCTTCTTCACATCTTCTAATTCTCTCTTTGTTTTTATGCATTCATTCATTTTTTCTTCCAGTAACTTGTTTAACCGGAATATCTCTTTGTGCATCAGGTCAGAATTCGTTTGTGCTGAAGTTACGCAGTGCTGCTGCTCTAGTTGTGACTTCATCTCTTTTAGCTGCAAGTGGAGTCGCTTCACATACTCATCCCTACTCGCATCATATTTCTGCCATTTTGCATTTAAGTCTTCCACCTGAAAGATTACCCAGGAGAGTCATCATTAAGAACATGAAGACACAAACTTCCAAGCTTTCACAGACTGTATGTGCAGGACCAAAATTCTCTAAAAGATAATATAATACACTGACTCAACTGCTGAGTGTGGACAAGCCACTTGTCAGGAGAGCAGAAGATTATTGTGCTATAAGCCAGGCTCCTCACGGCAGCCTTTCCCATTCCCTAATCCCTAGGGGACAGTACTGAAGAATATGGAATGGGAGGGGCTGGCACTCACCCTGGGCCTAGTGCTGTTCTCCTGGGGTGGAATACTGATGCATGGAAGGAACGCAAAAATTCTTACAACAAAACCCCAATGCATTAGTAATAATATATAATAAGTTGTTCTTAGCTAAGGGAACAAAGACTATGTGCCATGCTGAAGGACTAAGAAAAATTTTGGACTCACGTTAAACTGCCATTTAATTATATTAACCAGGCCTTACCTACTCCAAATTTACTGTAATTCAAAATACTCAAATCTTAATCTTGTACAAAATGAAAGTACTCACATGAGCTACTTTTTGTTTTAACATCCTGTTTTCATCTTGTAGGTTGCAGATAAGAGCTTGAAGTGAAGTGTCATTGTCTAAAAGCTGTAATTTTCAGATAAAGGAAGAGTTACTTTAACATAAAAATCCCAAATGCTACTTAGCTATGCTGTTAAACTGGAAGTAACCTTTTTTTTTAAATTCCTCTAAAACTATTTGCTCCCAGTGAACAAATACATACATCTGGATCTACTTATTTCTATATAGTATATTTCTAAATACTAATAGTATAACCTACAGCTTTTATTATTATTAAGCAAAGCAAAGCTGTACCATCTTGGTCCTGCTTTTCAGTAGATCTGTGTAGTGTCATAAAAACATATCTGTCTTACCAAATTCTGAGCCTACTGAAGGTAACAAGAAAAATAGCACACATTTTACATGCATGAGGGTCTACACTGATGACAAAAGAGCTTAACGGTTTACACAAACTCCTTGGAAACTACTTGTTTGGAGTGGAGGAATGCATGACAAAGACACAGATATGCCTTCATCTTGCTTTGTTGTTACTGTCAATTTTGGCCAGTACTAGGAAGAAATTACTGAGGGAAAAAAACCCTGCTTGCTAAATAATTGACTAAAATGATACCTCTTTTTTACAGTTGTGACATCTGCTTAAAAAAACCCCGGTGTACGTGAGTAATATAGAACACTTTTGTACAAAATTCCCTAGAATCAGCTAGTAATTGCATCTGAAATTTCTCTTCTTCAAGAGGGAAGTCCCCACTGTACAAGGTTAGCTACTTATTACATATATCAAAGTCAATCAGGTTTCCTGTCTATCAATTACACGTAAAATATGATAATGCTAAATGCTCCAAGTCCCTTAAAAAGTCCTTTTTTCTTTTATCCCATCAATCTCTGTTTCTTACAGGTAACCTTAATGTGAATAAGTTTTCTTTGGAAATGCTCCTGGGATGTTTTACAAAGCAGAAGTGAGCATGTATAGAGTTGATGATAAAAGCATAGATGAGTGGTCATATGAAGCACAGCATCACCACTATGTAGCAGTAAGAGCATGAGGCAGAATTATTCTTTTTTTGAGAACTGGCCTGTAGCATTCTACTCAATATTCTGATCTGTTATATTAGCAGCAGCACCGCTAATGTTACTTCCTTATGGTATTATCATGAATTACCTAACAACTCTGAACCACCCTGACTTCTGGAACAACAGAACAGCACAATCTACCTCTACCCTGTGCTGAAAAGCTTCAGCTAAGGTGATGATGCAGTGAAGCCACAGCCATTAGCAAAGTACACCAAAATCCAGGTGTTTCTTTGTGCCCCTCGGTGGCACTTCTGCCACCTTCCTATCATGAAGCAATTTTTCTAAACATCCCTGCTGGAGAGAAACATTGCCTTGCACTGGGAGGCCAGTGGGGAACCCCAGATTAAAAAAAAAAAAGATACTTTGACTCATTCTTGCCGACCAACTTTCAGTAGGTCTGTACTACGTGTGCAAAGCCAAATCCTGATCTGAGAAGACCACGTGCTATAGAGTTCTTAACATAAATATTCCTTTGAAATATCTCTACTTTGTTTTGTGATTTAGATGCTTAACAAGTAATCGGGAGATTCAAAAGCACAGCACCACCTAGTGATGCACAGAAGCATCCTGCGGTATGAAGGTACCATCTCCTGTATGTGCAGGGAAGGACTGTAATCATGGAGTTGCTGAGGTTGGAAGGGACCTCTCAGGATCCTCTCCTCCCAAAAAACAAAGCCTCTGATGAAAAGTGAGATGGTCAAAATGCAAGTGATTGACAACTGCTTCCATCCTAAATTTTTGGTACTTGGAATTATTTAAAGCTTGCCATGGTAGTCTCTTCACCCTACATGAAATTATTTTAAGGGATGTTTCTCACCACTCCCCAGTTACTACTAGCATACTGTAATTAACACCTCAGAAGCTGATAAGACTTTAAAGAAACATAGTAGCAGTAAGAATACCTGATCAGATCTTCCAGCAGGTATATGGTCATCTGAATTCCCCTTCTCTTTTCTTTGCTTCTCTTCTAGACATTTTGCCAGATGTTGACACATTTCTGCTGTGGATGCTAATTTGCGTTGAAGTTGGTGAGTTTCATCAGTGAGTGAACGACACAAAACATCACTGGTGGCCTGAGCCTTCTCTTTCTCTGCCAAGCTCTTCTGAAGTCGTAAGATTTCTCTCTCCTTTTCATATGGAGGCTGATTTATCATCTGCTGTATCTCTCCATTCTTCTCTTCTAGTTGCTGATTCAACTTCTGTACTTCCTAAACATAAGGGGGAGGGGAAGTTACTTAAAAGCCAAGTGAACTCAAAAGCCAAAATCTGTTGAAGACTGAATTCCATATTGCAGTAATTCCATATTGCTCCTATACTCACTGCAAAGTACTTGAAAAGTAAAATAAATCCAATTCATTTCTGTATAATCACACCTTGGAACTGACAGATCAATCAATCAAAATCAAGAACTGCTCAGACAGCTATACAAGCACTTCCTAGTCAGTAGGATGAAAAAACAACCAGCAAAAAATCAGGAAGATTTACAGCAGCAACAATCTAAACATAGAACTTTCAAGAAACAAAGTAGTTTAAAAGGAATAGCTGTAGAGACTGAGAAACGCTTCCAGGTCTTGCATTCTAAAATACCAGATAGTAGAAATTTTTCTCAAAAAAAATAGAACTGGAAAGTCATCAAAAAACAGTGAAGTGTATGCATTGCCTGACAGCATCACAAGGACAAAGCAGAGAGGGCATACACAGCAACTCTCCCACCTAGGAAAGGATGAGTGGTAAGGACAAGCAAACAGGAAATTAAATCTGTGTGGCAGCAATGACTCTATTTTGGCCCTAGCTGACTCTCCAAGATATGTGAGGGGGTCTGACATACTCTTAAGAAACAACTGTGTATCTTGTTGCCACAGGTTCTGGTTGAACTGAAAGCTCTGTGGGATCATCCCCACTGCATTAAGTTAATGTCTCCACAGGTGTCTTCAGAAGGAAGAAGTTTGCTTGCTGACTGGAGTAAACCACTCTGTAGTACCATGCATCTGAAGTACACCAGTCCTGACTTTGTCAAAAACAGCTTGTGCTTGATATCCTCAAAAAGTAGCAGATGCTGGTAACAAAGCTCTGCAGCACTGCTCCTCCAGAAGCAGTGATGCCCTGGATGTCAGCATAGACCATGAGACAGGTACAAGCTTGACTCCACCCTTCCAGTTCTTTGGGAGTGCTAATGGAGCTCCAGATCACAGGGAGCACTCTCCTTTGCCAGCACATAGGCAAAATGTCTTTGGTTGTTATTATTTTTAGTGACAATGATTTCAGTGTTTCTGATTGGGCATAAAATATTTATTTCTAGAAAGAATTAAATACCTAACTTATAGAAATAGCATTTGTTCTTATTACTGATGTTTAAATTCTTTAGCATCGTGCTAAATGCTATATTTCCCTTTTGCTATAAAGATATTCAGCATCAGACTTCAAAATATCTTCAAATACCACAGGTTTGTTATCTGTCTGCAAAGTGTCAGTAAGATCATCTCTTATTATAAATTTCCAAACTTGAACTTACTTAAATGTTTTTTAGGTGAGTGTCATATATGGAAAACGTTTTGTATAAGCATTAGGTCAAGAGATTACTTATGACAAAAATACTTGTTTCAATTTTAAGTACTGCTTCTCAGATTGGAAATTCCTTTATGCAGCTTCATATAGAAAGAAATGCTTTAAAATTCTTTAAGTATTTCAGACTGAACATGGGAAAGTCTTAATGACAGTAAGAAAAACAGTGCTTGTGGTAGATGGGAGGGGCAGAGTTTTGAGACTTTTTTTTTTTTCCCTGTCATAAGAGATACCGGTTTCCCTGATCTATGTCCTCACAATCCAGACTTGTTGGTTACTTCTGCAAGTATTAACGTGCTGCCTTAACGTCAATACAAAAATCCACTTTTAAGTGCACTTTAAAAAAGCACTGTAATAGAAGAAGTGGTGGCATCAGTTGTTATCTTACAGAACAAAACTGTTGCATCTGATAAAGAGGAGGGTCTTCAGTAATACGGAACTTCCCAATTTAGGGTTTTTTACTATTTTCCTTCTCCTTGTGAAAATAGTTGCATGAAGATTTATAATGCCACACTAAGTTTTTGGTTTAGGATTTTATGGTTTGCCTTCTTGAGCTTAAGGCAGCGGGAACTACTGCTGGATACAGCTGGCCGAGTTGCTTTGGGCACAGTCCAACTCAGGGCCCGCAGTGGTCGAGCAAGTCCTGTCAAGCGCACCAGCAGGGCAGGACGGGTGTCAGAACCCTGGCGCTCTGGTCCGGGCTCTGCCACCACCGGCTCGCTGGGCCACCGGGGGCACGTCACTTAAGCCAAGTCGTCAGCGCCGGTGCCTGTCTCCACGAACGCGAGTGAGCAGTCTGAATGCCAAGCGGCTGCCTCCTCCATTCAAGACAACCACTGCTGCACTTACTAAACTGAAATGACTGATTTTTCTAGAGCGGAGCGCGGGAGCCCAGCTGCCGCTCCTCGGGAATTACGCGCCCCCGGGGCGGCGAGGCGCTGCCTGCCAGCGCTCTTCCGAGGGCACTCGCGGTTTTACCTGGCTCAGAGCTTCCATTCTTCGCGCCGAGAGTCGCTCGCTGTCCTGAAGCTGCTCCCTGGCCTGGCCCAGCTGCTCCAGCAGACTCTCCACCAGCGAGCGGGCCGGCTCCGCGCCCGCCGCCGCCGCCTCGCCGCCCGCCGGCTGCTGCTGCCGCCGGGCCAGGCTGCCCCGCAGCTCCCGGATAGTCGCCTCCTTGGCAGCCAGCTGCAGCTGGAGGTGCTTCAGCTGCTGGGCAGACTCGTGGTACAAGGTGCAGAGCGCGTTGTACCGAGGCACTTTATTCTTCAAGCTCCTGTTTTCCCGGTGCAGCTTCTCCAGCGTCTCCTCCACCTGTTTGAAGCGGGCCGCCAAGGGGTCTGTACTGCTGCCCTCGCTTACCGAGCACATGGCCAAGGGAGGTGAGCCGCGGGCGCGCTGCTGCCTCTTCTCTCTCTTCTCCAGGGCGAGCAGCAATCCGGCCAGGTGCATACAAACCCGTCCAGGAGCCAGGCAGGGCCGCGGCGGCTGTTGCTGCTTCGCTCTTCCGCCTTCCCCGTCGGGGGAGGGGGGCGGCCGCGCTCCTTTAAGGGTTCGCAGGACCCGCCCGCCGCCCTTCCCGCCGCTGGGGTAGGGCCGGGCCGCGCTCCGCCTCTGCCGAGAGGGGGGAACCCCGCCGCGGGGGAGGAGCCGGCCCCGGGGGCAAGGCTGGCCGGGGAACCCCGGCGAAGGGTGAGGAAGAGAGAAGGCAGCCGGGGGCTGCGCCGTGGAGCGGGCTGGAACCTGGGGGCGAGCGGGAGGCTGCTGAGGGGCCGGGGGAAGTCCGGGCTGAGGGGCGTGAGGGGCAGAGTGGTCGAGGAGGGGCCGCCGTGGGGGGCAGCGGGTCCGCGGAGGACGAGGGGACGCTGAAGGGGCTCCGGGCCGAGCGGCGGGCGGTCGCGGTGAAGACGGGACCGGCGAGAGGCCGCCGAGGGGGGGAGAAGGGGGCGCGGGGGCCCTTCTAGGGGCTGGAGGAGGGGGCTGGCCCCGCGTTGCGAAATCCCTATAGCGCCGCGTCCCAGCAGGAGCCGCCGCGGGAATTCCCCGGCTCGGAAGGCGACTTCCCCTCCCGGCGGCGACCCCCGCGGCCCGGCCGCTCGCCCCGCTCCGCCCCGCCAGCGGCCCCGGCGGTGGCCAGGCCGGCGCATGCGCCGCGGGCCAAGGGCTGGCGGGGGCGGCCTCCTGCCCGCCGACCCCCCCGGGGCGGCCCAGCCGGGCGCCTCCGCGCGGTCCCGAACAGTCCGGTGTTGTGTGGTGGATCAGCGGGGGTAGCGACGGGAGGGCCTCGCACCCAGGCGAAGCCGCACGTCTCCCTTCCAAGGCTGCACACCTTTGCAGGTTTGGAGGAGACGCTTGCTTCGGAAAGGCCTCGAAGAGACCAGAATCTTCCAGTGATCAAGCTTCATGTCATCATTTATACCCTCAGGACTGCACGTGGAGATCGCGTTGCTGAGAGGGAAGCCTGACACTGAGCAGACAGGCGCCTGCCAGCATCCCTGCGGTGGGCCGCGCTTCTTAGCAGCGTAGAGGTAGAACCTGTTGACCAAGGACGTAGCTATTGGAGAGGTTACGCTGGGGTAGTATTTCTCACAGGAGGAGGGGAGTATGGTGAGCTGGACTGATGTAAAGTATTTTTTGGATTGGTTTAGTTATGCCCGTGTTATCATAGTGGTAGAACAGCTTGGGAAGAAAAAGCCTTAAACGAGTACAAAAAGAAAGGCTAGGTTACATTTTATTATTATTTGTAATAATGTTTACTGTGTGTATACGTAGGCACATATATAACAACGTATGCGACGTGGAGCTCTATATGCGCACGTAGCCTTATTGCACTGCGTTCAGCACAGTCATAGAAGATGTTTCTAGACCAAAAAGCACGTCTGTCCAATTACAGGGCAAGTGAAAATCATTGCGTGCAAGTGGTAGAGGGGGCAGAAAACGAAGACTTTTGTCAGTGTGATAGAGAGCAGCCTCCTGTGTTAGCACCTTAGCTACTCGTAGGTGTCAGCGTAAAAAGACACTGCAATGAAGAATTTGTGTGGAAGAATTTACAGGGATCAGAACGTGGTTAAAGGAGGAGATACTGAACTTCAGAGTTGAGATGCTCAGTTCCACTGGTGATGGATCAGAAGCTTCGTGGTATTGGCATGTATGAAATGCAAGATTTCATATGAAAGGCAACATTTCAGCCTTTCACGAAGACAGTGGGTGTAACTTGAGACGAGAGGTTGCAATCAAATACCAGGAAAACTATTTCACTGTAAGGGTGATCAAACATTGAAAGCCCTTTGAGCAGGAGTTTGGGCTAGAGACCTCCTGAGGTCCTTCCCAACATGAATTATCCTGCAATTCAGTTCAGCTTTTTCAAGGTCGAAAGTCATTATTTTGTCACTTCAATTATGCTAGAAAGGGTTCTTCAAAATGTTAGGAGTAATACATTCAAAATGGCCTGTTAGCCATTTCTAAAAATGTAACTGAATTTTATGTGCATAGAAGATACTGTGTGACAGAAGAGGGTAAAACACTTGCCTAAGGTACAGGTCTGTGGTGTATTTGCTATTTCATCTTATAAAATATGTAAATGATGTGTGAGTAAGGACAGTCAAAAATCTGTGTGGAAGTTGAAAGAATACAATTTTTGGCTTTTTACTTGTACAGAGTAATACCCTGCAACCTTAAGACACTGGGTTTGCTGTGAAGAAAGAAAGTTCCTGCTTTAAAATACCCACACTTTATAGTTTTCATGTAATTAGTAGGAAAAGTGAAAAAACTACACAGACTTCATTTTATATTTTCAGCATCATTGTGCTACAGTCAGAGAGCTAAGTGAAAGATTTGGAGCAAGATTGCTTCTGCTGACTGTCAAAATATTTTGTAGAAACATATGATGAAGCCCTAGTAATGGAGAAATCTGTTTGGTTTCCTGCCAGTTCAAATAGCAAACTGCAAGGAAACTCAGAAATCCTGTGTCAGCAGATGGGGTGGTGATGTCCTTAGACCAAACATCAGGGAATTTAGTTAACTATCAAACAGAATACTTCATAATATATTTGTAATATTGTATCAGTACATTAAAATCAAGCTTTGCGTCTGATTACTGAAAATTTGGTATTAATCGTTCTTTGGATAAAGCCATCACTCCCCTGAGGAAAACACCACTGACTTAAGGGAAATTTGACCTGCGTAAGTCTTGAGTAAGAAACTGATCCCATATGTTCTCGGGAATGCCCTTAGATGACTGTTTCCTTTTGTCAGTTCTGAAATACAGAGGAATTCCTGGGAATTCAGTACGAGAAGCTGCTGCCAAAGAATGAGTCATATCTTAAGACGTGTTTTTTAGTGTACCTGGCTTTTCCTGGATTGCCTCTCATGTGCGTTGCTGATAAAGCAGCTGGTCTGTGGAGTGGCACATTTGTCCTTTTTGGGTTTTAGACACAGAATTAAGGCTTGTTAAATACAGTAATTCTGGCCAGCAAGTAATTGCATGAACAACAGGTATGCTCCATGCTACTTTTATATAAGGAGAAAACTTTTCCATACCTTACTGGTCTTAACTTGAAATATAAGATGAAGTTCACTTTAACTCTCAGTATAGGATGTAACAGGATATTAAAGCCATGTGAGAAAAATTTAACCTCGAATTAGATTTTGTTAAAGAAATATTAACAAAGTTATTTTGAGTAAGTAATCTATCCACATCACAACCAGCTGTTATAATGTGTGACAAGTGTCATACAGTGTATGAACAAAAGTGATTAGATACTACCTAGAAACAAAAAGGAGGTTAAGCAGATCTTAGAAAACCAGGAAGAAGAAAATGTGAACAGTATAGTTAGATTACATTAAGACATAGATATATTTAAAAATCCATTTTAAAACATGAATATCTTGTAGAGTTGGTAAGAATAATTCCTCTAAATGTTGTAGTTATATCTCTGTAACATTAGTGTAAATCATATAAGAATGAGTCTCTATATTTAAAAGTGTAATTCTGTGTGGACAAGACTATAAAACATATTGGGGGGAGTTCTGTCATTTTCCAAATAGTGATGTATGCTCAGTTTGCAAGAAACTCTTGTCTTTTACTTGTGAACTCCAGACATTGTTCGGCTAATCAAGCTGTGTTTTTCCCCATTGTCTTAAGTCACCACTAATTGTCCTGCAGGGTAAGTCATGACCTAATGACACGTGTGAAATGTTCCGTTGCCTTGAGCTGATTTACCTAACTAAGCAGAACTGATTAGAAATTAGTAAGTGATCCTCTTGATGCTGTAGGCTGAAAAAAATCAATAGCAGTTCACATTTCCTTTGCTGTTGATTGTGCAGTACAAAAGGAAATTAAACCTCATAATGGTTTATTTTCCCCAGTGAAATAATCTGATATACTCACTGCTACAAAAGATGCCCAATTTAGAGCTCTACATGCGTCCAAGAATCTGATTTTCATGCTGAACAAATAGAATGTTTGTGCTTCTGTGACTCATAGATTAACAATAATTGTAAGATGCAGTCATGTTTACACTTCTTACATGGGAAGGGGTAAACATCCTTCACTATACATTACTATATTGGATGTTCTGATAATTTAATGTTCTACATATTTTACAGTCATGGAGAGGTTAGCTCAAGGGCATTGCAGATTTCCTGAAACTGGGTGAACTCATTGCTATGACGTGCGTATGTAGCCGTCTCTCTGCATTGAGGCTCTGATTTGGATCACAACATTCCTCTTTCAGTCTTGTTTTCTGTTTATAAACATAAAAATATTTAGTGTAGTTAGGAGAAATAGGATGGTTTTTATTGATTTCTCATGTAAGCTTTTCCCCATGTGTTTTTTTTTGACGGTTAGAAGTTTGGAGGATGTCAAAACCAAAAGTGTTCTGATGCTTAGGGCAGAATCCCGGGACCTGTGTTCTAAATAACCAGGCTGAAATAACCAGAATGAAGAGCCATGACATTGGTCAGATCCAAAGCAGTCCTCTCGCTTTTCCCTATGAAGTGTTTCTTTCACATTTATTTGGACTAAGATGGTTCAGTCTCATCTTTATAGGTGTTGTAGATAAGCAGGATATACACTCGTATGTATCTTTCACAAGTCTTTTGATCAGTTCAGGTCTGTATCCAGGCAATAGACTTCTATTACGCCTTGTTGCTCTTTAATGCTGCAGATCTTTGCTGCAAATCACTTTTCTGTGCAGGCTCCCTGGTCCTGTATTGGATATTCCCCCCGAAGCGTTCAGCTATTTTAGGCGCTGCTTTAGTTTCCTCTGGATATTTTTACTTTTTGCAGTTTCTCTTTGTTTGCCCATGGCACAATAGTACACGTTCACTGGGTCTACCCATGCAAACCAGAATTTATTTCTGTTGCTGATGCTGTCTCTTGATCTGAGAAGTTCAAGCAGCACGCTTCATCCTTTCCAAACTCTTATCGTGACAACTGATTTTTGAGCTGTAATGATATTTACAGGAATGTTGTTGAACACAAGTTATCAACAACCAGAGACAGTTTTCATACTCGCAGGCTCAGGCTTAGACCACTACAGCTACCACTCCTGCTTAGGAGCAAGTTACTTCTTTGAGCTTGTGCTTTATAAAACTTAGGGGGTTGCCCATGTCTGTCTGTTCCTGGTGGGCAGTGTAGGATACACTGGCTTGTATTTGTTTTAGGACATTTTTTCCTAAAAACTGATGCTTTGAAATACTCCAGACAAGCTTCTTTTGGGTTACAGGAAACACTCTCCAACTCTGACATTCTTAACATATGATCCATGTGATAGATTCTTTGGGGATTTTATATATACTGATTGAATTTTCTGCTTTGATTAATATAGAGTGCTGCGAGTTTTCTGTTATTCACCTTTTCTCAAAGGCCAGGCAGTTTTAAAGCTAAATTGGCGGGGGGGGGCGGATAAAATTATTAAATATGACTAAATGCCAGGCATTCAGTTGCCAGACTGGAAACCAAAGGTTGCAGGTGAAAACTCAATTATTTGTGGATTTGTTTTATACATTCATGTTGTCTAATGAAGCTTCCTAATGCAGGCTCCATGGTGTCTCTGCTCCAGACCACTCATTCTAGCTAGAACAAAATCAGTTTACACATTTTTGATCTTTAGCTTTTCTGACCTAGAGAGCAAACAGACCTCTAGAGTTTGATTAGATAAATGTTTGATTTAAATGTTTTATTTTAAATATTTGTTTTAAAAGAATGATTGGGAAAGGTCATTTCCTAAGACTATCAGGAACTTCCAAAGAAATCGTAGTTGAGTAGAAATTCTATACATAAATCAGGAAAAAAGAAATATTGGAGGCTTCTTAGCATGTCCTTGGTACTAGATGGTGAAATAGTTTTCAGAACTAGAATGTTGAAAAAGGGTTGGGAGGAATTAAGTAAACAGAACAACAAAGTGGAAGTGTCCTTGCCACTCCCCTCCCACACACCATGCTATTTCCACATAAATAATGACATTTACCAAAATTCTGATTAGCATCCCGTTGAGAGGCAAGAAATGGCACAGTAGTGTCCCTCTGTAGCTCCATCTAGAAAGTGGAAAATCCATCAATCATCCTGGCAGGACAAGAAAAAGCAGTTTTCAGCAGAGTTTTAAATTCAAGTCATTAATATAGTCTTTTGTAGACTGAAGTGAAGAAATAATGCTATATAGATACCAACTGCTGAAAACTTCAGCTCTTGTTTTAATGTTTTTGTTATAAACAAGAGTAAGCATATTCTTAATCGTGGAAGAGTTGTCCATCATATTTGAAGTAGACAAGCATTTTGACTCTTTCTGCTCTCAAACAGAATTCACAGAACATGAAAAAATAGTATTTCTGAGGAGTCTGCATACCACTATCTGTTCAGCCTTAGCACAATAAATGAGTCTAATGTGGACATGCAGATATGTGTGGATTATAGAAGGTTAAATCAGGAAACCATAATAAAAAATACCATACTTCTTAAAAGTGATAACTCCTGAAAAAAGCCACTGCAGCTGTTTTTTATGGCTAAATTTGTCTGAGATATCACCAAGTGGCACAGGAACTTACACTTGTGATACAGTGAAATATGCCTGTTTCAACAGGCTCTAAATGAAATGCTTTCTCCGTTTAATTATATTTATGCAATATGTTATGATTGTTTCTGAGTTAATGTACATTTTAGGGCAGATGGCTATTTGGCAAAATTGTTATACTGTCTTTTTGCCCTGAGCTGTAGAGGAAGGACCACAAGGAATCCTAGATGTATGGTTTTCATTAACGTTTCTGATGAGAACTACTAATATATTTAACTGAACAAATAGAGGAGCCACCGTCTAATGGAGTGAGTTTGAGAATATAATCTGAGAATTGATTGACACTGATTTCTAGTGTCTCTTCCCTTGAGTTTACTGCTTGACTTTGAGTAAGTCTTGCAACAGCTTAGTTTGCCATTTGAACCTTGCACTAATGGTAATAGTGACTTCTTGTTGTAGATGGTTTAAAGGCAAAAAGGCTGCAGAATATTAAGTATTTGGTCCATGGAATGAAGATCATACTCAGTTTTTACTTACCCTTACTTAATTTTTAGACAAAATCTCAAAGTTTTGACTTAAAACTGGTTAACAGACCCACTATGAGTTTTTTTATTGATACACTTACCTGCTTCTGGCTGAAATGTTTAGAAGTCAGCTGTGAGAAGGTTAATTGTGTTAGGCCCTGCATAAACAAAATAATAAATGATCTCTACACTTGGAATACTCCACATACTGGCTTCTTTGGGAGCTAGTCTTAAGTAAGTGATATTTAGTATAATTATGACGTTCCAGTTCTAGTGTGTGCAGATACATAGACACCTTTAGAAGGACTAGTTTCAGAAACACTGGATTTGAACTTTAAGGATTTCCACCAAAGTCATGGTTTTCATGTAACTGACTTAGGAAATATTCCTGTTTCTCTGAGGGCTGGTTGAAATATTGTCATAATCTTATATTTGCTGAATTACACCTTTTTAACAAACTTAAAGATTTTGTTGCAAGAGAAGTATGGCTTGGAGGGGGACAGAGTGTTTTCGTTAGATCCTCTGATATAGCTGGAAAAAAATGAAGATCTTTTGAGACCATCTCTGGTTCCTCAGATTAGTTGCTCTGTCTCCCCCTACAAACTTTGCTTCTGTTATATCTGTAGGCTATCACGTTTGCACCATTGCTACTGTGACTTACAGATAAAACAATTTCTTGTAGCTTTTTTAATCTGATTTCTAAAATGATGGTGATGGCCATTAGCTGACCCAACAGATTTAAAAAATGAAACATAATCTCCCTCGTCTCTTACTTCCTGTGAGCTCTCCAGGAAGTGTCTCAGAATGAAAGAAAAGCTATGAATTTGCCAGATAATGAATCCGACTCTTGGTTCATGGTTCTTTCCTGTAGGCAAAATTATAGGTTTCTTGTAAACTTAAAGGAAGTGGAGTGAAGGAGTTCACTTGCGTGATAATGAGAGTAGCCAAATGATTGATTAGCAGTTGAGAAAACTGTGCTTTGAGCATTATTGATTTTCAGAGGTACTAGAAGAGTGTGGTGGGTTGACCCCAGCTAGCAGGTAAGCCCCCACCCAGCCACCTGCTCACTCCACCCCCCAGCAGGATGGGGGAGAGAGTCGGAAGGACAAATGCAGGAAAAACTTGTGGGCTGAGATAAGGACAGTTTTAATAAGGGAAGAGGAAAGAAAGAAAACTGAACAAGTGATGCAAAGGTGATCACTCATCACCTCTGACCAGCAAACTGATGGCCAGCCAGCCTGTGAGCAGTGGCTGCTTTTGACACACCACTCGCCCTCAGTTTTACTGCTGAGCATGATGTTATATAGCATAGAATATCTCTCTGGTCAGCTTGGGTCAGCTGTCCTGGCGGTGTCCCCTCCCAAACTCCTGCCCACCCCCAGCCTACTCCTTGTGGGTGCAGAGTGAAAAGCAGAGAAGGCCCTGATGCTGTGCAAGCACTGTTCAGCAATAACTAAAACACTGATCTGTTAATCAGCACTGTTTCGGTCACAAATCTAAAACAGCACCATATGGGCTGCTGTGAAGAAAATTAGCTCTAGCCCAACCAGACCCAGTACAAGAAGTAAGTGGCAGAATGTTACTCCAAAAAAGGGGTTGGGGAGGACACCCATATTTTGTAGCATTTACAATGGCTCTTGCAATTTTCGCTTCATAGAAGCAGGCAAGAATTTTTTTTTCTCTATTTTGAAATGAAGAAACCCGAAGGAGTGAAATATCAAGAGATTTGTTCAAAGTTGCATATAACATCAAAAGACTATGAGCTGAAGAAGCATAAAGTACTTGAGCTACAGAACACTGAAAAGACTTTGGAAAAGAGTACAAATACATAGGCGATGTTATAGGTGTAGTATCTGATAATAATAGGATCAGAATTCTTTTATGACTACTGTTAATAGAAAAAATGGTGTTTACTATAGTCAGAAGACAAAATTTCTTTCCCAGGTTCACTCATGGATTAATGTCAATCTATACAGAAGATTATACTCTAAAGACATTTCCCAGCCTCTCCTTTTCCCATCTTCATTAATAATGTCTCCAACCTCAGCAAAATTCTCAGTACCTTTCCTGCAGAGCAATATAAACCAAATTGAACTGGTCTCTGCCAGAGCAGCACCTTCAAAATTTACCGACGTATCTCCATAACAACTACAGGATGTTTTTGCCACAAGGGAACCATGACACCTGTCATGTCAATGGCTTTTCTGTAGCTCTTCTGACAGAGCACATGACATTCAAAGTGCTGTTATCCCCGTGTATTTATTCCTGCAGTAGCCTATACATGGGATTGCAGAAGAGGAATCTAATAAACTTGGACAGAGGCAAACGGAATTGAGAAACTGACCTTCATGTGCATTGTGTGAGAACCACTGGGATAAAAGGGCTTTCCTGTCTCTCTGTGTGGGGAGCAGTTTGAGAGTCTTGTGCTCCTTCAGGTGCCCTCTTGGAAAGAAGAGGTGCTTTTGCGTGGAGCAGTGAAGTGCTGTCCCTGCTTCTTGTGAAGCTTGTGAACAGTATGGAGCTGGTTTGTCCTGGGGTGCTGTGGGGTCTGCCTGGAATTTCATGGGTTGTTCCTCACTAATGCACAAATGCTGTGACCCTTGCCAGAGGAGTCAGCCTGATGCTGATTTGGTTCTAATCTGTCTTGCTATGGCCTTAGTCTTACAAAAAAACCTGCAGTCTTAAGGATCCATGAGGGCAGATAGGGGGAAAGGCCCTGCCAGCCTCTCCAAATCACTCTGCTCCTATCCTTGTGTACAGAGGCTTCCCCATGTGTGGAAATGGATAATGTCCGCAATTCCCGCCAGCCCTCTGAGAGTGTCAGCCTTGCGGTGACTATGCCCCATTTGGCTTGTCCATAGACTGGATAGGTTTAGCTAAATACATCATGAGATGTGGTGGAGTGAAGTGGTAGAATGGGGAAGTGATACCTTTCTCAAAGTGTAGCGTGCTCAATATGATGGGGAGTGGCAAGAGTGTATTACTACTCTTACTTCAGAACGGTGATGCTGAGTAATTTGGATAAATGTCTGCCATTTATGGTTCTTGATTTCAAATCTGCCTAAGAGATGTACTCCGTTTTCCCGGCATGTGCATCACTGTTTTGAAAGTAATATGATGTTACTTGATTCTTGCAGAAGATGGGAAGACATGTGCGTGTAGCAACTGGTACGGAAGCAAACTGGGAAATACCTGCACCACTTGTGTTTGATGCAAATATGTACTCGGCTGGTGGTGATCCAAAGTATGATGTTGTTGATTAATATGCAGAAGCCGTCCTGCCACTGATATGGGGCATACCATTCAAAAAGGCTGTTTGTACATATTTTTCCTCCTTCAATGAGGCAGAGAGAACCGCCCAGCAACACTGTGGAGGCTTGTAGTGATGGGGGTTGTTACAAAAGGGTTTGAGAACAGGCCCCCTTCCCACGTCTTACCTCTGTGAATTCAGGCTGGCAGACTGCCCTGCTTCCCAGGCCACATGATGCAGCATCCAAGCATTGGATGGATCATACAAATCTGACATAGCTTAAAACTTGTACATATACACGGCCAATCTTTGGTTCGCATCCCTGGTTTCTATGCGAGGAGCTTTTAACTTTTTCAATTTCAATCAGTATGGCCTGTGTAACCTGCTGTGGGAGCGATGGGGTGGACCAGCAGCTCTGCAGCAGGAGCTGCCTTTAAACTCAGGCCACCAGCCTTGGTCCCTGCCTGAGCAGTACTGTAGGGATGCCTGGTACACCAGCCGTGGAGCTTGCTGGTCCTGACCCAGCCTCACTAACCCCGGCTTGCCTCGCCAGGGACTCGTCTGCTGAACACCTGAGTGCTGGCTGACCCTGGTTGCTGCCAGGGGAGCTGCTCTGCGCTTCTGGGTTGGGTCCTGCAGGACCGTGGCTTTCGTAAGGACACTGTCCTGCTTGCATTGCTGAGCCCCTTGGTTCCTGCGTCATCCTCCCTTGTGCAGCAGCCCACTTGCTGCTCCCTGACACCCACAGCACTGCGTTAACAGGCCACCTCCTGTTAGTGGACTGGGATGAATGAGCCAGAGACCTTTAAAGCTCCTTGATGTTGGAAAATCTCTACATGTATTAAGAACAGGACCATATTAAGACCCTGGATTCAGAGCTTGTCGTACAGCCCTGAGGTGCTGAGGGTGGGGTACTGTTTGTTTTGTTAAGATGTCCAAAATAATGGAAGTACTGCTTTGTACCCTTCAGATAGCCTGAGGCACATAGTACATGCCCTAGCACATGGTTTTGGGCATATAACTCCTCCTTTCAGCACACTCCTCCATCATAGGAGGCTGCCAGGGAGGCTACTGGAAGAGGAAGAACATTACCACAGTCATGTGCATGTTGTCTGACCATTGAGCAAACAGTGCTCTGAACTACGCTCTTAAAGATATAGTCATTTTATTCCCAAAAGACACCCAGGAGCATGCTAACACAGAAGCAGACTGGATAACTGGTAGACCAGGGTGCAGGAGCAAACCAACTTCATAATGGAATAAATCCACAGGTTTATTTATTTATAAGGAGCTTGCTTACCATAGTATCTGAGCTGCTGCTAATAATGCAGAGTAACAGAAATGACATTATGGCATTTGCTTTATTTTATTTTCCCCAAGAAAAGCTTGGATTATTTTACTTGCCATGTGTCTGCTGTTGCTTTTTGTTTAAAATCTGTGTGTTGTACTGTATGTGGGAGAAGTTGAAAATTTGCCATACACTTGAAAATTATTAGCCTGTATATACTGAGAGGATCATCAACATTTATCACTGTCACTCTTCTAGTGTTTCCATTTAAAATTCTAAAAGCTGATGTCAAATGTCAATAAACTTATGTTGGGAGGTCAGGATATATGCAGTGACATCCTGCCATGTTCACATCCTTCCATAAACGATGTCAGGCTCCCTTAGCACACCTCCATAAAGAACATCTCTACTTGGATGCACTCAACTTTCATATTAATCTGTGAGTCATGTTAATGTTATAGTTGAGTATCTCTTCTTGTATCATGCTGATTTACATCAAACAGGCTATTTAATGTCTATTTAATGAACCGGGTACGTTGCTTCCTAGATGCTTACTGGGAGAATGAGGTATGATATAGCTCTAGGACATGGCGTTTGGTTTCTTTCAAATTCAAGTCCATTGTTGTAAAATCTGGTTCTAGTTGTATTTGTGTAACAAAGCACAGTGAGTATTTAAGTCTATGTGCCAATCAAGAAAATGCAGAAGTTGTAACACTGCAGTTTGAGCTATCAGGGTTCAGTGCTCAGGACTGTCACGTTTCTTGTTCTGGAGGTCCCCAGTTCGGTCCTTGATGTGTCAGCCAGGAAAGTGGCTGTCACAGCTGTACTCGTGACTTTGTGTGAAATTTTCTCACCACCGAAAGAAATCAGACTGAACCTGGACTTAACCTTGTTAGTGCAACTGTAGGAAAATTTCAGAGAACATTTCGGTATGGGTAAGGACAGAGTCTAAAACTGAGACTTAGTCATACTCTTGAAAATTTATAGGATACTGTTTGTGTGCCTTTCCCGTTTGTATGACGCTGCAAACCAAGAGTAGTGATTCCCCGTGCTGTGCATGACTCTGCAGTTATGCGATTGTTTTACTGTGGAAGGTGACTGGTGATTTAAAAATAGCTCTGCTTACTCAGATGCAGCTGATGATTGCAGAAAAATACCACTCAGTGGTAAAGCTGGAACACCTAGTGCTTCTTTCCCATAACCAACATCAAACAGAAAGCAAGATAAAAAAATGGGGAGATAACTTACCGTTTGTTTTCAGCATTTTGGTTTTTTCTTACTCCTTTTTGTGGGATCAGTTATTTCTTAGGGCATGTAGGTCCAGCCATTTCTTATTCCTGTGTCGTTTGCCAGGGTGATGCCAGTCCTGTGTTTCTGTAACTTGGGATCTTTGTGAGATCAGGTCGTTAGCTTGTATTCCCTTTGGTCTGTCCTTCTCAGATGTCTTTCATAGGCACTAACATGCCCACTGGGGTCCTTGAAACATACAGAAGATCCCATAGCCTCAGTGTGTCGTTTCCATGTAAATACAGATTTTCCCTGAAAGTTAATTTTACAAAGCTTTTAGAAGAAAAAAACATTTCGTATAAATATTCTAAAGTAAAAACTTTGTTTACATGGTATTATAAATACTGTTTAGAAATAGAAATTATATTACAATCATAGGAGCTGGTTATATGTTGTTAGTTCACACTTGTATGCATGTGTAGACACAGACACACACAGTGTATGCTGTACAGTCTTTGCAAATATAGTACAAAACTGATATACTGGAGAAATCTGGATGATAAAGTGCATCAATCTGTACCTTCAGTTGAATTCATCATTCTGTTGAGAGTTCTAATGAATTTTTTGAGTTACTCTGGAGTCACAGATACTTAATTATTGAGCTCGGGCTGTCAGGTTTATTTCATGTATATCACAACTCTACCTAAGGCAATATATTTCAATCTGCCAATAACTAGTCTTGTTTGAAACAGTTTTCAATACCAAAAGATTATGGATGACACCCATTTACTTCAGAAATCCCATGAGTCACCGCACTGAAGAGAAATGGAAACTGAAATTGCTCCACTAATATTTTTTTGTCCATTTTTACTCCAGTAATACCTAAGCAGTTCGCTAACAGGTCAGGGTTCCAGAGGCTCTTTACATGTTACTCAGGCCCCATAGATCAAGGTTCTAATTCCACGTACCCGGAAGCCAAGATAAAAACATCACATTATGATCAGTTCCAAGATCACTTTCTGGTTATGTTTCTAAATTAAATAAAAAAAAAAAAGGCAAAACAAATAAACAACAACAAAAACCACTACCCAAAAACCCCCAAAGCAAGGAGGACAGAAAGATTGCTCTAGGGATTAGCAGGGAAGTGACCAGTGAAAAATCTTCAAGGTAGATTAGTTACAATAAAGCAAGCCTGTGCGGCTTATTTACTTTCAGTCAACAGGATTTTACTGTTTACAGGAGCATTTCCATAGTGGTTCTTAGTGGAGAAAAGTTCTCAGTGGGCTTCAAGAAATGAAACCAGCAAATTCTGGTAATCTGTAAGTTTTTATTGAACTGACATCCTTCTCAAAACATAATTTCCATCTTTATTACATCTTAATACAGCTGAATGAAAGCTGTAATACAAAGATGTCCAAATCATATTTTACAGTAAGATTTGTAAACATTTCCCCATTACCAATTGTTCCTTTTCTCCGTCTCAGTTTTGTACTTTTTGTGATCTAAATAGGCGACTGTGACATGTTTGGTTTTCAGTAAAGTAAAAGGAAGTGCACACAGTGAGTTTACCAAGTTTGTCACCCCAGCCTAATGAATTGACTTGCCTCATCTTTGTAGAAGCCACACTCTCCCAAGAATTTTTTTAATTCAGTATAAAAAAGAAGAAAGGTCCCTATAGCCTAATTAATAAATGTGATCAGTAGATCCCTTTATAAAATGTTGAATGAAAAAAACCATCCTTCAAAACTGGCCCAATTACCAGGAAACTGCTGCAGATTTCATTTAACATTTCTTAAACATTAATATTTGCTCAAATTATTGACTTTAATAAAAATATAGAATGTTTATCTGGCTCAGTAGAAATAACATTGCAAATTGCTATTACTTAGCAATAATAATGTTACCTAGCACCCTTCATCTACTTTTCAAACAGTTTACAGAAGTAAGGATTCTTATTCCCCTGCTAGTGATAGGAAGCCTTGGATGAAGAGTCATTAAGGGACAACTTAAAAAATATAAGCAGAGAAAAAAAGGAATATTAAAATATAAAGGAGCTCAAATAGATAAATTTAATCTAGATATAAATTGGGGGAGGGGGGCAGACAGAACATAAGGAGGCAAAATGAAATCTGTTCTAATACCTATTCATTGTAAAGACACACAGTTCTGTTTCATAAGCAGGTTCTAACAGCATCACTCATTGTTCCATACTATTTCCGCATGTTTTTCTCTAGAAAGAAGATAAAGGTGAATCGAAAACGCAAAGCCAATAAACGCTTTCACATCAATAGGAGAATGTGCTCTTTCACAAGTTTCAACTGTCATCATTTTCCCATAATGTATGCTACATTTTACATTCTGCCTCTCAGTTTCCTTCTTAACTACCAGTAAAAGTTACTGTGTTTTTGGTAATGCTATTTACTGTAGCCAATGTAGGAAAAAACTCCAACTTTTGTTCTAGAGAAGGAGGCAAATTCTATACCAGAGATTCAGTTCTTCCTCTCAGATTTCTTCTCATGTCATTTCAAATAAGCCTCTGCTTCAGAACCAGTTAACTTAAATTTACCATGGGAAGGCAATTGAAACTAAATTCATCATTCGTGTGAGTACTCGCTCGCAGCCTGAATCTGATGCCCTTTCCCACAATTGCTCAGGTTTCTGTTTCTGTCCTGAACTCTTTCATTTTTAGCTCTCAGCCACTTTTCTTCTATTATTATGACAGTACCAAACCTGTTGATGTATATTCACGTTTAATATTGATTTATTTTTAAAAGAATGAAAAAAATTACCATCTGAATGCTGAGAAGTCAGGTTATGGAAGAAGCTGAGAAGTGATGATGTGAAAAAAAATCTCAGCTGCTGTCATCAGTTTCAGTAAAATACTGAATAGTGTTCAGTGGAGCAGTACATTAACATTGCCAGCCCATGGCCATCTTCATTTCTAAATGGAACCTGAGAGATTTTTAATAGAATGTCCTTTACAATAATGGATTGACACTGAAGAAGTAAATCAGATCTTTTCCATATTTTTGTCAGTTTTCTTGCTTTCCTTGTTTTGTGTCATGGAAATGAATGGTAGCAGAGGGAAACAGTGGAAATTTTGAATCTTCTACTCCCATTTCACAGTATTTTTCTGTTATTGGGTGTTGGAAACCTGGATACATTGTATCACACATTTCTTTCCTGATCTGTAGAGAAGTTCTAGTCTTTGTTCGGGTTGTTGGGTATCGAGATTCTGTGGACTCGGTTTTCTGGCTCCTGCTTTTGGTGAGAACAGCATCCCCAGCAAGAACACAGCTATTTCGTATCTTCTGCTCAAAAGTAATTTGATATCATAATCTTTACATATGCAATGGTTCTTGTATGGTTCAAAGTGATTTTGTGCGACATCCTCATATACAAATACCACCTCATTAATGTAACTCAGTAAGTGAAAGGCAGAAATTGCTTTAAAAATAAGCTGATAAAATGTCAAGTGCAGAGTGAAAACATAAAATACGGAGCAGATCAGTCTTTCTGTTGCTTTTTAGTGGCTGAATGCTATGCTCAGGCTGATTAGGCTCTCCTTGCATTAAACTCTCACAATTTAATCCTACCAGGAGAATCACATCACCTAGCCAACACCCTCTTTCAGCTGGTATTGATGATCCAGCAATCATAAAGTCGAGAGCTATAATGCACTACATTTGGCTCTGTTGAAGGACTTATGGATCCATCACCCCGATAGCAGACAAACCTTATGGATAATGTTTCTGCTCAAATGGCTGGGAGTGTCAGCGGTTCCTGGTGTCACCGTTGCAGTCAGTCTGCCGTGCTCAGTCACACCTTACTGCACCGTGCGTCAGTGGGACAGCCAGGACAGCCAGCCTGGCTATGTGCCTGTCACAAACAGGGGTTCCTACGTATGCCCCAGGTGGTGACACTGCCAGCGGGCATGTGTGTCTGGACATGCATGTTTGTATGTATTTTGAATTTTCACAGAATCACAGAATCATTCAGGTTGGAAAAGACCCTTGGGATCACCGAGTCCAACCATCAGCCCTGCTCTACAAAGTTGTCCTCTACACCATATCCCCCAACATCTCATCTAAACGACCCTTACACACATCCAGGGATGGTGACTCCACCCCCTCCCTGGGCAGCCTATTCCACTGTCTGACCACTCTTTCTGTGAAAAATTTTTTCCTAATGTCCAGTCTGAACCTCCCCTGTTGCAGTTTAAAGCCATTCCCTCTTGTTCTGTCACTAATCACCTGTGAGAAGAGACCAGCACCAACCTCTCTACAATGTCCTTTCAGGTAGGTGTAGAGAGTGATGAGGTCTCCCCTCAGCCTTCTCTTCCTCAAACTGAACAGTCCCAGCTCCTTCTATCGCTCCTGAAAAAATCAAGGATCTGTTCTCCAGGCCCTTCACCAGCTTCATTGCCCTCCTCTGCACTCGTTCCAGCACCTCGATATCTCTCTCGTATTGAGGTGCCCAAAACTGGACACAATACTCCAGGTGTGGCCTCACCAGTGCAGAGTACAGGGAGACTATGGGAATTTTGCTTTATTTGCTTTTCCCACACATTCATCAGAAGTGTAATAGTAAAGACATTATCATTTTTCCTGGTTTACAGAGCTCTCATTATCATCATCATCCATGTTTTGCGTGCACTGCAGTGTGGTTTTCTGGGGGCTGCCTTTGAAACTCAGCATTGATCCTCACAAGATAAGAATTCCTACCCAATTAGCAGAGTCACTCAGCTGGAGCACCCACACGCTGAAGTTTTCGTTTGATTCAAATGTACGTTTTAGGTCTAAATCTACAGTGTGTCCAAAGTTCATCTTCATGAAACCATAGCTCTGATGACATTCTAAAATTAGTAATTTTGCCTGATAATGAAAGGCACTGGTGGATTCACACAGTCTTAAATTTGGGTTTATTAATCATTAAAATATTGGTTTTATTAATCATTAGAATATTTTGCAAGGCCCAGCTCTGCAATGTGACATCTCATTGTCTTTCTGTCATTTTTCCCCATCAGGTGAGTGCTTCCCCTTATGCTGGGTCATTTTGGGAAGGACTTCTTGTGAAGGGCATAGGGAGTTTCATGTACCGTGTTATGTAAATATAGTGTAACATGCACTGTATGTCTGTATGTCACAGCAGTCATCAGTGTAATTTCTAGTTGTGATTGCACTGAGAGGAAACTGCTTGTAAAAATACCATATGGTCAGGGGTCAATGTGTGTGGTGTCCCTATCAATACAGTTCTCTCTGCTGTCATTAGTTGTGAGCTTCTGGTTCATATAATCAGTCTGTGCTTATTTCCTCAAGAGCTCTGCAATTGGCAAGTCTGATTTGATTGTCAGAAGAATTAGGTAGCTGGAGCACAAGAATTTGGAATAAAATTGCTTTGCATCATGGTGAGATTAACTTAATTTTAAAAAATTGATTTAAAAATAATATTAAAGCTTTTTAATTACAAGCAAAAAAGTTAAGGTAAAATTGAAAAGTAAGTTTGAAGTATTCATGGAAATTTCAGTTCAGATTCACTAGCTCACTTCAAGAGCCCTGTGCTTTGAGTCATGTACTCCCAAGTTTTCAAATATTCTAATTTTTAATGCCTCATATGTTTTTATTCTTAGACTAGATAGTTTGAACTTTGAAGTTCACTGATTTGACATCAAATTAGTCCTCTGGCTTACCATCCCCTTTCATTCCTTCAGTTCTTCACCATTTTATCTGTTTTATCAGCTGAATCGTACCTTACCTTGTATGGTCTTGGTGCACAATGGAAATTAGATCTGTGACTCCTCTTCAAGCCTTTGCCCTCTTGTAAAACAACATAAACCCAACAATATTAAGTAGTGGAAAGTGGATCTAATCCTTATCTTTGCTGAAAAAAATGGTTTCTCCTGTTCAACAATTTTCCTCTTTACAGTCCAGCGGGGATTTTGCCTGTTGAATAAATCTGCAGAACATGACTCATGAAATTACAGACAGGCTTCAATTTGTGTATTATTGGTCCATTTGAAATCAGTTTGTGCTACTCGCAAGCATAAAGTTAATGTTTTCTGTAAGTAAAGTATTTTGCAAGATTATAAGGCCTTGGTATTTGTGCTGATATTGTTTAGACAGATTAAATTATATTTCAGTTAACCCTGAATAAAGAAAAGGACAAATAAAAGCAGAGGAGATTTTAAATTAGAGGAAGCTAATCCATCACTATTCAGCATTAAATGGATTTTTACAGAAAAATGTTTTCTAGATTTTCTTTTCTACTTAAACTGCCCATATATTAAATCAATACCTGCAGAGTGCTCTAGAATAACCATATTTTGGATAACAAGTTCTCCATTCTTTTCCCACACATGTGCGGAAGGGGAAAATGCCAAGTTTGTGAACTAGAAGTCAGCATGTAAATAGATATCTAATCATATATGTGTAAATATACATATATATATATACACACACTATACAGTAGTGATATGACCACATGCTTTTTCCATTCTTACATTCCAGTATGATACTTTGGGAAAAGTAATAAATATAGTATTTGGAAAAATAGAAAGTGTGTAAAAATCAACACAGAAAAAATGGCAAGTCCAGTATTTCCCATGCTTCTAATCTAATCTGTTCTAATTGTTACCAAAAGCCTTGTTTCATAAAAAACCAATGATCTTTTCTTTCCTTCTCTTTGCCAGTGTCCTACATTCTCCTGGGGCCTGACTGCAATACAAAAAAATTGTAATAACGTAGTAATAAATAAATACGACTTGCTTATCTGCCCTGGAAAGGGCAGCTGGGCAGCTCTATGGCTTCAGCCCAGCTACCACTGGAGGGGAAGGGAGGTCACACAGCAGTTCCTGACAAGGTGGGGGTGCCAGCAGGTTCTGTCAAACCTGTTTATTGTGAACTTGCCTAAGTCCGTAACTGACCTTTCAGTCTTCTGGCTTGCAGTCTTCTTCTGGGGGTTGTATTCTCTAGAATTTTGCTGTTTCCTAGGTTTTTTGCACTTCTAAAATGCAAGGGTGAGACCTACAGGCCAACCTGACCTGGAGACACCTTCTGGGGAGGGAGGGAGGAAGGAAAGGAAGGGAAGGAAGGGAAGGAAGGAACTAAGGAAGGAAGGAAGGGAGGGAGGGAAGGAAGGAAGGAAAGGAAGGAAGGGAGGGAGGGAAGAAGAAGGAAGGAAGGAAGGAAGGAAGGAAGGAAGGAAGGAAGGAAGGAAGGAAGGAAGGAAGGAAGGAAGGAAGGAAGGGAGGGAGGCAGGGAGGGAAGGCCCTTGGAGGTTTCCCCGCAGCACAACATGAAAGGGCAAGAGGAGGGGAAGCAAGAGGTGCACCTGCAGCCTCGTGTTTCATGTGCTGTGGGCTGAGACACAGTGCTGGACTCCACCTGAGGTGTGTGCAGCTGCCACAGTGTTTTGATTCAGGAGGCAACCCTGTCCCCACAGCCCTGTGCCACCCCAGCGCTCAGCCATGCCTCGTCAGCAAGTCAGAAGTTAGCAGCTGCATTGTGCCTGTGCATGGTGGTTGTGAAGAAAGCAAAATCTGATTCACGCCATTTACCCATACCCTACAAAGCACAGCTGCTCCTTCCCAGCTGTTTATCACACTGAAGCAGCAAAGGCCTTCACCAGTGGGATATTGTTTGCCTCTTCCCTTCCAGCAAAATGTAGCCGTGTCCCAACGAACATATTCACACTGCTTTGTGTAAGCATTGCAAGAGATGCTGGGGATGTCTGGGGACATGCATCTGAGGGCTAATAGCCAAACTGAACAGGGTTTGGTTATTTTTTATCTACAAAGAGCATAAGAAGAGAAGGAGGAGATAACTGCGTCCCCATGGCTTCCTGCTGCAAAAGTGCTGTCTGACACCTCATAGCGTCTCTTTTAGCCCATTTCACAGTGTGCAGATTTAAAGCTGATGATACCCATATTTGTTTGAACGTTCTGGCTGACTCGTGCTAAATTAGAAAAAGAGGTGTTCTCGGGAAGCTGAGGCTTTGCAGTGAACCCTTCTGTTTTGGTGCTTGGAGCCTTCATCGCCCTCTAGTGACAAGCCAGCGCAGGAGGGTGCACTGGGCTCTGCGCCCCCTCTTGTGGGAGGGGAATAAAGCATATAAAAATAAAAATCATTCAGCAAACATGTACCACTCACACTTCTGTGCTTTTTTAGTGTTTATCCCCAATAATATTTTGTAATAAGTCTTTTTATTAGTGTCATTAATTTACTAGCTGTTTAGAAGGAATAGCTTTTTTTTGCTTGGATGATAGCCTGCACTGTAATGTCTATATATTTACAGTATTCTTGCTGAAATAATAACTAATGAAACAGTAATGGCTTCAATGTTAAGAATGGGTTCCTTTATGATGGCTGATACAGGGGAGATAGCCAAGATCAGCTATGTTTGAAATCCCTGTTACCCTGTTGCCTCCATTAGGAATGCTTTGCAAATACAGCTTTATCAGCACACTGATAACACTCCAGGTGGAAGCAATTGATAGTCATAAAAGGAGGCAAAAATGCTTTTGCTGATACAATGTTATTTGAATTTCTGGAATAAATTTTAGCACCTTTACCACTGGTTTAAGTGGTAAAGGTGCTAGCTCTGGGGCTGATTTCTGGGTCAGTATGAATCACAGGTCCTAATTTAGACAAAGTTTAAGTCATTGCTTTGTTTGGACTGCACTAATTACCACAAAGGTGGTTATATCAGTACACACATTCTCTTCTGAGAATGCAGATTCACAGCGTGGCTATACGTGCATGCAGTCACTCAGGATGGAGCCCTCAGCTTTCACCACAGCATATGTGCAGCGACTGCCTGGACTCCAGCCTGTCTTGTACCACGAATGTGAGATGCAAACACTCTCCAGCCACAGTGCATCTCAGTCCACAGCTGATTTCAGCTTCTCTGCGGTGAGATTAATGTAGCCCTTTTATTTGTTATTGCTTATTTGCAGGTTTTATTTCATATGATAAAGGAATAGTCTCATTTTCACTGGGTTTGTCTGTGGCATCCTTGGCTTCTGAATTTAAGTTACGTGTAACCATGGACAATTGTGCTCCCCAAGTAGATGGCTGCAGCACATGTTCTGTCCGAGAGAGGAGCTCAATCTCTGCTCCTGCACGGACAGAGATCATGCTTCTTGGCAGTGGAGCCCTCGGGATAAGATACAATTACTTGTAACTCTGCATAGTTGTTGCTGAAGAATGATGACCTGCTACGATACTGATGAATGATGCTGCCGACCTGCTAAATGAGGCACAGCCAAATTTTTGGCAACAGTATGGCATGCAGCACCAGGAGTTTCTGTCCCACCAATATGTGTGCCACCCAAAAGCCACTCACATCTTTTGTCCTAGAACAAGGAGAAATGCAACTGCATTTAGAGGCCATTTTGATAGGAAATCTCCATCTGCCCACAAGTATTGGAAGGCCCTCAGTTCTTATCTTTTCATTGCAGGTTACCTACAGGGTAGAAAACCTGTCAAAAAGGTATTTCATGTTTTATTCTGCTAAGAAGAATTCCTTGTCTGTAGAGCTTTGAATTCCTCCTTGAGATGCTGATCACAATCAAGAGACTTTCGCCTGAGATCGAGAATCTTTTTGTTGCCTCTCTCAGTTTTCAGAATATTTACATTATCATTAAGCCAACTCACAGCAAAAATATTTCAGTTCCTCATGAGTCACAATCATCAGTACAGAGCTTCCCACCCTGACTGTCTGTGGATTTAAGTCATCACCACAAACGTTGCAGTTATGGTGTTCACTTCTTAGAACACAGTAGTTTTTTACCCTTGTCTTGGTGATTGACTGGTGAGAAATAATCACTCCAAGGATATGGTTCCTTACATGCCATTCTGTCTTTGTGGATATCCTGAAATACCATACTGCCCTAGTTCAAAACTTCACAAGCATACGTGAGCCCTATGTTAGCCAATGCTTACTTCTACAGTAATCATGTGCTAATGCTAAAAAATCCTGGGACTCATCTCAGCATCTGCTAATGTGACTCTGCATGTCAGATTTGCAAAAAAACACATGCTATGCTTACCCCAGTCACACATCATAGCCAGTTTTTCCTTGCCTCTGATGATGCACAACTCTTCCTCGGTCTGCCTGAAGGATGCTTTTTCTTCCACAAATCCTACCCAGGCTGACAGTAATGTAAGTTCATGGAGGCTGGAGTTCCTGTGGATGGTTTCAGGTCACAGGATGCACAAATGTGCTGGAGCTCTAGACCATGAAAGTATGGGCTATACATTTTTCACTGCATCAGAAGATAACACTGTATCTTTTGATAGACTGTATCAGTCTGATTAATTACATGGTAGATCAAAAAAAGGGCTAGTACACAACTTCTGTCTGTCTGTCAGGAAGCTGTTGATCTTTGGATCATGTATTCAGAGTTATAACCATCTGACAGCAATTTACCTCACAGCTGTCCTGAATATGTTGGTTCAAAATTCATTTTGTTCTTCTAATAAATATGAGAAGCCAAATTACAAAAGGACAGATAGTTGTCATGGTCTTACAGAAGACAGTAATATGTTAGAGTGGTCCATATACTATATACTTTATATAGAACAAAAGAGAACAGAAATTCCACATCATTATGTGATCAGAGGTGTAACTGAATTTAGAGCAGCATGAATCTTTCCCACTGCATGTAGTAACCAAAACTCTTGCTACTCATAGAACAAAATGTTCAATGATGTTACTTCAAATCTTGTAGTGCAATAGGTGTAGGGAATAGGATGTGCTTTGTTTCCAGGCAAAATCAGAAATACATCTCCCACATTTACCATATCCTGATAGAGTGAGAAACTCTGTAAAGTCCCTTGCCCATTTCCTTCTGCTTTGTCACCCCTGAGTAAACTTCCCAATTCTTGATGTTCATACTTCTATGTAAATATAAAAGTATATATAATGGCAATAATAGTTGCTGTTAAATATTTTTCATCATGGGAACCCAGAAACCTTCACAGTCATCAGCTGATTAAAGGCTGCAGTCATAAGTGTGAAGCAGGTGTGGCTTGATTTACATATGCCTTTTGCATTTTGTTAAATAGACCAGTGACAGAACCAGAAGGAAAATTCAGGAGTCGAGACTCATTTTAAATTTTCTTTAAAAGTAATCCAATTTACATAATATATAAAGTAATTCAGCAGCTTGACCCTGAAGGTAGGAGCTCTGATCTCTTAATTATAACATGGAGTATTGTGCATATGTTAGTTAAAGTTTCCATATCTCATTTTCCTGGTTTGTCAAGTAGAGAAAATAATAATTACCCTCTTCATAGGGTTGTTAATCCTTTTTAAGGACTTTTAAGCACTATAAAAAGAAAAATACTCTGTGATAACATTCCTAGTAATTATACAGTTTGGCTGTCTGCAGCCCTGCGGGCTTGACTGGTTACCAGGGACTGTAATAAGGGTTTCAGACACATCTTGATGAGATGTTATTACTCAGGTCACGTCTCTAGCCTGTTGCTGTGTTATGAGAACTGCTGCCTTCACCACTGACAGTTGCACAACTTCCTTCTGGCTTCTAAAATTGTTGTTTCCAAGGAATTCCTTTCTTCTGGTAACTGGTAATGATTTCACAGGCAACAGATCCTGATGCTGGACTGTTTCATCTCTTCCTTTTTCCTTCCAGAGCTTTTATTTATAAAGTCTTCTTTGAATTTAACAGTGTGGGTGCTTGTTGGGA
The DNA here is from genome assembly GCF_031877795.1 of Strix aluco. Lineage (NCBI taxonomy): Eukaryota > Metazoa > Chordata > Aves > Strigiformes > Strigidae > Strix > Strix aluco. Next base: position 10,419,504 of record NC_133934.1, read on the forward strand.
GCAACTGAAACCCAGGAAGTCATTCATTGCTCAGTTCTTCCCAAACAAAAGAAGGAAGAAACATCTGTGGGCTGGAAGAAGAAAATGGGAGCTAAGGCCAGCCCCGCTCTGGCCAGGATGAGAGCAAATAGGACAACAGCTGGGGTTATAGGGAAAATATCACATCGATTTGGTAACTGTTTTATTCCCTACATCAAAAAACATCAAAGATCAGTCTCTTCAAAAAAAGGAGAAAAATCTCACTCAGGTTCACTTGTTCCCTTCAGCTTGTCCCTCTCACTCATACACAATGTATACTCCTGATCCCAGTAAAACATGTGATGAAATAAAGACTAACATTTGCATTCCTTGAAAGCAGGAATGGTGAAGAAAAACTATAAGCAAAGATGGCTTGGGAACACGGAAGCCGGTTGGGTAAAACAAGACTTGATCTCTTCTTCTAGACTCCAGGTAACGAAAACTGATTTTTCATGTTGTACCCAGAAAGACTTTATCCTGAGTGGGGTCATGCCCAGCGGATGGGTTGAGAGTATTTAATCTAATTATTTAATCTAACTTAATCTAATTATCAATCACCAGTCTACAGCTGTTAATCAATCATCAATTTGCTATTTATTGGTTCAACAAACAATACTCAATTTTTAATTAGCTACACTGGTAAATGTTGGTTTCTCTGAGTGGGGTGCTCTCAGCGTTTTGGGACCTTGAGAAGTACCTTACAAAGTGTGGGAAAACATGGAGGGGGGAGTAGTGTGCTGGTACCCTGTGATCCCCCACCTCCAGCTGCCCGGTGGGATGGTGCAGGAGGCAGTTGGGAGGGAAATAGTGTCCCAAACTGGATGAACAGGATGGAGAGGAGTGGGGACCAGGCGTGAACAGCTGGGGAGCAACTGAGTGAGAAGAGCAAAAGAAGGGGGGAAGTTTTATGCAGGAAGGCATGGAAATGGGAGCGGGTTTTGTCTGGTATGGCTAAACTGGAGACAGGAGGATTTCTAAGACCAGGCGGGAATGAACAGCCCTAACCGAGCCCGCTGTTCCCCTGCTGCGCGCCCCGCACACCCAGCGCAGCCGGAGCAGGAGCTGCTCCGTCCCTGCTCCGTCCCTACTCAGTCCCTGCTCCACCGCTACTCCAAGTGCAGTCTGCAGGTGGTGCAATTGCCTCGAGAAACGCTTCAGATCGTTTGGGCGACTTTTCAGTGTAGGTTAATCACATTCACGGAAACTTTCACCGATAACTGCTGTTTTGATGGCAGAATCGATAACAGGGCTACCCTAATCTTTATTTCATTCTAAGCGCTTCCTAACCTCTTGATAAGAGTGGTAAACCCTTAGTTCATAGCACTCAGACCTAAGCCATCATTCCTAGATACAGTGATGCAATTGCTGGTGTTTCCCTTTATCTCATCTATATTTTAATTAATGATTTCAGACCCTGCAGCTAGACTTAATAACCAGTACAGACGTCTCATCTTGTAGATAATGATCAAGTCAATTCAGCCGTAGGGATGCAAATAAAATCTGCACATGGATTTATGCAATATGTTACGCAAGCAGCAGAAAGAGGCAAAAATAGTTAAAGAAAAAAAAAATCATGTTACACAATGTTCTTTCCCTTTGTTTTAATGTTCTACTGTATGAAATAAAGTCAGTAAGTACATTTATTTCATTGCTCTGGCATTTTATAGCTGCTTCTGCAGAATACCAGGAGCTTTTAGACCTCCTATTATGTTCCATCGCATATTATGTTCCACTGATGTCATCTATCTGGACTTGTGCAAAGCTTTTGACAGTGTTCTGCACGACATCCTTGTCTCTAAATAGGAGAGACATGGATTTGATGGATGGAACACTCAGTGGATGAGGAATTGGCTGGATGGTCGCACTCAAAGAGTTGTGGTCAATGGCTCGATGTCCAAGTGGAGAGCAGTGACGAGTGATGTTCCTCAGGGGTCAGTGTTGGGACTGGTGCTGTTTAACATCTTTGTCAGTGACATGGACAGTGGGATTGAGTGCACCCTCAGTGAGTTCGCTGATGACACCAAGCTGTGCTGTGGTTGGTACTCTAGAGGGAAGATGTGCCATCCAGAGGCACCTAGACAGGCTTTAGAGGTGGGCCCATGTGAACCTCATAAAGTTCAGCAAGGCCAAGTACAAGGTCCTGCCTATGGATTGAGGCAATCCCAAGCACAAATACAGGCTGGGCAATGAGTGGATTGAGAGCAGCCCTGTGGAGAAGGACTTGAGGGTATTAGTGGATGGAAAACTGACTATGAGCCACTGATGTGCACTCACAGTGCAGAAAGCCAACTGTATCCTGGGCTGCATCAAGAGAAGTGTGGCCAGCAGGTCGAGGGAGGGGATTCTCCCTCTCTACTCCGCTCTCGTGAGACCCCCCCTGCAGTGCTGTGTCCAGCTCTGGGGGCACCAACATCAGAAGGACATGGAGCTGCTTGAGTGGGTCCAGAGAAGGCCACAAAGATGATCAGGGGGCTGGAGAACCTCCCTTATGAGGACAGGCTGAGAGAGTTGGGGTTGTTCAATCTGGAGAAGAGAAGGCTCCGGGGAGACCTTACAGCAGCCTTCCAGTACTTAAAGGGGCTACAGGAAAGGTGGGGAGGGACTCTTGATCAGGGAGGGTAGTGATAGGACAAGGGGTAATGGTTTTAAACTGAAAGAGGGTAGATTTAGATTAGATATAAGGAGGAAATTCTTTACTGTGAGGGTGGAGAAACACTGGACCAGGTTCCCCAGAGAAGCTGTGGCTGCCCCCTCCCTGGCAGTGTTCAAGGCCAGGTTGGACGGGGCTTTGAGCAACCTGGTCTAGTGGAAGGTGTCCCTGCCCATGGCGGGGGGGGGTGCAACTAGATGATCTTTAAGGTCCCTTCCAACACAAACCATTCTGTGACTCTATGAGTCTATGATATAGCTCCATGGCCAAAATGTCAACAGCTATAGACCTGCAGCAAAGTTACATTATAAACAGTCTATGTTATTAATGACTATGGCAGAGTTGTCTTTCAGTAGCTGACCTGTTTGGTTATCTTATGAGACGTTGCTAAACATTCTAGAGTGCAAGCCTCCTTCCTGGCACTTTGAAGTCCATAGGACTTTTGATGTTGACTTCATTAACAGTAGGATGAAGCCTTAATGTTGCCTATATATGGTATAAGGCTGTCTTTACTGAATCACTGTGGCTATGAGTGAGTCAATCAGCTATTTTGTGCATCATGTCCTCTCTCTCTGTAAGGTAATTCAACTAAATGTCATCCCAGGTGCAAGCCAAGGAAATTCCTGAGATAGAAGAGCAACGAGTTCCTGGAGTACAGTTAACTATCTTTTTCATTTTTCATGCCCCTTTGTACCAATCTTTTCCTATAAGCATTGCTTGTTGTGAAAATGCATTCCCCAATGCTTGTAAAAAGATTAGAATCTGTACCATTGAAGAAGTGCAAGTGTTTATTGAAATGAAAATACGTGTTTTACAGATCTTGTAAAACGTGGTAGCAAAATATCATGTGGAATTCAACAAGTGAAACAATTCTTCCAGCCCGAAGAGTTGACTGTTCATGTAATGCAAAGCACTGCGTCACATCACAGGAGACTTGTGGATTCTCTTGTATGTAATGAAATCTGCAATGTGATGGGAGATGCTCTGCTAGGTAACATCCATTCAGTTATTTGGGATGGTAGGTCCTTCCTGAGCCAGAGGTCTCAGTGATGGTTTGGGGACTTAGTCTCCCAATCATATGGACATGGCAGCAACGGTACCTTTGAGGTCTGAAGATTTATCAGTTCACAGACAGATTACAGGACACTCAGTTGTTGGACTTTGTAAACTTCTTTCACAGCAGAAGAGATGGTGGAATTGTTCGGAGTCATAGTCATTAATAAAACAGACTCTGCTTATAATTTAGCTGTGATTGCTTTGGTAATGTTGTAAATTTGCATGATTAGTCCATTATTACTCATCTGAGAAACATAACTAATGTGCAGCAATCTTCTCTAGCATTTAGTTTAAAAACAGCATAGAGAAATAGCATAGAAAAGAGTTTCTTTGATGTTCACATGGCACTGGCTCCCTAAGATAGAATGGTCTATAAAACCTGAATCTATATATCTGGTGCAGTCTTACCATATTAATTACCTTTTCCAGTGTAACAGTTTAGAGGTGTATACCAGCCTTTTACAATCCCTGGTTAATACACATTCATAACCGTTCACCTTTCGGTAGCCTTTTGTCCATCACTTCACACATGCATTCAGGAACTAGTGCAGTGAAACAGCCCACTCATGCAAGCATTTTTGTTTCCTCTTTAAGGATAAGAATACTGAACTGTTATATAGACCAAGAATATCAGAAGTGGCTTGAGATTTTGGGGCAAAAAACTGAATGTTGGTGCCCACCATAAGCCACCTAAAGAGACCTGATTTTCCAAAACAGGTGAGATACGTGCTTTCTGAAAGCCAGGTGCTTCTAAAGGGTCTCTAACTAGACATCTAAAAAACTGAGTCACTGAAGCTACTTCTGGAAATCCTGACCAGTGTGCTTTGTCTGAAGTCACATAAGAAGTTAAAGGCAGGGAAAAATGGGTAAATGACTCTTGCTTTCAACTGACCTGTGAAGCCTCCTTTGCCTACTCATTAGATTTCTCAGTGGCTTTTGTCTAGTGTACCCTTTTTGCATCTTGTAATTGCTTACCAAGATACATCATCATCATCTTCCTGCTGGCTTGTCATTAACATTCCTTTTCTGTGCTGCCTCCCCCACAGGAGCAGACCAGCTGATACGCTGGCATGATAATGCTGCTACACCAATTACCTATTTATTTTCTTATTTTTCCTCTCTTTATCCTTCTGTCGTGTTTCACATTACTCTTGCACATGAAACTCTTTGATACAGGAACCATTTTTTTTTGATTGTACAGCATCTAGAATAATGACATCTGAGTTTATAAACGTTTATGACATCTTTGACATCTAAGTTTACAAGTTTATGACATCTTTGGGGTTCACTACACTAATACTACTACTAAAGAATTACAGGATTTGCTTGTCATCCATGTTGATTTTTCAATTTAAAGTCAACTCCGTATGTTGTGAAACAGAGTTCAAGAACCTTATGCTTTATGCCTTGTGCTTGAACATATTAGGGTGGGATGGCTGCTGAAAAGTTATTTCCAAGTTTGAGTCAGAACTATCAAACCTGTGTATTAGGTAGGACTAAAGCAACTCTACTTACTCCAGAGGACAAAATTTAGCAAATTTTCCTCATACTAACTTTCTATTGCTTTTTACCTGAGAATGCTCTCACATGTCAGAATTGCAAAAGCATTTTGTGTATGAGGCTATGGAGCTGCCTCGGTGAGATTTATAGTCAAGGATTTTCCATGGACTGTATGCAATGCTCATCCTTACTGTAGACTGGAAGGATGAAGAAGCTGCCTATGTCTAGAACATATTTCATCACAGTAACTAAACATATAAAATGTGTTTCTTCTCACTGATACATTTAATATTTATGAAATTATCAGTCTGTTTAGCTTTGTAATAAACAGAAAGTAAAAATTCCTGATACACTTCCAACTGCTCCAATTTCTGGGCCCAGCTGGAAAGCCATCCCTTCCCACACTTTTCACAGCTACTGTCCCTGCTCAATGCTGTACTTTGCAGACCCTGTCCTTCCTTAAAGCCTGGTTTAATACCCAACACATTCCGTAGCTTTTTGTTATTATTTAATGAAAGTCCTGAGTGAGCAAATGATAGTCACAAACCCCTGAGGAATTCAGTTTTATTAAGCAATTTTCTCAGTCTTAGAAGAATTATATAGCACACATTAATTAGCCCTTACAACAACCACTTTCAAGAGTAGGGACAATGAATGTATTATTGTCCTCACAACAAAGCAGAGAAGTTAAAACTTATTTAAATCAGACATAGTAGCTTCTGGTCTTGTTCTCATAGGTATTACTGATGAAGCACATTCATGTGAATGACTGAAGTGCCTGTTTGATCTTTTTGCAAAGAAAATTACTTTGGAAAGGATTGTGACCAAGAGTGCTCATGATTTCGTGAGTACATTGACCTGGACCAGCGGGTTAAGTGAGGCACACCAAGCCACAAGTGCTGGGCACTGAGGCGTCTCATCAGCGTATGTGCTGATGTCATTATGGTGTAAAGATGTGCAGTAGCTTCTGTGATTTCCATTGCGTCCTCATTCAGGTCCAAATTCAGCACAGAAAAATGAGCCTGTCTTTTATTTTAAGCACGCAGATAGTTTCAATGCTTTATTTTTACTTCTGATTTTTTTCTGGTTGAGCTTGAGTGACTGGTTGCTAAGTTTGACATCTAGATTTTTTTATGTTCTTTACATCTTTCCTGGAACAGCTTCAGGCCTTTTTTTTTTTTTTTTTAATATCAAAATACCTGCACAAAAGTATATAGGTGGGTTTTTAAAATTCTTTTCTTATGTGCTATTTTTCTCCATAAGATAAGTGTGTACTTTGTCAGTATTTCTTCCAGCATTCCTCCTGCAAATGCTTTTTTAATATATCCAGCTTAGTACTGATGTCTTTTCAGTCACTCTTGTGCTTCTATCTTCATGATATCTCCAATTAAAATTAATTATCTTCATAACACCCTTGTGAATTCAAGTGGTGTTTTTATCTTCGATCTACAGCTAGGGTTTTTAATCTGGAGATATTAAGTGTCAGATGACCATCATTTTGGTTTAATGATTTGGAACATATACAAATATTTTTTTAGCATAAGTGAGCACAGTGTTTTGCATGTTCAAATTCTCTATTGTCTTTAATCAGGATGTTTTTATTTCTCCTTTCTGGAATAATTTTCCCCGTCAGTAGACATTTTACAATTTTGTCAGCTTCTAAGGTAGGGACCCTACTAATTATACCATTATTAACTACCCAGCACTTGTACATTTCTTCTTATATTGAGGAGGAATATTCACCCAATGCATTCAATAACACAAGCAAAACCACTATGTTGTCATACAATTAAAGGCTGAATTGTAATGCATTTGCATGCATGCGCTTAATTTAATTAATTAATTTTCATTTATGTATCCCAGCTTTTGAGGCCTGGACTTCATAACCTTTGTATTTTTCTAAGTAATTTAAAAAATAATTTTGTCATTATTAAAAAGAAGTATTCTGTCACTTAGATTTTGTTCCTAGATTGCCTCATGGTGAAGTTTATTTATATGACTGTGTATACCAAATACCACAGAAGAGGCCTTTAATGTTCATGGCCAGAAACATATAGACTCATGACTTCTGGGCTTGTTGATTGCTTGCTTCCTGATTTTGGAAGAGGAGATACTCCAGTGGTTGTAGACTCTTCAGGCTTTGGAATCTAATGACCTTTTCCAGCCTGAAGTCAGCGATGCGGCCCATGTTGATGCCAGCCAGATTTCTGCTGAAGACAGCCACAAACTGAAGTCCTTGGTCTTTGCTGCCCAAAACTGTAATTTTAACACCAATCCTCAACTATCTTATCAAGTCCCTTCAGCCACCATGCAAAGTCTGTTGTATCAACTCTACTTAACATTGGGATCTAGGGCTGTCAGGAACCAGTAAGATTAAATTTAGGACTAACTTCAGTTGTTTTTTGGATCACATGAGCGGTTATAATTCATGATGGGACAAAAACATGTCCTGGAGTTAAGGAAGGATTTGCTCTGCTGTTGGATTTATTCTTCTCTTGGCACCAGCCCTAAATTTAGCAAGGGCTTCTTCTCAGTCCAGTACTGATCTTTCTTCATCAGGCCCTGCCAGCCTAAACTTTTCCCCAACAAAAATCTTAGAATTAGTCTTAACATCCAAACTTCTGTAAGATGAAGACCTAAAATGAGATAGGGATATCATACTGGCACAAGCCCCAAGATTACCTTAGTAAAGCCTTCTACATCCACCCTTAACTCTACATCATAGCCCTTGCCAACCTGACTCTTAAACCCTTGTCTTATCCTGACTGTGACTCTTGTCAGTCCAACTCTTGATCTAGTTATGTGGCTGAAATCATGGTCTTAAGCTGAGAGGAATTCATTATAGAGCCAGCACAATTATAGCAGATTTTATTTGTTCACATGGAGCAGTTACATTCAGTAATACTGCTTCAAGGCCCAGCTAGATAAATCAATGTATTTATATCATTACATTGTTGTACCTGAGTAACTGAGTGTTCCTGAACACTGGGGGACGTGAGGACATAGAGCTAGCCAGTTTGGGGAGAACAGTTCCAGGTTTAGCCATTACCCAGAATATACAGATAGCAGGAGGTTCCCATTATGGCCTGTGTGTAATGACAACAGCTGGCAGCTGGTGAAACTCCAGCTGAGAGCCTTTCTATCTGAAAAATTCAAAATGAACAGCTTTAGAAACAGAGTGGGTCTTATTTCCACTGTCAGAAAAAGTGCTGTTTAATGTGCAAGGGCAGTGTTTATTTTTGTGTATGACACACATAGATACTTTGCTATACAGCTCAGATACTCTTTTTCATAATAGCACTTATTTTGAGCTGGCAGTGGGAGAACTCATTAGAAGATAAGTAAAGTTGCATCATTTTTCTCAAGAGTGAAATGTGTCAGATTTATTCCTTCTGGTAATCCATATCCTTCATCAAAAAGAGACACAACTAAAAATTTTAAACAGATACTGGAAAACCAGTTCTCATTCTTCCTAACTAGAAGTGACATTCACATGAATTCACATTTCTTGGGGACCAAAGAATGACATGCAGGATGTTACAGAAAACAGGAGCAGGTTAAAAAGAAAATGCAAGCTCTTTGTCCTCCAACAAAATGAAAAACAGTGTGACAGGGATTGATTATTTTTTTTAAGAGAGACAATGAAGGGGAAAAATTACTCTCGGTATGATACTGAAATATTGCATTCCCCCAAGAAATCAGTCCTTGTTATCTTGTTGTGAACTTCCCCTGAATCTTCCCCTGAATTGTATTTCACATATAACCAAAGATACTGGGAAAAAAACCACAACTTTTTTTCTACCACCAGTGAGTGGTATCAGACTAAAAGCAATGAACTATTTCTGAAGTATCTCCTTACCTGATCTCTGGTGGATCAGAAGAGCTATCACAGGATTCTTCCTTCATGGAGAACCTTTTTGAGGTGCTTAGCTAATGCCTCCTGCCAGTAGGAGATGCTTCCCCTGTGGATATAGGGCACAGCAGAACACTCCTACGTTTCAGGTGTGCTGGGAGATCATAAAGGATCTGGATCATAAGGATCATAAAGGAGGTCCTGTTGGTACCTCCTGGTGCAATATTGCATAAAGCACACCTCAGATGGATCGAGATCCTTAGCCTTTTCTTTTGTGGCAGCTTAGGAAAAGAAACATTAAATAGAATGGCAAAAATACGTAGTTTAGATTAAACAGGATTCTGGGTGCTGGGGAGAATTGTGGAGGAACCCTGCTCTTTGAGATGAATAGGCTACGCAATGGCCAAAGAAATTTTCAGGTCATCACAGGGAAAGGAATAATTCAAACTATTAATTTATCCCATTAGTTCCTATAGTCATTGTCATCACTTACTAATTAACTCCAGATGAAACCCTAGGTTGACTATGGAAAATGCTATCTCAGTGTGGAGCACCAGCCAGTAAAATTACCTGAATCCTTTTTTTATACCTTCTGGCTGTATAAAAAAACCTGGAAAATACAGTGCCACAGTCATGGGAATGGTTTCAACTGGCATGTTCTCTGTAGTTTTACTCATTTCTAAAGAATTCAAGTTATGAAGAGAATTATAAAGCAAGCAATGGAAATGATTAGTCATGGGGATGGAGTGCATGGGCAAATAGCACAGAGCAGGTGACATGCCAAATTACCACAGTGATGTGTTCTTAGGTTCATGTGCTTACACCTGCCTCAAGATTTCACTGAGGCCAATAGTGCAGCAGGAGTCAGTGCTCAGAATCCACAATGCTGAAAACAAATGCCATGATAATAGATGTGATAGGGTTTTTTTCAGAGATACACAAATACTTTAGGGCATGAAAGAAGTATCTAGCAGTGGAAATCTCGCTTATGGGGAAGTTATTTTTTAATTTTCCATCTGATGGTTTGCTGCACCTTCCTCAGAAGTATTTAACGGTGAGCGTTGCTAGAGAACTTGGTGGGAAATTCATATGATCTGGTCAGGACATTCCCATATAACTATATGTATGACTCCTTTGATTTAGATATTATTGAAACAAATAAACTGTTCACTTGCATATCTATTTCCAGGATAGGACCTGACTGCTGTTGAGTACCATCCTGTTATTTGCAATGTGAAACAAGTAGTCATAGACTAACATGCTTGACTGAACTTCCTCATATTAACACTACTAACTAAGAGCTGGGCTTCTGCTTTATAATGTCTTGTTAATCTTCACAGAAAATTGTCTTGGAGGATGAGAGGTGTAGGCGGAGTGAGTGATATGAGGAAGGGACATAGACAGTTTTGTGTACAAAACACTCCTCCTACGCAAATGGTACTCTGGGGGTGGCTGCTATCTTTAGTCTCAAGTTTAAAAGCCACAGTCCAAAAATAAAAGTGTCACAAGTGTGACTACAAATAATAGAAGTGTGGCCAACAGGTCAAATCTGGGCTCTTGGTTTTTTTTTTTTTGAAAGGTGGATGTGTGTGGGCTGTGAAGATGGTTTGAGCAAGTCACTTTTGAGAATGAAGAACAGTATGGGAAACAAGTGAAAAATGTTTTAGGTGTTGATAATTTCCTTTTTCATAATAACAATTGAATGGAATATATTAGTAAAGCTCACATACTGTACACCCACATTTTATATTTTTTAGAGAGTATGTTGAGAGCTTAATCCAAGATGCCATAGGAGGCTCTAGTGCTTCTTTTGACTTAATCACTTGTTTAAAAATGTGGTTTAGCACGGCATGTATTTTTATAGAGCAAGAAGGACTATTTATGACAAAAAGTGAATACACAGTAAAATAAGGAGTGAAATTATAATCTGCTCTTTACCCTGTGTTCATTCCCCATGAGGACCCTTACACCCTTACATAGAAAGTGAAGTAGCCAGTTCTCTCTGAACTTGTCCTTGCTTACTCCACCATCATTTCCATGTGTTTAAGTCCCTCCAAAAGTACTAAATGTCTCACCTGTATGCGAAGATGTGACATGAGGCTCTGTTTGGCCTCAGACTGTGTAACCTTGGGACCTTAGTCTAAGATCAATTTAGGCACCCAGGCACCTTTAAATCTAGTGGGGCTTCAGAGGGAAATTTCAGAAAGTGGAACCAGTGTTGTTAACAGTGAACTGAACCAAACCCAAACCTGACCTGCAAAGCAGCTTCAATAACCTTTTTTTTATCCTCTGACATTGAACCATTAATTTTATGTTTCTGTTGATTCCTAGTAGGAAATGAAAGCCCTCTCAGGGCAACATCTCAGCAAAGGCTTGTGTTTTCCAGCAGGGACCTGTTCATCCTAGGGATGGCTGGCACCTCTCGGGTCCAGCAAAGCTGCTATGTTGCTGCGTGTTCCTACCTTCTGCCCCCATCTTTCTCTCCCTGTATGACTCACCCCATGTGCAGCAGATGTTCCTGCAGCGCGATGCTGTGCTGCTCCGCAGCCCTCAGCAGCAATCTTTCTGGCACGGGGGATTTTTGCACTTGCCTAGAATGAGCTCCAGCTGTACAGTTCCTGGCAGGAGGAGGCTGACTTTCATGTCGCGGGGGTGAACAGCTGACAGCTACTGCCAGCACTGCCCCTAAAGCCTGCCAGAACCCTCAGCCTCAATTTCCCACTATCAGTCCAATTTCATGACCCTGCATATGGCTGTGGGATTATGCTTGTGTAGTCTTCCACCTATATCTGTGTGTGTGTGCTCTTATACTGCTATATTATTGGCATGCAGACACACATCTACTAGGTGCGGATGGGCATGGCAGAGAACCACAGCTTGTCTCCTTCAGCTCCAAAGAGAAGGTGGAGACAAGTGGAAATGCTGTACTAAGACAATCGTAGAATGGTTTCGGTTGGAAGGGACCTTCAAAGATCATCTAGTCCAGCCCAAATGTCTAGTGTCTGAGCTGAAGATAGGTTTCAGAGACATCTTATCACAGGACTTCTCATTTTTAGGACTTTATGTGTTTTTTCTGGGAAGCAGTTCAAGACCACCAAATAATTAGGGATTGTTATTGGCCTCAACTGGAACTGAAACTGAAATAAGACTAAAAGGTGCTGGTCTGAGTCTCTGGTTATAGGCATTCTTGTCTAGAGAAAAATAAGTTGGGAGGAAAGAGGGTTAAAATAAACTTGAATTAATAAGGGAAGAATATAATTTAGATTCTGCTGACTCTCAAGAACTGTTCTGATGTTTGTTTTGTTTGGCCTTTCTATCTGCATCATGATATGAAACCCTACAGCTTGAGTTTCAGTGATTTCCCTTTGAAACAAGATAGTGTTTCAACTCTCCAAAGACTGAAGGCTGAACTCCTATCACAGCTGTGATGGTGGAAATGCAGAATAACTCCACTGACCTCAGTCTATGTTGCTCTAAATAATTTTATGAGGTATGTCTTTAGCTAGTCTTTCCTGTCACTCTTATATGTGAGGGGGTTTTATGTGGGTTGGTTTTTTTTTTTTCCTTTTGCAAATTTTTCTAATGATGGCATTGCCTTCTAAAAAGCATTGGATTGACACTCTGGACATCAAAGCCTCTGCCAACAGAGCATATACTGAAATACTGCCCAGTCTGTGTTCTTGAAGCATAACCTGAAAGGATCTTTTGTTAAGAGATGAGGATAATTCAGTCTCTAAAGCCACTGAAGCCCTGGCCCTAAGCAGCTAGAACAAAGATCAGTTTGTCTCCAGACTCCTTCACCTTTCTTCTTTTTTACACTCACTGTTGAAAAAATTTCCCAATGTCTTATTCTTTTAGATAGTTTGACAATAGACTGAGTAAATTTCCCCTATCTCATGGTCATAATTCTGGTCATTTCAGGAAAGGTTGCAGTTCATTCAGTCTGGTTTCTTTGGACAACTGACCTGCATGGTCAATATGTGACTCTTACATCCTGTAAATGATATGACATTTCATACCTGGTCACCAGATGGGTTAGTCATGCCTGGGCACCAACATTTAGTTCTGAATTATTCTCTCCCACTGCTTTTCCTCATACTTTTACTTAGATTTTCTGTCTTTTGATTTCCAAGGGGTGTTCATTTGTGGGTTACAGGTCCTACAGGCTTTGAGCTGGCTGTGTCAGCTCAAAGGTCTGAAGATGTTCTCAGCACACTGCTGGTGTCACCAGATAGCACACATAGGTCGGGGCAGCAGCTCTCTGCCATGGGAGTTCATTTCACTGACAGCTACAGTGGATGTGAACGGTAGTAGTGATAGAAGTATTTATTGGTTTCTGTCAAGGCAGATGCTTCTATGCAGAGGACATGCACTTTTCTTGGTATAGCAGCTAAGTTATCTCCAGTCTTATCTGAAAACACAGATTTACAACTGCTTATCTCAGAGGTGAGGGAATGTCCTGGCCTTGATGCATCTTATTTTGTGGTATTTTCAACAGACAGAAAGCTTTCAAAAGTTCCAAGGGCTGAACCATTTCTTCTTGATAGAAATATCACATTGTGCTTTCTCTGTGATGTTATCTTCTGGGCGATATCACAGATCCCTGCATGCAGAGGGTTCTTACAAAATCCCTCAAAGACAGATTTTGAGGATTGGTTTCCTCTAAACATTATCACTGCAGAACAGCAGATTATCATTTGGTCTGGTCTCAGTATAAAAGCCAATAATTAGCATGTACTTTAATTCCATTTATATATTTGTATTGTTTCTTAAGTTACACATAGGTATAAAATCTAAGTTTCAGTGTATGAAGCTAGTTCATAAACCTTAGGCAAGTGTAAGTACAGAATTACTTATGGAAGTGGTGGTGTATAGTGCTGGGCAAGGGATAAGAGTGGGGAGTCTTTAACTGCTGTGTTGAAAGAGGTGGGCTTAGCCCCACTTCCACTCCCTTCCCTGCATGTCCTGCCACCAGATGGGGAAACCTGACTTCACACTGTCAGGGCTGCTGGCAGGAGACGGCACCTCTCTGCCAAAGTCACACTCCCACCTCCAGAGCAATGCTACTGACAGGCTTGTAGAAAGCACATCAAAATTCCTTTCAAAACGGATGAGAAGTGGAGAACTTTTGCAGAGATAAATTGCATGGGAAGGGAATTCTTGTAAGTGTCTGGGGAAGAGACCAATTGTAACAGATACCATCATTTGTGGGTCTCTCCAAGGAATGTATCCTCCAGTATGAAATGTAAAGGACAGCAGAGTGCCCAAACATGGAGGTCAAGGAATACGGACAAGCAATTGAGAGGATATAGGAAGAGACTTTTCTTGTTGATTAAGCATTTTTCCTGTTTCTTCACAAATATTTTATCAACATTTTTTAATTTTGTTGTCTGACTTGAATGTTCTAAGCATATATTTTTACTTCCTATTTCTTTATATCTCTCTGGAGACAAAAGTGGTTTCAAAGTAGCTGCCTAATCTTAATTTTTGTTCTGAAAATGTGGTGATCCTTAATACTGGAACACCCCAAGCAAGTTTTCAGCTTCTCTTATGCTGGTCTGAAATACCCAGAGGATAAGAGAAGGTTGTCTACAGGAACTGCACAGGCCAGTTTGAAAGCTGGTGCTGTGGAGGTCAGCAGAAGCAGCAGCATCTCCCAGTGGCTAATGGCAATGAGGAAGCTTTCTGGCATGTGGCAAGGTGAGGAGGAACCTCACCTTAACCCCAGGTGTCCCCGTGAAGCAGTTTCCAGCTTTGAGGGACAGTCTGTGTGACATCACAAGTTTGGAAACCTCAGGAGGCATTTGCTGAGGTCAGCCTGAGGCAAAGGATTGCCCAATGCCAGATTGTAGGGAGACATTTTCACTGTCAGGCTCAGCACCTCTCTGATGGTGAGCAGGAGGCAAAGAACGCACTCCCAGAGCTGTGAACTGCTCACATTAGCTGATAGGCATGTGTCCTGAAAAACGCCTGACCTTGGGCACTGCAGTCAGTATTACTGGGACACAACTTCTTCCATGTAGGATATAGAACCACTGGCCTCCACTGAAATCAGGCACCTAGAAGCTTTCATTCCAATATTTTCTTTTCTAGTAGTGCTGGTGGCAGTGTTCCCATTGACACTGTGGGAAATCCAGGCTCAAGTCATTCTTTTGTGTCTGGGATGATGCAAACCCCTGCTGTATAGATGCTCATGAGAGGAGACTCTGGGAACAGGAACCAGACACCTGGACTACAGTTTCTGCCCATGGGACTTTCCACACACTTAATGTATGACACTGCATGTAAAATGTGCCATCCTCCTGCAGCAGGAACCCAAGCCTCCACACTCTATTCCCTCCAATAAAAGGGTTTATCTTATAGTCACTCTATACCTTGTAGGGACTTGATGTGCAGCAGTAAATGTGTGCCTTTGTGGTGCTACAGATTTTCAAGTAGCGCTCTCAGAGCTGGCTCTCGGAGAGCAAGCTGAGTAACAAAACCTTACGAAGAATTGTAGAGCTCTGTGCCAGCTGATTTAGCCTGTCTATTAGCTGGACTAATTAGCAATTGCTGGAGAGCAATACTAATGCAGTCACTCTGCTTCTGCTTTCCGAGCCAGTTTGTTCAGAGCCAGCTCTGGTATTTCTACGTAGTAGCACATTGTCTGTGAAAATATATTCTCCATGCTGCAAATCAAATCAATTCATAGCACCCTTACTCTTTGCATATGCCATTGCTAACTCATATCTTTGTATGTCCTGGGGACCCCTTGTATAGGATCTACAAGTGAAAAAGGCACGATTTTCCCCATGTTATTTACTGGTAGAGTTAGTATTTCCTACTCTAGATGATCTATATTACATGTATTTTTAAATCACTTTTAACAAGAAAATTCCTTAATGCTGCCGTGAAATGGCTTCTATTTTGCAATAAAAGCATAAAAGATTGTTTTATGCATTACTTCTAATGTAGGTTTATGCATTATTTCTAATGTGGCTGTCAGTGTTGGCAAACATATATTCCAGTGAAAAGATTAAACAGTCTACACAGCAGTGTACAAAGTAGACTAAAAAGTAGACTAAAAGAAAGATATTTCTAAGTGGGTTATCTTCACATGGATATAAAACATAGAGGGAAGAAAATTAAATACTGTTCATCAAAGCTATGATCAATTATGTAAGGGTTGAACAAGGATGACTACTTATGAATAATTCTCCTTCTTTTGACTTCTAGCTGTCCTTTAGAAACAAAATGCAATTTAAAAACAGAGCACTGGAGTGAAAATGCATAGGAAGGTCTGGGGAAAAGAAAAAAGTATATCAAATTGTGCTAAAATCTGTATGAAAAACCATAACGAATGTCGGTGAACCTGAAGCCTAAAGGAGCTGAGGTGGAGGAAGTGAATCTGTACCACAGTCCTCAGAGAAGAGGCAGCAGATGTCCGTCTGCCACCTGAGAGAAAAGATGCCTTTGCAGGAAATAGGGGATGTGTTCTTTTGACTGTTTACTCGCCAGTGGTGCAGTACCCTCACCAGAAGTGGGGATGCTGTATGACTCTGCCGACTAGCAGACTGTTCACCAGATGGAAGCGTTACAGTCAGCTATGGTGGTAAGAAGGACATGTTGGTGCCAAAGCCTCGTTTCCATGACACCTGGTTTAGAGAAATCTCTAGGAATTGGTAGCAAATTGCCTGAGAGATGATCACAAATTTAGATTTAGACAAGGAAATTCTCAGAGAAATTTCTCAAGGCTTCAGGTGCCACGCAATGCGTAACAAATATTGGAGGGCAGATAAGAAAACATGTTCTAGAGAAGTTACACTGAGTTTTCAATCATATCTGTAATTCTGTGCAAATGTTCCTGTAAATGTCAGCACTCAGGCAGGTGGGTAAGCAATAACTTGTATTTGTTTCAATGATAACTGGTGCTAATGAAGGGTGTAGCATATTTTGTGCTTACCTGAGGCTACCTTACCAGAAAGGCAACTGCTCTTAATATCCTGACATGAACAGAAGGAAAATTTCCTTCTTTAGCTAGTTTGTTCTGCTCTGTATGTATTAGTGGTCCATACCACTAATATAAATATCTCAGCCTCATCTTTATTTAGGACTCCATCTTTGTGTCATCTGCAGATTTATCCATGGTTATTTTCTTTTTACTTTCATGTCAATGATGGAAATATTCAGTAGTGTTAGTCCAGCATAAAACCCTGCTAGAAACACACCATTCAATGATGATCCCCACTGAGAACATATTGAAATCTGTCAGCAAGTTCTGAATCTGTGCAATGTTTGGATTATTTGTCTTTTATAATGCCACATTTATATCAGGATGTCAAGGTTGAAACACTGAATACATACCTATGCTTTTATTGAATTCTTTATCTGTTTTTCCACTATTTTACATAAGATTGATAAATTTAAATCTTTTCTTGCACAGATCTTCCCCACGGTGCATTTGCTTATTTTTAATGTTGGCACAACAGTCGCACTCTTCCAGTCTTTTGGAATTTCACTCTAGCTGCATTTAATATTGTTAATGCCAAAATATATCAAGAAATATCAGTAGGCCAGAGGTACTCCATAGCCTGCTTTTATACAATTCCTGGGTGCAAATAACGCAGGTTGGTTTATGTAACAGTATTTATCCCAAGAGATACATTTTACCATCATCTGACTTATTTGCTAATTTGACTGCAGTTCATCATCTTCATGTGATGTGGGTACATCATATCCCTTCCTCCAAATATAAACTAAAACCTCTAAGTACTTCTGCATTTTCTAAGTTGTTACTGACAGTTTTATCATTTCCTTTGACTAATGGGCCTTCTACAATAGCTAGGATTTATTTGCTTCCTAATGCATTTATAAAATTTCTTCTTGCTATCCTAACTTCACTCCCAACTTCTTCATAATTTTTGCTCTGTTAACAGTTTTCTGCCATACTATAGCAGTTGCCTATCCCATGGCAACCTGTTACGACAACCTGTCTCTGGCAGGCTATAAAACAATCCTCTTATGAATGTGCTTCCTGAAGAAAAGGCTGCTCACACATAGCAGGACCTGAGTCATCTGCAAACTAGAAGACACGGGAGCTTGGTAATTGTTTGCTGAGACCATCCATACCTGTATGTAAGGTTTGAGCGGTGGGGAAAAAACATTTCTGTGATAAACAGTGCCTGCTCGAGTTCAAGGAATTTAGTATGTTATGTATTCATGTGAGCGAGCTGTTTGTAGGTGCTGCTGGGTGTACTGGCTGATCCCATGACATGCTGAAGACATCTTCAGCAAGGACGTAACCAAGTCTTTGATCTTCCAGAAAGCCTTGAGGTCAGGATGTGGATTTGCATGAACCTGCCAGACCCTGAGAACATGACCTTCATCTCAGTCTCTCTGACCACTGTGGCAGTGGAGGATGCAGTGGCCTTTTGCACAGACCACAGTGATAAAAAAAAAAAAAAAAAAAAGGGAAAGGAATTAGTACATCATACCTTCAGCACAGTAGCAGGATATAGGCTCAGTGTGGTTCTTGTACATCAACTCTATTGATTTGTAGTAGAGTGGAAAGGAGAGAGAGCACACAGACATATGGAACTTCTGGTTGCCTAAACATGAGCACTGAGTGCCATTTGAGGCGCTCTGAGCTGTGGGGTGTCCTGGTTTAGCCAGGATAGGGTTAAGTTTCCCCAGCAGTGGGGGGGAGCTCTAGCCGGGTTATTCAGATACCATGCCGATGTCACATCCTGGCAGGTCACATTTTCCTGGCACCGGAGCGCGGTGCACTCGTGGTTTTGTACATCGTGCTTCCCACTGCTGTATTTGGTAGCTATTTTGCTCTGTTCATTGCTATCACTATTACTGTTATTGTTATTGTTGTTTGTTGTGTTGCTATTGCATTGTTGTATTAAACCTCTCCTTATTTCAGTCTTGGGGCTTTGTATTTCACTCCCTTTGTGGGGGAGGGGTAGCGGCCACGTGGTCTCAGACCCCGGCAGGGGCTAAACCATCACATGGGGCCATGTCTCCAGCTGCAACTCCAAGGACATGGATGCCCTGTAGCTATGTTATAACTGGCAGCTCTATGTGAAGATTCAGGATACCTTAAGGCATCTCAAATGGCATAAAATGCAAATATTTAAGAATCTGAATTAAGCCCATTGAGTGGGAGTCAGATTAGTACACCTTAATTGAGGTAGCTAAGTGGATGTATCTTATTTGCAAATAAAGCTTCCTCCATAACCAAGGAAATCCACTCTAGTAATTTGATGAAGCATAGGGAGATGCGTTTGGATAAGCTGAGTAGCTCTTTGGAAATATTGATGAGTGATAGGACATTATCAACAGAGGCACATCATGTCTAGTCAGATGCCTTGGGTATCTCACCTGGCCCCTGGCTGGTGCTCCCGGGGTGCAGGCCCTGTGTCATAGCTACCCTCGCTGTGCAAATGTCACGGACACTGTAGGGCATCTTAAATAACATTAGCCATTTATATGTGAGCAACAGGAAAGCTATAATTAAGGCCCAGAACTTCACTGGCTGCAAAGGAAAATTACCCAGCTAGCTCACATATAAATGTTTAAATTCTGAATCTTAATCTGCAGCTGAATCTCACCCGCTGTGTTTGATATAGGACTCACATAGGTTAAAATAATTGTTATTTCTAAGCCTAACATTGTGCTTAGTTTGGCTCAAAACCTAACATTTCTAGATTGCTTGTCAAAATGTAACTGCTGTGGGAAATACTTCGTGTGGTTTATTTTTAACCTGTGTGGGATATGTCATAGGCTAAGATGCTCTATTTGTAGAAGCAGAATTTACCAGCAGTTTTCTGCCCTTTGCGCCACTGAGACCTGCAGTCTCTCAAGTCATTTATGCACAGTAGTGAGGACAGGTTGAGGAGAGCATTAGTATAGCTAGCAGTGTACACCCGTGGTCTGAAGTGAAGGAGGCACGTTAATATTATGTGAGCAAGAAGCTGCAGTGCTGTATGATTGGCCCTTATAATATAAATAACAGCTTCTGTCACCTCAGTTTTGCTGTGCTTTATTCCTAATGTAAAGTGATGTTTTGCAATAAAAGTGGATATCTTTTTGACTTTTTGAGGCACCAGTCTGTTCACATCAGAGACAGAGAGTCTTTTTACTTCTGCAGACACATCAATTCTCATCAAGGCAAAATTCTCACCACTTTTTCTGGAAAGAAAAATCACTGGAAAAGTTTTGTGGCACCAGTGAGTTTTGCGTGAGCAGAAACAGAGAAGAAATGCCTCCTTTTTCACAGTGGTTCAATATGTCACCAGATAACTCTGTCCTGATGCACTGGAGGAGATTTAACGTTGAATGGGGATGGCAGAAGTTGATGAATAATTACTTGGTTATATTATATCTTTCACGAGAAGATTTCAAATTGCTTTACAAACAGGAAGAAAATAAGCTTCATAACACTTGGTGGTATAAAGCAAGGTGAAAAAATTCGTGGCATAAAATGAAAATATGTGGTTGACTCAATTTTGAAAAATATAGGGCTTGGAAAAATAAGCAAGCTCCCTTATCATTGTACCAAGAACAGAAATAATAATTTTTTTAGCAACTATGGAGAAACAAAATGAGCACTAACTGTTTACAAATTGGTTTGAGATGTGAACAGCTCAAACCTTTCAGATTTTAGGGGGTAGGAATGAAACCTTGCAGGCAAGAACAGTTTTGTACTGCACTGAAACTTTTGTTACCTTGTTTCACCAGTGGTTCAGCAGCCTACATGTTTTCTAAAAGTTTTCCTATAGCCTTTCAGTTGTTCAAGCAACTGTATGCTTTGTGACTGCTATTTTTTCTTACCATTATTGGTATCTGTTCTAGATATGCAGACAAATATTACAATAGAGCTGACTGATAGGCTTCAAAGATCAGATTTGTATCATTCCTCCTATATTCTTACTTCATATCGCAGTGTTTCACAACTCACTGTCCTAGCATCAGCTCTGTTCTGTAACTCCACAGCATCTCTTGTGCTTGCTTATAGTGATCCATCCTCTATTGTATCTGTTTCTGCTTTAAGAATATGTGGGGCGTGGATATAATTTGTTGTTTAAATAACTTTGTCTCTTGTAAATCATTATGTTCATTTATGAATAGTAAAACTGTCTTCAAGTGATGAGTCATAGAAAATGCCAACCCATGTCTCTCTTGTTTCCTTATTCCCGGTTCAAGGCTCACATAATTTCATTAGGACTGCTACAGTTTGATGTGTAAACTTGCCTTGAAAACACTGCATTTCAAATACATTTTTCAATCTAAAGGGTGTCAGGGTTTGTAGTCATCTGTATTATGTCTGTCACAGAGTATGTGCTCTTCAGAGCTAGACTGCGTGGTACCAGACAGCTTCCCCAAGGAGACAACACTCCTTTGTTCATTTCTGGCTGTGTTTTTTGCTTATTAGTTGAATTCTTGGCACAGTTGTTGGACAGATGTCCACAGCAGTCACAATCACGAGACTGTTTTGGGTCTTCCAGTTGTTAGGTTTGGTTTCTAAGGAGCGTGCAGCTCCCTTTCCATTGTCTGTGCCCTTTTGAGACATAGCTGTCCTCTCCACCACCTTTCTGAAGGGCAAGGCAATTTTCTACATAACTCTGATTACAGAATTTTTAAATCCTGATAGCACTGCTATATCACAGTAATTCAGTTGTCATATCCGGTCCACATATATTTCTAATTTAAAAATTGGAGCTGTATATTAAAAGGACAAAAAAATTCAGGGGTGCTAACTCTGCAGAGCATTTACTGTTTGTACTAGCTTCACCTGGATCTTACAGAAAGTCCCAGAAAAATTCATGATGAATGTAGCAGTCAATGGATGAGCCTGATGAAATACAACACGATAGCTCAGGTGTTAAGAACCAGTCTGCTGGTATGGTTTATCAGGTGGCTACAGAGATACCAGTTGGGCACTCTCACAATGACAAAGGAACAATTTATATAATGTATTTGGAGAGCACTGATGATAATGTAAGAACGTTTTTACTGTTCATATGAAAGGTCCATCTAGCCCAGTAATTTTTTCTCCAACACCTAGAAAGGGGTCCACTTTCTGGAGAGAGAAGTGTACATTTTTTTAACTGATGATGGGTTTTGCTGCTTTAGGTTCTCCCAGGCTCACTTGAAACCCGTCTGAACTCCTACCATCCACAGCATCCTGAGGCAAGGAGATCTACAGCCTAATCACACAATTACCACCTTTTGTGGTATTTGTCTATACCCTTTTTGCAATGGGGGAAATAGCACTGCACACAGTTTCCAGCCTGTGAGGCTTGATGGATTTACACTATGGCATAAGGGTGTTCTCCTATTTGTTCTTGGTTCTCTTGCTCATAATCACTAATGTTCTTTTTTCAGTTTTACTCTTGCTAAACATTGAACCACCAGCTTTCTGGAACTGTTACAAGCACCATTCCTCAGTGGCAATAACCAGCTCAGAGCCCATCATTTTATGTGCTAAGTTAGGAAGATTTTCGCAATTATTTGCACTGTTTCAGCTTGCCCTGTTGCTCAATATTATTAAGTCCTTCCTCGCACTCAGCACTTATCATTACTACCCCAAATAACTTGATATCAGCACATTTTATCACCTCCCTTCTCACAGTAAGTTTTGCATTACAGTACGTTTATCATATCATGTATGACTATGTTGAACAGCTTTGTTTCCATGCCAGTTCCCAAGGAAAGAAAATGCCTTTCCTCCCTGTGAAAACTCTCTAACTCCTGCCTTCTTTTTCCAATCTTTTAGCCATTTTTTTTTTTTTTGCCATTGGTGCTCAGCTTCTTGAAAAGTCTTTGATGAGTAACTGCACTGAGGGGGTTTAAGAAATCTGAATAGGCTGTATCAGCCGGATCTCCCTTTTCACATGACTAGTGACTCCTTTAGGGAACTCCAACAGACTTGCTAGGCATAAGCTCTCCCAAGAGCTATGCTGACTCCTCCTTAAGACATTATCTTTATTGCCTCTCCTAATTCTTTTATTACACTCTTTATTAATTCACGATGGTCCAGATGCCATGTCTGTAGATCCCTGACTCTCTCTTGGAACCATTCAAAAAAAATCATAATCACATTTATTACCTTTCTCAGATAAAATGCTGGTTTAAAGCAAGAGGTTATACACCATAGTTTGAGCTATATTCACTTAGAACTCCTGGGAGAATAGAGTCTTGTTCTGGTGGTTATCTGTTTATCTTGCTCATCTAAACTATAGTCTTTCCTACTGATCCTTTGATTTGTCACAGATTCTCTAATAACTCTCCCATAAAGAAAGGGTCTTGAATGGAAACTTCCCTAACTTTCAGAGAAGACATTTATTCAGCTTTTCTATAATGCTCTGCTATGATTCTATCTTCTCTGAGGGTACCTTTAAATCTTAATCACATATTGACTCTACTGATTCTCTGGTATGCTTCCTGCTCTTAATGCATTTGGAAAAGGATTTACTGTTGGTTTTTATACTTTTTTTGCAAGTTGCTCTTAAACAACAGTTCTGGCCTATTTTATTGTGCTTTTAAGCTCTTTTTATTTATTATTTTCCTCTTTTTTTAAGGATGCTGTAATAGATTCTACATCCTTGCAGGATGAATAAGCAATAAAAAAATCTGCTTCAGTTTTTCTCAGTTCAAAAGGATGATTACAGTGAGGATTCCTGCCAGAAAAAAAGCTCAAAGCAGGAGTTAAGAGAGTTAAATAGTCTTCATGCTGTCTAACAAGGGTTTAAAGATAACTATGGGAGAAAGAGAGCAAACATAGCCCACATATGAAGAAAGATTTCAGAAAGGGCACAAGAGTGTCAGCATGGTCAAAGTGCAAGGTAAGGGCAACTCAGTGTCCTGTTGTTAGGGAACAAAGCTGGAAACCGCCCTGGTTTCCCTAGCAATACTTGCCACCCACACCAGCAACTTCAGCTCTCTCCACCAGCCAGACGTAGGCAAGAGCTCCACGATTCCTCACACTAGAAGGGTTTTGATGCTGATGCTGCTGCCTTCAACCCTGGGCTGCTCCCTCCTTTCATTGTGCCTAAAATCAGCACTGCTCCTGAGAGGTGGCTGCTTTCCCATTCTTGTAATGATGATTTCATACCTAAATCCTCCTACATGATACTGGAACCCTTAGCCACCAAGTTTTCTGGTGTTCATGCCTTCATAAGCATATCTGGAGCTGAACGGCTCTGAAAGGTTGCATTCCTGTGCTGCACTTTATGTCTTGCCCTTCAGTCTTCTTGGTGTGAGCCATCATAAAAAGGCTGTAGTTATGTGAGTGGTAATTTCCTGCTGGAAACTTCACAATCATGTAAGTTATATTGCTTTGACAAGATGAAAATAATTTTACTCACTAGCAGCAAACTGGAATTGTTCTGATGATTTCCGTTACCGTGCAGTTTGCTGTAAGGGACTGGAAAGAGTAGGAGGAGATCACAGCATGGTGCACTCAAATCACGAAATGTATGTTGGAGGTTTAGCAGTGTGTTATTTGGGATTCTCTGCCCCTGCAGCTACAGCTAGATTTCATTTACTCAGTTTCGAAATGAAAAACAGAGCACTTTATCTGGAGACAAGTTTCACTGTCGCTATAAATTTGGTGTTTACTGTCATTCTTAATTAATGTGCTTAGTGTGAAACTGATTACTGCCTTTTGGATTGTAAGGAAATATTCCTTTGGAACACACAATGGAAACCGATGTTTCCCACCTGTCTTAACAGAACACGGGTTAACAGATGAGGTCAGATGGGAAAAGTTTATACTTGCTGCTAATAAGAGCGGGCAAGTTAAGGAAAATGCATTCTTCTAGTCTCAATAATGGCCTTCTCACTTAATAAGTATAATCATGCAGACTGAAAATCCCAGCTATCCAGAGTGTGGTTATTTCCTCTGAAGACCAGGTAGGGGACAGATTACTTTCTTGGAATATTTATGAATCCCTGTTTTTCAAATACTTCTCATGTTTTTCCGAGATATTTCATGCAACTGCAAAACATGTTAGTGAAATGGACATCCCTGAGTCTCCCATGACAGAACTCAGTAATGTAGATGCCAAACCCAAATTACAGTTGTGTTGTAGTTGTGCTTCAACACAAACACACCAGAAATCACACAGAAGAGATTGTTGTTTTCTGTGGAGAGGCATGATACAATTTGATTGCAAATGCAATGCAGCAAAAAAGAAGGGGAATAATCTGTGTTGCCAGCAACAGTAATGACCACAGACATATCACTCTCCTCTCGTCCTGCGCATCAGCAAGACTGTAATATTGAAGACACGGAGGGATGTACTAGCTGTCAGCCAAATGCATTGGAGGAGTATTAGTGAGCTTATTTCCTTAAATCTTCAGCTGGAAAGCATGACAGAAATAGGCAAAATGCCTTCATGAAGCCTTGCTTTTTCTGGCATACTTCCTCCATCCATAATGAATTGTTCTGTCTCTGCGGGGATACAGTTGGGCCCTGGAATAGGTTATGTAACTTAAATTAATTGCAGTATTTGTCAGCATTAAAAACAACAAAAAAAGCCAAACCAAAGGTTTTATTTCACCAAAGGCTTGGTAAGAGTCCTATAAACACAACAGGGAATATCACTAATGAAAACATTTGCTCTTTTTTAGATCTCTTTATCTTCAGAATTTAAATATTTTTCATGTTTCTCTGGCAATTCTAGCTAACAAAGATAAGTACCCTCTTTGCACCTAAATATATTGTCATTTTAATGCGTACCTTTTGGGGAAGACGATCAGAAGCCTCATACCTCTCAGAGCAAATGTTATTATTTATGTGCACTGCACCGTTACTGAGAGGCCCCCATTAGGGCCCCTTGTGATAGTGTCTCTGGAGCCGGACTCATGTACTTTCAGTCTGCATTCCCAGGTTGGGAGAGCAACTAAAGGAAACGGCAGCAAGGAAAATCAAAACTGGCCGTGATTCTGGGGTAGAACGATAGATTGAGAAATACCCAGAGCATATTTAAAGCATTAGGTGTGTTGCATATTTAAATAGGTAACCCAGTCCTGAATGCCATAGTCGGAAGTCTTGGTAGTATCACAATACCAGCTTTTAATCTGGCACTTCTAGATTTTTGTACAGTTCTCTGATGCTTTTCAAGCAGAATACAAGTACTGAAATTTGACACAAATGCTTCTGTTCCTTGGGTCTGAGCATGTTTTAGCACATGTTTTACAGGGTAATTGACAGAATTACAAATAAACAAAACAAAAAACCTAGCACCCTTCCCACCCCAGGTTTGCATTTTGGATGATGCTCAGTTTAGTGCAGGCAGTTTACGCTGGGCTCTTTACAACTTCTGTGCTACACGACTGCATAAATAACAAGGAAGATACTTTTACAGAGCAGCTGGAGCTCAAAGTGTGTGTCGAGCCATCACAAATTGGAAATCAGGCATAAGCAGAGATTCTGCAAAAAACAGAAAGATAGACTGATCAGCAAAGGTAAACCATGTCTCAAGGCCAGGAAATGAGACTTGCCAAAAGTCAAGCTAAATTGGACATGCGAAGACAATTATAACAAATAGACCAAGGGTTTGCATGCACATTAAAAAAAAAAAGAGAGAGAACAAGGAAGCAGGAAGCAGGGCCACAATGAAGCAAGGGACAGTGTCTTTCTCAGAATTCTGGGTGAGTTCTGGCTAATGAAATCACAAATAAGTATTTTCATAAGTCTGTTAGGTTGAGAATCTAGTCCAGCTAAAAATCACATATTATTCATAATGAGGCTTATGCAAATTCTGTATTTAAGAAGAATGGAGGTGAAAGCAGCATCACAGCTACTATAGTCCCTTCAATCTGATTTGTTATATGCAAATTTGAAGGAAAAAAAAAGTAAGAATGTAGGGATAAGAGCATGGATTTTTTAGATGAAGGTAATGTTATGTTTACTGATAAAATGAAGTTGGGATGTTTCCTCACTACAGAAGATTATTGCAATTCAAAATAATTGGCTTCAATGACTAGAATACTGCAAGTTCAATAGTGTATAGTACAGTTGTGAGCTGGTAAAAGCTTTAGATACAAGTAATGAGTTCATCAGTTTGTGACAACTGAGAAAGAGCAAGCTCATAAAATAACTATGATTTCCTGATGTTACACAAGTATGATTCTAAAAGCTACTGGTTTGCAGGAGGAATAAGCAAGTTGTTGAGTCCTCTCAGCTGGAACACTGCGTGCAATTTAGGTCACACAGAAAGCTTAACTTGGACAAAAGGAAAACTCAACTCAGAAGAGAAATGGAGAAGGGCCTGTTACCATGTAGTACAGTTTGCATAAAGGCTTGTCAGTTTAGCCTTCAGTTTGGGGGTGGGGAACATTTTCCTTGCTACGGACCAAATATGCCTTTCCAACACATTTGGCAGACCACACATTAACATGCTCCGCTATCCAGTAATAATAACACACACGGTAATTTTAATCATGGGCTGTACCCTATATAATATGAAGTCACAGGGCATACTCAGCCAGCAGAACGAAGGTTCCCCACACCTGCTTCAGCTTAATGCTGTCAATGCACTAATCTGTCTTCTCTGGAGACTGAAAGTTCTGGGTTTAGTCAGGCAGGAAAATAAATGCTATAATTTCCACCAACAAAGTCAGGATGTTCTGACACAGAACTTGCCCCAAAAATCAGTTGAAGTGCTACATACAAACAGCTTTCCTGCTTGTGGTCTTCATATGGGACTTATTTGTTTTGCACAGCCTGTCCACGGTTGTACACAGCTGGCAGTCTGTGCAACAGAAAGCTAAGGCCAGGGTAGAGGCTGCTGCTGGATGCAGCTGAGATACATGCCGTGGGAAAGTTTAAGAAACTTCATTTTCCTTAGGCCCTGCCAGCGCAATTACTCCCTTGTACTCAGCAATTATCTTTTTCTTTACATAAAGACTCCTTCAAATCCAATAGTAGGTGTTAACAATTCTCTATTTACGCTGTAAATCAATCAAAGATCACCACTAAACTCCATTTCCTAACCAGCTTTTGCTAGTCTCTGTGGTACTTAAAACACAGGGCTTCGTTTCACAGACCAAGCTCTCTCTCGGTTGTATTCAAGAAGAGGGATTCTCTTTGCTACTTCATACAAGTTTCTGTGAATGACAAAGAAAAATACTAATAAATGGCATTCGCAGGAAATATTGCACCACCTTATTTTCTGACCACAGAAACTAGTCTAATACCATTGTAAAGGTTAAAGGCTTTAGAACTATATTAAAGCATTAGCTGACTAATCATGAAAGGAATCTGCTGCTTTTTATTCAAATAAATCTGCAGAATTCTGCAAAGATCGATGCTTTGGGAATATTGCTTTATTAAGTGCTCTTTTTTCAGTTACATTATTGTTACAAAGGTAAATGGAGTTAAAACTGACCACTTTGTACCTCTTATAGCAGTGCTCTCGCAGTAGTAAAATTACTTCGAATATCATTTTTACAAGACAAAAAAATGTATTCTAAGTTGCTGAGCATTTTTAAATAGCTTTTGATAGATTTTTTCATATTTTGCTTTTGTGTATTTTTAAATGCCATTTTTGCAATTTTTTGCTCATCTTATTTTTTAAAAAAATTTTTTTTTTCAGTTAGAAAAAGAAGTCTCGGAAGTAGTAAAAGGCAAACTGAGAAACAACAAAAGCCCAAGAGAAGCCAAAATACTGAATAAAAGCTTATCTTAAACATGTGAAAATGAAGTGAATGAAGCGAGCTTCATCTTATCAAATTTTAAAAGTCACCTTTTAGAGCACTTAAAAATACTTTCCCAACTGTGTAACGTCTCTTGGGGGTACAGGTAAGCTTCCGAGTAATGGGGTCTAGTTGCCATGGATACGGGGGAAAGCTGGATAAAATGAGAGTGGAGCGCGGGGGCACCCAGCGCCTGTGTGCGCGGCCAGGCTGGGGCCGGTGGCGCCTGGGGCTGACTCCGCAGCGCTCCTGCTGGCAGAGGCGGGGCAGGGGGGCACCCTGGCTGCCTCCCGGGGAGCAGCCCCTGTCCCCACGAGCCAGGCTGCCGCCCCCGGCCGAGCCTCCCTCCGGCCGAGCCTTCCCCCGGCCGAGGCGGCAGCCCCGCGCTGTCCGTGCCGCACCTCCTCCCGGTGGGCACAGGACACTGGCGAATGACCTTCACCGTGGGCAGTATGTTACGACCTGCGTTCTCCGTACCCCCGGTGTCTGCCGGGCTGGGACCTGGGGCAGACCCCAGCGTCAGCCAGATAAAACCCGGCCCTACCCAGTCGCGCCCTCCGGGGCTGCGGCTTTGATGGCTGCATTTGACAGACCTGCGACCGTGGCCGCCAACAACAGCTCTCGTGAGGCCGCCGAGAGTTTTCAGCACACGCGGCCCCTGACAGAGCCGAGCGCTGGCTGCGGCTTTTGGGCCGGCCCCCGGTACCCCTCAGGCACACACAGCCGCTGCTCCGGCTCGGCCTTGCGCAGCCCAGCCCCTTGCCCGCCCAGCCCTTCCCTTCCCCTCCCGTCCCGTCCCCCGGCGGCCTCCGCCCCACGGCAGGCCAGGGAGGGGCGGTGCTGCTCCGCCCGCCGGCAGCTCCAACCGGCGGAGGGAGGCGGGCCCGGCCCGGCCCGGCCCGGCCCGGCAGGTGAGGGAAGGGGCGGGCGCTGGGCGCGGTGACCGCTGCGGGGCCGGGCTGCGGAGCGGGGATGAGCGGCCGGCGCGGCGGCTGGCGCCCGCGGAGCTGAGCCAGGCTGCGGCTGAGGTAAGCGCCTGCTCCCCCTGAGGGGGCCGGGGCGGGGCGGGGCCGTTCCCGCTCCCCCAGCCACCGCCGCCCCGCTCCGCGCGCCAGCCGCCTGCTCCCTCGCACGGGGCGCCCGCGGGGGGAACGGCGGCGGGAAGGGGCTTCGTGCGCGGCCACATCGCCCTTCTCCTTCCTCTCGCCGCTTCGCGGCCGCAGCGCCGCGCCGGAGGGCGCCGGGAAGCTCCTCGGGTGAGTCACCGGGAGCCGCGAGAGAAACGCCGCTGCCGCCCCGCGGGAGAGCCTCGTGCCGGGCGGGAGGGCCTGCGGCCTCGCCGCGGGAGGGCGGGGGGTCGGGCGGCCCCGGGAGCTGCCGCCTGGCGTTGAGGCGCTTGGGAGCGGCCAGTTCCCTTCGGGAGGGCTTCTGGAAGCGTCCCCCGCCTCGGTCTGTGTCCCTCGGCAGCTGCGCGTTGCTGGGAACATGGGTGATCCTCGCCGCCGCTCTGGGGAAGGTGCCGTTCCCGCTGCTGTGAGGGAAACAGTGGGAAGACCCCCTGGGGAGAAGGACTTGGGGGTATCAGTGGATGGAAAACTGACAATGACCCAGCAATGTGCACTCACAGTTCAGAAAGCCAACTGTATCCTGGGCTGCATCAAGAGAAGTGTGGCCAGCAGGGCGAGGGAGGGGATTCTCCCCCTCTATCTGCTCTCGTGAGACCCCCCCTGCAGTGCTGTGTCCAGCTCTGGGGGCACCAACATCAGAAGGACATGGACCTGCTCGAGCGGGTCCAGAGGAGGCCACAAAGATGATCAGGGGCTGGAGCACCTCCCCTGTGAGGACAGGCTGAGAGAGTTGGGGTTGTTCAGCCTGGAGAAGGCTCTGGGGAGACCTTATAGTGGCCTTCTAGTGCTTAAAGGGAGCTACAGGAAGGATGGGGAGGGACTCTTGATCAGGGAATGTAGTGATAGGAGAAGGGGTAATGGTTTTAAACTGAAAGAGGGTAGATTTAGACTAGATACAAGGAAGAAATTCTTCACTGTGAGGGTGGTGAGACACTGGACCAGGTTCCCCAGAGGTTGTGTCTGCCCCCTCCCTGGCAGTGTTCAAGGCCAGGTTGGACGGGGCTTTGAGCAACCTGGTCTAGTGGAAGGTGTCCCTGTCCATGGCAGGGGGGGTGCAACTAGATGATCTTTAAGGTCCCTTCCAGCCCAAACCATTCTATGATGATGCCTTCAGAGCTGCTTTGGTTGCCCGCAGGTGGAAGGTGGGATGCAGTTTGACAGTGTGACTCCGCCCATGTGAGAAGGAAAGGCTCTTCAGGGGGGGGGAAAAAAAAGTGTAGGTGCTTTCCTTCAGCAAAGAAAAGATGAAAGAGCTCTACTGTTTCCCCACTTATGTTGAGCTGTGGCGCTGGTGTTGTGTCAGGAGTAATTTCCTAGCACATTTCCAGTGATAATATAAATATGTGTTAAAGGATGAGGTGAGACTTCTTAGAGATGAAATATAGAGTACAAATGTGTTTTTGAAAGCATTTTCTTTAGTGTTATCATCTTCAAGCCCCTTCAATCTTGGAAGCCCCCTCATATTTACTTGGGTCATGCTGTCACTTCTGACTAGGTTTGAAGTTCCCGTTCATCTACAGGTGTAGGCTCTGTTCAAATTATGTACTGTACTTGTATCAGTAGAGAGCAAGGACACTTAGCACGTGTTTGTTTAATTTGTCAACTTTTATCCCTCAAGTGGCCGGTGAGAATTGGTAGCAACTTAAGGATACTGCTATCCGTAATGAATTGAGAAGGTGGATAAACGTTTCCCCTCCTACCATTCTGTCTGCTGAGACATCTCTTCTTGGGTCTTGATGATGCTAGCAAAGAACAGGTCAGTAGTGGGGCTGAACCAGCCTTGTACCTTGTCTAACTTCATCATTACAAATGAAATAATGTTGCTGAGCAGATGTTAAAGAGCCTCTCCTGCTGGTGTATGCACTCTGGCTGGCTGGGGCATAGTCAGGACTTTAGTTTCCTGTGTGAAATCAGTTGTGTTAAACTGATATGTTTCCTACTGTGAAAAGCAAATTTCCACTTTCACTCTGCTCAGCGTTAGTGTCTTAGAGGTTATAAAACAAATTCAGATCTGAATAATTATATACCTCTTCTGTTTATTTTTAGTTGTGTTTGTTCAGGACATGTAGAGCTGGAGCCTCTGTAGTTTATTTCATTCACATACGTCTTTCATGCTACAGACCAAACTAGAATTAACTTGCTGTTTTTCTTTTTGGCATAACACATGCTTCTTTCCCTTCCTGTTACTGTATTTTGGAGCCATCTTTCTGTTGCAAGAGAGCCGATTAAGATATACCCCTTGCCAATATTCCATTACTGCAGAGTCAGTACTGGGTCAGCTTAGTGGTGGGTTAAATGCTGTTTCCTGTTTGTAATTTTTTTGTTTTAAAATCTCCCAGCTCTCCATAAAATTCTCCACAAAGGATGACAAACTTCGTGCTAAAACGTCCAGAAAATAAAGAGCTTTTTTTTTGAAGTTATGAAGGAGGGAGATACAGAGAAGCCAGTTCTGGAAAAGGTTTAAAGTTTTCAAACCAGTAAGAATGAATACACCAGGATAAATTCCTGCAGACACCTCAGGCAGGGCCGTCTGAGTGAGAATTCCTGTGTTTGAGGCCAGTTTGATCAGTTGACCATGAATCTGTAAGCTCCTGCAGGCAGATGACTCTCCTGTGCTTCTAAGACCAGACTTGCGATCTAATTTTGTTGTTAAAAAACTTAGCCTACAAAAAAAACCCCAAACAAAACAGGAGGTGTAAAAAGTCTCCTTCGACTTCTGTGGACATGGAGCAGATAGAAAACCAAGCATGGCAGCCACTTTGGTAATGAATGCTAAGTAGAAATGGAAATGCATTAAGAACTGTTAACTTACTCTTTACAGCACTAAAGCACAAACATGGATGACCAAACGGCACGTATATATTTGTCATTTTAACTGTAGGAAAAGTGCTTTTGACACTCAAACCCTGGTGGTTACACTTGCCCCGAAGCCCTTAGATTGTTAGTACGTTTATTGCTATGCATTACAATATGGTAAGGTTGCAGTAATAGAGGTATGTGTTCTAACTTGATGACATTGACTTAGTGTTGGTATCATCTTCCAGTCTCTTTGACATGAGATGTTAGACAATGGGTTACTTACACTTTCATCAGATTATCCAGCAGTTTCCTAAATTGTTTGGCATGTGCAACCCTGCAAGTATTGTGTCAATTAATTGTTGCTGGCTTAAGCCCTGATCTTAAAAGTACTTGCAGATGTAAGTAACCGTATTATTTGTAAAACTGTTAGTTTGTATTACTGTAGGATCAGGATCTTGGCTTACTACTACTATCGGACCTTGCAGGAAAGTTCATACAAGCTCAGACTCTTGGCAGAATTGATGGATAGCTCTGTAAACAATGGTAAGGACTCATAACAGTTACCAGGGGACTTCCAGAGTAAATTGTTTTTCTTTATGTTTGAAAGTATTGGTTGATACAATGATTCTTCCACAACGCGTTTAGTCTTCTGATGGGGATTTCTGAGGAAGACGAGAAAATAACTTCCTAGGTGACTACTCCTCTCTTGCATACCTAAGCATTCTTCATATTCCATGAAGACATTTCCTGATAGCATTGCCTCACATTTCCTTTTGAACCTGTACTGTAGTGGAACAAACAGTGTCTGGAAAGGAGCTGGTAGTCTGGAAATCAGAGGGACTTAAGGCAGCCTCAAAGGTAATCTGAGAGGCACAGTACTAAATGGAATGTGCATTTTTTAATACTATTATGTACATATGTCATTGTCTATTCCTCTAATATTTATGGACCATTGCTAACTTGTTAATCAACACCTCTGCTACTCATCTTATGCTAGAATGTCTAGGCAAGTTATGCCTTTTGCAATGTGTGAGGAAAGAACGGAAGACACTGAAGTTCTGATCAGTATAACTGCACTGGGTGTTGTTGCAAACTTTAAGGAATTATCATGCTATATATTACAAGCATATGTATCTTCAGCTTGCTTGCTTCAGATAAATGACTAGACTAGAGCATCGAACAGAATTTCAGTACACTGTGCTTTTTAAGAGCAGTGTGCTGTCTCTACAGTATTTCTACAAGACCCATTTGAAGGTTTTTCCAGTCTTGCCTCTTCTCCATAAACTCCTGTGATGAATTTCTTATTTCTTTGTTAAAGAGAAAGGGGGTTGAAGAGTCCACATTTCATTTAGCACATGTGGGAATATGAAAACTAATTTTCCCGAGGTAAGGGATGAATTTTGAACAGGGCGGTAGTTAGGGGAGAATGCAGAGACATGACTTCCTATGGAAACAAACCTAAATGTTGTTCTCCCCCTATCCCAGCACACCAGCATAACCGAAATGCTCTATTTATTTTACTTGCATGCCAGCTCATTTCCAGTAATGGGCCAAGTTCTTATCTCTTCTAGGGTGTTGTTATTGCAGTGGTTACACATATCTGAAGAATATCTTTGGCAGAAAGATATTTAAAGACGATATACAGTGCAGAGAAGGATTTACAGTCATTCAGAAATCAGACCTTCACAATAGTTATGTCCTCAGCTCCTTCAGACTTTGTTTTTAGGAGAAGAGAACAGCTTGCATGCCTGTTATAAGGATTCCTGTTGCATCTTCCTGCCACAGTCACAGGCTGGTTTAACCAGAGTAATTCAGGGACACTTAATCTGCAGCTAGGGCTCTCTCTAAAGTAGTTCTGGCAAATCTTAGCTTCATGGAAAGTGAACATTCTGGATCTGTCTCCTAAAACGGTTATAAAGAGCTGAGCTAGATGGCTGGTATGAAATAAGCAAATCTTTGGCGAAGTTTAGGAATAGCTGCTTGCTGGGTTAATCTTCATATCTCTGGTTGTCCAGAGGTAAGGAAAGCAGACCTTTGCTTCCTTGCAATCTTATCTTTCTGGAAAGGCCAAGGGTAGAATTCCAAGAAGGCTAGGGAACTCATGTTGTCATCCTCTTTATGTTTGAAAATTCTCACTGTTCCACTGGTTTCTGGATTTTTATTTTATTTCCTCTAAGTTATAACATTGACCGACAAACTGTACATCATTAGTCATGTATAATCAGGATCACTTCCATTCTAATGGAACAGTAGGGACATTTGAATTGTTAAGTCTGTTCTGTCCTTCAGCGAATATGTATGTCTTTAATTGCCCCGCAACCCCTGCCTGGCCCCACTCTTCTAGTGTTAATTTGTCAAAGAAAGAAATTCCCAATTCAAGCTAGCTTTGTATCCTTACATTTTTAAAAGGTGAACACTTTTTCCATAGCTAAATGTAACCACTCTACTGTAACTTATAAAAACATGAGATTTGGATTTGTCATTGTAGACCATTTCCTTGGGTATGTTAGGGCAGGAAGACAGGAGTTTTGGGTTCTGTTCTTTATAGTATGACTAACTCTAATTTACGTAGGTGGTCATATTGTATATTGTAGTGTAAGTCAGCATTTAGGGATGACTGTGGTAATTCCCAATAATTCCAAATTGATTTAGGTGCCTACAGTGACTTTTACAGCATGGAGATGGTTTTAACTCTCTCACAGAACATTTAGAAAACTTAATACCTGCACATAGATTTGAGATCACTTTACAAAAACTTTAGTGGTGCATGTAAATAGATTAGTTACAATGGCAACTACATCAAGCAACAGCAATTGTAAACTTTGTTTACATGTACTATCATCTCCTCTTGACACATGCATGCACGAAGGACTTGTGCTATATATTGCTGTAAACCACTGATATTCTTGATTGTTTCAGTGCAGGGAATATATTACAACCCCCAAACACGAAAGTTACCAAACATATTTAGCCAATGTTTTTATTTCATTATCCCTTCAGCTTTGACATAAATGAGAATACTAGGAGAAGCTTGGATTTATGCCTTTAATCATGAACTCACCTGTAAGGGCTCTTCGGACAGGAGATCTTTAATTTGGGATGGTTTCCTCAAAATACAAAAGTGGAATTTTCATCAGAACTCATATGGGAGCAACAACTGAGCAAAGTATCAACCTTAATTTTTTTAAAAATCTGGTGGCTGTGGTAAGTAATATTTAACTTTTTTGTG
Source organism: Strix aluco (assembly GCF_031877795.1). NCBI lineage: Eukaryota > Metazoa > Chordata > Aves > Strigiformes > Strigidae > Strix > Strix aluco. Next base: position 10,455,425 of record NC_133934.1, read on the forward strand.
AGCACCAAAACCCTGAAATTTTAGAATTCTTTTTGGCAGGAACACCAAACAAATAGCAAAGATCATGAATGAGGTCTCTAAGAAGAGGGAGTTGTATATATTTTAAGCCAGCATTTATTATTCACTTTCTTTCAGGGTGCCTGTGCTGTATGTTTTAAGCCTTTCCTCTAATTGGAAGGATAACATGCTGTTTTAAAACCCCAGAAACTAAAAACCCTCAGCATAGTAGCTGGAGCCTTAAAAGAAACAAGACTTAAATTTAGTAGTTGTCAAGATTCAGTACTACTTAAATATGATAAATAAGGATGCCTTTCCAGGGCTCTGGACACTTTTGCAGAGTTGACAGTTCATGAGATTATTTCAGTTCTGAGAGTTAGGATTCAATCATGAGTTTCTGTGTAGATAGAGCATCATTTTTACACAGTGAAGGAGGTTACTATTTCACAGACTGCCGCAGCTGCGTTTTTGTCCTGTGGGTTGAGACTCACTATGTCAGGGTGTGGTCATCCTTTCTTTAGTGTGTTCATCTTTCTTTTGTTTGCTAACCTTCTCTGCACCCGTTCCCCCTATCCAATATCTGTATTGCTGTTTTTTTACCATTTTCAGCATACCTATCAAAGTGGTGATAGTGTCTGTGGTCTGAGTCTTCAGGCAGAAATGGGGGTTTTTGTTTGTTTTCTCCTTTCTTTGTCAAAATTGATGGTGTGACAGAAAGACTGGAGGTGGATCACCTGTTTATCTTAACAATTATTTTTAACTGTGCTGTGCAGCAATACCACAATGTGCTTTTTGCATATACGGACCAGTACTGCAATGATGCTAGAATTCAGGCACTGTACAACTTTCAGTATAGTTTCAGTGAGTTTAAAAAAAGAAACCCCACACTGACTGACCAGCGCTGCTAGACAGTCGTTGCTCACACCTAGAGCAGAGGAGGAGCAGCAGTATACTAACCAGAAATTTCCTGAATGACCCAGTTCTTAGCACCGGCATTTAGTATTTTATGTTTCAGTTCATCTCCTGTTTTACAGCTGATTTATAAGTCAGCACCCTGACTTAACACTGGTTACCAAGTTTCCAGTTAAGTGATTAGTCCCAACTTGCTGTAGAAAAACAACCTTCATTTTGGAGTGTGAATGATATTCTTTGTTCTTGCTTCTGGCAGTACTTGGAAAGAAAAGGCTGGGGGAGTCCAATGGCACCAGTGTGCATGTCTGGAACTGTTGCTGTCTTGGAGATCTTTGTTTAAGTGTTGAGAGAGAGATGATGGGAAATGTGCTGCAAGACTCATCATGAAAGGTGATTTACGTATAATGGAGATATGACTAAAAGCAAAAGATTTCTCAGGAGTTTGAAGCATATCCAAATAAACAAGAGGAGAGACAATAGTAGGAGGAAGTAGGAAGATTTAGGGTTCCTATGTTTAGTACTTGTACGGTCAAAAAACCCCCAGACGTACTGGGTGATGGAAATGTAGTCTGCACGTATGGGTTTTCTCTTTATTAGGACAAGAATGTATGAGTTTCAATAAGGCCAAATGCCGGGTGCTGCACTTTGGCCACAACAACCCCCAGCAGCGCTACAGGCTTGGGGAGGAGTGGCTGGAGAGCTGCCAGTCAGAGAGGGACCTGGGGGTGTTGACTGACAGCCAGCTGAACATGAGCCAGCAGTGTGCCCAGGTGGCCAAGAAGGCCAATGGCATCCTGGCCTGTATCAGAAATAGCGTGGCCAGCAGGGACAGGGAAGGGATCTTACCCCTGTACTCGGCACTGGTGAGGCCGCACCTCAATTCCTGTGTTCAGTTTTGGGCCCCTCACTACAAAAAGGACATTGAATGACTCGAGCGTGTCCAGAGAAGGGCAACGAAGCTGGTGAAGGGTCTGGAGCACATGTCGTACGAGGAGCGGCTGAGGGAACTGGGGTTGTTCAGCCTGGAGAAGAGGAGGCTGAGGGGAGACGTCATCGCCCTCTACAACTACCTGAAAGGAGGTTGTGGAGAGCTGGGGATGAGTCTCTTTAACGAAGTAATAAGCGGCAAGAGGTAATGGCCTCAAGTTGCACCAGGGAAGGTTTAGACTGGATATTAGGAAGTATTTCTTTACAGAACAGGTTGTTAGGCGTTGGAATGGGCTGCCCAGGGAGGTGGTGGAGTCCCCATCCCTGGAGGTGTTCAAGAGGCGGGTTGACATAGTGCTGAGGGTTATGGTGTAGTTGGGACCTGCCAATGCTAGATTAAAGGTTGGACTAGATGATCTTCAAGGTCCTTTCCAACCTAGATGATTCCATGATTCTGTGATTTTTAGATTGGGCTTCAGTGACCTGAACTTCACCGTTACTGAATGTAAATGTACTTTTTCATTGTTCAGGTTAGCCAACCCAGAACTGCCAGCTGAACCACATCTTTTGGTGTTACCCTGCTTTAACAGATGGAAATAAGGTCAGGTCTAGTTTAGCTGGCAGTCTTCCTATTTAGATGAACTATGAACGTGTGCTGTGCAATTTAATAATTAATCCTTAAACAAAAGCAAGACTTAATTCTCAATGTTCTTAAATTGAGATGACTTTAAATAACTCCAGCTTCATCTTGTATTAACATTCAGCTTTTCATTTAAAGATGTGCAAAATAAAAAACAAGAACCCTTGGAGGAGGGAAATCTTACTCAACACGTCAGTTTCCACTTTCATGTTCAGTTCTTCTCCAGACAAATAAGCTTTCTACTCTCCAGGAGAGCTGAAATCAGTCACTGAGATGTCTTTATCTTTATGCAGCACTGCAGGGCGGCATCTCAGATCTTGAAACAGATTCTAGTTAAGTGTAAAAGTTTGTGTTACTTGCTTTCATTTTTCATGTAATAACTGCTTAGTAACAAAAAAAGGAAGAAGAGTGGTAGAAGTAGATAATGAGAATACCTTGGTCTTGTCTGGTGTAATATGGCTTGCAAGACCAAAAAAAAAAGTGCTTTCGTAGGAAGCTTTGTTTCCCTCTTCTATTTTTAACTTCTGCTACTGTAATGATAGACATTAATCATCATTCTGGAAACAGTAATGTTTATAAATATTTGCATATTTTCCTATTAATAAATAGTAGTCTGTTAAGGTGGGGAAGAAACTAATTTTGAGTTTAAAAGTCTCATGAACTATGATTATACCCGGGCTTATACCCTATTGAACCTATAGATGATCTCTGATTTCCTTTCCATGTCTGCATGTAAATCTTATTCCAAGTTAAAATCTGTTTGAAATGGTCCTTCATCTCATGTTTTATTAGCTCTCTTACATTATTTTTCAAGACTTACCATACTTAACATTCTGACATGAGGGACAATCTCTCTATTGGTGTATTTCTAAAGCTTGTTAAAACTCTTCTATAAAGTAGGAAGTTTTGGTTTAAATGCCACATCCTTACAAATTTCACCTTGAAGTCTACCTAGTTCCCCTTAATTTCAGCAGAAGTTACATGCATCTAAGTGCTGAGGTTGGCATTCAAACCAGAATGTAGTTAACCTTGAGAGCTAGTTCCTGCAGCCAAGCAGCAGAGGCTTAAATTATTAGTCCCTAATCTTGTGACAACTCTACCAAAAAGAGTAAATCATTACCTTGATGTTGCTTAACAGTAATTCTGTTACAACATATCACATAATTGTTTGTTTCTCCTAGACTGAGCTGGAATTTTGAAGAGACTAAATTCAATATATTACAATCAAGACAGTTATTTCCTCAAGTGAGAGCATCTCTTATCTTGGAGCACTGTGGTATGATCTTATTGCAGAGATGGCATAGGTTATTACTGAACATTGTTCTTTCATTACGTGCACTCCTAAACCTTTTACGCAAATCTAGTAATTGCACTGTTTTGACCAAAGCTATGTACTGAAGTCAGCTTCTGGTATTTCCCTGTACTGATAAAACTGTATGCTTTAGGTACATAGGCTTGTGAAAGAGCTAGTCTTTTCCCTTTTCATTATTTTCTGTACTTTCCTGTATTCCTGGAAGGATTAGCATTTTTTCTACTTAATGTCCTGATAATGATATGGAGAGAAATTTAGCTCAGAGAAACCTGTACTCTGAATCTACAGGTCCTCTTGACAGATGAAAGGCTTATTAGCTAATCTGTAAACCTGATCTGTAAACTTGACTAATCAAAATGAGGCACGTCAGGCAAAAGAGTGACCTGACTTGCACAGCTCCTGAGCATCTGCAGCTGTTAACTGCCTTTAATCAGACAGGCTTAAACATTCAAGCTTTCCACTGTAATTTTTCATTCAGTTAATCAGACTCCACTATCGTGCCAGATAGGTATGTTTCCAAAGCACTGCACAGTTTTAAGTGAGTGGAGTGGATTTATGTATACAGACTTTTGTGGATGTTGCATGGAGAAATAAGCTTTCTGCTGTCAAAGTGGGTATACCACCTGTAGGAGCATGGGACAATCAATCCTGTGCAGTCTCCATTGTTTGAAGTCTAGGAGGGAGTACTTACCTTTGATTTTTAACTGGAGACTTGCATTAGGGCTGTAAATAGGTGAATATACTCAATGCTAAGCAGAAAGGGTTTTCTGAGAAGACAAAATACCTGTTGCAGCAGGGGTGCGTGAGTCTTGCTGTAACATTAGTAGTTCTCTTCACTGTAAAGAGCTGGAGATAGAACACTACTTTGAAGAATATTAATGGGATTATAGACAACAGAATTGTGATCCTGGCTTTAGGAGAGCCCAAAGAAATAATAGGATGATGCATAGTCTGGCCCAAATTTATTCCAGTCCCACCATCAATAAGCTTGTGTGGGTACGCTTAGTAGGGAGTAAATTAAGCATGGCAGACTGCTGGGATTATGCTAGATAAGTACTTGATGTGTGACTGTGCAGTGGGGGAGGGAGGGAAATTTGGAAGGGAGAGAGGAATATTTTAAATGTACTTTTCATGTTTAAACTAGGAGAACAGAGTTAGACAGCCTAAGTCTTCTCTAGCCACTTAGAGGAAAATTTGTGGGAAGCTGTTATGTGAAGAACTCACAGTGAAATTCTTTTTTCCCTCTGAACTCCAAGCCTCAGTGAGTCATTTCCCTCCTGCGCCTCCCCCCAACCCCTTATTTCTGTCCCTGGGCAAATATCAGCTGTTGTGAAGATGGCTATAGTTCAGAAAGCCACTGATCTAAGTGTCTGAAGAGGCAAACTCAAGCGTTATCAGAGGAATGTGTGAATTTGCTGAATCTCACACCTTTTGCTTTGAGGTGCAGATAACCTTTCTAATAATGATGGAAACAATGCTTGGGAGATGGAATACTGTATTTCCAAATGTACACAGTACTAGATGATATCAAAGTGATTAAGACTGGAAACTATCTGTCATATTGGCATCGTGCCTGCTGTGCCTCTGCTGCCAGACTGTTTCTCCACAGCTGCATGGTACCCCTGCTCCCCACAGTGGAGAGCTGTTGTGCTTCTCCTCCCTGCTGGCTCTTCTGTTTAGCAGAGCTGGCCGATGCTGTGGCTCACTGGTGCTGGAAGAATGAGAGGACTGCTGGGGGTAGAAGGATATCTTAGTGGAAGCGAAGGGTGTCACAGTGCTGCTGATGCCGCCTGTGTGCTTGCACTGTGGGACTCGGCTCCTCAGCAAAATGGGGTTGGCAGGTGGCAAGGGATTAGTGACAAATCTGTTCATTACTAAAGATGTAATAATCTCTGAACTAATGGGCTGCAACAATGTTATGCTACTTAATAATTACTTGGTAGTAGGAACCTCACTGCCGGGCTATTGAACTGGGAGCTAGGTCTCTTCTTCCAGAGTTTGAGATCTTACTCCGATGAATGTGGCACTTGTTTGACGGGCTTTGTTTATTGAGAGAAAGCCAAGCAGAAGGGATTTGCAGCAGTGTCTTTGCTATAAAATGTAGCAAATGGAAGTCTTTTTGCTTGAAACTCTTAATTTGGCAACTTGATACAATTCCCTTTCTTCATGGAGTGTTCGCTTCCATTTTAGATAGCAAGGAGCAAATTAATTAGATGAGTACTTCTAATTAATTCTTGCTTCTATGCCATTTCTGCCTTTCTAGTCAACATATGGAATACTTTGGCTGCCACATATTACTCATTCCCTGTCATTTTTGTAGCCCTGAGGAGATGATTGAAAATGCATGGTCTAGTGTTCTGGTAGGAGTTTGCTCTAAATGCGCTTGCTGGTCTGTGTTAATTGAGAAGGTGTGTGGAAGAAACACACCTGACTCATTAATTGGGAGTTGTGAAGTGTCATCCTTGCCTTCTTATGAAAACAGAAGTAGTGAGAAAGCTGTCTCCCACACAGTCTTTACCAGTTGTAGTAGTGGTGTTGGACAGTCTTCCTTTCCTTTTTTTAGTTTTTTATTGTTGGGTTTTTAGGTTTTTGAGAAGGAAAGAAGCTCCCTCTTTTGAGAGAAGAGGGAGCTTGTACTAGAATAAACAGGGTTGAGGATAGTGTTCCGTAGAACAGCCAAAATACCAAAAACGATGGCGAGTCTTGGAGAATAGATTCCATGTGATTTCTAACTGAACAGTTGTGACTCCAACAAAGTGAAGTGAAAAATGATAAAGGAAAACTATATAGCATTCCAAACTAACAAAAATTTTGAGCTTTAAGATTTCAAGGTATACAGTACGCAGCAAGAAGTCTTTCAAGATCAATCACGTATACTTTAGTCTTAAAACTTTCTAGTCTTCTCTCTATCCTTTCTGACGTAAGACTTATTTTTTCACATTCAGTTAAACTGTAACTATTGCAGTCCTTGCACTTGTTATTTTTGGTTGTGCCATGCCAGCTGCTGGTTCTCTGGTAGACTGCACAGGAGTGGCACTGGACCAGTGGAAGTGAAGCACAATAATTTTTTTGTTACTTTCCTGTTGCCCATTTCAAAAAAACAAGAAAAGTTTTTACTAACGGTTGTTACAATTGTAAATGTCTTATCTGGACTTAAAAGGTAGACAAGTCATCTTATGTCTTGTGAACAGTTTGACTTTTCTTTTTTAAAATAGGTCAACTGAAGATTATTGAATCTGTAGTTAATGCTTTTACTACTTTTCTTTTTTCTTGTGGAAAGAATCCACACAGATCTTTGGAAGAGGAACAACTAGTTCTCTGATATCTTAATTCTTATTCTTGCTTAGATGCAAATAAAAATGGATGTACTTGTTTGTACAGTTAGAAAAATTTGGCACCATGTTATAGCTGGAGTAATCTAACCGCCATCTGTTATGTTTTTTCCAAGGAAAACGAAACAGCCGTAAATGCGAGACTAGCATTGTTAATCAAAACTGTAGTATTATGCTACTCTTTATTAAAGGTGGTTCTTTCTGAAGAATAGATTTTATTCATACATACCCACATGTTATGTTACATATATAATGTGTATATATATAAAAACATGCACAGGTATAGATGGAATATAACCTGAATAACAGGAGGTGTAGAGAGTCTGCAGTTTTACCTAAAACAAGCTATTTTCCAGGCTGTGCCTTTGATAACCATAAAGATGGTTTTGTTTCTTTGGTATGAGAAGACTTTCGCTGAATAATCAAACTGCTTCTTGTAATTTTTTTTTTAAAGTGATTCTTTGAATCAAAAATCCTACTTAATCTATCAGTGGTGTATCTCCATTGGTTTATTGTATAAACTGTATGTGTTTTTGTGATCGTATAAAAATCTTTGCTAACCTCTGATGCTAAATTTAGAAAAAATTTTGTCATCAGAATTTGATAAAATTTTTCAAGTATGTAATGGGATAGTTCTAGTTTGAAGCGTTGGGACTGTTAAGCTTTGATCTGCTGGAGATGTACATGACAGAAATTGAAAATGAATTCCATTATAACCCCTAAAATGTCTTTCATTATAATAGTGGCTTACTAGTTAACAATAGATGACTAGAATGCATGAAAGATTATCTGATATTTTCTGGAAGAAAGATTATCTGATATTTTCTGGAAGAAAGAGAGGTGCTTTGGACAGTGTAATGCACTTCTAACACTTTCTAGTACCCCTCTAAAACTGAGAGTGCTTTTTATAGCTGTAGATATAAACATGTGAGAGAACTATTAAGTGCAGTTTTTTAGAGGATGTTGTGTATCAGTCTGTATGGTTTCAAATGCTATATAAAATGTCACAAATACCATTAAATATTTAAAAAGTGTGCAGAAACAGCACTTTAAGGAGAAAGTTCAGCTTCTGTAGACCTTTTATTTTGTGGTGCCAGTATCTTACACAGCCGAATCAATGCATCAGTGATATGTGTGATCTGTCATTTGGCTTGGGTCTGGGCGAACTGTTGTTGTATTTACTATACAAAGATGTCAGGTTTGATTACTTAGGTTGAAACAGGACTAATCCCATTGACCCAGATTCCTGAATTTCCTTTGTGCAGGTGAAATCCAGCTTCCGCTCTTCATTGTGTACAACAAGTGACTCTATTTAGAATGCCTTAAGAATATCTAGGATGTGTATAGCAGAAAGATAATCTATAAATATTGTAAAAGCTTCTGCTGGTAATGTTATATGCTCCATGTGAATTCTCTGGAATACCAAAACTTGGAGATGAAAAATTGCTATATGGACTCCTTGGACATGATGACTGTTAGTTCTAGGCAGTGCATAAAGCATACAATTTTGGAGGTCATAAAGAAGAGTGCCCTTCTGTCATAACAGTTCATCTCTGTAAAGAGTCTGGCTGCACTGTTTTGAAAGAGCTTTTCAAAGAAACTTTATATGAAAGAATTGTGCACAAAGGCAATGTATTCTTTGTAGCTCATCTTGCTGAGAAGATAAGGGTTGCTGGAGTTTAAAACACGTATCATTTCTTTAAGAAGTGTATACATATGTATTTTTATATATATATATGTATTTATTGTGAGTGTAATAAATAAAAGTAAGTTTTGAAGGCGAAAAGTCAATGAGGCCAGGAGTCAGCCAGATGTTTTTTGGACCAGCTTTGATGTGACCATAAGAATGGAAAGAATAGACAATACTATTAGATGTTTAAGAAAGGATTTGGAAAGAAGCAAGTTCTCTATGATAGGATAGGTTAATGTGATGCCAAGAAACATCTTCAAATTAAAGGGGAGGGAAATAATCTAACTGGACTGTAGAGTGTATGTAAAAAATTCCAGGCTTCTGCTAGATTCAAACTTTGGCTGGAATAAGACCTTACATCTTAATTTAAAAAAGAAGAGTTGGTGGGAAGTAAATGGAAATATCTTTTACAGTGAATGTTTCAGTTTAGAGACTTTTTTTTTTGATCACTTGATGGAATGATAGAAATAGCTGTATGGCATCAGATCTGAGGAGTGCTTACAGAAGAGTGTAAGAACTGGGTAAAAATACAGAATGCTCTTTCCAGCCTAAGAAGTTGCTGCTCAGGGGCTTACTGGTATCATTTTGAAGTGCCAGAGACTGAGATCTTGGAATCCGAGATGTATTTCTGTATTCGCAATTTCTCAATCACTGTGTACTAAGCTAGATGCATTACAGCTTTTTTCTTTTGTTTTTTTTTGGGTTTTTTTTTTTCATCCTCTGAAATATTAGTAATCACCACCCTAGGAAGGGTTTTGATTTACACATGCAGTACCACTAAATCCATTCCCATTATCTTTAGTTTTCTGAAGTCTTTTTCCCAGTCTGAATGAGTATATGTCCTGAGTTTCAAGATAGGTCAGAAAAGGAGCTGATTTGAGGAGAAGAGTCAAGTGACATCAAGATCAGATGGAAAGTAAGAATCTGGAACTTGTATTTTTAGCATCTTGCCTTTGATCTATCTTACTGTCAGGTGTTTGTTACTTTTATAATACGAAGTGTGTTTTTTGTACTTATTGTGAAACCTTTCTGCAAACTTTGTTGGCACTATGTCAGTAATATGTTTGATTAGGTGAACTGTGATCTATGTTGTAAAATCAGAATGTTGTTGTTCGTGTTTTATGAAGTATTGCATATGAAGTCTTCTGTACTTGAAAATAGGCCCGTGTGAACGCACTTGAAAATAGGCCCGTGTGAACTCGATTTTGGATGCAACTCTACAGCTTTGGAGATGTAGGGCAGTGTCAGCTAATCCTTGCTGTTGGAGTTCATTTAAATAAGATTTAAGGAGGAAATTTTTTTTTCCTTTTGGTCATAATTCTGAAGCAAGTAGTGATTCCCATAAAAGAAATTATAAAATAAAATGGCATTGTCCAACTTGTAGAAGCAGCCCATTGCATGTGATCATACATTTTCAGGGGTAAGTGATGTGAAATGGCTATTCCCTCTCATGTTGTCCAAATTAAAATTATTTGTTTACTGCTGTCTTTCTGACACAGCCTTGCAGTGTACATTTGTTTTAATTTTAAAATCTTGACCTAAAATCCCAACTACGCGTGATCTGGTGGTTACAATTAAATTCAGCTTTTGTAGAAAGTAAGCAAGGGCTTGCAGATTCTTCTTTCCAGTGCATGTTAAAAGAACAAACAAACAAAAAAGTAGTATTTACCTAAGTGATGAAATATATAGTAGCCTTAAATCCTGGTTATATTGTAGTCCATGCTCCTACCTGTTTGAGGCCTTTGATTTGGCATTTGCATGGTTGGAAGTGGGAGTGGCAAAATACTTATGCCTTACACCATCCTTTAGAGAAATGTTCATATTGTGATTTAAAAGGGAGCAGGCTTTGGAATCAGAATAAAGAAGACTTGTTTCTGGTACACCTACTTGCTTACATGAGGTTTTGAGCACAAGGAGCTTCAAAGCTGTTGGAGGTGGGGACGGTCCATCCATTAGCAATACAGCCCAGTTGGGCCTTTTAATTCTATAAATTACACTTGTATGATTATTAGCTTATGTTGAGATTCTGGTTCCTAGTCAGAGTTTCCAAGTATGAGAAGAGCAAACTCTAAGATGCTTCACTGCATCATTACTTAGAAACCAGTACTATCTCCTGTGTTGTACAGCAGTGAAGTATAGAGTGTGTCTTTGCGGTTATACTCTGTCTCTAAATTGTATTGCTAGTCTTTTTACAAGCAAAATAAAAATAGAAAATGTTTGTTTCATTTTGTTTTTCCAGAGTCTGACAGAAGTTGAGCTTCCTCTTTGGTGCTGGCTGCAGCCATTTGCCTGCAGAGGTATATTTTCTTAAATATAGGGTTACTGCAGCTCACCAGAAGAGGGACAGCAAGCTTGAAGGGCTCACAGATGGCATGACCAAAGGCTTCCTCTAAACCAGGGCTTGCTGAATTTCTTTAGGATTCAATTAGTAGCTTGTTATTGGGGTCAGTGGTAGAGTTTATAAATTTACTCATTGCAGTTTTTTGCTGATAGACATTCAAAAGGCCTCTGTAAGCTTTATGTGATTTTGTTGTTTTTAATGTACTGCTGCAAGAATGTTTTAGAATTGCTTATATTCAGTTATTTTTCTGTTGATTTGTATATACACTTAAATGAAATATTCTCTTTAACTGGCAGTAGTAGTCTTGGACCTAAGTTTTGTTAGTCCTGTATAAGCACAGTTTGCAGTGAACTGAGGGATGTTTTATGTTTTGCCGAAATGCTTTAGTATCAGAAATGGTAGAAAATGGTGAACAAAAGTGTAGGCCTCTAAAGTGGGGTTTTTGTCTGTCTTCTTTTTTTTTTCTCCTTGGACTCTTGATATTCTTTAAATTGATCTAAGTAAAATTCTGAGAAAACAGAAAAAAATATTCCTAACAGACTTAACTTTATATGACAAAACATCTGCTGGTTAAATGTACCTGTCAGATATGCTTTATAATCAGTAATGGATATTTGATTCCCTCTTGTAAATTTCTAAAAGCTTTTATTTAGGTGTTGCTTTTACTAAAGTTCAGTGGTCTGCCAGCTTAAATGCTTAAGCAGAAATTATTTTGTAGTCCAACAGTGCTTCCCAAATTATCAGTTATGAGAATTGTATGGAGTTCATCACAAACCAGCCCAACAGTAAAATTGTTTCAACGGTAATGTTTTAGAATAGAAAATAACTGCCAAGGAAATAAGTAATTTGTGGAAACTCCCACTTTTAAGTGTCTGTGTGTATTTGGGGAAACTCCCGTTGCAGCTGTCTGCAGCACAAATGTCTGCAGGAATAAGACTTTGGCAATCATGTTTGTACTTCTGCTCAGTTACGTGGTTCTACAAGCCCTGACGAAAGATATCAGTTAATCATAACGATAGCTTCATTTAGTCTTTTTTACAGGGACCTTGTATATAGATAACAGTTAAAAGGAACAAAGAACCTGTCCGTCTGGCTTGAAAAGTAAATGAGAATGGAAGTCTTGCCTTGGTAATGTGTCTTTGAGTTTATTTTAAAGAAACATGTTAAGCAGCAAAAATGTTTAAAAAACTTGCCTTCCATTTTAACTGTTACTTATACCAAGTGTCACTGGTATGGTCTGACTGGCATGGACTTGACACCCAGATAACTCACTGGGTGGATGCTCATATACAGTTTTGAGGGGCCTTTTGATTCAGTATAAATCCCTTAAACTTAACTTGAAAAGCTACTCACAATGAAATTGCCAACATAAAAAATTATGCTTAGGATAGCTGCACTGATTTTAATACAATCCTTATTTATATCAGTATGAAGTCTTAAGTTATTTTTCAAGGCTAGCTGATGTGAGAGAATCTGTTAAATGATAATGTTCTTACATTGAGAGTTTGCAGAAGGTTCTTCTCTTCCAGCTGCAGTGTCTAATTTGTTTTTTACAAGCTGTGCATACACTGCAAATACTTTGTGGCTGTACTTTGGTCTACAGACGTTTGAGCAATATATGACATTAACCATATCTCAAAATCAAGGTCAGTATATCATCTTCTAGGATTTATGCCAAGCTGTTTGGTGAAACAACCAAGAAAAGTTACAACTTTTTTTAAAAATTGATAGGCGCTTTCTCTGAAGTATGGCTTATTTATGGCAGACTGGTGCTGGCTGCCTTTTTTGAAGTTCCAAGCCAACAATATGTCCATAGATACTTGGAGTTTAAGAGCAGTGATATATAAATAGAAACTCTTTGACCTGAAGTGCTTCTCAGTTTTAGATTGAATATATTATCAAGGCTTCAGCTACCTTTTTAAATGTATAGAAGTAAATAATTAAAAATATTATTAAGGCTTCTTCAGTTCTTCCTAAGTAAGCTGAATGAGGGAATGATCGTTGAAATTTAAAGAATAGTAATTCTCTTGGCATTGAAAGAGGATTTTTGGAAATTCTGTCCTCATTTCTCCACTCTGCTGATTTTTTTATTTGTTTTTTTTTTAATTATAATTCTACAGGTCACCAAGCAGAAGTAATACTGATGCGTGGTTATTCATATTCTCACAGGACTGCCTCACCTAGCAGATGAAGGATTCAGACAAGTAGTAATTTACACTTGCTCTTTTACTGTCTTCAGTAGTGGAGTATACAAGTGACAAATACATCATCTCTCAATATAGTGGATTTGTTTCCACCATGATCTAGAAACTTGGGACTAAACTAGTTTGGTAGAATTAATAAAAAGAATAAAACTCATAATAATCTATTTCTGATTTAAGCTTATTAAAGTCAGTAAAACTTTAACAGAACATGGTTGTCTAATGCCTTACTATACTGTAGGCTTTTATGGAAATATGTAAGGTATGAACTCTTATGTATTCTGAGTGGAACTCGACTACTGAGCTGACTACTTGCTACAGCTGAAGGAAAGTGGTTTTCATGCTATTAAAAATTTTTTTTTATTGCTTTGTTAATTTTTTTGCCTTGCCTGTTGCTGTGCTCTTCTTGCACTGCTTTTATTTACAGTCCAGTCTTGCAGTTTCCTGTAAATTGGTCAGCAAGAGGAAGCTCTATTGCTGCAGAGACAACTTAACCCTTCTGCTAGACTAGTGAATTTATACTGACAAGGACAGCATAGTGCTAGACATATATTGTATTGCTCTTGCTTTCCATTAACTAAAGATAAGTAGGATTGCTTTTGACTGGGAGCAAGAGCTGTTCCTAACAATGGCAGAGATGAATGGCTGACTTAGACAGTGGCCCTGCTGGAATGAAATCTAATTGTTGGTTCATGACGCTTCAGTTCTTCCTTTTAAGGCTATCTGAGTGAAATCTCATTATGTTAAAAGAGATGAAGTAACTTCTTCTGAGTGAAATTCTCCCTAGGCTAGCTTGGTGCAAGGCTGCTTCTCACCACTGATTTTGTGGGACAAGTGAAGGATAGTGGTCTGAAAATCATATACCAGAGTTCCTTGCAAGACAGAATTTTGCGTTGTGAAGAAGGAGATATTTAATACTCTTTCACTTCCCTAACAGATGTGTTAATCAAATCCATAAAGATTTCATGTCTCTTCAGACTCTTTATTTGCAATTTTGAAACACAACCCTTCTGATTAACGTCAGGTCTAGAAAGTGAAGCTGAATTTTCATTCTTCCAAAACTGTGAAACATCTAAAATTTGTTGTTGTTCCTTAGTGGAACACCAACTTGTGTGTGTGCATATGTGAAATGGCTTCTGTTCTAACTCTGTGACCATCTTGATAGTGTTGGAAATCACCAGAAAAAAATCAAAAGGGGATCTTGGAACTTGAAATGAAAAATCCTGTGTTTCTGAGTGTTTAAGTGAAGAAAGGGAGAGGACAGCATCAGAAAGGTTAGAGTGGAAAAGCAGTACTTCAGGAACATGTGTTGGATAAATAAGGCATAATTAAAATGAGACTGTGAAGGCAAAAGAGCATGGTTGTGTAGTTTGGAGGGGAAAACCAAGACTTAGGTGTGTCAGACCAGAAAAGGGAAAGAGGAACTGATTTTTTTTTTTTTTCTCCAGTGTTACATATACTCAAGTGCTGTCATTTTGATCATAGCTTTTTTTAGTAAGGTAGGGATAAAGGTTACAAAGATGGTAATGCAAGCTTAGAAGAGTATGCGTAGATAGCAGAGAACTGGGGGAGAAAATATTGCTTTAAAGCATTGCATGCTAATACCTAAAGTCTAAATTGGCAGCTGATATTGTAGTAGATAAAGCAAGTGAATTTAATTCACAAACTGGTGAGATGTACAGTCATCTTTACATCTTTTCTGTGGGAAAAACCTGTTAATTAAGCCCCTGAGACAACTGGGTTTTGATTCTTATTAAAGAGCATCAGGATTTTGTGTTGATATGCTGATCCTTTTAGCTAACAACAGGTGTGTGGTATTTATGGTTTGCTTCCCTTCCTATATAGCCTGGCTATGGAAGGACTGCAAATGGGTGTCCTATGGTGAAGACTGGGAATTGCTTTTCTAACCAATATAGTCATGGCCAGTATGTGAAATGTTATTTTCTTCTGTGCTTTGGCTGTTGGGTAGTTTACAAAAAAGAAAAGGCATCATATAGAAACTTCTTCTTTCTAATTTGGATTCCCCCAAAATACATGAAGTAAGCTTTACTTGGCATATTTATGTATGTTGGTTTTGTCCATCATTCTGAAACTTGCTAGTTGTTTTTGTCTTATTTGAATTTTCTAGCCCGAGGTGTTGTTTAATTCCAGACGAAGTCAATGAAACACTTGAATTATTTTAAGAGCTCCAGATGAAAGCAGTGTAAAACAATGGCATTTATTCATCATCAGTTGGTGATACTTGTCCTGTAGAATTGTTGCCCTGCGTTTGAGCCTCTTGGATTCAAATTTTATTGTTTGTTGTGGTTTGCGTAGAGTCAAACATACAGGCAAGACTTGCTCTGAAGCACATATGTGCTGCATAATCTTTCAAAATGGCTATTTTTAATTTCTTGGGTTGAAGAGGGAAGGACAAGCTCCAGCTATGGAGAAGAAAACAGAGATGAAATACTTACCATAGTTCTGTGGTGCAGTGCAAGTACCTGAAGCACAGGCTCTTCAGAAACGCAGGCAGCATTTCTGAGCCGTGCCTCTGCTGGTGTGAGAGCCCGAGTAGACTGTAAGAAAAAAGAATTACTTTCATTTTCTCCCATGGGAAAGTAGTTGATTGAAAGGTGAGTAGGAAGCAAGTGAGCACTGGAAAATCCCCTCTGCTTTCTGGCTTGCTGTGTGACAGAGGTTTGAGGTATGCAGGGTTTGATTTATAACCCCTCTGGGAAGTTGGGAAATCTGACAAAGACAGTGCTGCCCACTAACACTGGGGGAAACAGGAAGTAACAAAGGAAACAAGTCATTGCCTAGGCGTCCCTTTTGGCCACGGTGCAGTGCAGATGCACAAGCAGTTGGGGCAGGGTTTCTTTTCCTTTTGTGTGTTGAGTGTACAGCAGCAATTGCAGTCACGTTCAACCTTGTAATACACAGAGCGGGGAGAAATGCAGAGATGTTCCTGTCATGCCTGAGAGGGGTCATAAGTTATTAATGGCTTTGTCATCACAAAGGAAACAATCATTCGGTGAAACTGTCAGCAGAAGAACTATGTGTCGATCAGGCACGGTCACCAGGTTAGTGCATATTTGTGGCTTGTATTTCTGTCATTTTCTCTTTTAGGTAGAGAGCAGACTAAAAGTAAGAACAGGATATGGTATCTGGGATAAAATACTTTTAACTCGTGCACAAAATTCAAGGGTAAAGAATTGAAGGGGCAATAGATGAGGTGAGTGGTGGTTGCAAACGTTTGTCAGAAAAGCAAAGCAAGTTAAACTGAGTAAACTTACAACAGTGTATCACAGTCATAGTTCTCTGTTCCCTTTGTCCTGTAAGATTTATTTGACTTCACAGTGTGTTTGTACTGTGCTATTAATCCTTCTGAGAGACTATTGTGAAAGGGACTGTTAGAAGTATTAACAAATGGAATGTGTAACCAAAAAAAGTAGGAGAGATATGGAAGACCATTTCAGAACTGGAGAATGTTTAATAAATGGAAAAAAGACCTGAAAAATTTGCAGAAAGCAGGTTTAAGAACAGATGGTAAATGTTTAGATGGTTCAATTGGAGAACTAGTTTTTGTTCAGAATTGCTGAGAGCACATTGGGGAAGCTTTTATTTTACAGTTCTGCTGTATGTATTGCTGCCTCGTTTTTGGCTAAGCCTTTTGTAGAGCCTGAAACTTCAGTCTCCCTCTGCATTATATGAGGAATGCATTCATTTCTGTAAGTTATATGTTATATATGTAATGTTATATATAAGTTATATTCAGAAGGAAACTAGCATCTTGCTTTGCTAGGTTTTACTTTCAAAATAGAATTTAAAGACTAGAGGTTGAGATATTACGGAGTTTAAAAAGTTCTCAGACATAATTGGCATAGAGATACTTGTTACAAATTCAGATCAGGTTTAATTTTTGCACTGCAGCTTTGGAGGCTGGTTTTCATTTGTTTTCAGCATGACCAAACTGGGATCTAGGACAGACCATAAATATTATAACAAGTGAGAACTTTTAATACAATTTTTGGCAGCTGTAGTTTGAGATGAAGGTAATGTGTTTTTATGCCTATATACTGAAAGATGTGGAGATGATCACATCTGCTGTATGTTCTGCTGAAGTTAAGCAAGAACTGAGGACTCATGGCTCTTCCAGGATGCAATCCTTAGTTGAATCAGTTTGTACTTGCTTTAATTGGGCTGAACGCCAATAGCTCTTAAGGCTAAAAGGGGTAAGTTTTCTTCTATAATGTAATCCAGATTTTTAGTGTAGCAGAATTTTATTTTTACTCATGGAGGGACTTTTAGTCTGTGAAGTTATGTCCTAGCCTCCAATCTAGCTATTCGATATATGCTGACTGAGGGGATAGGTTAAAATTACTTCACAGATGTATACATTTGCATACTACACAATAACAGAGGTCTACTCTCCATTTAGAGTTTGAGCTTGGTAACAGTTTATTATGCTTCAGAATAAACTTCTGCATCAGACTGGCATTATTTAGGTTCCACAATGAAGTGTATAATTTCACATTTTTTTCATGCTGTTGTGACTTTCATGGTACTTTAAAAAACAGATCATTGTGATAGTGTTTGAGAGAAGTACACTCATGTGATAGACTTGGCCTGTCATGATTGATACATGAACAATACACTGCAAATTGGTTTGTTTTTTAGTCTGGAAGACCAGTTTGTACATATGAAGTAATTACAATAGTGACTGTATAAGCTCTGCATCGTGCTCAAGAGTGCGAACTGCACTGTTCTGTCTTTCCAAAAGCACTGTTAAACGAAGAAGCAGATCCTATAAACTGCTGTTCTACCATTTCTCCTACTGCACTCTAAGGCCTATCATCTCCCTCACAGGCATAGAATTGTCATGGAGATCATCTGAGAAACAAAGTGATGCAGAGCCTTTCACTGTCTACTGCCATCCTCTTCTGGTTCAGAGGGTTCAGTTCAGTGCTGTTTCAGTGGGGGAGAAAGTTGATTCAATAGCCACTTATAATGGTTTTTGGGGCTTGATGGAAAACTTAATTTAAAAATATGCATCTCGTCCCTTGGTGAGTGGAAAGAAGAATAAGGTGTGTACCTATTACTAGGAGCTTGCACAAAACAATGGGTGAGTAAGGTTACCTTCTGTTTGTAACAGAGGACCCGAGTCAGAAAGAGCACGACTTGGCTCTGATTGCACTTAGTGGGCCCCTTCTGTTAACTTCATTGTCAGCTCCATGGAAGAGACTGCTTGTGTACCCCGGGGTGAAAATGTGTAGTGGGGTCTTTGGCTTGTAGTGCAAGAATGTAACTGCATAGGAAACAACTTGGATGTATCTTTCTGTTCTTTATGGTCACAGAGCTAACAGGCTCCACAGTGACTTCAGTGCTGGCCATTGTATATACCTGGTAATGCAGTATCCATCTGTTCTTCATGTAATATATTAAAAAAATTATAAGAGCAATATCAAGAGTGGAAGGAACCATTTCAGTGAGCTAAAGGCAACATTGTTGTAGAGGCTAAGACCAGAAAAATCTTTTAAGAGCATCCATTTTTCCTTCCTCCCACCCTTACAATAAAGATCCTGCCGTTACATTGTTTTGACAGCTTTCTCCCAGCAGCTTGTTGCAAAATAGCATCTAGTGTCCTTCCAGAGTTGTTTTTTACTGTCAGGAAAAGAAGAAAAATCTGCTTGTGACTAGATTCAAAGTACTTAAATGGATTTTAGAAGCCTAACTCAAACATTTCAATTCAGAATACCAAAGTCCTCCCTATGTGTTTGCAGTGTGTCTGCAAATGAAAGTGTTTGAGGAGCCTACAGATGTGATGGGGAGTGCTATAAGCCACAATGAGATCCAGAAAATAGGGACAGCAGCCTCTAGATCTATTGAAAAGCCCTGTTGTGTTAGGTGTGTGCTGTAGCTTGCATAATGTGTACTTGGTTGCATGGAGTTCAGCCACATCTTTTATTCACTTAGCTGGGATGGGGAAGTTCTGACGTTTGGTCTCTATTCTCAGGACTGTTTTAGAGCGAGTAGCCAAAAGTAAGAAATTACTGTGAATAGAGGAAGCAGAACCTGATACTCTGCTGTCCTTTCCCCTCAGTTAAATCCTGTAGTCATCACACTGTAGAACTGGATTTATTTTTTTTCCCCCTGCTTGCTCCTCTGCTTCTGTGATTTATCTTTTTTCTGTCTGCCTGATATTCTGGCTTTTCAGGTGGAGGAAAAAATGCCCCATCCAGGCATGCTTTAGTGAGTAGTCTAACTAGTCTGTTCCCATACAGAAGGCCAACATGACCTAGTCAAATATTTGTTTTCTGTATTTACCTAGGGTGGGATACCTTTATCCCAGTGTTTGTCATTGGCTTCCTAGAAATCTCAGTTTATTGGTTATTTTGGATAATCTTTCTGAGACATTTAACTCTGCCTTTTCTGACACGTTTTCAACCCAAGTACTGAAACAGGTTCACACCAAAGGCTAGGTGCTCACGTTCTTTCTTGTTCTGTTCTTCGTAGTAAAAACACACAGGATTTGAAGACCCATGATGAACTTGAAACTGTTGGATAGCATTGAGACTAATGTTAGAGTTAGTTCAAGAAAAATGACATCAGAGTATATTGGTCTGAATAAAAAAGTTCTATTTTTACTTAGTCTTCTTTCTGAATGTAACTAGAAACAGACTGAAATAACTTAATCATACATTAATTTCTAATGTCTGAATATTGATGTGCCTGTTCTAAAAAAAAAAAAAAAAAAAAAAGACCCCAGGACTTACCTTTGCATTTCTCATTTCAAGGAAATCTATCTTAGCAATACTGCAGTGTGGTTTGGTGTCAGCGGCCAGCTGGTTAACGCTCTCCATTTCCCTTGCTTTGACCTTTCTGCAAGATGTGGAGAAATAATTTGAAGGACTTTTTTTTGGGGGGGTGTGTGTTTAACATCTGTTACTTTTTTTTTTTAAAATTCTTAAAAGCTTAAAATATCTGTGTAGCCCCCTCTTGGACCTGTTAACACATTGCTGTTGCTAGAAATTTCATTGTGGGGGAGGAGGAGGAAGGAACAACTCAGCTTGGAAAGATTGCAATCATATAATATGAACAGGGAGGAAATAGCAGAAGGAAGGATATAGCTGAATACAACAAAAGTAACTTACCTTTTGGTGAGCAAGAAGGTCCTGGAAGAACATGGGGAAACCATGATGCCTTAGGGTGTCTGATGCGAGCACCTTTCTAGGGCCTTGGATCCTATCTTCTCTGCCTGTGCCTGTTTTATAACACTGGGGACTAAAACCGAATTTTTGTGATTAAGTTTTCTAGGCTGCCTAGAGGATTTAATTGAGTTTAAACTCTTGTGGTAGAAATTGCGAGTAATTTCCACTCCTCCCCACACAAGCATCACCAGCAAAGGGCAAGCAGTTAGATCTAAATCCTAAGCTGATCCGCTGAAAGATCAATTGACTTGCATCTCTGTTTTTCCTAACACGTACAGAATGGGTATGTACTCTACTGTTGCAATTAATCCCTCAACAAAACTGTATCACTTGCTTATCATTTTCAGTATGGGTACTTCAACTTGCCATCTTGGGCTGGAGAGACCAGTGCTTGGGAAGGTGTGTTGTGCAGTAGGTGCCTGGATTCCTGTACTGAGCTACACTGTTGACTTCCATTGCTGTCGCTTTGGGGAAGGGAGGAGCAAACAGGATCCATTAGATTTCAGTCCTCCGCTGAAAGCTTTTCAGTTCTAAACCATCATTCCTTTAGCAGAAACTAATTAACTGGAACTTCATTAGTTTGCCTCTTACCGGCAAAGGTCTTTAGCCCTACACCTGAGGATAACAGAGCCTTTTATGTCTAGGTCAAATTTAACCATTCAGTGCACGCATGATTTCTGTATTACACAGTAGATTTTTAGTCTAGTTCTGTTACCAGTTGGAGAAAGAAAGAACTACTAAAGAAACTATTTTTTTTGGTAACCTGTTTAAGATGACAGCAGAAAGAGTGGTAACTGCAAAGGTGCTTGGTGGAGCATGGCATTAATAATTTATATATAAATTAAATGGAAGCCTGCAGCAATCTGAGGTGAACTTCACTTGCACAGGATGCTGTCACATATGACATCCAGTATGAGATTATATGCTAATGCTTTCATTCTGAATAAAACATGTAAACATAAGGAGTAAGTAGTATTGGATACTGCAGTTACTAAAATATGACTGTTGATTCCCTCATTACACAGAAAATTACATTGTATATACATGTGTGGCATAGAACTTTGGAGAAGAAACTGATTTTCTTTCCAGCCACCTGCCTGATTAAGTCTCACAGTGTTATCTGGGGCATTTTTAAAATACAAATACTTGAATAACAATGGAAGGGTGCTTAGTAAATGTTTCAACAACTGTCAATCACTTTTGAGAGCTGTATAAAAATAAATCGGGACTTTTTGCACCATGTTTTTTATACATTACGAACTTCCTGGAATCTGTGAATACCCATCTGTGCTACATACTTGACTGCTGAACCATGTTAGTTGTTTGGAAAACTTGTTTAAGGAAACAAGCTTTGTTTCTTGGTACTCATTTCTTAAAGTAAAATCTAAGTTTTAAACTGTTTTTAATTATTCTAAATTGCAGAATGATGGCCTCGCAGGACCAAGTCTGGCCAGTCCCAATGAAGGCAATTGGAGCACAAAACCTTTTGACAATGCCTGGAGGAGTGACCAAGTCAGGGTATCTTCACAAAAAAGGAGGCACCCAGCTGCAGATCTTGAAGTGTAAGTTGAATGAATTATTAACTAAATTAAATGTTTTAAATGCTTGCCTTTGGGGCCATTAACACATTTCATGTTAGCAGACTAAGGAAGCTGTTCTTCCACTTACTTTGTCTGTACTGGTTTACAGTTGTACTGGAATATAGGTATGAAAGACCTATATTGAAAGAATTTCCTTTAAATGTTTTGGAACTGTAAATCTTAGATGATAAATGTTGCAGTTGACTTTATTTTACTTGGTTAAATCTCTTGTCAAGTCCTTCACAAATAAGATTTTAAAGACAGAAACAGATTCCCGGGATATGTATCAATTTCAAATAGTCTTTTCTAAAAGAGATTAGTACTCAGCTTTTTTCCAGTTTGTTATTCTGTACTGGAAAAATATCCCCATCTCCTACTGCTGTTGTGAAATGGAAATTTTTTCACTGCCAACAGTAGGCTGTACTTAAAAACAGTAATTGCTTCTGGAATCAGAATCTATTTACATGGAGAAAAACTTAAGATTTTGAGTTTATTTGCTATCCCTGTTTATAACTAAGCTAACATAGTCAAGGACAAAAATTACTGCCTCTGATAAAAGGAGGAGTGTTGGTCCCTTTAAAAAAAGAAAATAAAACATCATTTTATTGGCAGCTTTATGTATTTGAGGTGAAAGAAGAGAGGGAGGTACCTGCATGGTTTTGGGATGGACATAAATACGTATTTTGTAGCCTGTGGCTACCTTCCTCCTGTTTCATTTTAGGTTACATTCTTGCATTAGCTTATTCCTCTAGTAAAGGAGCACAGGTGGAGGTCAGACCTGCAGTCTCTTAGGCTTCTTTTGAAGTTATCAGGTCAGCTGCCTCTCAAATGAGGGAAGCAAATACTGCCCTTAGTTCTGAAATTCTATGAATGGACAGCTCTACCATGTGGCTGATCATCAACAAGCTGACACTTAACTAGTTTGTGCTCTTTTATAATAATTAATAAGAATACTAAAATCTTAAACAATAATTTTACCCAAGTTAAGAGGTTCTAGTTAATATACTGCCTTTGGATTTATATTTTGCTCACTTTTTTTCCTTATCTTTTCAGGGCCATTGAGATTCGTGATTATCCATGAGGGATGTATTTACTATTTTAAGAGCAGCACATCTGCATCTCCACAGGGTGCATTTTCTTTGAATGGTTACAACAGGTGAGTGCCAAAGAACTTACTTAACACCCAGGCTCCTTTTACTTAATGCAGGGGGCTGTGGGTTTCATTTCCAACAAAGTTATATGCAACTACATCTGTTGTTTGGGTTAAGCGCTGATCTCAGATTCCGAGAGGTGTATTCCTTTCAAATTGTATATATGATGTTTCCTGTGCTTTGCAAGTTTATAGCCTTCATCTTTGGTAATTTAACCAGTAAAGCTGTTAAAATTGCAACGGGCTTACTCTTGTTACCGATTTGATGGAGACTTTGCACATGCAGATAGACGTGGATTCTTTCAGATGAATGATCTTTGTTCTCTAGTGATTTCAATGATCATCACAAAAATAGAAAGGAATTGGAAAGGAATATTTATGGAGTTACTGACTCAGTAACACTAGTGTAAAAACTGAATCAACTACGGGAGTAATGAGAGAATACGTGTGCAAAATGTCTGACTCCTTTTGCTACACATTATAAATCTTAATATTTGCGTTTTAAGTTGAAGACAAAAATGCATGGCTTTCAAGTTAAGGAGTACTATCAGAATCTGAGTGCAGCGTACGTACAAGGCCTACTAACAGAAGTCTAACCTAACTTTAGGAAATTGCTGTTGTAACTGATGCTAAGAAAGGACTAATGAGAGAGAGAATGTAGAGGAATATCACACTGGTCCTAACCACTGCAGTTTTACTGTATTTGTAAACATGTATGTTATTCTTGTACTGCATAATGTTCTCAGACTTTTGGAATAAGGGAATATCTTTTATTGGAATGTGAGAGCTTTCTAACTGATCACAACAATGGTGTGTTTTATGGGAATGCGGTTGTAAACATTGTAGGTAACTAAAAATTCAAGGTTAAATTGTTTAAGCAACCTATACTGTAACTTGGCCGTGACACTAGCTTCAGTAATCACATTAATGTGAAAAATAACAGGGGATTTGTAAGTGCTACGTACTGTGTCATTGCTTTTTATGTATCTGCATTCTAGCAGCCTCGTAGAGACTTTAGTTGGAACTGGGACCGGGTCTTGGTTAGTGTTATGCACAGACGTAAGCATTATTGAAAAAGAATGTGAAATGAAAGAATTTGTTAGATTGGGTAGTTACATAAGATTGTGTGAAAACAAGTCACTCTGAGGCTTCCCTGGACTCTTTATTTTGCAGTTTTCATTCAATAGCCTTTATGTGTTAAGAGTAGACAGGAGATGAAGGTGCTGAATTCACTAGTGACTCAAAATGTATAGCGATGCCTGTTGCTGGTATCCCTCTCAGCTGTACCAAGGGTATTTCCCACATTAACATCCCTATTAGCCTTGCTTTAGTGAAATAACTTACAGTTCCTTCTGTGGCTTTGTTTTGGGCTGGGCAGGTGCAGAAAACTACAACCGCCATCTTAAAAGTAGGATTGGAGTTCTAAAAAACACGCAGTCTCAAATTCTGAAATAATGTTGCAGTTGACATTATATTCTTAATGGCAGCTTCAGGGTGGTGATTAGAAAAGTTTGGGTTTTTTTTCAAAACAATGTTATCTTGATTAGGTACCTAACCAAACAATCTTTTTTTCTATGTTTACAAACCACCTTTGCTAAATATTAAGGACTTATGTATTATATGAGAAAATTGGTGAGTTAAAGTTTAGGAACGAGAAAGAAAGCCCCAGTAATGATTGTAAAAACTTTAATGAGATTTCTCTATGGCTTATGCTGAATAAATCTTAGAAACATTACTTTTAGATTACCCACAGTCTGCTTATTTGTTCCAAAGCCTTATAGTGAGCATTTACAACCAAATTTTTGTGTGTGTTAGGAATTTCCTCATTTGAGACTCCTCTGGGGAAAAAAATAAAAAGAAAAACTTACCTAATGCAGTTTGAAAGAAGTTGAGTTATGCTTGTTTTAAAATAATAAAAAAAATGCAAGAAAGTGTTTATAAGGGAAAAGTGGAAAAATTAAGTTAACTTTTAACATTAGTTCTCCTTTATTTGCGTGGAAACCTGTGTTTTGATTTTTTTCCTCAGTGCCTTACCGTGGTGTGAAGCTTGTGAATTAATGCAATTCATTAAAACTCTTGATCAGGTCAAAACATCCGTTTGTAATGTGGTGGTTTAACTAGTGCTCTTCCTCCTGTCAGCACTCGCGTTGTCCTTTCTACCACGTTAATGGAGAAGTACATTTGTACTTGTGCATTTGTAAATGCACATATGGGGATTTTTGTGGCATTTTCCTGGGCTTGGGGGTTATTTTTCGTAAGGCAAAACTGGCCGGTAAAACTGCTTTCTGTCAGAGCTTTATGACTTGCACAGCAGAATTAACTTTATAGCGTAAGGTTTTGATGTATTGGTTGTTCTGTTTCTCAGGGTTATGCGGGCAGCTGAGGAGACAACATCAAGCAATGTGTTTCCTTTCAAGTTAGTTCACATTAGCAAGAAGCACAGGACATGGTTTTTTTCAGCTTCTTCTGAAGATGAAAGAAAGGTAGCTTTCTTCTTCTTTTGCAGTATAATTTTCCTTGAAGCAGAAAGCAAATCTTGAACTTCCCTAAAATCTAAATGAACTGGACATGCAGCTGTCACTGAAATTTGTATACCTAGTTCTTTGGGCTCCTCTGAAAAGCATGTCTGAAGTTTTAACTATTAAGATAATGTTAGTTCAAGTTGTAATTTAGGGAATGGCTATAAGTGACATACTAGTTGACATGGTTTTCCCCATATTCCTTGTTTTATTTTCAGCCAAGTAACAAATATTTGTCTGTTAACCTTTGATAAAGTATGAAAACAGTTCAGTGATATCTATCGCCCACAAACATACTGTGAGCAACTACCTGGCTTTAGAAATAACAGCTTTACATTTGCAAACTGGAAGTTTAATATTTTAATATGTTCCTACAGCATTTTAGATAGTCAAAACATTTGACTGATAACTTTCTCAGTACAAAGTGATGGATGAATACTATTTCAATGTAGGTTCCTTGCACAGTTACTCTGTTCTTACAGAGGGCAGATACTGTTCGTCTTTGTTTAATGATTTAAAGATGGATATGTTGAATGTTGTATTTTTATTCTTATTTAGAATTGGATGCTATCCTTGAGGAGGGAAATTGATCACTACCATGAGAAGAAGGAAACAATAACAGAATTCAGGTATAAACCCTTAATCTTTATTTGCTTTTTATCCTTTTTGCACTAGCTCTTGACAGTGGTGTTTTAGGCTCTTTGTACCTACGGGTAATCTACTGTTATATAAAAGCAGGTACAGTAAGGCCCAAGAATGGAAGTCCTTCCTAATACATAGTTTAAAGAATACCAAGACAAAAATAAATCTTTTTACTGAGAGAACTTTAAATGTCAGCTTTGTGTAAAACAAGTAAAAACTTAAGACAGCAACAACATATCTGGCTGTTAATTGGGAAATAGGAATAGATTGCTTCTGCTTTTCCAGCATTCCTTTCCAGTGCTGCAGTCCTGCTAACAGACTTGTTTACTGTCCCAAGACCCGTAAGCACAGTGATGCAGAAGGTACTCTGTCTTTTCTTTTGCAGTGACTCTGGTTCTGATGCAGACAGTTTCTATGGCTCAGTAGAACGTCCCATTGATATCAAGTATTCTCATCATTCAGCAGATAATGAAGGTGACAAATTTAGACACTCATAAATAACATTTATTTATTTGCTTATTCATTTCTTCTGGATTCTGCAGGAATTATTCCCATAGCTTAAGCAAACTGATCCAATTTGCAACTACAAATTCTTTTTTTACAAGGTGTGTCGTCGTCGTAATTTTAAATCAGAGGCAGATATTCTATGCCAGAAACCGTTAGTAAAAATAAATGGTAACAAAGAAATTCAGATCTTTCAAGGAGGTGTCTGACACCCTAATAGTACTATTTAAAAGACTGCATGTTGGAGAGTTTGTGGATCTAGCAAAAAGGTAAAACTTTTGAGTATGTCCATAGGTCAGTCATAGTGCAGAAATATGAAGTGGTCTTTATTATGATAATTGAATATTATTGACAATAATTGAATAGAATTGTAGGATATTAGTCACTTAAAAGTATGTTCTGAAAACACCCAGAGACTATGCAGTAAAACATTGTGGAGTTAGTTACCTCCTATCTAGACTGTGAAATTAATTCCCTTGTCAGGCAAACAAGCAGTCACCCACATTTGGATGGTGTTGCATCTGTGTTGGAGTCTGAGTATGAAACAGAACTGATCATCCCTCCAGTTCAGGAAGATCTCACATTAGGTATAGGATGGGCCCACGTGAAATGCCTAGGATAACATTCAAGCTGAGTAATTTAAAGTAAGACTCTGAAAATCTCATTCTTAGCATAGCCTTTTTTATTCAAAGTTTGGTACCTGTTCGTTGTTGTAGTTGCTTCACAGTAAACAGTTTGGGCTGCGTGTGTTTGTTTTTAATTAGAAGTGAGGACATTACAGAAAGCCAGTCAGATAGGAACTCACAGCATATTTCAGCAGCTGACTTCCTAGTCAAGGAATGTGTTGGTAAAACCCAACATGAGAAGCCTCGCCTCAAGGTTCAACAGAGTTTCTTTACTAGGCCTTTTCCCATCTGCCTTTTCAGATTTGTAAGGGCAGGGTTGATTGGAGCAAGTACTCTCATTTCCTGAAAGGAAATTCCTGACTACTTTTCCTGACTAGAACAAAAATCCATCAGTGAGTCTTTTTAGGAAATCCGGTTCAATTGCTGCAAAGCGAAGGAAAATAGACTCATCAGCATTTCATCTAGGATTGCAGTATAGTACTTTTGTGTTATGGGAAGGAAGGGTCGTATGCAATATGGATTATGTTAAGAGGCCTAGCAGGAGTTTAAATTAGGAAAATTAGAAGAGCTAACTGATTTTTTTTGTCAGATACTCTTACTTTTTTTTTTGTAGTGTATTTTTCTGAGGAAATACTGCATATTGTCCTTGAGGCTCTTATCATAGTCCATGATGAGAAATTACTGCCTAGAAGTAGCATGTTTTTCATGTCTTGATTATTCTGACTTAGTTAAAGGCAACACTGAAACCATTTAAGCCATTTGTTGTGGTGCATTTTTTTTGTTGCCAGAGCAAGACAAAAGAATTAATTGTTTTGTAGATCACCAGGCTTGCTTAGGTTTCCATATTGCAAAATCATAAATGTTTCTGTGTTAGGGTTACATTTTGGGGATTTTTTTTTTTTTTTCCCAACTGGTTTTGCCAGTGCATTCATGTAATTATGTCTCTGCAACTGATTTGAATTTTTCTCAGGAAGGCTATAACACTAGAAAGTGTCACCAGAAAGTAAATCTTAACTTGAAAGATGAAAAAAATTTAATGTGCCATATAGTTTGTCTCCCTCTGTTCTACGTGATTGCTTTCTTAATAGACATAAAAATTTAAGGAAACACCTATTCTAAACAGCAGACAGGTGGACCAAATTTCTTTTTTTTTCCACCTCTTCTTAAAAAAAAAAACTGGAAAATATTTGTTTATTAAAAAGCAATAAGTACTCAATACTCTTCCTTGGTTCCAGGAGTACTTATTGGAGTCTGACACATTGATTTTTATCTGCAGATTATGACCAGGAGGAAGAGGATGAGTCTTACTTGCAGCCAGATACTTCTGACATAGTGAGAGATGGTATGTGATTTCTTTCATTCCCTTCATCAAAGGTCTCCAGTGAAGGCAATATTCATGCAGAATGCCAGATTATTTTGGCTTAGTCATATCTGAAGCATCGCAGGTAGTAAAATAATTGAAGTCATGCACAGACATCTAAGCTTGAGAGGTATTTAGAGACAAAAGCTCCTAGGAACAGCAGTAACAATTTACAGAAAGTGTTACATGCCTTTAAGGGCATGTTTTCTTGCAGGCCTCCTGCCCTGGAAGGACCTGTATTTGGTCGTCAGTCTGGAGGAGGGGTAATGCTTTTAATTGTAGTCTCTCTATTTTTAGCAAAGGGAAAACTCTTTGCTAAGTCATTGTTAGCCATGCCTGAATAAAAATTGTAGGAGTTTGCTACACATAATATTCAGAATTGTGCAGAAAGTTAAATGCTTACCCAGCATTTTGGGTACTATCAGACCAGATGCCAATGAAATATCTTAAATCACATAGAAAATTAATTTGAAAAGTCTTGTTTCATGACATACTGTATTTCCCCTCAGTGTGTCATGTTTTTTGGATGTTTTCTTTCTGTAGATATGGTCCTGCCCCCAGCCTACCCGCCTCCACCAGTTCCTCATGCCAGAAAAGCTGCCTACTCAGAATCAAGGGCAAATTCCTTTGCTGGCAAATCTACTCTGCCAGCACCACCACCGCCTCCTAAAAGAAGCCTACCTGATATCAAACTAGAGGATGTCTTAAATGTGAGAGAATCCCAGTTACAGCATCGAGCTGAACCTAATCTAAAGATTCAATCCCCAAGCCGGAGACTAAGTGAACATCTGCCCCCTGTACCCCCTCTACCTCATTTCAAAAAGCCTACATGTGTCAAAGAATCTTGCTCATTGCTTCCAGAGCCTCTGCCTCTAGCTCAAGTTCTTGCTACTCCAGAAGGATGTGAGAAGCTAAAAACCTTAAACCTTTCACCACGAACTCCTCCTCCACTACCAAGCAATAAACCCAAGCTGTCACAGCTTACTGAAAAACCAGTAGAGCCCAAAGTGCCAAGAGAACATGGTAAACCTGGACTGTTTGTGCCACCAGTGTTCCCAAAGCCACCTGTGCCAAGCCACCAGCCCCCTGGAATCAAGCCTAGACCAGAGAAATCTTCATGTCCGCAGTTACAGTAAGAATGAAAATGCACTACTAAATTTTTCCATTGTGTATTAGTTAACTAGTTGACAGACGTATATCTCAGATTCACATCGACATGTGTTTCTCTTCCCTGCACCATCTCTCTCTTCTTCCCCATGTTGTGCTTTTATTCCCTCTGTTATTTAAAAATTTTGCAATGAATTTAGCTTCTGAAATAGTTCAGAAAGAAACAGTAGATAAACCAAACTTTAAAAAAAAATTACACCAAAATTTTGGTAGTTCATTTGTTTTCAGGTGTGTCTTAAAGACTTAATAGCCTTTGATCGCAGTGAATGAGAAGCTTTCATGTCAGAACCTCAGTGAACTGCAAAAACAATTTTAGGCTTTTGTGGAGATACCACAGAATCTCGGTTGGAAAAGACCTTGAAGATCACCTAGTCCAACCATTAACCTAACATTGACAGTTCCCAACTACACCATATCCTTAAGTGCTATGTCAACCCGACTTAAACCCCTCCAGGGATGGGGACTCCACCACCTCCCTGGGCAGCCCATTCCAATGCCTGGCAACCCGTTCTGTAAAGAAATGCTTCCTAATACCCAGTCTAAACCTTCCCTGGCACAACTTGAGGCCAGGATAGGATGTGTGTTCCATTTTGTATTAAGACTGGCTTTGGTAAGGGATGTGGAACTAGCTATGGTGATGAGTCAGATAAAAATATTTTCGTCCGTTGGATCGTTTAGCAGCTCTGAAGAACAAGTAATAAACTCTTTAAAGATGGTACAAGGAAGACTTTGATATACTGGAGTGAGTCCAGTGGAAGGCTGCCAAGATGTTTGGGCTGTAGCACATGGTACGTGAGAAGAGGCTGAGAACTGGATTTATTCAACCTTTAGGAAGGCTAATGGGGGATTGCTGCTGTCTACAACTACTTAATGGTTGATATGGAGAAGACAGAGCAAGACCTCAGAGGTCTGCAGTGGAAGGATAAGAGGCAACAGGCGGAAGTCACAACCTGGGAAATTACAGCTAGATACTAGGAAAAACTTTTCACCATGTGGATGGTGAAACACCAGAACAGGTTGCTGTGCAATCTCCGTCCTTGGACATAGTCAAAACTTGTCTGGAGACGACTCCTGAGCTAGTTGGGCCTGCTTTGTGCAGGAACTTGGACTAAGTGATCTCTAGAGGTCCCTTCCAACTTAAATTAACTTGTGATTTGGGGGCTAAACTGATACTTGTTCTTCAGTTCTAGTTTTATTATCCCTTCAGTGTCATGGGTATATTTGTTCTGTTTTCCTGAGATGTCTTTCAGTTTTTGTTCTGTTTCTGCCAGGAGATCACCACCGGACGGACAGAGTTTTAGAAGCTTCTCATTTGAAAAACCAGCACTACCCTCCAAGCCAGACCAACCTGCTAATGATTCTGATGACGACTATGAAAAAGTAAGATCAAGCAGATGATCCATTCTCAAAGAGTATTTTTTTTTTTACTTGCTTATGTATACTTTTGGGAACATTTTAAATGCATTATCTCAGGAAAAAAATAACTTTCTGAAAACAGAGTGCTGTGGGTTTTTGTTTTTTTGGGGGGGGGGGGGCTTTAAGGGATGCCTTGATAAATACTGGATTTTAATATTGGATTAAAGGAGGAGGAAGCATAAAGATCAAATCACCATTAAAAATTTCAGATACTGATGGGTGTAGCTTATTTGCATAACAAGTTGCTAGCATTTTGAGCTGTCATTGACTTACGCAGTGATTTATTTCCTTTGTGCTTTTTTACAGGTTGGGCTGCCTGCTTCAATATTTCTTAATACCTCTGAATCCTTCGAAGTTGAAAGGTAGAATGTGACTTTAAAATCGTTGCTTAGAAGTCCTACAAAAACCTGCACTGAACAGTAGCCCAAAGATCATTTGGATAGGTACAATTTGTGTTTAAAAACACAATAAAAGTGTTTATATTCCTTTAATGTGGAAATCACTTTTTAGAGGAATGAGTTCAGTGCTCATGTATCAATTGAAAATGCATACTACTCGCAGAGTGATTTTGCTCCATCTGGAGAAGGTAGTTCTGCCAGGATGCTAGATGGGACAGAAAGCCAGATCTTCTGTGTTGCCTTGCTGGTTCAGATGCCAGAACAGTGAAATTCCTTCAGCGATGATGTACTATGAATTGTTACAACTGAAGTAGAGATTTGTAATAAGAATTCTAAGAATCTAGGCATTTTACTTACCTGAGTCAGAAAATGCTAATATGTATAATTGCTGTATTATTTTTAGGACGTTTAAAGCTAGTAGCCCACGGGGACAACCACAAAATGGATTGTACTGTATTAGGAACTCATCTACTAAGCCTGGAAAGGTAACTTGAAATTGCTGAATCTACCCCCCCAAAAACCTTTCTGATTTAGAGATACTGTATCTTTATCATATTAAGTACTTAACAATTTAGATGAGCTCTTTCCTTAAAACCAGAAAATCTGAGACAATCACTATCATAACTTCAGTGATTTATTTTTTTTAGGCTGGATTGTAACTAATTCCTTAATAATACATTGATTTAGAAGAGCTTATTAGCACAGGCTGAATATGTTGCATTTTTCTTCTTCAAGGTATTGGTTGTATGGGATGAATCTGCAGAAAAAGTGAGAAACTACAGAATCTTTGAAAAGGTTAGTAGCTGCACTATGTGTGCATGTGTATATATGTGTGTATACGTGTATGAGGTTCATGTGTATATATCTCTGTATAAAGTGTGCATGTGTATAGGTATATATCAGAGCTAACAAGTTAAAAGTCTAAACTTCTTCCTACTCCTAAAAGTAAAAATAGGTTGATTTACAAATATCTGGTCTAGGATGAGAGTTTGAGTACTCAGATCTGGGCTTTCTAGTTGCTGTATCACACAAAAGACAAGCTGTAAATGTTCACATCTAAATTTCAGCTCCAGTCAAATCCTAAATGAAGGAATATTAAATTGGACTTACTTGTGTGACTAGTTTGCAAAGCAGTAGCTTGTTTGAAAGAACTTCTTAGTTCTGATGGTGATGATGTTTTGGGGTTTTTTTAAACATTTGAGTTGGAAAATTACTGTCAATGATTACAGTTTTTGTTCTGCAACAGGATTGCAAGTTTTACTTGGATTCAGACATCATGTTTTTGAACATGGGAAGTTTGGTCGAATACTACAGCACTCACGTCTTGCCTAGCCACGACAGCCTGGTTCTTCGGTGCCCTTATGGTTACTCTAAACCAAGGTGACACGACTGGCATAATTCACGGACGCTTAGGACAAATGGGTTCCCTACTGCCCCTGAATTAAAGGTGGACTCCTGCCACTGGTGGACATCCCATTGTTTGCACACAGAAACTGAGTCCGTTTCAACCATTTATTCTCAGATGAATTGATATATAAACTCCCTTTAATGAACTCTTGGTAAAACCTTACAATCCAGATCAGTGGATTTTATGGTCTTTTCTTTTAAAAAGATCTGAACTGATTATGCTGTGAAAGCTGTCCATGATACCTACACCTCTTATGAAACTGCTGCTATTACGAATCTCCTTGGAATATGGAAAATGGACACGAACAAAGAAGTGGTCTGAATACAACCAATACAGAAAAGGGAAACTTCTGAAAGTGTATCAGAAGTCACTTGTGACAGGGAATACTAATACTCTGACTTGAAGGTATTACTCCTGAAGTCAGCACTGGTGCTCAACTGAGAATTTTTGTATTACTTGTATAGTTGATGTGTAAATAATGAGGACTTCTATGCAAATAATTTGGTTTACTATAGGTAATGTGGCTTTTTTCTAAGCCACCTCAAATGTAAATGTAACTTCTGATTACAGTGTCTGCAGTAATCAATATCACGGTACTATCCAACTGATATGGTTGTGGCATCCCACATATTACCCGATGACGTGCACTTCAGATCGGTATGGAATAATATGATTTGGCTTTCATAGGAGCCCCATTCCTTAGTTCTGAACTGGAAGGGTAGGTGCCACTAGTATTTTTAATGGGTATGAGAAAAGAGAAGGGACTATTGGAAGATTAAGGGGGAAGCCAGGGAGTCTTTTGAATATCCCTACTTCTGATTAGCAGTTTTCTCTTGTGTTGCCATAATCAAAGGTTCTTTAAAACAAAACACAAAAAACCCAAACCCTGAAACTATGCGTGTGATGCCACTATTACTCCATAAATCTTTGTGGTCAGTCTTTTAGGATCAGGCTGTCAGCCCATTATGTTCTGTTCTACGGGAAAACACGCTGCCCTACTCTACTTTTTGTAGATCACCAGGAATTTTTCCATTATTGAAATTGCTACTCAGTTTGCAGTTGTATGCAAAATAAAATCTTTTTAACATACTATCAGCATTATCAGCGATAGGCATTACCAGGGTGCTTGTAATATTTGTTCCCTAATATTTTGGGGACAGGTATCCTAAAACCACAGGCTTGATATTTATGCCAAAATTACCCTATTCCTAAATTTTAATAAAGAGGAGAAATTTATTTTAATGACCTGTTAAGTAACTTAGTTGATTCAAAACTACTGTTATAATGGTCTCATACTCTTAATAATGTTTACAAGACTTGTAATGATAATTAAAAAAGAAATAAATCCTGTCACTCCTGAAACAGGAGAAGGTATCTAGTTTCTATCAGTCTGAATCTGTATCCATAAACTTAATTTTTTCAGTTACCCTCTCAAAGTTTATACATGTCAGATTTAATCTTGTTACAGTTAGATGGTCACAACTTTAAAAACATGAACAAACTGTTATAGAATAAGAATTTTCTATTTATGAAAACAATAAACCAGGATTTAATCCCTAAGGGATTTTCCTTAATAAAGACATGTAATATTAGGACCATACATAGGAATTGAGGCAAGAGACTCTGCCTCTGTCTTTCACAAGAAAAACAGACATATGCAACATCAGTCTTTTGATCTCTGTTCCTGCTGTAACGGGTTTTATGTGTGTAAAGAATACGCAGTACTTAAATTTCAGATTGTTGAATACTGGATATTTGAAGTTTCCAATTCCTTTTATTTTAAATGAATATCCCTGTGGTTAACTACCCTGATATGATCCACTCTGTAAAGAAAGCTCAGCCAGCAAAGCATTTAAAGAATATTTGTGGCATATAGATATATGTATATGAGACTAAGTTCTAGTTTCTTGCAGTATTTACACATACGGTTTACAGATTAAATTTTTCTCTGTCTGGGAATAATTGACTTAATTGTGTCATGACAGTCATACAGTATGGTATCTTTGGGGCCCTATTCAGATACTTTTTTTTTTTTTTGCAACCATATACTCTTAAGATTTTTAAACTGTAAAAATACTTACATAATCCAATGCATATAAAACATAACACTGTCTTTACCTGTGTAATACAAGATTTGCAAATATGTAAATTTTTGTGTTTATTTCCTTTTTTTATATAAATGTATGTATTTTTGAAGTGGATAAACTTTCAATGCCAGTTCATCTAATTTTGTGCAGTTGTCTTTAACTTCATGGGTGTGTGTATTAATGCTTTTGTTTGTACTTATGTTAAATAGTGCTTGATTCTTCTAACTGTGAAGTTAGAATTAGTTTTCAGCCACCTTTAGAAGCAAATCTTCAGCTAAGCAGCACTATCAGACATTTGGCATTCTGGTCATCAGATGGTGTGGCTGGGGGTGGAAATTACCCATTTTCCAGTTACTTCAAAGTTTCCTGAGTGCAGGACTGAGAACTGAAGCATTTATTTTATCTATGGACACAAAATGCAAGTACATTCATAATGAGAAGAGCATCTCCGAGGAACAGGAATGTTTGAGCAAGAAAGCCAGGTCTCCAAAGGTGTTCTTCAGGAGCTTGCCAGGGGAAAGAGGACCATCCCATTTCCCAGCACCTCGTAGCCCTTCTGCTCAGAAATGGCAGTGTAACCTGGTAGGTTTGTGTCTGTAGGTTAGTACAAGAAGAGGAGGATTACAACCTCGTAGGTTTAAATCTCTGACTCTTCAGAATTCAAGGTAGGAGGTATAGGTAAGGATGTGCTATGTAATGCCCTCATCCCTCCAAATCTGCAATCACTTACACTCTCTCTTCCAAGCCATCTTACTCCTACATACTAGTCGATTTTATGCAGAATTAGATGAAGTTACATTTCTGGTGTTTGTAGGGAGGAAAGGCCCAGCTAGAATGCGTGGCGCCTAGTCTGTCTCCTCTACCTCTTACTAACCTGACTCTCCTCTTTCCTTCACCACAAATCAGCCTCTTGCACCTACAACCTAAGGCAAGCTCCTCAGCTTTAAAATACTTTGTGGAGAAGTGTAAAAGCAGTATTCGTTATGCTAAAAAAAATGCGGTTTGTGAGTTTGGTGATATCCAAGTCAAAATATTGATAACAGTTTGGAAAAAGCCTTGCCTCTTGTAGCTAAACTTCCAAGAAAGTGTTACAGGTGACATTTGTGGGAGGATTGCTCTTCTAGGGGAAAAAAAATAGAGTGCTTTTGAAAAGAAAAGTTTCAACAAGGGACTGTCAATCAATAGTGTATCATAAAAAGTGAACAATTTTTCTATGACAATAAAGGTGCTTTGTGCCAGCAGTCAAGTATTGCCTAGTTCAGAACTTCAGTTTTTACAAGAATGTAAATAAGCAGCGAGAGTATTCATGGCCTCTGGTGCTTCATGCTTTGGAAAGTTCCAAAGGGCTGTAAAGATTTTGGAAGCTTTCTGGTGATTATTTTGACTTTAGGGACACCTGGTGGTCAGGCTGCTCCACGCAGGGATCCCAGCAACAGCGTCACAGCCGCTGAGCATGGGCATGGAAGGCATTTGGGCAGAGATCAATCCTGAGTGACTTCGGGTAGAAGCTAGAGATTAAAGCTTAACTTCAGGTGGAGACTTGATGGGCCAAGTCTTTGAAATTTAGGATGTCTTTTGGCTCATCTTTCTCATCTAAGTAGCAATGTTGTTAGCAGAAATACTCATCTGAATGTCTTTTAACGTAGATGACAAAATTAATTGAATCTTATATTCCTGTGTTTACATTATTCTTATATACTTTGAGGTAGGATTTACATAATGGACATCTAAGCACGACCTAAATTATCTACATCATGAAGCATTAAAGAGTTGTTCTGAACATCAAATACTTCACCTAGCAGCAAGTCACATGATGTTGGAATAGTTTCTATCTTACTAGTCAAGAACTCAAAGTCAAGTTTTGTTTTCTAGCAAGGGGAGGGCTTGAGATGACCATGATTACAGCCCCTTAAATAGGAGAACTCATAGTTCTTTTACTATAAATACTCAAAGTACCAAAATACTGAATAGCAAATGCTACTAAAACTTTTTTAGCAGATAGCGTTTGAGCTCGCTTTAAAACTGGATGAACTGAAGTGATTAAGTTCAGTGGGCTTAGGATATATAGTAAGTCTTGTAGCATAGCCAACCCCAAGATCTATTCCTTCAGGACTTCTGTTCTGTATCTTAATTACAGAACAGTCATTACTATCCCTCACCTGTACCTCCTTCCTTACAGCATCTAGTTACCAGGGAAGTGGGTAATCCAGCCTCTCAGGTTCATGACATGGCCCTATAATGGGCATGTAATCTTAGAGATATCACAGAATCATTTTTAACTTAATTTTACTCACACATACCTCTATTGGAGGTGGTTTGCACTGAAATGACAGTAACTGCTTGCAGAATTAGACCTCTCGATACGTAAAACCAGAGAAAAGCATCTAACCTTTCTTTGAGTTGCCACTTTTTCTGCCTTTTAACAGCCACTTCATACTAACTCCCTCTGAGTACAATCTTGGCACAGTTGGTTCTTGTATGGGGAGGCTGATGTGCTCTTCAATCCTGACCTTGAAGGCTTTTTGCATGGATGGAGTTTTGCACTTGTATGGAAGGTGAAAGGTCTGCCACAGCAGCACAGGAAAAAGAAGGGTCAATTCCATGTAAACTTATTAAAGGGGTTTATTACAGGGTAAGTAAGGAAAGATGTGCCAGGTGTGGCCTCACAAGCTCTCCATTTTAGGCTTCAGTGATTACATTGCGCTTTAATTTACACTGTGCTAACATTTATGCTTATTTATTTTTCCAAGTAAATGCCAGCCACGCCCTATCCAGGGGAGTACTGCTGAAAATGTTCCTTTTTAAAATGAAATGTGATTTAAAGGAAATCAAAGTTCAATATTGTAATATTAAAAAGCTTCTCCCAAGACTAATTAATTTTCTTCTATATATAATAATAATTAAAATATTAAATACTTTAAAATATTTTTCTTATGCTTCTCAGTCCTTGTCATTACATTGAACTTCCCCTGCTATCTTTTTTTTCTTTTTCCTTTCTTTGTTTTACTCTCCTGGGATGGTTTTTAGTTCAAAAGTTTGTCCGAAAGTTCTAATTTCTGTAGTGGCACTCTTCCTTCTCCTACTGCTAAGGATGAAGATGCTATTAGAGAGCAGTTAAAAACAATCTCTGCAGCTCTAGTCACACTGGAATTAGAATAGAAGCAGAGAACATACAGTTAGAAGGCACATGATGCTTAGGAAGTCACAAATGTTACAATCAAAAGAATCAGCTTTACTTGGAAAAGGATTTTGGAAAAACAAACCCAAAGCTCCATGAAGAGTGTTGTAACATTAAAAGAGTTGGCTGCTTGAATTCCTTTTGGCCACAGCAATCATTGCACCTTTAGTTGTGTTTAAATTAAACTGTTATTAAGCAGCTTGAACCGTGAAGCTAGATTTACATTTAATCACAATCATGTATAAAAATTTCCCTATGCCCCCCTGAGCATAAAGTCAATATTTTTCAAACTTAAAGCCAAAGTGGCCTCTCAGTTTAATAGATTGTGTAAAATCTGCCAACATTTAGTATCAGCCTGTTCCAGCTGCTCTGCCCTTTCCCCACCTACTGCTTCAGCTCTCTTCTTTTTTTTTTTTTTTTTTTTCAGCTCAAATAAACCTCAGATGTGTTTTCGTTTGGTTGTGGAGGGAGATGAAAGCAGACCAGAATACATTTTTTTCCTCTATGTAGTTGTTCTATCAAATGTCTCTCATATATATATATACACACATTAAAAATTGTTTCTATATACCATTTTCAAATCATTGGGAAAGTTTTTCCATCCATAAATCAGTAAAATTCAAAAAAAGCAACTCCCTCCTGTGAAGAACAGGATTGCAGCTGAGACAAAAATAAAGTTTCTAATAGTACTTTTGACATAACCTTACCTACACTGACCAACTCTAGTAATACTGAACATAAGCCATGAGACATTATTAATGCCGTTACACGCAGCTGAAATTAAGATAATTTTTAAAAAGGCATTTAAGTTCAATAATTTCAAAGAAAAATCCCTCATGAGCTTTTCAGTAGGAATGCTACACATGCATAAACTCACTTGTACCACCGCCAGCAGAGTCCCAGATGCCAGTGAGACACACAGCACTTCCAGGGCTGCTCTTGGGGTATTTTGTACAGATAATTCATGTTTGTCTACACCCACCCTCCTGCTGCTCCGTGTCTGGTATGACCGATCAGGGGCTGGCTTTTACTTTACTGGCACCTGATGAGGAAGTTACAACACTAAGACTCCGCTTTTGAAGGCTCATGGGAAAAGTAGCAGAGAATTCACATGCTGGCACTGTTTTATTTAGAGGAACCAGAACTTTGTCCAAGAAGTAGAGTAAAAGGTCTGTGTGAGATGAAAATGAATGATCACAGTAGGGAAGCAAGTCCTGCCCAGTCAACAGACTGTCAGGATAGAGCAGTTCTAGCAGGCCGAGAGGCAAAGATCTGGGTTGATACTATCATTTCCTGTTTATAGGTAAGAAAATTGATCTGGAACCGCTTATGTGGAATGAGTGCGCCCCACGTAAAGGAAAAGATAAATGTCCTGGTTTGTGACATCAACCTACTACTGTGCTCCTCACAGGTAGTTGTAAACAGTTTGATCACCAAGGATTGCTAACGCCAGGTAAAGAGGTCAGTTGGGTAAAAATAATGGTACAGTATTATTTTTCGGATACCTAGTAAAGCCAAACTAAAATAATTTGTACATGAATACATTTGTATTGACTCTTTTATTTGAGACTGCATGATTTAAGTTGAGTACGGTGCTGTTGGTGCTGGAGCCTGCTAAGGAAAACAACTTACTGTGGATGAGTTGGCACGTGGAACATCTATACCGCCTAAACAGTACCACGTTCTGACACCTCTCATGGGAACGCTGTGCTGCCTGTAAATATGTGGTAGTATTTTTTTGTTTTTTGAAGGGCCCGTAACCATTCTCCAGCACACATGCAGATGTGCATACGGTTAAGTGCAAGCCTACTGGCAATGAGTTTCTCTTGGTCGTTTTCCCAGACCCCTCATCACCAGTGCAAAGATCTTGAAGGAGGCACATGCTATGGGCTGAAAAACACTGTGTGGTTCATACTGTACCTTTTGTTGTAGCTGTAATGCTGTAAACCCAGCTGGTAAGAGTTAAGACAGTCAAGTTCATCATGTCTTAAATAATGCAGCAGTGCTTTTTCAGATTGTCTTTGATGCCTTATTTCTGCAGCACCACATACTGCTTTCACTTGTCAGTATGCATGCACCCTCCCTTATGTTTCTATCCAGATAATCCTGCCTTTGCCTTTGCACCAGCGCTGCTGTTCCTGCAGCTGGGTAGAGGCAGTTCAGGAATCTGGTCAGGCCAAAAACTGAACAGGCAAGATCAACACTGCCCTGCATCAGCTTTAGCAGTCTCGGGCTGCAAGGTGAGTTGGTTGAGCCGGCTGATTCAGCAGAAAGCTGGCCTTGCCCCTCCCGCACCCCCCAGTTTTTCCATCAGATTAGCCAGGTGAAACAAAATCTTCTCTGGGCTCGTGGTGATGGGATGTGATGCAAGGGGTGGGGGGGGAAGGCTGGAAGGGGACAGCGGGAACCTGCGACCTTGGGCAGGTCACAGAGTAGGACAGCAGAAGAGAGGGGTACAGGAACAGCATTCTTCTGCAGCATTTCATCATTAGAGCGAACAGGTGCAATGACAAAACACATCCTTTGATCAGCCTAAGCTGCTTGTGACACCGCACCCGGTGGTTACACAAACGCTTTATGCCAAGCGCTGCTAGGGAAAGAAATGACCCTGCCCTCCCCTAGTCTCTGGGCACTGCTCCTGTCCTCAACATCCCCCTCTTTCTTGGCACTGCTGGTCTTACAGCCATGCACTGAGCTGGAGAGGAAACCCCTTCATTTTAAAACAAAGCAGTATTTTTTTAACTGAGTTAGTTTTAACGTGGATCCATTCTTCCATTTACTTTAGCAGACAAGAAGAAAGAGGGCTTTATGTGTTGAATGCCGTGGTGGGGGAAGGAAAGAGAGGTAAGCCAAGTGCCAAGACAAAGGAGAGATTTGACAGAAGGTCATCTACATGCCAAGGGGAAGACAATGCGTGAGGCAGGTGGCTGGACCCTGCAGGTGCAGAGCACCTGCAAATCTCCTTGAGTAGACTTTGAGCAGGGACAAAGTATGCTATCTTCCATGTAAACACATCCACCGGGTTTAACAGGGTTCAGCACTAGACAGGTGAAGTGACTTTAATGTCTTAGGCTTATAGCAACAGTTCTTACAAAAAAAGTTCAGACATGTTTTGCTAATTATTAGTAATTACACTAACACATGTCCTATTGTGGGATGTTTTTGATGAGGCAGATCTATGTCCAGCAGCATCTTCTTATCAGATGGGCCATAATCATTGTGTCATCACTTGACAACTAAACCACTAGTTTTGGTTGTTGAATTCACACAGAAGTTTATGTATATCTCTATGGCCAGTTTTTCCATTCTGAACAGTAAACAAATGAAGATTAATTGCCAGAAAGCGTGAACTAGGTAAGTGGAGTGTGTTTCCTCCATAGAGGTGGTTGGGAGCAGGTTAGATTCCTCCCATCTTCCAGTTTATGGCTCCTGAAGACACCCATCAGGTTCTGCTAGCAGATACTATTTTTTTTCTGATCATGTGGGTAACTTGGGGGTAGGAGGTACAGGTAACAGAAAAGAGTTTAGTGTTTCTGAAAGCATGTTCCCAGCCCCCCAAATCTTCCTTTGACCTGAGCAGGCACTATTCTGAACAACAGTTTCCAAAATTAAGTGTAAAGTGGTAGTCTTAAAATAATATAGAAATGATAGTAAAAATGTACAGAAAATAACAGAACAGCTAACAGAACAAGTTAACTTTAGAGCTTGCACTTTATTTGCAGTGACTAACAAACTGTGGGGTTCTACTAGCCACACAGCTCTTCAAAAGACTTAGAAGACCTAAAGGGATGATTTATAAAGATCTAATCAGGTGTCCTACATACAAGCTGTACAATATATCCACACACTTCCTGAATCAAGTATACAAGTTCTCATTAGACTGGAGTTTAACATCCGGAGGATATTCGACTGACTTAAATACCTTTAGTTTTCACAGATGTCTCTAACGCTCACCAACGCGGTTCTCAAGCTTGACTACTCTCGCTGGGTATCTGCGCTTCTGGATCGACCGTGACTTGTTTTGAGCTTCCAGCGATTAGATACCGTCGCTGCTGGGTGTGAAAGAACCCTTTATCGTAATGCTTCCTTAGCAATTACTTGATTTCTGCCCCTATCTCTCAGCCTGCTGTATGATAAGCTTCCCAGACGACGCGCTGCTCCTTTCCGAGGGGATCCAGCTCCACAAGACGCCCCTTCCCTGTGCCGGGGGCTCTTCTCAGCCTCTGCCCAGTCCTTCGGGAATCCCCCAGCACTTCCCGCAGGCTCCCGGCCCGGGGAGTGCGGCCCTGGCTGCGGCTTCCCGAGGCACCGCCACCGCTCCCCGCCATTCCCCTCACGCGCTTCCCGCCCACCCGCCTCTAACCAATAGGAGAGCCGCTTAGTCGCCGAGCGTGCGCCCTCCAATGGGCGGCGCGGTTATTGGCCTGCGGCCTCGGGAAGCCGCACCCTGTCGGGTGGGGGCTGGGGCCGCTCGGTGGCTGTGGGGGAGGAGGGAGCGGAGCGCCGGGGGGCGGAGCTGGGGCCAGCGGCGGCGGCGGAGACAGCCTCGTCAGGGGGACCGTCTGCACCGGCCCCTTCTTTCCAGCTCCCTCCTGCCGCCCTTTCTCATCTGCCCTCGGGTGAGCGCTGCCGGGGAGGGCCGCGGGGGTGGCGGCAGGCGCGGGAGGGGCGCCGCCGGTGACGGTCCGGGGGCGCGCGCGCGGCGGAGGGGCGCAGCCGTTAACGGTCTCTGCGCGGGGGGGCGGGCGGGGGCGCAGCCGTTGGCGGCGGGCAGACTGTGAGGGGGAGGCGGGCGGTGCGGAGGGGCGCAGACGCTGCGGGGAGGGGAACGGGGGGGGAGACGAGGCTGGGGCGCAGACGCTAGAACCACCTCGTTTAGCCCGGGGCGGCGGGGAGGAGAGGGCAGGGGAGGGGGAGGTTGTCTCTGCCTTGAAAACAAGCAGCGGGCGGGTCGGAGTGGGGGGGCTGTGTGTGTGTGTGTGGGAAAACAGCTGCCCGCTGCTCGCAGGGTGGCTGCGGTGAGGGGCTGGGGCGGGGAGGGGGGGTTCCGGGTCTCTGGGGCGGCGGGGGGCAGAGCGAGGTAGTCTCCAACCGCTCAGTGGGACGGGGCGGCGGGAGGGCCGGTTCCTGTCAGCCAGCTCTCGGGAGGGACGGCCCCCCTGCCCGTGCCCACCGCGGTGAGCCAGGTGGGATGCTCCTGCCGCAGGAAGCGGCCGCTCAGCGTTTAAATCTCCATTGCACCCAAGCGATGCGTCTGCTGGCTCTTCCCCCACCGCCCTTCTGCTTCACCTGCCCCTTCTTCTAGTCTGCGAGGTGACCTGCTGATTAGGCTTGGCGA